>NW_027185341.1:11106815-11725433 GCF_022577435.1 Embiotoca jacksoni | reverse complement strand
TGAAACTTGTTTGTAAACACTTAGTTTAAGCCGTGGCGCTGTGATGCAGTTTTACATTAGGATGAGAAAGTGAGTCTTGAAATGCTGTTTTCTGTGTAATTGCAGACACAAAGTGAAGCCACATTGGCCATGTAGTGTATCCCATTTGCTGATGAAGAAATTTGTTCGTAAACACTTAGTTTAAGCCGTGGCACTGTAAATCAGTTTTATGCTGTTTTTGAGCTTCTCTCGCTGAGATAAGGCTGTTTTTGAAACATTGTGTTTCCTGTGAAATTGTCCACACAAAGTGACTTGAAACCACTTTGTCCATGTAGTTGATCCCATTTGCCATAGTACTGATGAAGAAATTTGTTCATAAACACTTAGTTTAAGCTGTGGCACTGTAAAGCAGTGTTACGCTGTTTTTGAGCTTCTCTCGCTGAGATAAGGCTGTTTTTGAAACATTTTTTTTCCTGTGAAATTGTCCACACAAAGTGACTTGAAACCACTTTGTCCATGTAGTGTATCCCATTTGCTGATGAAGAAATTTGTTCGCAAACGCTTAGTTTAAGCCATGGCACTGTAATGCAGTTTTATGCTGTTTTTGAGCTTCTCTCGCTGAGATAAGGCTGTTTTTGAAAAAAAAAATTTCCTGTGAAATTGTCCACACAAAGTGACTTGAAACCACTTTGTCCATGTAGTTTATCCCATTTGCCATAGTACTGATGAAGAAATTTGTTCGTAAACGCTTAGTTCAAGCCGTGGCACTGTGATGCAGTTTTACATTAGGATGAGAAAGTGAGTATTGAAATGCTGTTTTCTGTGTAATTGCAGACACAAAGTGAAGCCACATTGGCCATGTAGTGTATCCCATTTGCTGATGAAGAAATTTGTTCGCAAACGCTTAGTTTAAGCCGTGGCACTGTAAAGCAGTTTTATGCTGTTTTTGAGCTTCTCTCGCTGAGATAAGGCTGTTTTTGAAACATTGTGTTTCCTGTGAAATTGTCCACACAAAGTGACTTGAAACCACTTTGTCCATGTAGTTTATCCCATTTGCCATAGTACTGATGAAGAAATTTGTTCGTAAACGCTTAGTTCAAGCCGTGGCACTGTGATGCAGTTTTACATTAGGATGAGAAAGTGAGTATTGAAATGCTGTTTTCTGTGTAATTGCAGACACAAAGTGAAGCCACATTGGCCATGTAGTGTATCCCATTTGCTGATGAAGAAATTTGTTCGCAAACGCTTAGTTTAAGTCGTGGCACTGTAAAGCAGTATTATGCTGTTTTTGAGCTTCTCTCGCTGAGATAAGGCTGTTTTTGAAACATTGTGTTTCCTGTGAAATTGTCCACACAAAGTGACTTGAAACCACTTTGCACATGTAGTGTATCCCATTTGCCAAAGTTCTGAGGATGAAACTTGTTTGTAAACACTTAGTTTAAGCCGTGGCGCTGTGATGCAGTTTTACAATAGGATGAGAAAGTGAGTCTTGAAATGCTGTTTTCTGTGTAATTGCAGACACAAAGTGAAGCCACATTGGCCATGTAGTGTATCCCATTTGCTGATGAAGAAATTTGTTCGTAAACACTTAGTTTAAGCCGTGGCACTGTAAAGCAGTTTTATGCTGTTTTTGAGCTTCTCTCGCTGAGATAAGGCTGTTTTTGAAACATTGTGTTTCCTGTGAAATTGTCCACACAAAGTGACTTGAAACCACTTTGTCCATGTAGTTTATCCCATTTGCCATAGTACTGATGAAGAAATTTCTTCGTAAACACTTAGTTTAAGCCGTGGCACTGTAAAGCAGTTTTATGCTGTTTTTGAGCTTCTCTCGCTGAGATAAGGCTGTTTTTGAAACATTGTGTTTCCTGTGAAATTGTCCACACAAAGTGACTTGAAACCACTTTGTCCATGTAGTTTATCCCATTTGCCATAGTACTGATGAAAAATTTGTTCGTAAACACTTAGTTTAAGCCGTGGCACTGTAAAGCAGTATTATGCTGTTTTTGAGCTTCTCTCGCTGAGATAAGGCTGTTTTTGAAACATTGTGTTTCCTGTGAAATTGTCCACACAAAGTGACTTGAAACCACTTTGTCCATGTAGTTTATCCCATTTGCCATAGTACTGATGAAGAAATTTCTTCGTAAACACTTAGTTTAAGCCGTGGCACTGTAAAGCAGTTTTATGCTGTTTTTGAGCTTCTCTCGCTGAGATAAGGCTGTTTTTGAAACATTGTGTTTCCTGTGAAATTGTCCACACAAAGTGACTTGAAACCACTTTGTCCATGTAGTTTATCCCATTTGCCATAGTACTGATGAAGAAATTTCTTCGTAAACACTTAGTTTAAGTCGTGGCACTGTAAAGCAGTTTTATGCTGTTTTAGAGCTTCTCTCGCTGAGATAAGGCTGTTTTTGAAACATTGTGTTTCCTGTGAAATTGTCCACACAAAGTGACTTGAAACCACTTTGCCCATGTATTGTATCCCATTTGCCAAAGTTCTGAGTATGAAACTTGTTTGTAAACACTTCGTTTAAGCCGTGGCGCTGTGATGCAGTTTTACATTAGGATGAGAAAGTGAGTCTTGAAATGCTGTTTTCTGTGTAATTGCAGACACAAAGTGAAGCCACATTGGCCATGTAGTGTATCCCATTTGCTGATGAAGAAATTTGTTCGTAAACACTTAGTTTAAGCCGTGGCACTGTAAAGCAGTTTTATGCTGTTTTTGAGCTTCTCTCGCTGAGATAAGGCTGTTTTTGAAACATTGTGTTTCCTGTGAAATTGTCCACACAAAGTGACTTGAAACCACTTTGTCCATGTAGTTTATCCCATTTGCCATAGTACTGATGAAGAAATTTGTTCATAAACACTTAGTTTAAGCTGTGGCACTGTAAAGCAGTGTTACGCTGTTTTTGAGCTTCTCTCGCTGAGATAAGGCTGTTTTTGAAACATTTTTTTTCCTGTGAAATTGTCCACACAAAGTGACTTGAAACCACTTTGTCCATGTAGTGTATCCCATTTGCTGATGAAGAAATTTGTTCGCAAACGCTTAGTTTAAGCCATGGCACTGTAATGCAGTTTTATGCTGTTTTTGAGCTTCTCTCGCTGAGATAAGGCTGTTTTTGAAACATTGTGTTTCCTGTGAAATTGTCCACACAAAGTGACTTGAAACCACTTTGCCCATGTAGTGTATCCCATTTGCCAAAGTTCTGAGGATGAAACTTGTTTGTAAACACTTCGTTTAAGCCGTGGCGCTGTGATGCAGTTTTACATTAGGATGAGAAAGTGAGTATTGAAATGCTGTTTTCTGTGTAATTGCAGACACAAAGTGAAGCCACATTGACCATGTAGTGTATCCCATTTGCTGATGAAGAAATTTGTTCGCAAACACTTAGTTTAAGCCGTGGCACTGTAAAGCAGTTTTATGCTGTTTTTGAGCTTCTCTCGCTGATATAAGGCTGTTTTTGAAACATTGTGTTTCCTGTGAAATTGTCCACACAAAGTGACTTGAAACCACTTTGTCCATGTAGTTTATCCCATTTGCCATAGTACTGATGAAAAATTTGTTCGTAAACACTTAGTTTAAGCCGTGGCACTGTAAAGCAGTATTATGCTGTTTTTGAGCTTCTCTCGCTGAGATAAGGCTGTTTTTGAAACATTGTGTTTCCTGTGAAATTGTCCACACAAAGTGACTTGAAACCACTTTGCCCATGTATTGTATCCCATTTGCCAAAGTTCTGAGGATGAAACTTGTTTGTAAACACTTCGTTTAAGCCGTGGCGCTGTGATGCAGTTTTACATTAGGATGAGAAAGTGAGTATTGAAATGCTGTTTTCTGTGTAATTGCAGACACAAAGTGAAGCCACATTGACCATGTAGTGTATCCCATTTGCTGATGAAGAAATTTGTTCGCAAACACTTAGTTTAAGCCGTGGCACTGTAAAGCAGTTTTATGCTGTTTTTGAGCTTCTCTCGCTGAGATAAGGCTGTTTTTGAAACATTGTGTTTCCTGTGAAATTGTCCACACAAAGTGACTTGAAACCACTTTGTCCATGTAGTTTATCCCATTTGCCATAGTACTGATGAAAAATTTGTTCGTAAACACTTAGTTTAAGCCGTGGCACTGTAAAGCAGTATTATGCTGTTTTTGAGCTTCTCTCGCTGAGATAAGGCTGTTTTTGAAACATTGTGTTTCCTGTGAAATTGTCCACACAAAGTGACTTGAAACCACTTTGTCCATGTAGTTTATCCCATTTGCCATAGTACTGATGAAGAAATTTGTTCATAAACACTTAGTTTAAGCTGTGGCACTGTGATGCAGTTTTACATTAGGATGAGAAAGTGAGTATTGAAATGCTGTTTTCTGTGTAATTGCAGACACAAAGTGAAGCCACATTGGCCATGTAGTGTATCCCATTTGCTGATGAAGAAATTTGTTCGCAAACGCTTAGTTTAAGTCGTGGCACTGTAAAGCAGTATTATGCTGTTTTTGAGCTTCTCTCGCTGAGATAAGGCTGTTTTTGAAACATTGTGTTTCCTGTGAAATTGTCCACACAAAGTGACTTGAAACCACTTTGCACATGTAGTGTATCCCATTTGCCAAAGTTCTGAGGATGAAACTTGTTTGTAAACACTTAGTTTAAGCCGTGGCGCTGTGATGCAGTTTTACATTAGGATGAGAAAGTGAGTCTTGAAATGCTGTTTTCTGTGTAATTGCAGACACAAAGTGAAGCCACATTGGCCATGTAGTGTATCCCATTTGCTGATGAAGAAATTTGTTCGTAAACACTTAGTTTAAGCCGTGGCACTGTAAAGCAGTTTTATGCTGTTTTTGAGCTTCTCTCGCTGAGATAAGGCTGTTTTTGAAACATTGTGTTTCCTGTGAAATTGTCCACACAAAGTGACTTGAAACCACTTTGTCCATGTAGTTTATCCCATTTGCCATAGTACTGATGAAGAAATTTCTTCGTAAACACTTAGTTTAAGCCGTGGCACTGTAAAGCAGTTTTATGCTGTTTTTGAGCTTCTCTCGCTGAGATAAGGCTGTTTTTGAAACATTGTGTTTCCTGTGAAATTGTCCACACAAAGTGACTTGAAACCACTTTGTCCATGTAGTTTATCTCATTTGCCATAGTACTGATGAAAAATTTGTTCGTAAACACTTAGTTTAAGTCGTGGCACTGCAAAGCAGTTTTATGCTGTTTTAGAGCTTCTCTCGCTGAGATAAGGCTGTTTTTGAAACATTGTGTTTCCTGTGAAATTGTCCACACAAAGTGACTTGAAACCACTTTGCCCATGTATTGTATCCCATTTGCCAAAGTTCTGAGTATGAAACTTGTTTGTAAACACTTAGTTTAAGCCGTGGCGCTGTGATGCAGTTTTACATTAGGATGAGAAAGTGAGTCTTGAAATGCTGTTTTCTGTGTAATTGCAGACACAAAGTGAAGCCACATTGGCCATGTAGTGTATCCCATTTGCTGATGAAGAAATTTGTTCGTAAACACTTAGTTTAAGCCGTGGCACTGTAAATCAGTTTTATGCTGTTTTTGAGCTTCTCTCGCTGAGATAAGGCTGTTTTTGAAACATTGTGTTTCCTGTGAAATTGTCCACACAAAGTGACTTGAAACCACTTTGTCCATGTAGTTGATCCCATTTGCCATAGTACTGATGAAGAAATTTGTTCATAAACACTTAGTTTAAGCTGTGGCACTGTAAAGCAGTGTTACGCTGTTTTTGAGCTTCTCTCGCTGAGATAAGGCTGTTTTTGAAACATTTTTTTTCCTGTGAAATTGTCCACACAAAGTGACTTGAAACCACTTTGTCCATGTAGTGTATCCCATTTGCTGATGAAGAAATTTGTTCGCAAACGCTTAGTTTAAGCCATGGCACTGTAATGCAGTTTTATGCTGTTTTTGAGCTTCTCTCGCTGAGATAAGGCTGTTTTTGAAAAAAAAATTTTCCTGTGAAATTGTCCACACAAAGTGACTTGAAACCACTTTGTCCATGTAGTGTATCCCATTTGCTGATGAAGAAATTTGTTCGTAAACACTTTGTTTAAGCCGTGGCACTGTAAAGCAGTATTATGCTGTTTTTGAGCTTCTCTCGCTGAGATAAGGCTGTTTTTGAAACATTGTGTTTCCTGTGAAATTGTCCACACAAAGTGACTTGAAACCACTTTGTCCATGTAGTTTATCCCATTTGCCATAGTACTGATGAAGAAATTTGTTCATAAACACTTAGTTTAAGCTGTGGCACTGTAAAGCAGTGTTACGCTGTTTTTGAGCTTCTCTCGCTGAGATAAGGCTGTTTTTGAAACATTTTTTTTCCTGTGAAATTGTCCACACAAAGTGACTTGAAACCACTTTGTCCATGTAGTGTATCCCATTTGCTGATGAAGAAATTTGTTCGTAAACACTTTGTTTAAGCCGTGGCACTGTAAAGCAGTATTATGCTGTTTTTGAGCTTCTCTCGCTGAGATAAGGCTGTTTTTGAAACATTGTGTTTCCTGTGAAATTGTCCACACAAAGTGACTTGAAACCACTTTGCCCATGTAGTTTATCCCATTTGCCAAAGTTCTGAGGATGAAACTTGTTTGTAAACACTTCGTTTAAGCCGTGGCGCTGTGATGCAGTTTTACATTAGGATGAGAAAGTGAGTCTTGAAATGCTGTTTTCTGTGTAATTGCAGACACAAAGTGAAGCCACATTGGCCATGTAGTGTATCCCATTTGCTGATGAAGAAATTTGTTCGTAAACACTTAGTTTAAGCCGTGGCACTGTAAAGCAGTTTTATGCTGTTTTTGAGCTTCTCTCGCTGAGATAAGGCTGTTTTTGAAACATTGTGTTTCCTGTGAAATTGTCCACACAAAGTGACTTGAAACCACTTTGTCCATGTAGTTTATCCCATTTGCCAAAGTTCTGAGGATGAAACTTGTTTGTAAACACTTAGTTTAAGCCGTGGCGCTGTGATGCAGTTTTACATTAGGATGAGAAAGTGAGTCTTGAAATGCTGTTTTCTGTGTAATTGCAGACACAAAGTGAAGCCACATTGGCCATGTAGTGTATCCCATTTGCTGATGAAGAAATTTGTTCGTAAACACTTAGTTTAAGCCGTGGCACTGTAAAGCAGTTTTATGCTGTTTTTGAGCTTCTCTCGCTGAGATAAGGCTGTTTTTGAAACATTGTGTTTCCTGTGAAATTGTCCACACAAAGTGACTTGAAACCACTTTGTCCATGTAGTTTATCCCATTTGCCATAGTACTGATGAAGAAATTTGTTCGTAAACGCTTAGTTCAAGCCGTGGCACTGTGATGCAGTTTTACATTAGGATGAGAAAGTGAGTATTGAAATGCTGTTTTCTGTGTAATTGCAGACACAAAGTGAAGCCACATTGGCCATGTAGTGTATCCCATTTGCTGATGAAGAAATTTGTTCGCAAACGCTTAGTTTAAGCCATGGCACTGTAAAGCAGTTTTATTCTGTTTTTGACCTTCTCTCGCTGAGATAAGGCTGTTTTTGAAACATTGTGTTTCCTGTGAAATTGTCCACACAAAGTGACTTGAAACCACTTTGTCCATGTAGTTTATTCCATTTGCCATAGTACTGATGAAGAAATTTCTTCGTAAACACTTAGTTTAAGTCGTGGCACTGTAAAGCAGTTTTATGCTGTTTTTGAGCTTCTCTCGCTGAGATAAGGCTGTTTTTGAAACATTGTGTTTCCTGTGAAATTGTCCACACAAAGTGACTTGAAACCACATTGGCCATGTAGTGTATCCCATTTGCTGATGAAGAAATTTGTTCGTAAACACTTAGTTTAAGCTGTAAAGCAGTTTTATGCTGTTTTTGAGCTTCTCTCGCTGTGATAAGGCTGTTTTTGAAACATTGTGTTTCCTGTGAAATTGTCCACACAAAGTGACTTGAAACCACTTTGTCCATGTAGTTTATCCCATTTGCTATAGTATTGATGAAGAAATTTTTTCGTAAACACTTAGTTTAAGCCATGGCACTGTATTGCAGTTTTATGCTGTTTTAGAGCTTCTCTCGCTGAGATAAGGCTGTTTTTGAAACATTGTGTTTCCTGTGAAATTGTCCACACAAAGTGACTTGAAACCACTTTGTCCATGTAGTTTATTCCATTTGCCATAGTACTGATGAAGAAATTTGTTCGTAAACACTTAGTTTAAGCCGTGGCACTGTAAAGCAGTATTATGCTGTTTTTGAGCTTCTCTCGCTGAGATAAGGCTGTTTTTGAAACATTTTTTTTCCTGTGAAATTGTCCACACAAAGTGACTTGAAACCACTTTGCCCATGTATTGTATCCCATTTGCCAAAGTTCTGAGGATGAAACTTGTTTGTAAACACTTCGTTTAAGCCGTGGCGCTGTGATGCAGTTTTACATTAGGATGAGAAAGTGAGTCTTGAAATGCTGTTTTCTGTGTAATTGCAGACACAAAGTGAAGCCACATTGGCCATGTAGTGTATCCCATTTGCTGATGAAGAAATTTGTTCGTAAACACTTAGTTTAAGCCGTGGCACTGTAAAGCAGTTTTATTTTGTTTTTGACCTTCTCTCGCTGAGATAAGGCTGTTTTTGAAACATTGTGTTTCCTGTGAAATTGTCCACACAAAGTGACTTGAAACCACTTTGTCCATGTAGTTTATCCCATTTGCTATAGTATTGATGAAGAAATTTGTTCGTAAACACTTAGTTTAAGCCGTGGCACTGTATTGCAGTTTTATGCTGTTTTAGAGCTTCTCTCGCTGAGATAAGGCTGTTTTTGAAACATTTTTTTTCCTGTGAAATTGTCCACACAAAGTGACTTGAAACCACTTTGTCCATGTAGTTTATCCCATTTGCCATAGTACTGATGAAGAAATTTGTTCGTAAACGCTTAGTTTAAGCCGTGGTACTGTGATGCAGTTTTACATTAGGATGAGAAAGTGAGTCTTGAAATGCTGTTTTCTGTGTAATTGCAGACACAAAGTGAAGCCACATTGGCCATGTAGTGTATCCCATTTGCTGATGAAGAAATTTGTTCGTAAACACTTAGTTTAAGCCGTGGCACTGTAAAGCAGTTTTATGCTGTTTTTGAGCTTCTCTCGCTGAGATAAGGCTGTTTTTGAAACATTGTGTTTCCTGTGAAATTGTCCACACAAAGTGACTTGAAACCACTTTGTCCATGTAGTGTATCCCATTTGCCAAAGCTCTGAGTATGAAACTTGTTTGTAAACACTTAGTTTAAGCCGTGGCGCTGTGATGCAGTTTTACATTAGGCTGAGAAAGTGAGACTTGAAATGCTGTTTTCTGTGTAATTGCAGACACAAAGTGAAGCCACATTGGCCATGTAGTGTATCCCATTTGCTGATGAAGAAATTTGTTCGTAAACACTTAGTTTAAGCCGTGGCACTGTAAAGCAGTTTTATTCTGTTTTTGACCTTCTCTCGCTGAGATAAGGCTGTTTTTGAAAAATTGTGTTTCCTGTGAAATTGTCCACACAAAGTAATTTGAAACCATTTTGGCCATGTAGTTTATCCCATTTGCCATAGTACTGATAAAGAAATTTGTTCATAAATACTTAGTTTAAGCCGTGGTACTGTGATGCAGTTTTACATTAGGATGAGAAAGTGAGTCTTGAAATGCTGTTTTCTGTGTAATTGCAGACACAAAGTGAAGCCACATTGGCCATGTAGTGTATCCCATTTGCTGATGAAGAAATTTGTTCGTAAACACTTAGTTTAAGCCGTGGCACTGTAAAGCAGTTTTATGCTGTTTTTGAGCTTCTCTCGCTGAGATAAGGCTGTTTTTGAAACATTGTGCTTCCTGTGAAATTGTCCACACAAAGTGACTTGAAACCACTTTGTCCATGTAGTTTATCCCATTTGCTATAGTATTGATGAAGAAATTTTTTCGTAAACACTTAGTTTAAGCCATGGCACTGTATTGCAGTTTTATGCTGTTTTAGAGCTTCTCTCGCTGAGATAAGGCTGTTTTTGAAACATTTTTTTTCCTGTGAAATTGTCCACACAAAGTGACTTGAAACCACTTTGTCCATGTAGTGTATCCCATTTGCCAAAGCTCTGAGTATGAAACTTGTTTGTAAACACTTAGTTTAAGCCGTGGCGCTGTGATGCAGTTTTACATTAGGCTGAGAAAGTGAGACTTGAAATGCTGTTTTCTGTGTAATTGCAGACACAAAGTGAAGCCACATTGGCCATGTAGTGTATCCCATTTGCTGATGAAGAAATTTGTTCGTAAACACTTAGTTTAAGCCGTGGCACTGTAAAGCAGTTTTATGCTGTTTTTGAGGTTCTCTCGCTGAGATAAGGCTGTTTTTGAAACATTGTGTTTCCTGTGAAATTGTCCACACAAAGTGACTTGAAACCACTTTGCCCATGTTGTTTATCCCATTTGCCATAGTACTGATGAAGAAATTTGTTCGTAAACACTTAGTTTAAGCCGTGGCACTGTAATGCAGTATTATGCCGTTTTTGAGCTTCTCTCGCTGCGATAAGGCTGTTTTTGAAACATTGTGTTTCCTGTGAAATTGTCGAAACAAAGTGACTTGAAACCACTTTGCACATGTAGTGTATCCCATTTGCCAAAGTTCTGAGTATGAAACTTGTTTGTAAACACTTAGTTTAAGCCGTGGCGCTGTGATGCAGTTTTACATTAGGATGAGAAAGTGAGTCTTGAAATGCTGTTTTCTGTGTAATTGCAGACACAAAGTGAAGCCACATTGGACATGTAGTGTAACCCATTTGCTGATGAAGAAATTTGTTCGTAAACACTTAGTTTAAGCCGTGGCACTGTAAAGCAGTTTTATTCTGTTTTTGAGCTTCTCTCGCTGAGATAAGGCTGTTTTTGAAACATTGTGTTTCCTGTGAAATTGTCCACACAAAGTGACTTGAAACCACTTTGTCCATGTAGTTTATCCCATTTGCCATAGTACTGATGAAGAAATTTGTTCGTAAACACTTAGTTTAAGCCGTGGCACTGTAATGCAGTATTATGCCGTTTTTGAGCTTCTCTCGCTGCGATAAGGCTGTTTTTGAAACATTGTGTTTCCTGTGAAATTGTCGAAACAAAGTGACTTGAAACCACTTTGTCCATGTATTGTATCCCATTTGCCATAGTACTGATGAAGAAATTTGTTCGTAAACACTTAGTTTAAGCCGTGGCACTGTAATGCAGTTTTACATTAGGATGAGAAAGTGAGACTTGAAATGCTGTTTTCTGTGTAATAGCAGACACAAAGTGAAGCCACATTGGCCATGTAGTGTATCCCATTTGCTGATGAAGAAATTTGTTCGTAAACACTTAGTTTAATCCGTGGCACTGTAAAGCAGTTTTATGCTGTTTTTGAGCTTCTCTCGCTGAGATAAGGCTGTTTTTGAAACATTGTGTTTCCTGTGAAATTGTCCCCACAAAGTGACTTGAAACCACTTTGCCCATGTATTGTATCCCATTTGCCAAAGTTCTGAGTATGAAACTTGTTTGTAAACACTTAGTTTAAGCAGTGGCACTATGATGCAGTTTTACATTAGGCTGAGAAAGTGATATTTCAAGTTCTGTTTTCTGCGAAATTGCAGACACAAAGTGACTTGAAACAACATTTGCCATAGTTATGAGTAGGAAACTTGTTCGTAAACACTTAGTTTAAGCCGTGGCACTGTATGGCAGTTTTACGCTGTATTTGAGATTCTCTCGCTGAGATAAGGCTGTTTTTGAAACATTGTGTTTCCTGCTAAATTGTCCACACAAAGTGACTTGAAACCACTTTGGCCATGTAGTTTATCCCATTTGCCATAGTACTGATGAAGAAATTTCTTTATGAATACTTAGTTTAGGCTATGATGCAGTTTTACATTAGGCTGAGAAAGTGAGATTTGAAGTTCTGTTTTCTATGAAATTGCAGAGACAAAGTGACTTGAAACAACATTTGCCATACTTCTGAGTAGGAAACTTGTTCGTAAACACTTAGTTTAAGCCGTGGCACTATAATGCAGTTTTACATTAGGTTGAGAAAGTGAGATTTGAAGTTCTGTTTTCTATGAAATTGCAGAGACAAAGTGACTTGAAACCACTTTGTCCATGTAGTGTATCCCATCTGCCATAGTTTTGAGTAGGAAACTTGTTCGTAAACATTAGTTTAAGCCGTGGCGCTGTGATGCAGTTTTATGCTGTATTTGAGCTTCTCTCGCTGAGATAAGGCTTTTTTTGAAACATTGTGTTTCCTGCTAAATTGTCCACACAAAGTGACTTGAAACCACTTTGGCCATGGAGTTTATCCCATTTCCCATAGTACTGATGAAGAAATTTCTTTATGAACACTTAGTTTAGGCTATGATGCAGTTTTACATTAGGCTGAGAATGTGAGATTTGAAGTTCTGTTTTCTACGAAATTGCAGACTTGAAACCACTTTGGCCATGTCGTTTATCCCATTTGCCCATTTATTATTGAAGAAATTTCTTTACAAACACTTAGTTTAGGCTGTGGCACTATAATGCAGTTTTACATTAGGCTGAGAAAGTGAGATTTGAAATACTGTTTTCTGTGAAATTGCAGACACAAAGTGACTTGAAACCACTTTGGCCATGTAGTTTATCCCATTTGCCATAGTACTGATGAAGAAATTGTTTGTAAACACTTAGTTTAAGCCGTGGCACTGTAAGGCAATTTTATGCTGTATTTGAGCTTCTCTCGCTGAGATTAGGCTGTTTTTGAAACATTGTGTTTCCTGCTAAATTGTCCACACAAAGTGACTTGAAACCACTTTGGCCATGTAGTTTATCCCATTTGCCATAATACTGATGAAGAAATTTCTTTATGAACACTTAGTTTTGGCTGTGGCACTATGTTGCAGTTTTACATTAGGCTGAGAAAGTGATATTTGAAGTTCTGTTTTCTGTGAAATTGCAGACACAAAGTGACTTGAAACCACATTTGCCATAGTTCTGAGTAGGAAACTTGTTCGGAAACACTTAGTTTAAGCCGTGGCGCTGTGATGCAGTTTTACATTAGGCTGAGAGAATGAGATTTGAAATACTGTTTTCTGTGAAATTGTCCACACAAAGTGACTTGAAACCACTTTGTCCATGTAGTTTATCCCATTTGCCATAGTACTGATGAAGAAATTGTTCGCAAACACTTAGTTTAAGCCGTGGCACTGTAAAGCAGTTTTATGCTGTATTTGAGCTTGTCTCGCTCCTGTCCTCTCCTAAGGCTGTTTTTGAAACATTGTGTTTCCTGCTAAATTGACCACACAAAGTGACTTGAAACCACTTTGGCCATGTAGTTTATCCCATTTACCATAGTACTGATGAATAAATTTCTTTATGAACACTTAATTTAGGTTGTGGCACTATGATGCAGTTTTACATTAGGCTGAGAAAGTGAGATTTGAAGTTCTGTTTTCTAAGAAATTGCAGACACAAAGTGACTTGAAACAACATTTGCCATAGTTCGGAGTAGGAAACTTGTTCATAAACACTTAGTTTAAGCCGTGGCGCTGTGATGCAGTTTTACATTAGGCTGAGAAAGTTAGATTTGAAATGCTGTTTTCTGTAAAATTGCAGACACAAAGAGACTTGAAACCACTTTGGCCATGTAGTGTATCCCATTTGCCACAGTTTTGAGTAGAAAACTTGTTCTTAAACACATCTATGATGCAGTTTTATGCTGTATTTGAGCTTCTCTCGCTGACATTGTGGAAACAGTGTGTAGCCTGCAAAATTGTCCATACAAAGTGACTTGAAACCACTTTGGCCATTGTGCGATTCTGTGCTAGGTTATGTTTACAATAATACAACACATATATATATATATGCCATATCATATTACTGATATATAGGTCGTATTATCAACTATTAATCCTAGGGGGGGGGGGGGGAAGGCTGTGGTTGTGAATGAAGGTGTAGACAAAAGGTTGCGAATGAAGGTGTAGACGAAAGGTGGTGAATGAAGGTGTAGATAACAGGGTGTGGTTGTGAAGGTGTGAATGAGAGTGAAAGTACTGTGCCAAACCAAAAGGTCACAGGGGGAGGTCTGCAACCTGTGGGGTCACATACTGTTGTTCTTTGAGGCATAGACAGGAACAGACGACTGTCTGGAGGACTCCAGGGTGTGAAGGAAGACAACCACCACCTCCACCTCCACCAACCATCAAAGGATACATCAATACACATGACTTTTTGGTGTCTGGACTATAAGAAGACTGGGTGAGGGAAAGTCAGGAGGTCAGACTTCGTGAACTGACACATACTCTGTTGCGGTCAGGGAAACATAGTCTGGACCCAGAGCTCTGTAAACTGGTTATTCTGCTGCTGTTAAATAAATATATTGAAGCCTGACATATTCTCCTATTGCCTCATTAAAGAACACACAGGACTGGGGGCTGACACATATTGGCTTTGTACTGGCATGAGCCCAAGTCCAATAATTTGGTGACCCCGACGTGATAAGGACGGAGAAGTGAAGGCGGTAAAAAGACAACCAACAGCGGACATCTGGTCAACGGTGCCAACAGTGCCAGCACATCTAAGTAGGTAAGCAGACACCTGTTTTAACGAAGTTCTGCAATTGGATATTGTCAAATTATATTGTTGTCATGGTAAAGACCTCAATGTCCTAGTAAGCGGCAGAGTAATCAAGTGTGAGACGGGGGTTAAAAAGCGTCGGAAAAAAGTAGGGGTTAAAGGCCCATGGTAGGGTTTGGAAACCAGAGAGGTTAGAGTCCTCCAAAAAAATCCAAGGGTTGGAGTCCCGTCGACGTTAGAGTCGTAGCAAAGACCCAGGGTTACAGACCTGCCTCCGTTAGAGTCGGAGCGAAAGATCGTTGTATAAGGCGTAAACTTAAAGAGGCCTGGCGATACAACGTGTGTGAGGTCATTAATTTTTCTTATGAAGAAATGAACATATACTGTGTGTGTGGTGAGTACTATCAGTTGATGTACATATGTGAATTCTACAGCGTTCACCATGTCATCACTAAGACAGACCAGGCTGGACAAAATGCTGACATCACCACACATCACATATACACATGAAGGCATAAACATGGCAGACAACATGGGAGAAGGGGAGCCACATGTGTGAGGAAAGAGTACAGAAAGATGTCAGGGTGAGAGAGAGCTTGCAGAACACTCCTTTCCCTGATGTTGATGAAACCCTGTTCACAGATGGGTGTTGTTACAGACACCCAACGGAAGGACTGAAAGCAGCCCTAGCGGTGGTCAGGAGAACACAGGAAGGATTTGAGGAAGTGGTAGCAGAGCCAGTAGTTGGGAAAGAGTCAGCTCAGATAGCAGAACTACAGGCCATGATTAAAGCATTAGAATGGGCAGAAGGGAAAGTTGTAAACATCTACACAGACTCAGCATATGTAGTGGGTGCTATTCATATAGAGCTGAGACAATGGATCAGAGCAGGATTCCTGACTGCAGACAAGACACCCATCAGACATGAAACAGACATGAAGAGACTGGTGGAGGCACTAATGAAGCCAAAAGCTGTGAAGTGTAAAGGACATGACAAAACAGACACTTGGATTGCAATGGGCAATGATCAAGCAGACCAGGCTGCCAAGAGAGGATATGGAGCTGCGTACGTTATGTTGCAAACTCACAGGACAGTACAGGACATGCTGCCACAGTGTGATGTAGACATGATAAGAAAGGAGCAGACAAAGGCCTCTCCATGGGACACCAGTGTATGGCAGGACAAAGGAGCCACAGAACAGGATGGATTGTGGAGAGCCCCGGATGGTAGACTAGTTCTGCCACCAGGCCTGGTACAGAGTACATTACAGGAAGCACATGGTCTCACTCACTGTGGACAGAAACAGATGCAGTGACATCTGACCCATTGGTGGCATCCATTTCTACCAGCTATGATAGAAAACCACGTGAGAGAATGTAGTGTGTGTATGGTATACAATGTAAAGGCGACCATTAAGCCTCACCAAGGACAGTTTCCCCTGCCACAGCTCCCAGGGCAGGACATTATCATTGATTACACCGACATGATTGACAGAGTGGGAGGACACAGGTACCTCCTGGTAGCCTTGGATGCATACACTGGCTGGCCAGAGGCAATACCTGCTAAAAAAGAGGATGCAAAAACAGTGATAAAATTCTTGATAAATCACTACATACCCGTGCATGGGTTTCCTCATCGCATCCGTTCAGATAACGGCTCCCATTTAAAAAAATAAAGACTTACAAGAAGTAGAAAAACATTTGGGCCTAAAACACGCATTTGGCACGGTCTACCACTCTCAGTCACAGGGGAGGGTAGAAAGAATGAATCAGACACTGAAAAGTAAAATCAGTTAAGTATGTGCGCAAACCAAGCTGTCCTGGGTGGAGGCTCTGCCAGTAGCATTGATGGCAGTGCACAGCTCTGTGAATTCTACCACAGGGTTCACCCCTTTTGAACTGTGTACTGGACAGCAGTTTCCAGGTCCAGGCGCAGGAAACCCGGTGATGATTGAAACAAGTTCCTGGATGAAATATAAGCCATACTATGATCAACTAACAGCTTGGGTGTCAGGTTTCTTTACACAGGTGACGGAGACCAAAGGGGCTATCTGAGCAGTTGTCGGCGACAGTGCAGAATAGGATGGCGTTGGACATGCTGTTGGCTGAAAAAGGGGGTGTGTGCCACATGTTCGGGGATCAGTGCTGTACTTATATCGCACACAGCTCCTGATGGGTCAGCCATGAAAGCCTTAGAAGGTCTGAAAATTATTATTATTATGAATGTCAGGGATTGCCAGGGATTGTCAGGGATTGCTAATTGGTGATGATTGGTTAGGAAACTGGTTTGGGAAATGGAAGAATGTGGTGGTCTCGGTATTCCTCTCGATTTTAGGGATGTTGTGTGCTTTTGCATTGTGTGGCTGTTGTTGTGTTCCCTGCATTAGGTCATTGTGCAGCCGCATTATCGTGGCCACTGTGGAGAAGACGGGCAACCCTCCTCCCTACCAGATGTCCTTGCTCCTGGAAGGGGAGCTGGCCTTGATGGACAGGGAGGAGGATGATGAGGAGAATGTTGTGTAGAATTTGTTTGTATGCACTCGTGTCTCTTTTGCGTTGATTTGTGTTCTCTTTCTTTCTTACAGTTGTTGGTCTCCTGTGGGAGCCCAAAAGGGGGAATTGTGCGATTCTGTGCTAGGTTATGTTTACAATAATACAACATATATATATGCCATATCATATTACTTATATATAGGTCGTATTATCAACTATTAATTCTAAGGGGTAGACGAAAGGCTGTGTTTGTGAATGAAGGTGTAGACAACAGGGTGTGGTTGTGAATGAAGGTGTAGACAAAAGGTTGTGAATGAAGGTGTTACACCATGTAGTTTATCCCATTTGCCATAGTGTTATAATGTGTTATAAATCAAGGTGTTATAATGTCATTTTATGCAGATTTTGTCTTTAAATATCTCAATAACTCTACAGTAAAATGACTTAATACTCTGTAAAAACGTAATCTGGGTCATTCTGACCAGGAATCCACTGAAGTTTTCTAATCACCTATTGAGGAGGTTTTTTTTTTTTTTTTTTTTTTTTTTTTTTTTTTTTTTTTTAAATAATAATGCATAATATTTGGACAGTTTGACTGTGTTATATGAAATGTGTGTGTGAAATGCAAATGCCTCTATTCAGGAATGTTATTTTTTTAATATCTAAAATTAGGACATAGTCAACGTGTATTTTGTCATTTGGATTTTACCAGACTCTCCCTTTAAATAACTCTACAGTAATATTTCTTGACCTCTTCAAAAACATTGTCTGGGTCCACCTGAACAGGAATCCACTGAAAGTTTCTAATCACCTGTTGAGGAGGGTTTTTTTTATTTTTTATAATAATGTGTAAGATTTGGAAAGTTTGACTGTGTTATAATGGGGGAATGTGTGTGTGAAATGCAATATAATAACTAAAAAAAATATATATATAATTCATAATTTTACAATAACAGTATTGCATTTCATACAATGTGCAATGTAATGTAATATCTGGACAATTCTTTCTCCTTTCTGGCTTCTCCAAGTACCCGTACCCTAACATCACAGATAGCACATTTATAATCCAAGCGTTGGCTGGTTTGACTGGGTTTTCACAGATGACGGCTCATGTTACAACAGTTTTCTACCATAGGGTATAATGGGTTATTAAGTGCCGAGTGGGAGGGTGGATAGGGATTCTAAGCATGGTGATGTTGGGTTGGGGTGGGGGACGAGTGGGTAGTAGAGATTACAGTAAACGTACTGTCTGATTCACACTCCGGAGCAGAAGGTGGCGGTATTGAGCTAATAAACTGGATGCCAACCGCCCTAAAACAAGAACAACAAGTACAACGACAGGACGACAACAGGGCGACAACATGGCCGCAGACAACGACGTGAGTTTCTTAAGCAAAATAACCTGGTACAGGAAGTTGGCACAATTGTTGAACCGCGCATCTCACAACAGGAGAAATTAATTTATGTCCATACTGAACCTGTTTTTCTCTTCCAGCCCGAGTTGGAGGTTTTTGAGATCACCGATTTCACCACCGCGTCCGAGTGGGAACGGTAGGAGAGCCTATTGACGTTGTGATGATCAAAATTACGAGTTTCGGCAACACCAAGATATAGCTATTTATACGAGTGATCAGTAGGGTATTTTTCGTACCGTCTTGATGCCACAATGACAGAGTGGGACCCAACATTAACATGCATTAATTTCCTGGAGACTTCGCCTACCTTGACCTTAATTACTACTTGGCTAAACCCAACACTTACCCTAAATGTAACCTAAACCTATCTCAACCATAACCCTCCGGTAATGTTCAATTGTAAGGAACAGAAATAATGTTACCGGGTCAAAAATGACCATGTGCATGCAAACATCTGGAAGTAGTTAATATAGTTCTCCATAAACATTAGGCTATCTTTTGCTCATTTAAAATCAAAAGAATACATATTTTTATACAAGATATCCATATTTATATGGATATATAAGAATCCAGTTTTTCATCCCTTGAAAATTATGTTTTGCTAATGAAAAACTAGATCTTTAATCCATGTATTTTATTTATACTTCTATTTGAACGTTTTCAAGATTCTTGACATATTCTGTCATGTTTGTTGATAACAGGGTTTTCCCTTGGTTTCTGGAGGGCTTAAGTGCTGTAGCTGCAGTAAAGGGCAGTCATTTGACAAAAAAACCCCAATGCATTTTCTGATCATTTTGGACTATTTTTATGGCTTTTTATAAAAATAATGTACTGTGATTTTCTTATATAGTCAGCCCATATCCAGCAGCCAGCTAGGACAGGTATGATTATAATGATATTTTAATGTTATCCATTACCGTATATGTCATTGTCACTTAAAAAAAAAAATCAGCTTGATTGATATGGCAGAACCCCTATGCTTTGATTATTGGTGTTATTTATATTTGCAGCCTACCAGCTCCAAAGGTAAAATTGAGAGTTTATAAACTGTAAAAAATGTGTTGGGTAAATATTCGATTTTCATACATTTTCACAGCATAATTTTTTGTTTTAATTTCAATGAAAGATTAATCGTGTATTAAAATACTTTGATCAATGCACAGTACAAACTTGAAAACTGAAATCCAAATTGTCAAGCTATTGTTAAAATTTGACTTAACGGTGAACCTGAAATAATTAATCTATGGAAAGGTAGACTGGTGTTTGAAAGATGCTCCTGAATTGTAATGTTATCACAGTGCTATGGACAACTGGTAGTTTAGTTATTTAAATTGTTGATTACTTTTCTGACAGTCAGTTAATTGACTGAAGTGCTTTTTTCTCAATTTCCAATGTGATGGTTCTTAACAAAAGTCACTTATCAATGTATGCTATAATTGAGTACTGTGTATGTCCAACAATTCCCAACCGCTGAGCAAAATCCATTTATCTATGTCAAGGTTTGTGTCCAGAGTTGAAGAAGTGCTAAATGACTGGAAGCTGACTGGGAACTCTGCTAGGAAGTTGTCTCCAGAAAAGGTATTCTGATCTCATTCATCTTTCAATATTTAGCTGAATAAAGTAAATGTTTTTCACATTAATTTAGTCATGATGTTTTTCTGTTTAAACACAGGGTGAATACACCAATGGCACCTGGGGGGAGAAGTCAAGGGATATTAATTTTGCCGACTTTAAGTTCTACATAACCCACTACTACCTGAAACAAGAATGTGAGCGGGACGATGGGAAGGACACACTTGAGGAAGGTACACCCATATTTGAATGTGCAAGTATTACGATACTTACGATTGATAACCTTGGGGTGTGTTTTGGGTCATTATGTATTTAAAAAAAAAACCCACATGGTTGTCCCACAACTTGCAAATGTTGGTGGGATGGTGTGTTGCGGCAAAATCTTGTCGCCTTGAATTCTGAATATATTGTAGTGTTACCAGTAAAACTCCCCACTCACCATCAAACCTCCTTCATGATAGGAGCCACATATGCAGATACAATCTGTTCCAAATTTTAGTGTAATGACACGGTGGTTGCAACAAAAAATGCGTGTTTTTGTTGACACAGGTAGGGTGCTTTTAAAAACATGCTGATATTCTGGTCTGGTATTCAGCAGTTGTGAGGCTGATAGCTTAATTTTGGGCTTTTATTGTGTGGTATTTTTTGCAGTCATATAACAAATGTAGTGTTCGTCAACTCGAGTAACGTTCATCTGTGTCTGCTCTGCTGCGCAAGTATCTGTGTGACAGATGTTAAGATGAAGGATAACATGTTTGTTTCTCGTGTCCAGATGCCTTACCCATGGCAATGCAGGACCTTTTGTGTATGAACAATGATTTCCCTCCCCGAGCCCACTGCCTGGTCAGATGGTGAGTTCAGTCATTCATCATGTTTTCATGCGAAGCCAAACCAGGAAAAACCAGGGAACATAATTAACATGCAGAAGATAAGTGATAAGTTTATACTCCTACCACCAAACTTATTTTGGAGCATGGCTTAGGCTAAGGGACTCCAACCATTTTTCCTCCAAGATCTACTTTGACAAAATGAAAGTGCCCATGTTTAGTAACATGTGTTCACATAGCTGAGCTCACCAGCTGAAAAAGCTTCTTTTATGTAAACAATAAAAATTGACACTCTTCACACATTTTGTGTCACAATGGCTTCAATAGATTTTTTTTTCTGTATGCATTTCTTTTATTTTCAATTGATGAAGCTCACACTTCTCACATCTGTCATTTAAAACAAAAGAATGTTTTTTTTTTTTTTTTTTTTTTTATATATAAGGATAGGCATTTCAGGCAAAAATACTATTTGAAATTCGCTTGAATCTATTTGTAACTAAGGCTCAAAAAATGCCCTTCAACTTGTAAAACTGGCCATGGTTTGTGTCCAACATCAAAACTCTGGCCATCAATTACTGATCAGTGGATGGGCCGTCTGCTCAGTGCTAATGTCAGTGTTTAGCTGTGGAAGACATATATGCTTGCATTACCTGCAGAGTTTGACTGCACCTTATATTCATTTATGTTTTTAGGAGTACCACAGAACTTTCTGACAGCTGTAGTCGTTTTTGCTTGTTTCTGCTGTTTGCACCGGGTCATCTAATCTCACACAGCAGCACACAGTTTTAGCTGGCAAATAAGGAAGAACGATAGTCACACACACTAATAGATTTTTATATAACGACTACTTCAATATTTAAAAATCGTGTCCCATCCCTAGTCCCTTACTTGTCTATATTTTCTCTCTGTCCACATATCACTATATGACATCACTCCCCTTCCTATTCACTCCATCTGTAATTCATGTGATTCCTTCACATAGTCTTTACTGCATAATTATATGAGTTTGCACAGACATGGATGTAAACTGCAGTTTGACTGGTTGGCAAAGGCATACAACTGCAAGGTGATAATTCTAGTTAAAGTTGTTAACTGCATTTACTTGGAGTCACCTTGCAGTCTTTTTCCTATACCAAAAAATGGCATGGAATGTGTAATATAGCGACCAACATAACTGGTAAATGCTTTTTTGTAAACACAGAAGTTATTACGTCCCTATATAGTCCTTACATTTTATTCTAAGATCAACTGATGATTCTAGTATGTATGAACTGTACAACATTTTTAATACAAAAAACTATTTTGTGAATTGATTCCGGTAATAGCAAACATATCATTACACTAATGTCAGCTATGAAAAAAATTTAGGGATACAACATGATTTAGAGAAACAAACTAGTTGCTATAAATATAGTGTAGAAAGGTTGTGAAGCAGAGAAAAATATAATGCTCATGTGTATGTTCTGCTGAAACTTTGCATGTGTTGACAGGTATGGCATACAAGAGTTCTTGGTCATCACCCCTGGAACAAACTGTGAAGCCATTATTAGCGAGTCCAAATGCAATCTGCTTCTCAGCTCAATTTCTGTCTCTCTGGCCAACAGTGGCTGGTAAGTCATTTTCATCACTCAAGACAGTAGGCAGCTTTATCATATGCTTCCTCATAAATGTTTTGTCAATTTTCTGTGTTACTGCAATGATCAGTCAAATCCCTACAGCTTCAGTCATATAAATAAAATAAGTACATCCCCTAGAAGTGGTTGGCTTTTTAGCATATTTAGACAAGCAAACATTTGATACTCTTTGAGACAGTGCATACAGAGAAGGGGGGTTTCCTTAAACCACACGATAAGGAAAATGAGCTTTTTCAATCCTATATTTAAGATGTAACATTCTGCTGTGGAAAATGTTAGTAAAAAATGTGCCTATGGCCAGAGATATACTTTCTTTTTTTTAACCATACATTTGCATTCACAACCGTTTGCATTGTGAACATTATTGCTCACATACTTGCCTCTGTACTCTGCGTGTTACTGGAAGACTATACCAGAGGGCACACCAGAGAAAGATAGATACTGTTAGAACATCCTGATTTGGCTGATATAAGCCATAAACATGGCGGCAATCAACAATTTTCTACCGTGCACGGACATAATGGTCTATGACTTGTTTCAACGTAGGTTTGCAGGTACTTGATCCTGTCACATCTCTATGCCGCTGCTAAACTGCTCTTATCGGTCATGTGTATATTTCATCTTGGTAACTAGGGACTACTAGTGAGAGCGCGAGAGCGAGTGAGTGAGAGAGCGTGAGTGAGAGAGCGAGCGAGCAAGCCAATGCTCCAAACAGATGCAGGATACGTGAGGCAGCCATCATGTGCACGTTTAAAGCAAGTATATCTTTGGCCTATGAGGATAGTATGGCCCCTTGTCACAGAAATAACATTTTATTGGTGCTTTGCATAATTCTCCACCAGTCTCCAACACTGACTTGTAAAAGATTTTGACTGTTAGATGTTTGAGTTTTCTTCATATTTGGGCTTTTACTCACGCATTACACAAACCTCAGTTTCTTTTTTGAGTCTTTCCTTGGTGCATCTGCTTGTGGGCCTACGATTTACACCCTTTTGAAAGGTCAACTTCCTGTTAAATCCATTTGTCATGGTGAAAGATCAAACTTCTAAAATCACAATGGCGACGCCCTTTGACAAAAACACATGGGCTCCTAAATATATCATCACTAACGTCTTAAGGCTATTCTGATGTGATCATTTAGCTCGAAGAAGCACGTGAAAGTATGAAAAATATAATTTCCTTTTGCCAGTAGGTGTTGCTATGTCTGTAACTGAATATTACCATGAAAATGTCTTCAGGGTGGTACTTTCATCAAACATGTAAAGTTTAAAGATTATCGGACAATGTACATTCAAATTACAACAAGTTTAATGTAATGGCGAAACACTCAAAATGGCCACCACGCCATGGTTTGACGAAAACAAATTATTAGGGCCCGAGCACCGATGGTGCGAAAGCCCGATTGTTTTTTTTTTTTAATTATTTTTCATCCACGAAGGCCATAAGACTATACAGACCAAATTTCAAGTGGACCACTTGCTGCTCGAGCCCTAATAAATAGTAAAAAAAAAAGCTATTGTTACATATCTATTCAGGTTGTATGTCTGAATATATGTTTTACTGATTGTCAGAGCTAAATTCTGCTTTGTCAAAAAAACAATACAATTTCTCAGTTTCAACATTGGATATGTAGTCTGTGTTCTATTTTTCAAATATAAGCTTACGTTTGCAAATCATCACATTCTGTTTTTATTTACATTTCACAGCGTCCCAACTTTTATTTTTCAACAGACAACACTTTTTGAAATGAGGTTCAGTGAGCAAAGATGTCTCATTTTGTTAAATGCTTGTTGCTTTAACCTCCTATTTGTTTTTCTGTTGGTGCTCTGCTTTTTGCTTATTGGTGCGTATTTACTTATATATTTTTAGAAGGGGAAAGTGAGAGCTGATCACAAGTGGTCACTGGACATCTCCAGTGACCACTTGTGATCATTTGGAGTGAACGGACAGGTTAAAGATGGCCATTTGTGATTTGATCACATCAAGAACAGATCGGGATGGATTTATAATGCCAGGTGTACACAGCTCCTGTGATTCAGTTGGTGCTACTAAGCTTCATCGGATCAAGCTGGTTGAGAAAACCATCAGCTAAATATGAGTGGTATAAGATAGAATGAGTGAACACACTAAAGTCTTTGTAGTAATGGCTGCTCCTTTTTATCTTATGCATTTAGTCAGGTGCCCGTGTTTGTGCAGATCCAGCAGAAGTGGAGGCGGATGTATGCTGGAGAGTGCCATGGTCCAGGTGTGCGCACTGACTTTGAGATTGTCCAACTTCGCAAGGTGCCTAGCCAATACAACCACTTGTCTGGCCTGCTTGACATCTTCAAGTCTAAGATAGTAAGTGTTCAGGAGCAAGGTACATGAGAATTTTTTTCATATATGTAACTGACGTGACCCAGCTTTAACTTGATCAAACACAATTGCACTTTCTCTCTGTATATTGTAGTCCCCCTCCAAACTTTATGAACTGACAAGGGACCGACATAAATTTCTTCTTTTCAAGTGATTTTTGGTTGCTATCACACACACAGAGTTGAATGCACTACACTTTGTTTGTTTGGTTAAAACTGTAAAAACTGTCAAGGAATGATATGATGGAGATTTGTTTTCATGCCAGCCAAACAACAGTACTTAAACCACGGTAGAAGGATGGTGCCTCCACAAACTGAACACACCAGTTTGCCTCACAAATTAGGATTTAGTTTCTACATGTCTTTTCTTATACCATAATTTTGCTCATTTTGAATTTGATGCCAGCAACATCATTCAAAAAAGTTGGGACAGCGTTAACAGTTGTGTGATGCTAAAAAAAAAAAAATCACCTGGTCGAACATCTTTCTACTTATTATTTGTTAAC
Source organism: Embiotoca jacksoni (assembly GCF_022577435.1). Taxonomy (NCBI): domain Eukaryota; kingdom Metazoa; phylum Chordata; class Actinopteri; family Embiotocidae; genus Embiotoca; species Embiotoca jacksoni. The sequence goes on along the minus strand of NW_027185341.1, from coordinate 11,700,125 downwards.
TGGCAACAGGTCAGTAACATAATTGACTTTAAAAAGAGAATCCCAGCTATTGAGAAGCTGAAATCCTGCAGGCAAAAATGGGACAACATTTCACACTTCAAACTCCAACAACTGGGCTTCTCAGTTCCCAAACATTTACAGAGTGTTGTTACAAGAAGAGGTGAAGAAGCACAGTGGCAAACATCCTCTTGTCCCAGCTTCTTTGAGATGTGTTGTTGGCATATTTCATAAAACAATACAAGTCCTCAGTTTCAACAGTTAATGTTGTCTCTGTTAAATTTTCATTTGAACATGGTTCATGTGGTTTGCAAATCATTGCATTTTATTTCCATTTTACAATAAAAAAAAAAAAAAATTGGAAACGGGGTTGTAGAGGAAGGGATATTTAGCTTTTCTCTGAGTTGATGCCGAATGGCTTTTCCATATACTCCAACAAGCTCTCCGTTGCTTTGTGTCTGACTTCTGTGCGTGTGTCCTAAGGGTGTGCGAGTCCCCTCGGGCTGTTGGCCCTGTCCGCAACCTAGTATTTTTGAACGCTTTGTAATAATTTTAACAGTCTGGGCCAAAGCCACCAGGGTTTCATGTTACTCTAATCCCTAAGTTATTCACTTCAAATTTTGTTATAGGTCCTTATAGGACATTTTGAGGGTCTATGTCCCCTCCTTTTCATGTCCATTTGGTACAGCTAGTCACTTATATCCACATGGTATGTGTCCTGGATATTCTGCAACTAAGGCTCACAAAGAAGTTGGAAGTTGGCAGACACCTTTAACATCAGGTTTCAGGCAATAAACAAAGCTATACTTTAGACAGCCTTTTTTAAATTTTGTCTCTGTTTTAGCAGAGTTCCTGGATATGTGCTGATAATTGGAAAAACAAACAGGAACTTGTTGATATACGGAACCCGTTAAATTTGTTTCAACGAGACAGCATTTGATCAAGGCCTCCATATAGGGATAGTCATGTATACATACATCAGTATTTTCCCATAGTAAAGCCTTTATGAGCATAGGCATAACCCCTTTCTCAGTAGTTTTACACTCACTAAGATTCACTTATGTATTTTTCATAACAGTATGGTATTGCCCAAAAGTAGGCTTTATCGGTTTGTAAGCTGTTAAGGACCATTTCCACCTTAACAAATGAAATTTCCCCAGGGACATGCAACTCCACCTCACTGCTGATTCCTCAGAATTCCTTCTTACTGAAAAGGTGTGCAAGATATAGGTGGTTTTGATATAGTGGGTCTTGGGCATCTCCCGGTACATTTGCTTATTTGGGTGTACTTTCTAATTGTAATCAGTTTACTTGATTCTTTTCTTCAGATGATGTTGTATAATTGAGTCTCAAACCGCCAAAAATGTTTGTTTTTTTCAATTAAAAAAAAAGTGTTTTCATAAATAGTTAAACACAGTTCAATTAATATATATTTTAAAATGTGACTTGTGTATATCTTATGTCACAGTGCGAGAGAAAAAAAAACTGGTTTAATGATCACAATTAGCCATAGTAACAGCTGTTTTCCTCATTAGGGTTGCACCTTGTTCCCTCTACCTCCTGTCAACATTGCCATTCGCTTTACTTATATTCTCCAAGACTGGCAGCAGCATTCGTGGCCGCAGCAGCCTCCAGGTAGATATACTCAGAACAGAGGATGATGTCATTACACATGATGTAATCACAATCACATACTCTTGGTTTTACACCAGGGCTTTAATGGTTTCAAAGTACAATAATACAATGTTGTGGCTAAAGAAAACATTAATTAAAGGACATTTTGCAATTCTGTTATATTTCAATATAGCATCATTGTATAATGCAAAATATTTGTACATACTGATGTCCATTGCCTTTGGTGATCCCAGTGACCATTGCCTGGTTCACATAAATACCCAACAAATGTATTTCTTCTACTTTTTTTTTTTTTTTGTTTTTTTTTTTGTTGTATCATTTGTTGCTAGACTTTGACACACTCCTTGGAGGTGAAGTAGGAGGGGTGGAGTTTGGGAAGGTTCCATTTGGAGCATGTGAGGAACCAATCAGGTAAAGACATTGTAACTTTGATGACAATACCTTCCAAAAACCAACAGGAAATTACCAACAAAACTGATGTTTTAATAACAAATTAGTGTGGACAATAGATATGATAACTTTATGGCATGTGACATGATGATGTAATATGTGCTTGTCATGTCATTGAGATCTGAGTTGGCTTTTGACATATGGGTGGGGGATGGGAGGTTGTTTTATTTTATTATTTTGGTATCTATTTGTGGGAGCGTATGCTTATGTGTTTACCTTTTTATATTTTGATGTAAAAATGATACATTAATCTCTTGCAAAAATTTAATAATTTGTCTGCTTTTGACTGTTGTAGTGAACTTCATCTTGCAACCACCTGGCCTCACCTGACAGAGGGTATAGTTGTGGATAATGATGTCTACAGGTAGGAATGTCCTCAATTTTCCAGGGTGTGCAATCGATGCAATGGATTTGTTTTGTAGACTGTCTGACTCCCACTGTAACAACGACCTGCTTTCATGTTATTCTTTTAAGATTTCCTATTCTTTGCTTAAAAAATAAATACAGCAACTCTGCCTTTTTTGAACCTAAAATGTACACCTAAAAGTAGATGGAGAAGAGAAAATCTCTGATTTTAGATTTTAAAAAAATGGTCGCTCTATTTATTGTTGCAGTGGCTATTAGGCCTCTCCAAACCAAGGAAAGTGTTGATCATCTCCTCAGTCTTTGAGTTATTTGATGAAGAAATAGGAAAAAGTGAACAGTGGTTGTGACAGAGCTCAGGGCAGAGCAAACCCCTCTGTGGCACATATAACATATTGCAAACTCTTAATGTAGCCAGCTAAGTGCCCTTTTATTCTATTTTGGAAATATTCTTATGCCAAATTGCACATAATTCATGTTTAAAAGTTCTACCTAAAGATTTTCAATGTTGCTCTGTCAGGGGACTGATTGATTGAGATTCCAGAAGCTTCAGCTTGGGTTTATTTGAAGCACTTCATGATTTTGAGATCTGCTTTGATATCTTGCTTGTAGAAGCTAACTTTTTTCACTTTTGTTTTTCGGACTTACTTTGCATTTGCATCCATCTTGTAAATATCTTATATGTACTGGATTTCTGGAAGGCTTGGCTGCTGTAGTTGCGGGAGGGGAGTTAGGGGCACAATAGTTATTTGATGGAAAACTGCATTTTCAATGAATTTGGACTTAGTGACGGCTATGATTAAAATTTTTTTTTTTTTTTTTTTTTTTTTTTTTATCTTATCCATACTCTTATCAGTCTGGTTCTTTATCAGTACTCTTATTGGTTAATCTTATAATATTTATATTTTAAATATGACAAATAATTTTTTTTTATAGCAGGAAAAGAAACATTTACAAACGGAAAGAAATTAATAGAAAGTCAATAATATCTCACTGAAATTTTTTGGCATCAAAATCGTGAGTGAAGTTAAGATGGAATAAAGAACAGACATAAGTCATCATTATCAGTATACAGACTATGGTTAGTCTTCTCTTCTCCTGCCTCTGCTGCAGGTAAACTAAGGAGGGGCTGGTTTAGGAGGTCAGCAGACAGAGTTTGACCAGAGTTTAATACACGTTGCAAACTAATTTGAACTCAGCAGCCATACATTTCTCTGTTATCTGCTTAGGTGCTACCTTCATACTTGGCTCGAATGTCCTCACCACCATCACTTGCAGTGTTTCACTTTCTCTCTCCCTGCTACACGACTTTTCCAGCGCATTCAGTTTTTAGTGTTCATTCTGCTGTGACAGTATAAGCACTTGGGCGCTGCGCCTAAGTGTTTTGAGAGCAGCCCGCTGCGAAAGTAAGTAATAGTTCAAGAGACGTTTGACTCTGTCTGCTGCAACGCTCTGTGGAAGCAGATTTTGTTGGTTAAAGGTCAAGGTTACAGTGACCTGGTTTGTGACCATGACTAAAAAAAAAAACTATATGGTATTAAGAAACAGTTCCATACAAACTTCAAATAGTATAAAATGAAGTAATTACATTTTACATCCAAAGAGGTTAATTAATATTGGTATTATCAGTTAGATTGTTTAAAGTGCGTCAGCAGTGCTCTAAACGATTATTTAAAAAGTTGGCAGTTTAGGTCAACTGAGCCAGCAGCTGTCTACTTTAAACTCACACAGTGATGTCAGTACCATCAACTTTTTCTGTGTCTGACAGGTGTCAGCATGCAGGCGAAGATCTCCATTTGTTACAAGGATATAAACCCTTGTGCACAGTATAATAACCATCAATTGCAATACTTTTGATAATCATTTTAATACATGCTATCCCCCCTCCCCCCTCACCTACTGCTGCCTTTGTGTTGACACAATAGGTCAAATCAGTTTGAGAGGCCCCCTGACATGTCACTGCTGACCTCTGACTCACTGATGACTGAGACATGACCGACACTTCGTACTGTTACTCATAACCCAATACTCTACAAAGCACTGGAATTAGTAGTTCAGTATACTCGTATGTGAGTATTAAAAAAAAGCTACCACAATACCTTCCTGCTACTTACTCAGTTGTCTATCATCGGTCCCCAGATACTTAACTATTGCTTATTAGGCTGTTAATATTTACCTGTTATTCATCTAGCAGTCCATTAAGTTGTTTTTTGTATTTTCTTTTCCACCTTCACACCAATTCAACATTGTCATTTTGACTTGCTTGTTGCATGAAGTCATTAAAGGAACAAGCATGGTCACATTCCTGACTCTTTTAAAAGGATATTGGCTGGCGGATTATCTATGTTAACACTTTGGAAGTAAAAGACATAGAGAGAGAACAGTACACTTTGTACTTGTTGTTCAAACCCATTTGTGTATGGTGATTTTTGTCTCCTTTAGCTGAAATATTGTCATCCTCAAAAAATGGTTGCACTCCTAAAACGATCCTAAAAAAGTCCCTTCTTTTTTTTAGGGTGTAAGATATCTTTGTACTGGTCAGACAATTCTTCGTGTGGTCTATTAAAACACCAAGAATTAATTTGTTGGCTGATTTTACATGTACTGTATGCTCTCTTTATCATCCGACAGTGACCTTGACCCTCTCCAAGCTCCTCACTGGTCAGTTCGAGTCAGGACTGCTGAAAACCCACAGTGTTTACTGGGTAAGTTGAATTCCTTGGTGCTCTGTTGGCATTTCAATACAAGATGGAAATTATCTTTGTATACCTGTTTCCACTGCAAGGATGGTTAAAGAAAAGGTATATGAACCTTTTGGAATAACCTGTGTTTCTGCATTAGTGTCTCGTATCTGATCTGCAACTGTGACATAAGCATAGCCAAGCACAATGAGGTCAAGTGAATAACACACAAACAATTAGAATTCTTACTGGAGCCATCAGTTAAAAGTTGGGAACAGCTTGTATTTGATTATTGGCTGCCCAGACTTGCGTAAAATTGTGGTTGCCACTCAATACTCACTGGATGAATAACATTGGGTAATGATAGAATAAAGTGGGCTTATAACAAGAAATCTACATTGCACATGCCATACGTCACCACCCGTACGTCCTGCAGAGCTTAGATTCTTTAGGCTCTCCATTAAACTTGCGGCAAAACTTTGAGTCACGAGTCTATCACTATATTTTTCAAAATATGCAAATAACACCTGCATCTCCATAAGTCTGCATTCAATGCAACTAAAATTAAAACAGCAATTCTTTGGATAATATTTTATATCACGTTTTCAATGATGTTTAGTTTGGTCAAAGGTTGAGTCTGCATTAATATTTAATATATTGTTGTAATTTGTGCTGTATGCACAAGATTTTTTACTTTGCCAATTTGATTAAATTTTACCAAAATATTGGACAATACACCAGACATGATCAGAATGATGTGTGATTTTTTTTCCCCCCTGAATTTTATAACCAACAGTTTGACTGTTGTAAGTGTTTAAAGTTTAAGCAAACAGTTGATTGATGCATTTGGGCATAGCCTGCTAATCATACTCAATCTTATGCCTTATCTTCTCAGCTAGCGCAGAGTAATTTAATCTGCCAAAATGTTGGCTGGATTTGACCCATTCTTATTTTCCAATGCAGGTGACTTTCTCTCAGAGTTCTTTAAACTTTGCTGTCGGAAGGAATCTACAGAAGAGATTCTGGGAAGAACATTGGCTGAAGAGGAGGGCAAAGGTCAGGTTACGCGCTGTACTATTTACAAGGGGATTGGCTGCTCTGGTTTCTTAATGTAACATTGTGAAACGCACTGTATTGTAATCATGTAGTATACAAACTGTTTAACTAGTGTGTATGTAATGTTGCCTTAATACTCATCTCCAAAACTATAAATGCTGATAATCCCCTTGACACAAGGTATTAGTCAAAAGTTTAGATATCACTACTTGTTCAAGGTTTTTTCTTAATTTGTAACTATTTTCTACTATTTCTAATAAATATATAACATACTATTTCAGAAGAAATTAAGAAATAAAAACTATGGAGTAACACAAAATGAAATTCTATAGTGATTTAAAAAAGGTTTAAACAAAGCAAAATACACTATGTTTAATATTAGACTATATTTCTATTCAAGAAATTGCCCGATTCAACTACTGTAGTGATGCACATTAGGGCACAGACTGCTAAAGTACAGAAAAACAACACTTCATTAATACTGTCAGACTTGAATGGGAGTCTGGAAATCTGGAATCTGGAAAGCTTTCAAAGACCAAGTTACCTTAGCTGCTAAGGATAAATTAATGAGTTACCAGCAGTCTTAGAAATCTCCAATTAACATCACTTCAGGTTAAAGCCAGATTACATCACTGCTTCCCAGAGTTTAAGTAGCAAACACATCTCAACATCAAATATTTTGAGGCTGTGTGACCACGACTTCAAGTCAAACTTCTGCAAAAAAAAACATGATAAAACTATAAAACTAAATTTGAGATTTCTTAGTGACACTATTGCTGATTTTTTTTTTCAGAATTAAAAGTCGCCCTAAACCAGTACAGTTACCACAACATTCTGTGGCAATATATGATTTGGTCTTAGCGGCACAATCATTTATTTTTCAACCGGTCACCCAAACACACGTCTAAGCTCCGTAAGGGCTGTTTGATGAAGGAGGGTGCATCATGGCCTGGCCTTTACAATCACCCAACCCAAACCTGACTGAGATGGTTTGGGATGACTTGTACTGCAGAGTAAGTGAAAGGCAGTCAATATGTCCCAGCATTTGTGAGATTCCTTTAACATTGACAACATGACAACTTCTTGAAGCTGCAAAAGGTGACTACTCTGAAGACTTTAAATATTGAAGACCAATTTTGCCTAGCTAACTACATATTATAGATCCAAATGTGTTATTTCACAGTTTTGATGTATTCTGTATTTTTTGTATCTGGAGTAGATGTGTCTAAATCTTTGGCTTGTACGTTACACCATGGTAACACATATTCTTTTACAATGTAAAAGGCCAATCGGCAATTACTTAATGTAATTGTAAATACCTGCTGTAATTTTTTCTCTGCAGAAGACAGTGACATCAGCTCTGCTTTATCCAAGCTTACCGAACCGGCAGCAACTGTGCCAATTACCAAACTGTCCGTCTCCAATATGGTGCACACCGCCCGAAAACACATTCGCCGCCACCGACGCAGTGATGAGTCCCCACTTAACACTGATTTACTCAGTTCTGTCCTTCTGGTAAGGGTTATTCATGCAGACTGTTTTTTGAGGATGTTATTGTCACATAAGACATGACACTGCAAACTACTTTTGAAAGAATTTTGTCTCTTAAAGGAAATAAAAATTGGATATGATTAAAAAAAAAAATGACATTATCTTACACACATTGTATTTATCCATCCACCGATGAGACTATTTGAGACCATGATTCTTTTACAACCTATTATAACAAACTTGAAAAGAGAATGTAAGCAAATGTGAAATATAGACAACTCCGTTTCCAAAAAAGTTTTATGACACCGTGTAAAATGTAAATAAACAGAATGCAATGATTATCAAATTCTGTCAACTTGTATCTAACTGAAAATAGACCAGCGACAACATATCAACAGTTAAAACTGAGAAATGTATAACAAGTTGGGACAGGGGCATGTTTACCACTGTGCTGGATTACATATTCTTTTAACAACACTCTGTAAACATTTGGGAACTGAGAAGACCAGTTGCTGGAGTTTTGGAAATCACGGATGCTGACTTGTGAACTGTGCGCTGATAACGAGCTGGGTGGTCCCTCTCTTCTTCAGCCCATCTATAATTTCCAAAATCAATCTAAAATTGCAGGAGGGGGGGGGGGGGCTTGCACTGTTTTGTACATATGTATACATATAAACATCTGTGGCCCCACCAATGAGAGATTGAGCAACAAGGTGATTGGTTGAATCTGAATTTCTCACGTGGTTTCAAGATTGTGATTTCTTGCAAGATTTGCTTTATGATAGGAGGATACAGATGGACATCCAGTTGGCACGAAGGCTTTGTTAGGCTGGGTGTGACATGCCTTAGATGCTATAGCTATATAGTCGGTTTTTTTTCCTAAATATATTTAATTGAATTGTAAACTTTTATATTTTGTTCTTGTCTCAGTATCTTTTTCCAGATGCTGCTGTGGAAAAGTCATCAGAAAATATCAAGACCAAAACTGCGCAGTCAAACTCCTATGGAACAACCGAGCAAGATAAAAACTCTGATTATGTATGTTTGCCTTTCACTATTTCCACAATGTGTTTCAGTGAAATATAATCAACTCCCTTTTATTTACAGTCATGGATAGTTTTGAATCAGAAACAGTACATCAAACATACACTTACAGCCTTCATTATTTATGAACCTTACAAAGAACTTCTACTATTGCACAACCATTATAAACTGCCAACATAGAAAAATAGCATTTCACAATAAACGGCACTTAAATAGGAAAAATAAAAGTTTTGGAAAAGTGTTTTGACAATTTTCCCCAAGTATTTTTGAATTTGACATAGTGACACTATTTCAGTCATTATTCAGCTGCATATAACAAAAACAGCTACCAGGAAATTTGAAAGGAAGGCCCCAGAATTAATACACTCCCAATAGTCTTGTCAGAATAGGATAGAATAGACACAGACTGTGTTTATTAATCATTTTCCCTGCTTCAAACCCCCTCATTCTAGAACCTTTTCCTCCAACTGAAGTCGGCACCCAGTGACAGTCTGACCTACCGGCTAGCATTATGTGTATGTCTGGTCAACTACAACTATGGTGGGCTGCGGGCAGTTGCCCACCTCTGGCAGGAGTTTGTCCTAGAGTTGCGCTACCGCTGGGAAAACAACTACCTTATCTATGGGTGGGTACAATACACGTTTGTGCTGCTGTTAGTTTAAAGGGTAGCATAGCATCACCTTTTTGTTGTTGTTTTTAGACACGCATGTCAGATTGAGGTCACAACCACCTTGTCCTACTGTACAAGAAAAGGTTCTTATTTTTGTTATTCTGTTTTGCACGTTGATCCTTTTGGCTTGCATATAGTTTTCATTTACCAAACACAGACTCATTAAATAATAAATCAGAATGTAAATTCTTCTCAGATACAAATTACATGCAAGGAAATAATTTTTGCAATGATGTACAACTTGAAATACCACTTGAAGTAGTTCAAGGGGTAGTTGATGTATTTCCTCACTTTATTAATACAGTCAAGTTCACTCATTTCCATTATATCTATATGCTTCCTTATCTGCAGATTGGCTGGTGGACCTCCTGATCTTCGGTGTTGCCTTTTGCATCAGAAACTCCAGGTACCTATTTAAATCAGAAAAAAACAGTCATATTTAAGGAAAGAAGCAAAATGCTCACTTACATAAGTAATCTGTAACAATACCTCTGACTACAGAATTCATTTTGAAGTTGTGCTTCAAGTTGAAAAGTTGTCTTCTGTATAAATTCTCTCTGTTTAAAATGTTTTATCTTTTTTGAAAAATGCTTACAAAAGCACAGATGATCACCTAATTGCCAGAAGATTTTCAGACACTCATTTAAAATGATGCTGTATATCAATAGACTGGACATTAAACAAATTTTTCAAACAGATGTGATTTACAATATTGCTAAGAGTTAGCAAAATGTATATTACGTTTCTTTTCATGCGGTCTTGTAGAGGTCTGACTGGAAACTTAGCTGATGTGGGTATAAATACAAAATTTTTTCCAAATTGCCTGGTTATCTGGTGATCAGTCCTGGCTGTACCCATAGACTGCATATAAAAGTGGATGTAGCTTCCAGGTCTGTAAAATGAGGCCAAGCATCGCTAGAGTTTGCCTCCAAAAAGCCTCAGGTTCCATAGACTATCATTCAACTTGTCTCATAAAAGTAAATTAATTTTTTTCACAAGTTATTTTGTTGTTGCTAGCTTAAGTCACTCCTTCTTATTAGTTTTCTGGTGGTCCATCTGAAAATATTCCCATCATTATATTGAAAATAAGTCTCAAAAAGCTGTGTTTTTGGGGGCGTGTCTGTTTGATTGACAGGCCTGTGGTGCAGTCAGGTTACGGCTATCAGTGGGCGGGATGTAGTATCTTTGGATTTCCAATCAGATCAAGTCAGATCCACTGCTGCTCCCCCCCCAGGTCATCCAAATATGGTCGCTTCTGGCTCCAAATGGCTCCTAACTAGCAAGATGGCAATGGCCAAAATCCAAACTTGAGGCTTCATAACAGCCGTTCACAAACCAACGGGCGAAGTCACTGTTGGTTGCTGCTTGGCTTTACCCTGCCTTTGCCCAAATTCAGCTGGGATATACTCCAGCTCCCCCGTGACGGTGTTCTAGATATACAGTGGGTACGGAAAGTATTCAGACCCCTTTAAATTTTTCACTCTTTGTTTCATTGCAGCCATTTGCTAAAATCAAAAAAGTTCATTTTATTTCTCATTAATGTACACTAAGCACCCCATCTTGACAGAAAAAAACAGAAATGTAGAAATTTGTGCAAATTTATTAAAAAAGAAAAACTGAAATATCACATGGTCATAAGTATTCAGACCCTTTGCTGTGACACTCATATTTAACTCACATGCTGTCCATTTCTTCTGATCCTCCTTGAGATGGTTCTACTCCTTCATTGGAGTCCAGCTGTGTTTAATTAAACTGATTGGACTTGATTAGGAAAGGCACACACCTGTCTATATAAGACCTTACAGCTCACAGTGCATGTCAGAGCAAATGAGAATCATGAGGTCAAAGGAACTGTCCAAGGAGCTCAGAGACAGAATTGTGGCAAGGCACAGATCTGGCCAAGGTTACAAAATAATTTCTGCAGCACTCAAGGTTCCTAAGAGCACAGTGGCCTCCATAATCCTTAAATGGAAGAAGTTTGGGACGACCAGAACTCTTCCTAGACCTGGCCGTCCAGCCAAACTGAGCAATCGTGGGAGAAGAGCCTTGGTGAGAGAGGTAAAGAAGAACCCAAAGATCACTGTGGCTGAGCTCCAGAGATGCAGTAGGGAGATGGGAGAAAGTTCCACAAAGTCAACTATCACTGCAGCCCTCCACCAGTCGGGGCTTTATGGCAGAGTGGCTCAACGGAAGCCTCTCCTCAGTGCAAGACATATGAAAGCCCGCATAGAGTTTGCCAAAAAACACATGAAGGACTCCCAGACTATGAGAAATAAGATTCTCTGGTCTGATGAGACCAAGATTGAACTTTTTGGCGTTAATTCTAAGCGGTATGTGTGGAGAAAACCAGGCACTACTCATCACCTGCCCAATACAATCCCAACAGTGAAACATGGTGGTGGCAGCATCATGCTATGGGGGTGTTTTTCAGCTACAGGGACAGGACGACTGGTTGCAATTGAAGGAAAGATGAATGCGGCCGAGTACAAAGATATCCTGGAAGAAAACCTCTTCCAGAGTGCTCTGGACCTCAGACTGGGCCGAAGGTTCACCTTCCAACAAGACAATGACCCTAAGCACACAGCTAAAATAACAAAGGAGTGGCTTTGGAACAACTCTGTGACCATTCTTGACTGGCCCAGCCAGAGCCCTGACCTAAACCCAATTGAGCATCTCTGGAGAGACCTGAAAATGGCTGTCCACCAACGTTCACCATCCAACCTGACGGAACTGGAGAGGATCTGCAAGGAAGAATGGCAGAGGATCCCCAAATCCAGGTGTGAAAAGCTTGTTGCATCATTCCCAAGAAGACTCATGGCTGTACTAGCTCAAAAGGGTGCTTCTACTCAATACTGAGCAAAGGGTCTGAATACTTATGACCATGTGATATTTCAGTTTTTCTTTTTTAATAAATTTGCACAAATTTCTACATTTCTGTTTTTTTCTGTCAAGATGGGGTGCTGAGTGTACATGAATGAGAAATAAAATGAACTTTTTTGATTTTAGCAAATGGCTGCAATGAAACAAAGAGTGAAAAATTTAAAGGGGTCTGAATACTTTCCGTACCCACTGTAGGTAATTGATGGGTAGATGGATCTGGTAAATGTTAGAAAAAAAGAACGAAGCAAGGTCTGACACAAAAATCAGTAGACATTTTGATGTTGTGAGGAAATTTCACTGGATTAACCAGTGAGAAGTGGAGGCAGGCAAGCCTTTGAGAAAACAGAAAAATGTTTAACTTTTTGACTCATTACTGTTTTTTTTAGCAGTTGCACCATCACATTCTGTGGCTTCCATAATGGCTGAGCCAGGTGTGATCAAAGTTGTAAGAAACATTACTGACTGACAACAAACCATCACTTTATCAGAGAGATGAGGACAGAAATGTTATGTTTTCCATGTCTGAAAAGGGCTTTCATTCCTGGGTAGATGCTGAACTGCTGCATAGAGAGGAAGAGGGCCAGAGATGAAGCTCGCAAGGTACTGGAAGGAAGCAAAGAGAGAGAACACAGGGTGTCTGGTGGCTGCCAGATGAGCCGCCAAGTCCCAGAGTCTGCAAAAGCAACAACTACAACAAGAGACGTGTCTCAAGGAAAATCATGGGACTCGTGGAGTGACAGTGAGGATGAGTTCTTTGAGTGCCTGAGTGACCAGGGGGAAATAGAAGTTCCACACACTGAGGGGGGAACGGACGGCAGTAAAAGCAAAGCAGAAGGCAGGCTGCACCCTTATAACAACATGACTCTACTCAACTCTACAGAGCCTCTCTATGTTCCTGTCACACAGGTCAGGATCTGTCTGTCTGTCTCACTTATTCAAACAAATTGACAGTTTTTTTTTTTTTAAGAGGACCTGTTATGCTCTTTTGTATTTTCTGTCATATATAATGTCACAATGTCAGATGTTACAATTAAACTTGGCCAAACATACAAATTAAGAGATAAACATATATCAAATGAATGGCTTAGTGGAAAAAAATCTCAGATGTGATACTCTTTTGGCAACTAGCTCATGTCAGCTCAGGATGGATTCATTAATATGGTCATCTACTCCAGGGCTTACAAACCCATAAGCTACATGCCCATCCACACACTTAGTTGGTCTCTTGTTCAAACATTCTGCTCAGGACTTGCACACCCTGAATGCTGCCCCACTGCAGGCTTGTGAAAGTTGGCCAGTCAGAACAAACTGGGCTTTTAGTGTGGAGGGCATTAAAGAGACAAGAGGTAGAGTAAGAGATGAACAGAGGATGAACTTAGGGGGCTGCACAAAGGGTCAGTGAAGGTAAATAAGGATTTTTAAACCTGCAAAGGAACATAATCAGTCTACAACCCGGATTCCAGAAAAGTTGGGATGCTGTGTAAAATGTAAATAAAAACAGAACTTTTAAAAACGTGTTGCTGGCATCAAATTCAAAATACATATATATTTTTCATAAAACAATATAATTTCTCAGTTTTCAACATTTGATATGTTGTCAATTAAATATGGGTTTATGTGGTTTGCAAATCATTGCATTCTGTTTTTCTTTACATTCTACTCAGCATCCCAACTGTTTTGGAAATGGAGTTGTATCTAAAATGACATTAGTGACCTAATGTCCATTGACTCCATTGAAAAATGTCTGATTCATTTTCAGGAACCTTCTCCCATGACAGAGGATTTGTTAGAGGAACAGTCAGAAGTACTGGCCAAACTGGGCACATCAGCTGAAGGCACCCATCTCCGTGCTCGGATGCAGAGTGCATGTCTGCTCTCTGATATGGAGTCCTTTAAGGTGAGACAGGCAATGTACGCGCATTTAATCTGCATGTGTACACACATTTACTTCCCTCCTGTGTATCCCGCACAGTGAAATCATTTGTATAATATAACACTCAAAAACAAGTTTTCCATTAATTTGAACATTTTTGGTTGAATATCCGACGCTTCCTGTATTGTTGAGGATCCCTCAAGCAAAATTGTTTGTAATGTGCGTTTGTGGGTGGACAAAACCTAAGGAGCTTTGGACAAATGTCTACTGAATGATTGTAATGTCATTCAGAGTAAATATTATATGATAATAGTGGCCTTAAAAGAAGGATCTCTCAGGAATTGCACAGATATGACGTATTCTGCCCCAAACGCATACTATACATGTCTCACTTATATCTCACTTGATAAGCTTCTGTCCTGGTTTAGGACAGGAGATGACCGAAAGACAGGACTTAGACGGGTTAGGTTAGAACACATGTCTTTTATTGTCTTTGGTAAAGGGAAAGAATAAAAGGAGGGGATGTGTAGGTAACCAATGTGTCTGGGGAGCAGGGTCTGGAGGGCAGTGCAGAGGGGCTGAATGGAATGGAGTGGAGTTAGAGCTAGGAGAGACCGGATGACACAGCATGCAGACACAGCTGAGCAGATTGGAGATCTTAGACTCAAGAAAGAATAAAGTTCAGAAATTACTCAGCATGAGGAACTGCTTAAAGCATCCTAAAGCAGTACTGCCTGCGTTGTTGAACTAAAGATCTGGTGAGGAGTGCATGTCAAGCCATGGCAGAAAGACGAGAGATGATGAGGAACGACAATGTGCCTTCAGCCAGGGAGTCAGGGAACCACAGATACAGCCAGACAGGGAACATGAGGAGTGAGAAGACACTCGTCTAGTGAGGTTTGGGGAGGAGCTGGCAGGGTCACAACAGAATTTACACTGAACCCCAAGTTGTTCGTTACGGTATGCAAGCACCTTGCAAGGCAGCTCTGCCGCCATTGGTGTGGGAATGGGTGTGTGAATTCAAAACTGTGTAAAGCACTTTGAGACCACTACGGGGACCATGTGTAGACCACCACATGGCTTTATGCACCGTACTCAAATTTAAAATATAACTTTTAATCAGCTTTGTCCAATGATATGGTTATACAGAAAATGTGGTAGCAATGGGACCTGCGGTTAAGGGGATGTCAAAGATTTGTTTTTCAAAAATTTTTAAATGATGGAAAATCCACCACAGCACATCGAGTTGAACCTGTGTCAAATTTCAGGTCAACCATAGTATGGTGTGAGAGGTGTGGCCTTTTAAACATTGAAGTTTAAGGCCTTAGCTTTACCATCGAGCCAGTTTTGGTCACCTTTTTTGGAAGGTAATACATATCATTTTCAGAAATTGCCAAGTTTCATGTTTGTAGCTTATTCAAGTTTACAGCAATTTAGCTGTGACAGGAGACAAATAATGCTAATGAAGCAAGCGTGCACGTGAAAAAAAATGTTTCACGCGCATGCACGTGAGAAAACAGTTGACATATTTTTATACAGGTTTTGTGCACTCAAAACTATTTATTTAACAAATAATTATGTATCAACAAGCACTTATATTACAGTAAAATTGACCCAAATCACCCCGTGGGTGACTGTTTCCATCCATCAACTGTCATTTATTCTCCCAGTTTTTCATAACTGTCCTTTTTCCAGCATTAATTTTCATCACTTCACATATCAATGAGCTCTTGTTTGTTATACTACAACACTTAGTTTAGGATCATGGACTTTTTCTTAAATTTGAGAGGGGATCTTTAATAACTTCTTTTCTTAAACAGTTAAGTGTTACAATAATCACTGCACACATCAATGGTCTCCTGAAGGTTATTCTACAACCTATACTTTGAAAAAGTGTGCTGTTGCATAATTTTAAAGAATTTTTATTTGAAAATAATATAGGAGATCAATGATATGTAAAGTCATATTAGCGGCAATATACTGAAATAGACTGTAATTTTTCAATATTTTTCCAAATAAAAAATCCTTAACAATTAAGCGAGACCTTATTTTTCCAAACTAAGTTTTATATTATAACCAACAGGAGACCATCGATGTGTGAAGTGATTTTGGTAACAGTTCTCTTAATAAGGCTAAAGTTATTAAATCTTTTTAACACACTTGTTGTGCTCTCATTATCAGCTCAGCGCAAGTTTTATATGCTTCACAGGGGTGTGTGAATTGACCTTATTATTCTCTCCTCAGAAAAATTAAAATAGAAAAAAAAAATTACAGCAGCGAACCTTTTTCAAGAGGTGTGCTGCTGCTAAATGCATATAGGAGGAACATTGGAATATTGCTGTAAGCAGCAATTATTAGGTTGCGGCCCTTATGCATTCCACGAGGAAGCAGCTCAACTAAATTTGCGAGCAGCAATAAGGATTTTAAACATGAACTACATCTACTAAGTTTTCTGATGAGTGGATGAAGTCATTAACTTTTTGGCACAGTTTGCACTGGATTCATGCACATGTTTGGAACTGGTGGCACCTCCTATAGAACAATTTCAATATTTCAAACGGTCAACCACTGGCACGTCATGCCTAGTTATGGTACAAAATTTCATGTCTCTAGCTCGTTCTTGCTCAAAATAAATTGAGCAAATGCATAAGATTGAGCATAAATGATAAATAGGCCACTCCCATATGCACCTATTAATGTCACTTTCAGGGTTTTACCTAGATTTCTGGAGGTAAAAGGAAGTTTGATCCATAACATTTGCTTGTTTTGCCAATCACAGAAACACATATTTAATTGAAAATTGAACAAAGACAACATATCAAATGATGAAACTTAATTTTGTTGATGAAAATATATGCTTATTTTGAATTTGATGCCAGCAACATGTCTCAAAAATCTTGGGACAGGGGCATATCTACCACTGTGTTGCATCACCTCTTCTTATAACAACACTAGAAAAACATTTTGGAGCTGAGGAGACCAGTTGCTGGAGTTTTGAAATTGAAATGTTGTCCCGTTCTTACCTGATAGAGGATTTCAGCTTCTGTAATACATGCCGAATGCAGTTGGGCAGAAATAAGCAAGGCCTTCCATCAAAAAAAAAAAAAAAAAAAAAAAAAATCAAAAAAAGACGAATGAAATTGTGTCCCTTTCTTAAGAAAGGGGCGGCACGGTGGTGCAGTGGTTAGCACTGTCACCTCACAGCAAAAAAGGTTCCGGGTTCGAATCCGGTCCTGGGCCTTTCTGTGCGGAGTTTGCATGTTCTCCCTGTGCTTGCGTGGGGTCTCTCCGGGTTCTCCGGCTTCCTCCCATCATCCAAAAACATGCACCTCAGGTCAGGTTACCTGGCGCCGCGCTAGTGGCAGCCTGCTGCAGCAGCTCCCCCCTGAGAGCCCCCCTGCTGTAGTGAAGAAATTTCCCCTCGGGGATTAATAAAGCGTATAAAATAAAACAAAAATTGAAAAATTAAAAAAAAAAGACATTTGAATGGCAGCATATGTTGCTCCAAAACCTATATATATTGGTGCCTTTCCAGATGTGCAAGCTTACCATGCCATGTGCTAATGCACTCCCACATCATCACAGATGCTGGCTTTTGAACAGTGTGCTGATAACAAGCTGGATGGTCCCTCTCCTCTTTAATCCAGAGGACGTGGCGTCTGTGATTTCTAAAAAGAATTACAAATTTGGACTTGTCAGACCAAAGGACAGTTTTCCACTTTGCTGCAGTCCATCTTAAATGAGGTCAGGCCCAGAGAAGGCGGTGGTATTTCTGGATCATGTTTATATATGGATGCTTCTTCACATGGTAAAGTTTTAACGTGCGTTTGTGGATGCAGCGATGAACGGTGTTGACAGACGATGGTTTTTGGAAGTGTTCATGAGCTCATGGAATGTTTTCCTCTACAGAATTGTGGCTGTTGTTCATGCAGTGCCGCCTCAGGGCACAAAGATCACAGCTATCCAATATTGGCTTTTAGCCTTTTCCCTTGTGCAGAGATTTCTCCGGATCATCTGAATTTCAAAATGATTTATGTACTATGCATGATTAAATCCCCAAATGCTTTGCAATTTTAGGTTGAGGAACATTATTTTTAAATTGTTGCACAATTTGTCCGGAATGGTGAACCCTTCCCCATCTTCATTCTTGAGAGACTCTGTCTCTGTGGGATGCTGTTTTTATACTCAATCATGTTACTGATCTGTTGCCAATTAACCTAATTAGTTGTTTTAGTGTTTTTTGTTTTTTTTTCAGCTTTTCACAACTTTTCAAGTATTTTGTTGCCACTGTCATAGCTTTTTTTTTTTTTTTTTTTTTTTTTTTTTTTAATGTGTTGCTCGCATGAAATTTAGAATTAGCTTTTTTTTATTTTTTTTTTTTTTTTTTTTTATTTTTTTTTTGACATTTCGATATTTGATATGTTGTTTTTGGGCTATTTTCAATTAAATATTGGATTATGTGATTTGCAAATCATTGCATTCTGTTTTTATTTTCCTTATCCCAGCTTTTTTGGAATAAGGGTTGTAGTTTACAAGCTACGGGTGGAGACCCCTGCTCGAATCTGTGTACTGGTTGGGAAAAGGTTAATGAAAGAGCAATGGCAGGTAGATAGACCCCTGGTGTGGTTTTGACCCTTGAGACAATACTAATCTTCAGTATTAGCATAAGCCTAAAAATTGATTTATAGAAAAGAGTCACAATTGAAATTAAAACTATGACGGAATAGTATTATCAGGTGTCTTCAGGGTGGGACTGCAATCAAAGATGTAATGTTTGAGGAAGATTGGAATATGTACATAAAAGTTACAGTCAATTGTAGGTTCATGGCGAGATGCTCGAAATGGCCGCCACGACACGGTCACACCGATCGAGGAAAACAAATTCATGATGCCGAGACACTTTTCGGTACATCTCAGTGTGATACACAAGTCCAACAAATTTGGTGCATGGAGGTGAAACTAGGTGCCGGAGCGGCAGTTTAGGGGGTGCTGGCGAGCCGTTTGGCCACGCCCACTCGCAAAACACATCAGATGTACCATGCCGGATGTATGTGACACGTTTCATGAGGTTTCAGGCATCCTTTGACCTTAAACATCAACTTCCTGTGTCACGGCGAGACATCAAACTTTGCCGCAATTGTCTTGATAGTAATATTATCAAGACAAACTCATAATATGCAAGACAATCCTTAACACAAGCATAATTTCCTTGTTTTAATGGATGGCTAAATTGAACCTTGAACATGTGAGTGGCACTCCATCATCATAACTTTAGAAGACAAAGGCATCATATGCTATATATACTCTTGACTTTGCTATGAGGCGTGCTTTCAGTTTCAGATTGTCTCAAATTCATCATGTTTACATGATTTTTTTCATATCGAAAGGAAAGCCGAGTTTTTGAAAGCTATTTCAGCATGACTTTTCGTAATGTAGATTTGTCAAAATGGTAGTACATAACAAAGCCTGACTGCTGGAAAAGCTGTGTTTTGTGGTGCAAAATGGGATTAGTGATTGGTATACAACCCCGTTTCCCAAAAAGTTGGGACACCGTGTAAAATGTAAATATAAACAGAATGCATTGATTTGAATGAGGCAATTATTGTACAGCAGAGAAATAGTACAAATCAGGTCCTCACAGATGCCTCCAGGGGTGCTATGCTTGACAACACATCCATGATAGTGACAGGAAAGGTCTGGCCAATTTTTCCCTAATGGTCACAATTTTATTAGTAAAGAAGTTGATGAATTCATTTTTACTGAGAGCTAAAGGAATTGGAGGGTTGCAACAGGCTTTCATCTCCTCAGCATAGCTGTAGTGATAGCAGTGAAGGGCCCCGGAGGATAAATCTTTGATAAGACTTTGGTGATCATTGGATTTCTCTTCTCAGGGCATCATACATAATTTTTTTTTTTTTACTTAACCTATAAAATATCTTATTATCTATTAGATGTATTGACTCAGGTACTTTCGATCGACTTTGTCAATTATCGTCACGACGACGCCCATTGACAAAGTCGATCGAAAGTTTCAATATATCATCAACTACATGTTTAGGTTATTGTGACCCGACTTGATGTTTGGAGAAGGTAGGTTCATGTACATAAGATTTAAAGCAACTCGTAGTTTCATGGCGAGGCCCTCAAAATGGCCGCCTCTTTACGGGCACACGCATCGACGAAAACAAATTATTTCACCATTTTGAATTTAGTCGCCATTTTGGGCGATTCTTACACGTCCTTTGTCGAACTCCTCCTAGGGATTTTGTCGCACCGACTTGAATTTAGTTTCTATAGATAGATATATCTATCTATAGAAACTAAATTATACAGATAGATATATCTATTCTTACACGTCCTTACACGACGAAGGACGTGTAAGAATCGCTCAAAATGGCGACTAAATTCAAAATGGTGGACTTCCTGTTGAGTTGACGTAATAGTGCAATGTAACTTTTTTATGCGTCTAGGTGTGATACACGTGTCCACCAGATTTTGTGAATTTAGGTAAATGTGGCCGCCGGGGCATCTCTTTAAGGGGCACTCTCGAGCCATTTGGCCACGCCCACTGGCGACTCCACTAGAATACGAAATTTTTCGACGGGAGACATGTGTATCCACTTTCATGAAGTTTTGAATATGATAAAGCCTCCAAAAAGGCAAATCACTTTTCGTAAGAAGAAGAAGAACATTTTTACGAAAAACAATAGGGCTTCGCACCATCGGTGCTCAGCAAGCAGTGATAACGGGCCTTCGCACTCCCGCGCGCCCCCTCCCCGAAGCCATTTCCCCGACGTGCAGTGCGTGAGGGACCGCGTATACTCGCTTGAAGTTGCTATTTTTGTCTCGTTTCCTGTCTCCAGCAGGGGGCGCTGGCGAGCCGTTTGGCCACGCCCACTCGCAAAACACATATCAGATGTATCGTCTCACCACGCTGGATGTATGTCACACGTTTCGTGAAGTTTGAAGCATCCCTTGACCTTAAACATCAACTTCCTGTGTCACAGCGAGCGAGCCGTTTGGCCACGCCCACTCGCAAAATACATTTCAGATGTATCATCTCACCACGCAGGATGTATGCGACACATTTCGTGAGGTTTCAAGCATCCCTTGACCTTAAACATCAACTTCACAATTACAAGGAAAGTTCTCTGAGAAGAAAATGTAATCGTGAAATCCTGATCCAAACATAGATGTCAGTCATATCTATTTTAGAGGACAGGGCCAGGATTGATTGCCGAGGGAGGTATTAATGGCGCAAGTTAATGTGGATGGTATTTATAATTTAATTATAGAAATATAATTTCAGAGACGTTAGATTTAAAATAAAACTTTTTTTCCCTCTTTCCCCACAGGCAGCCAATCCAGGCTGTGTTCTGGAGGATTTTGTGCGCTGGTATTCACCTAGGGATTATGTGGAAGAGGAGGTGGTTGATGACAAGGGTAACAGAGTGGCGAAAGGTGAACTTAGTGCCAGGATGAAGATTCCAGGCAACATGTGGGTAGAGGCCTGGGAGACAGCAAGGGTTACACCTGCACGCCGCCAGAGAAGACTTTTTGATGACACTAAGGAGGCGGAAAAGGTAATTTCTAGTTTTACTAGTTGATCAATCTACAACTGACATTAAAAATCACTGACTTGACAAGGGCAGAAAGAGCCTCCAAACTATCTCTGGGATCACTCATTTTAGATGTAAACACAGATCATCTGCTGACATTAACTTGTATTATTTTTTTATTTTTTTTTTGCAAATAATATACTGAAGGAGAAATAATTTTGTCTGGAGTGCAACAGTTGCATAATGAGTACTTGTTAAGACATTAGCTGGGATTGAATTCAATACCACTTCTGACGTGGCAACGGAAAAATATGCACTATTAATCATTGCAACAGGCATTTGCCATCATTGTAACCTTAAAAGCAGAAAAAGTCTTGATAAAATAAACTGGAATTTTTTCTTTACCACACCAGGAAGAATTAGCTTTGGGGAGTCATTTATTGGATTTTGATTCTAAACAGTGCATCTTCAGCCACTGTCATTACCAATGGACAAACTTCACAAAGATGCACACTGCACAGGGGGCTAGGCAAGGATTCCCACTCTCCTTCTATGCAACATTTTTACTGAACTTCTGGCAGCGTCAGAGCATCTACATAAAAAAACACATTCAAAGATCAGTACTGAATGCGGTTAATATATTGCTATTCCTACAAAACCCACACTCATCTCTTCAATAGGCAATTAAGCGTATTGGATATATTCTCTAATACCTCTGACTACTACATTGACTGGAACAGATCTTCCATCCTTCCATTAGGTAATAATAGTTAGGATGTGGCAGGCCATACACCATCTTTAGTGTCAAAGTTTTTGCCAAATTTGAAGAATTAAAGAATTCTTAAGATGTTTCATTCATGAGCCTAGGACAGATGGATGGACAGATAACCCAAAAACATATTGCATAAAACACAGTGTATGTGATTACAAAGAATAGAGGATAGTGGATTGTTGAGGCAGTCTCTATTTCTCTCTCTCTCTCTCTCTCTCTCTCGCTCTCTCTCTCCTTACAAAATAACAAACTAGTTTTCTTATATATAGTATGACTTTATCAGGAAATATCCTACCATTTGCTGACAAGCTGAAGTTTCTGAAAAGAGCTACTTTTTTCTGGGCTGAGGATTATCCCGTCACACCAAGAACTAGGCAAACACCCGAACATCTTCTTTGTACAATTATCCAATCAGCTTTCTTTAGTATTGGCAAGGGATATAACAAGTCTCTTCTCAGTTTTTTTTTTTTTTTATAGTTAATGTTATCTCAAAGCCAAAGCTGAACTAAATTTAAATACTTTGCCTGGGTGGATAAACCTTAAAAAGAAAGACTGCCCTTCATCAAGTATCTTTCTGATATTCAGCAAGATATGTTGGCCTGCACAGACATTGAATGTATACCTGAAAGAGTATTAATAAGCAAATAGAAACCACATTAATGGGAAAATCTAAAGCTGGGTGTTGACTGTCTTTTTAGGTTCTGCACTATTTGGTAATGCAGAGACCTGCAGACCTGGCCCGCCATCTTCTGCCCTGTATGATCCATGCTGCTATTCTGAAGTTGAAGGAGGAAGGTGAGTCAACATTGCTCTGTCAAAAGTTTTCTCAGTAATAATAAACAATATTATCAAGACAAACTCATAATATGTAAGACAATCCTTAACACAAGTATAATTTCCTTGTTTTAATAGATGGCTAAATTGAACCTTGAACATGGTGGCACTCCACCATCATAACTTTAGAAGACAAAGGCATCATATGCTATACAATGGGTACGGAAAGTATTCAGACCCCTTTAAATTTTTCACTCTTTGTTTCATTGCAGCCATTTGCTAAAATCAAAAAAGTTCATTTTATTTCTCATTCATGTACACTCAGCACCCCATCTTGACAGAAAAAAACAGAAATGTAGAAATTTGTGCAAATTTATTAAAAAAGAAAAACTGAAATATCACATGGTCATAAGTATTCAGACCCTTTGCTCAGAATTGAGTAGAAGCACCCTTTTGAGCTAGTACAGCCATGAGTCTTCTTGGGAATGATGCAACAAGCTTTTCACACCTGGATTTGGGGATCCTCTGCCATTCTTCCTTGCAGATCCTCTCCAGTTCCGTCAGGTTGGATGGTGAACATGGACAGCCATTTTCAGGTCTCTCCAGAGATGCTCAATTGGGTTTAGGTCAGGGCTCTGGCTGGGCCAGTCAAGAATGGTCACAGAGTTGTTCCGAAGCCACTCCTTTGTCATTTTAGCTGTGTGCTTAGGGTCATTGTCTTGTTGGAAGGTGAACCTTTGGCCCAGTCTGAGGTCCAGAGCACTCTGGAAGAGATTTTCTTCCAGGATATCTCTGTACTTGGCCGCATTCATCTTTCCTTCAATTGCAACCAGTCGTCCTGTCCCTGCAGCTGAAAAAAAAAAACCATAGCATGATGCTGCCACCACCATGTTTCACTGTTGGGATTGTATTGGGCAGGTGATGAGTAGTGCCTGGTTTTCTCCACACATACCGCTTAGAATTAACGCCAAAAAGTTCAATCTTGGTCTCATCAGACCAGAGAATCTTATTTCTCATAGTCTGGGAGTCCTTCATGTGTTTTTTGGCAAACTCTATGCGGGCTTTCATATGTCTTGCACTGAGGAGAGGCTTCCGTTGAGCCACTCTGCCATAAAGCCCCGACTGGTGGAGGGCTGCAGTGATAGTTGACTTTGTGGAACTTTCTCCCATCTCCCTACTGCATCTCTGGAGCTCAGCCACAGTGATCTTTGGGTTCTTCTTTACCTCTCTCACCAAGGCTCTTCTCCCATGATTGCTCAGTTTGGCTGGACGGCCAGGTCTAGGAAGAGTTCTGGTCGTCCCAAACTTCTTCCATTTAAGGATTATGGAGGCCACTGTGCTCTTAGGAACCTTGAGTGCTGCAGAAATTATTTTGTAACCTTGGCCAGATCTGTGCCTTGCCACAATTCTGTCTCTGAGCTCCTTGGACAGTTCCTTCGACCTCATGATTCTCATTTGCTCTGACATGCACTGTGAGCTGTAAGGTCTTATATAGACAGGTGTGTGCCTTTCCTAATCAAGTCCAATCAGTTTAATTAAACACAGTTGGACTCCAATGAAGGAGTAGAACCATCTCAAGGAGGATCAGAAGAAATGGACAGCATGTGAGTTAAATATGAGTGTCACAGCAAAGGGTCTGAATACTTATGACCATGTGATATTTCAGTTTTTCTTTTTTAATAAATTTGCACAAATTTCTACATTTCTGTTTTTTTCTGTCAAGATGGGGTGCTGAGTATACATTAATGAGAAATAAAATGAACTTTTTTGATTTTAGCAAATGGCTGCAATGAAACAAAGAGTGAAAAATTTAAAGGGGTCTGAATACTTTCCGTACCCACTGTATATACTCTTTTGACTTTGCTATGAGACATGCTTTCAGTTTCAGATTGTCTCAAATTCATCATGTTTACATGATTTTTTTTTTCAATATCAAAAGGAAAGCCGAGTTTTTGAAAGCTATTTCAGCATGACTTTTCGTAATGTAGATTTGTCAAAATGGTAGTACATAACAAAGCCTGACTGCTGGAAAAGCTGTGTTGTGTGGTGCAAAATGGGATTAGTGATTGGTATACAACCCCGTTTCCCAAAAAATTGGGACACCGTGTAAAATGTAAATATAAACAGAATGCATTGATTTGAATGAGGCAATTATTGTACAGCAGAGAAATAGTACAAATCAGGTCCTCACAGATGTCTCCAGTGGTGCTATGCTTGACAACACATCCATGATAGTGACAGGAAAGGTCTGGCCAATTTTTCCCTAATGGTCACAATTTTATTATTAAAGAAGTTGATGAATTCATTTTTACTGAGAGCTAAAGGAATTGGAGGGTTGCAACAGGCTTTCATCCCCTCAGCATAGCTGTCGTGATAACAGTGAAGGGCCCCGGAGGATAAATCCTCCTGACTTTGGTGATCATTGGATTTCTCTTCTCAGGGCATTATACAGAATTTTTTTTTTTTTTTTACTTAACCTATAAAATATCTCCTCATCTATTAGATGTATTGACTCAGGTAAAGAAATTCCTGCTGGTTTCTAGAAGATGAATCTAGTAGCGATATAAAGCCACAATTATCAATATTTTTCACTTGCTAAGACTCGGGGCACCACTTTCCACAAGACAAAAAAGTATAAAATTTTTGTACATAAGCAGGATCTGTCAAAAAATTTAAACGTAATTCCTCCATAAAAGGCACCTCCTTTTGATGTGGGTTTCCAGGGAATAAACAAAACACAGATGGATCTATAAAAGGATATTGAATAATATTAACACCAAAAATAAATTCTATGAATATTTATTTTTGACATGGATTATTGTTTATCAGAGCTAACAAGCGTGATTGTGGGGGGCAAATAATTAGGTTAGGCTATGAAA
This sequence comes from Embiotoca jacksoni, assembly GCF_022577435.1. Lineage (NCBI taxonomy): Eukaryota > Metazoa > Chordata > Actinopteri > Embiotocidae > Embiotoca > Embiotoca jacksoni. Next base: position 11,674,001 of record NW_027185341.1, on the reverse strand, counting down.
AATGTATCCGATTCACGATGTAATAATAGATTAAGGGTTTAGGAATTTGATCAATTAGCTGTCAAACATCAACCCAATTGATTAGAGCAGACTCTGTTGGCCTACTTGTGATGATTCACACACAATGACAGGAGCGTCTCTCTTGCGGCGCAGGACAGACTGCTGTTTCCAAGTCGTCTGCGGTTTGTGGAGACAAACGACGGGATTCCTCCAGTCGTTTGACGCCGGAGTCTGTGGCTCAGTGGCACAAGATGCAATAGTAGTCTCTCTGGAAGTCTCTCAGGCAATCAGCATAGAGCAGGGCTGGTAGGGCATCTACTGTGCAGCAGGCAGGCGAGGTGGAAATGTCTTCTCATATTGCTCCTGGTGGGTTGATGAATGACTCTGGGTTACTTTTGGAAGAAGGTTTGCTGTAGGTCTCTTTACTCAAATATGGAATGTGGAGAAAGTTGGAGAGGCGAACCCTCAGTTTGAGGTGGAAGACTGTTGATTTGGCCTGGTGGGTTTTATGGCATGGGAGCTTTGGGAAGTTTTATCTGTAAACCAGTGGCGTCCTGTGTTGTAAGTTTGTGTGACCTCAGGATGACCTGATGCTCGGTATACCCTGCAGAAGATATCTCACTTCAACTTTAATGACTTTGATGATTCTTTGTCTTTTTCTCTGGCCACCTCTGGAGAACGGTATTGTTAAGATTTTAGCAGTACTGCTGCTCTTACTGGTACTGCTTATTGATCCTCTACTCAAACGGAACTCTTGTCAGTTCTTATTGTTATTGATTTATTTATTTTAAATAAGAACAGAATTAATGTTGCTCTATTTTCTCTTGTGCTTTATATGGATTAACATTTGTGAGCATTATTTTGAACAAATAACTATTATTGACTATAATGTGATTATTGAAACGTAGATTAATATTTTTGTACTTTAAAAGAAAATGCAGTGTTTGAAATAAATCAATGTTATAGACTTAGCAGGTAATATTAACAGTATATTCCATTTCGTTATAATGGCTATTCATACATCCTGTATCTTGCTATTCAGAACGTCCATGATTTGATATAATACCTGCATATTGTTTTTATATTAGTTTTAAATCAAGTAAAGAAAGACTACATCTAATGATTTAAAAAAACAAAAACAAAATTAAACATGTATCTCACCATAGAATGCTGCCAGTAGAGATATCTTTTCATCATTGTTTAGAGGAGATTATTTAGAATCTAGCAATATCAGAAACATGATGGTTTGATACTCTAGTCGGAAATACATGTCATTGTTTTATTTACTGAAGTCTTGCATCCGTCTTGTGATCATAACTTTGAAGTCGGTACTATAAAAAGCAACAACATTGTTTTTTGAATTTTATTTCTTCTTTTTATGAGCATACGATGCCTTAATTTCCCAGTGGCAGTGGAGATTGACAGGAAATGAGAATGAAATGTCCAGAAGGTCCAGCTGGCTGGGACCCAAACCGGGGACTCATTGCTTCGGGCATATGTGTCCATGTGATAAGCGACCTACCCACTCAACTATTGGGTTAGCCTGCAAGCGTTATTTCATATTTATTTTTCATGAAGTGGGATATAATGTCAGCCCTATGTCTGAGACAATGGAGAAATTTGCCATGATTTAAAAAAAATGGATGACTTGACACTGCTTTGTCGCACAGAGCAGTAGACAGTTGTTCATCACAAAAAGTGTATTCTGCTGTTTATTTTGATACCTGGTACGGTGTGAAGACTTCATGACTCAGTCGAGGCAGATGGCCACCTACGTCCTATGTCCAGCCAAGATTCCTTCTGACAGTCAAACAACACCATCAAAATTTCCAAACAACTTTTTACTGTCTTCATGAGTCAGAATGACAGAATAAGGCCAACATTTTCATTATTAGATTTTTGCCTATAAGCCCCTCTGATTTATGGACGGATGGACAGACAGACAAATTGATAGATAGACAGATGGATAAATTGATAGATAGACAGACTGACTGAGAGACTTATTTATTTTATTAATTTATTTATTCATCCTGTAAGGGAAATTCATATATCTTGTAGCTCACGCATATAGATCAAGGCTTAAAAGAGAGTATAATATAATAAACAACCAATAAAAGTCAGTCAGTAGTAATAGAGGTTTTAAAAAACTTAAATCAATCCATCTATAAATAACTACATAAATAAGGTCTGAGCCATCTTTTTTGTCCAGCTTGTCCATCTGCCTAGTGTTCTTGTGAGCCATGCTGCCATCCCAGCATACTGCAGCATATAAAAGGACACCCACCACCACTGACTGCATAGCATTTCCCTGCTGACCAGTCCAGTTTGTTATCCAGATGCACACCTAAGAATTTACAGGTACCACCTCAAATTTCCTCCCCTTACATTAACCAAACTGATTAATCAGTAAATACTTAGGCCGTGTCATCTCAGTGAATATTTCATGGTAGCATAAAGCAGTAACACTAGACACTATTGGGAGGAAAAACAACACTTTCATTCATAGTGAATAAGATGCTTACATACTTACAGAAATGCAGGGATTATGTTCTGTGGGTTAAACTGAATTGCCAGGCTCTTTGACTGCTATTTTATCAGTACCTCTTCTAGCAGGCAGAAGCTGAAAGAGACACAAAGTGAGAAAATGAGTTGTGAGTGTGGTGAAGAATTCTGCGAGGATATGACATTAAATGGCAAATAATTCAGCTTCACTTATCACCTATGGCACTTTGGAATAAGGAAACATCAGGTAAAGTTGACAAATACTTGCAGCCAAAGACAGAGAATGTAGCCTAAATAGAAATATAAAATCTTATTCTGAAAAGAATGATTCTGCTGATATCATAATTCAACAGTGATGATATCCACCAGGAATAGGATGTTAACGTATTTAAAAAAGGCTCCAGCAGGTCTTGGGGTCAGTGCTTGAATGGTGAGGGGCCTTGCTTTTTGTTTCATCTGCAGATCTTCTTCCCTTCGCTGGCCATTACCTTACTTGAATTTGTGGAATGAACTGCTCCAATGGTGGCCCATTGCATTGCAGAAAAAAACATATTAGACAGTCTTCTTTTAGGCAGAGAGTTCCTTTTGACTGTAAGAATGTCATTCGTGCTACTGAAGGCTTGCTTACATTCACAGGTAGGCACCACAATGGTGTGGACAGCTTAAAGTAGAGGCTCCATGTCAGCTGGGGTCTGGGATGCCCTCAGGTCCTTGTATTCACGAAATTTCTTCTCTATACTTTTAGTGTGTTATACAAACGAAGCACCTGTGCATCACCACGCTGTATGTCCAGTTTCCCCTCTATGTGAGGAGCTTTCTTGTGTGCTGACATGAGGACATTGTTGGAGCCGTCCTGGATTTCATATTATTTCAAATTATGAAATGCTGCAAAAGAACTGTTCTGCATTGATCTTGACTATATTTGAATTATCATGCAGGGCTACATTTCTGAAAGATTTCTCTGTCTTTCAACTTGAAGAACAGTTTTTGTGGAGGGGCCGGGTGTTGGAACCATGGTCTCAAAGACCCGAATCTTTCGAGCCAGCAGCTTCTCCGCTTCAAGCAGCATTGTTCCTCTGTTTTGGAGCATCCTGCATAAATCACTCAGTTCTTTTAGGGCATCATGCATTACTCCAAGATTCAAAACAAAGTGCACGCAGGTGAGAACATCATGAAGTCTCTTGTATTTTGATCTTGCTGTTGAATCCCTGGTAACATCACTGGCAGCACTAGAAAAGTGGACCTGAAGTCTCTCTGTAGCTCTCCCAAACAGCTTTGACAATTCCCCCACTTGAAGCCACCCAGCAGATTGACAAGACAGGTCCTATGACAAGAAGATGCTGCTCAACACTCAAAGAGGGTGTGACGGCATGATTGACAGCTGCTGTTTGTCGGGTAGTTGCAGAGGAACCTCGATAATGTAGCGTTAACCCTGTTATTTCTGGTTTTACTTTTTTAAAGTGACAGGCAGATGAGATGCCTCGCCCACCTTTATATAAAGTCTATGGTGGAACAGTACAGTGGTGTGAAAAAGTGTTTGCCCCCTTCCTGATTTCTTATTTTTTTGCATGTTTGTCACACTTAAATGTTTCAGATCATCAAACAAATTTCAATATTAGTCAAAGATAACAAGTAAATACAAAATGCAGTTTTTAAATGAAGGTTTTTATTATTAAGGGAGAAAAAAAATCCAAACCCACATGGCCCTGTGTAAAAAAGTGTTTGCCCCCTAAACCTAATAACTGGTTGGGCCACCTTTTGCAGCAACAACTGCAATCAAGCGTTTGCGATAACTTGCAATGAGTCTTTTCCAGTTGTGGAGGAATTTTGGCCCACTCATCTTTGCAGAGTTGTTGTAATTCAGCCACATTGGAGGGTTTTCGAGCACGAACCGCCTTTTTAAGGTCATGCTACAGCATCTCAATAGGATTCAGGTCAGGACTTTGACTAGGCCACTCCAAAGTCTTCATTTTGTTTTTCTTCAGCCATTCAGAGGTGGACTTGCTGGTGTGTTTTGGATCATTGTCCTGCTGCAGAACCCAAGTTCACTTCAGCTTGAGGTCACGAACAGATGGCCGGACATTCTCCTTCAGGATTTTTTGGTAGACAGTAGAGTTCATGGTTCCATTTATCACAGCAAGTCTTCCAGGTCCTGAAGCAGCAAAACAGCCCCAGACCGTCACACTACCACCACCATATTTTACTGTTGGTATGATGTTCTTTTTCTGAAATGCGGTGTTACTTTTACGCCAGATGTAATGGGACACACACCTTCCAAAAAGTCCAACTTTTGTCTCCTTAGTCCACAGAGTATTTTCCCAAAAGTCTTGGGGATCATCAAGATGTTTTCTGGCAAAAATGAGACGAGCCTTAATGTTCTTTTTGCTCAGCGGTGGTTTTGGTCTTGGAACTCTGCCATGCAGGCCATTTTTACCCAGTCTCTTTTTTATTTCATGGAGTCATGAAGACTGACCTTAACTGAGGCAAGTGAGGCCTGCAGTTCTTTGGATGTTGTCATGGGGTCTTTTGTGACCTCTCGGATGAGTCGTCACTGCGCTCTTGGGGTAATTTTGGTCGGCCGGCCGCTCCTGGGAAGGTTCACCACTGTTCCATGTTTTCGCCATTTGTGGATAATGGCTCTCACTGTGGTTCGCTGGAGTCCCAAAGCTTTAGAAATGGCTTTAGAACCTTTTCCAGACTGATAGATCTCAATTACTTTCTTTCTCATTTGTTCCTGAATTTCTTTGGATCTCGACATGATGTCTAGCTTTTGAGGATCTTTTGGTCTACTTCACTTTGTCAGGCAGGTCCTATTTAAGTGATTCCTTGATTGAGAACAGGTGTGGCAGTAATCAGGCCTGGGTGTGGCTAGAGGAATTGAACTCAGGTGTGATAAACCACAGTTAAGTTATGTTTTAACAGGAGGGGGCAAACACTTTTTCACACAGGGCCATGTGGGTTTGGATTTTTTTTTTCTCCCTTAATAATAAAAACCTTCATTTAAAAACTGCATTTTGTGTTTACTTCTGTTATCTTTGACTAATATTGAAATTTGTTTGATGATCTGAAACATTTAAGTGTGACAGACATGCAAAAAAATTGGAAATCGGGAAGGGGGCAAACACTTTTTCACACCACTGTATGTGGTTGAAACAGCAATTTTGGGGTATAATTCATTGGCTGATCATTCCATGTTCGTCATCCTTTGATGACTTCTTTTCTATTACTCTTGCATCTTTCGTCATTGTTTTTATGTCTTCTTTTTCGCCGTCTCTTCTTCCCCGTCCACAGAGTCAGAAGAAGACATTCCATCAGTCAAAAAAACCATTCAACAAGCTACGTCTCAAGCCAACAAGCTTCTGCATCCGGCCAACCATGACTACAAGAAGTTAGAGGTTAGTGACAAATGGGCTGGAAATTCTACAAACAAATTGGTAGAAAATAGAATTAGGTTCATCAGTAAACCTTAGGATTAATTTTGTTCTTGTTTCACTTAAATGTGTACATAAATTATTCTTACTTTTGTTCATAGTTTTTCTGAATACTTTTTATTGAATGTGTATTTCAAGTAATTGGCATACGAAGACAATCAATTAATAGGAACGTAATGACCTACAACCTGAACTTTTAAGAAGGCTTTGGTCTTGGGCTGCCTGGTCTCCAGTGTATTTTCCAAACCAGTACTATTCAAATACACATAAATAAAGGGAAACATCAAGATAGAAGACCTCTGTGTCTTCAATCTTTATATTTTCTTTCTTGGTTATTCATAATGAGTGTGCTGTATGTGATCTCTCTACAAATAAGTATGATTTTTTTTTTTTTTTTTTTTTTTTTTTTTTTTTAACCTTCAAAAGGATGTTATCACAATATTTTTTCAACATTTGTTACCGAATACAATACCTGAATTGAGCTTGTAAGCTAGCCTACAGCCTGTATGTTTAACTCAGTAGCGTTTTAGTATTTTTGTGCATAAACACAGTTCCTCTCCCATTGGTTCTTTTCCAGCACAGACACAGCTTCAGAATATTCCTTTATTTGATATTCTGTACAGACCCACAACTGAAATACAAAATACTGTGCGTTCTTCTAACTTGCTCAACTCCACAGTTCAGTTTCACCAACACTAAAATTTCTTCTCCAAAACAAATGGGTGCCGCCGGCCTGCATGCCCGCCTGTCTCAGCAGGGGTGTCCAGGGCTCTGGAATGTTCCTGCAAAAAAAGAAGAGACCAATCAATCGCCTGTTCTCACAACTAATTGGTTAACTGGCAACAGGTCAGTCACATAATTGGGTATAAAAATAGACTCCCAGCGCGGCAGAGTCTCTCAGCAGTGAAGATGTGGTAGGGTTCATCACAGACTGCATGAGGAAAATAGTGCAACAATTGATGATTTCATTATCTACGGTGCATAATATCATTAAAACATTGAGATTCCAGAGAAATCTCAGTCGACAGTTGAAAAATATTTTTGGGAAAAATATTCTTCAATACACACAAAATATTTGGTATTGTATGTAAATGTTAAAAAAACACATGAATTGGGTTCACAAATGTATTTCTAATGATACTGTTTTAAATATACATAATAAAAATCCACATATAGCCATTATATATTTGTATTAATATAAGAATTTGCAATTTTTTATCATAAACATATTCAGTATGACTTACACTCAACAGTGCACCTGAATGAATTCTGTGTAGACAAACTGACGGAACACTGCTGCTGCTTTGCTAAACGTGCTGCTCACACTACTCTTTCTCTGCAGACACAGGGTCACATCCACTGCTGACTCGGATTGTGCAGAAACCTTTCCTGGTCATAATTGCAGACTGTGCACATGCAATGCAATGTGATCACGTTGTACCCTCAAATCTATGCTCGTGGTCAGCTAAGAAAGGAAGATGTCGAAATGGTTGCACATAATTTCCTGTTGAAAAAAAAAATGCATTTGTGAATCAAACCATGTCAGTGGAGTCTAAAAAAAAAAAAATCCTTCACGTAAATGCAGTTCACAAATGAGAAGTTGATCGTAAATGCAGCCTCATTTAGTTTGCATGCAGCCTCAATAGTTTGTATATAAATGTTAGAAAATCCAAATATGCTTTTGACAAAAATTGCAAACACATTTAGATACCCGTGTTCATGGATTACATAGATTTAAAACAATTCATATTATTGTGTACCTCAGAAATACATTTGTGAACCTTATTTTTTTTTTTTTTTTTTTTTTACATTGATACACAACGATAAATATTGTTGTTTGCATTGAAACATATTTTTTTTGGAAGGAGTCGTTTCTGTGCAAATCCCATAATACATAATTACATACATCTGTGCATTCATTGATTTTGAGACTGATCTCACAATGACTTTTGGTTTGCCTCGTTGAGTTTTAGGTACAAATGGTCCAGGCATAAAGTATTTTAGAGTGCTATGCACAGCCCCTATAGAAACCCTTAGTCACCAAAATTGTATTGCTTAGAATAACAATTTTACTTATGACATTTTCTGATTATTTCCAGGTTTAATTGAAAATGAACAGTTTTACAATGTGTTCTCAGACTTTTTTTTTACCCTACTGATTTTCAAAACATTGTACAATATTTCATATCCAAAATCTAATAAGGATCTAAGATCTGTACTAACTGTGCTGTACTTGTTAATGTGTTGGAGTAAAAGGCTGTGTTTCAAATCACATACTTGCAAACTTACACTTGCTATTTACTCCATAAGCGCATTCTCATTGTCAAGTATGGAAATATACCAATCTACACATTGGGTATGGAACACTGGACGCTTTTCACTCTTAATGATCACCATCATGGCTACATGGCAAAAAGGGAGGGACCACTGACCTATTTTCTAACGGCAGTGGTCGAGGAATCTGCAGTTAGAAGTTGTAGACATGCACACCAAATGTTCATCTTTTACCAAGTATCACTATACTACTGTAGAATAGAAGACATCAGTATGTTTATTGTGTGCATTAATCAAGGGACACACAGACACATTTTTAGGAAGTGTGCTTTTTGACACAACACTACCCTGTCGACATGTACGCACTACACTAGTGTACTAACATGTAAGTGTACTTATGCAAGTATGCAAAATGAGACACAGCAAAAACATATTTCATATGAAGTTCTTCTCGCCTCTGTTCTGATATAATGCACGTGGGACCTTTTTTATGTGTAGGATTTCATTAACCAGCTGATGGCCATAGAGACAGTCATCACCCAAGCTCGGTCTCTCAAGACCAAGTTTTCTATTAGTGAAGACGAGAAGGGAGAGGCCACAGATGAGCTGGAGAGGTAAGTTCCACGCAGTTTTATTGGAGCAGTATTATAGTTAATAAAATAGACATATTTAATTTTTAATAAATAGTTACAGTTGGGCCGAAAAGGCGTGTTTGAGGGAAGAGACATTTTCAGTCATTTAGGGGGTTTTCTTCAATTTTGCCGTTTCCTACGGGGTATAACAATACTGAATACATTGCAACTGTAAAATAACAGAAATTAAATTATGTAATAAGAAAAAATGTGTTAACAAAGCAAAATACAGTATGTTTCATATGTTTGATTACTCATAATACCCACTGTTGGCCTTCATTACAGCTTTGCTCTCTATTACTGGCAGTATTTTAACCAGCTTCATGAGGTCATCACCTGAAATGTTTTTCAGTTATTAGGTGTGCTTTGACAAAAGTTAACTGGTGAAACTTTTTACCTTCATAATGTGTTTGACACCATCACATGTGCTGTGCCAAGGTTTTGTAGGTCTACACCAAATATCCCCTTTCACTTAAAGTAGCACGTAAGAATGAAGCCCACATCGAGGTTCCCTAATATTATGGCAAGCCAATACATTTAAATGGAAGGTACACAACATTTGGAACACCTCTCGGTAAAACCCAGTACAGTTCAATTTTACAATTTAAAAGTCTCCAAAATGACAGATGAATTAAATCAATTCCTATAGTTTGTATGAAGTTAGTGTTTATTCAATGTCGTATTACACTCCATGCTTCACCTGTCTGTGGTTTTAATGTTGTGGTTGATCGGTGGCCATTTTTTTTAAACATGGCTCTTATTGTTTGCTCCAGGTTTGTGACCTCCCTGCTGGAAGAACCAGAAGTGGTGGTGAGCGGAGCTGGCCACGGGCTGGTCGGCAGCATCATCCACAGACTTTTTATCAATGCACAAAGGGTAAGCAATCTAAATCTTGCTCTCTTTTTCTTCTGGCTCCATTGACACTGCTTACCAAGGATAAACATCACTGTTAAACTCAAGTGGAAATGTGTAGGCTGGTATCACCTCAATATTCTGTGAGCCAATAAATCTACACATTTTCTACTGACAACAAATAAAAACAATCGCATTGTTTTACAAAATCTATAGTGGTGCCCTATCTTGGATAGGATCTTAAGTCTTTAGGCAGTGGAGGTCATCTCCATAGAGAACTTGGAAGTCTGTACTCACAACGTGACAACAGTGCAACCAGGTTGTTCCAATTTTCAACTTGATCAGCCCATTCAATTTCAAGTGTCTCAGTGACTGTGATAGGTGCATATACACATATATATATATATATATATATATACACCGTACTTTCCGGACTATTGAGCGCACCTGAATATAAGCCACACCCACTGAATTTTTAAAAAATAATTATTTTAGCCGCACATGTCTATAAACCGCACATGTCTATAAGCCGCAGGTGCCTACCGGTACATTGAAACAAATGAACTTTACACAGGCTTTAACGAAACACGGCTTGTAACAAAAATAAATAGGCTTTAACGAAACACGGCTTGTAACAAAAATAAAAAATAGTGGTAAACAGTAGCCTACCAAGAAAGTAATTGGTCACTATCTTCCTCCTCCTGTGCACTGAAACCACTGAAGTCATCTCCTTCGGTGTCGGAGTTGAATAGCCTCAGAATTGCTTCATCCGATGTTGGATCGTTTTCATTGTCGCTCTCGTTACTTTCATCCGGAGGCAAATTCCCCGCTGAGCTCATGCTGCCCTCTTCAACACGCAGCAGTCCAGCCTTTCGAAACCCGTTGAATCCATAAATTAGCCGCATCATTGTTTAAGCCGCGAGGTTCAAAGCGTGGGAAAAAAGTAGCGGCTTATAGTCCGGAAAGTACGGTATATATATACACACACACCACATTTACACCTGTGCACCTACGGTTATGAGTGATTATTTGTTTTTCTTTGAAATGTTCCAAAACCGCATGTTTTTCATCCCATCACTATTGAATTTGGTTGCTTCATTCTCAAAAGTTATAAAACATGATGGTATGCTGGGAAATGGTCATTTGTTTGTGATACATAAATCATCTTAAATCTCAAATCTGCTGTCTGTAAATGTAAATGGTCAGCACTTATATAGCGCTTTATCACCTTAGCGGTCTCAAAGCACTATACACCCATTCGCCCATTCATGCTCCAATGGCGGCAAAGCTGCCATGCAAGGTACTTGCCTTCTGTCAGGAGCAACTTGGGGTTCAGGTGCCCAATCCTAATGTCCACCCTCACGGAGTCACAGACTTTGAGGCGTCCATGAGGGCTCTCTGGCAGCCATTTTGAGCCCCTTAAGCACCCTTTCTGTAAATCTGCATTTCTGCAGACTTAGCCTAAGAGAATTACCCACAGTTCATAGCAAAATTGGTGATGTATTAAACTTGGTTGTCCCACTGCCCATAATATGTGAACAAACCAAACAAACCATATATAATTTTATTGTATTTATTGATGTATTTATTCATTTGGAGGTGTGGCATTTTTTCTTTTCCAATGGCGATGCAAGCAGTATGTGATGTCAAGAGTGTCCCATTTTGTCTATTATAACTTTTCAACACTCATGAACTTAAACACTCAGAAACTATGGCTGTGACATCAGCTTAGTTTAGGGTTTAGCACGTTCAAATAGAAATGCCCAATATTACATACAGTATGCATGCAGGCAAACATGTAAAATGGACGTGTGTTAAATTGCACATTTGAAAGACGCAATCCTCACTGCACGTCGTTAGTTGATCAGGTTGGAGTTTTTTTTCACGGGTGGTGTGGAGTTTGCACATGATTTTAGACACGCAAACCTTTAGTAAATCAGGCCCTTAGTCTCTAGAAGATTGACCTTTCCACCATGGTCAAGTGAAAAGCTACACAAAAAGCATGATAAATATTAATATGGAATCACAATATTTATGTTTCTAACAGACAGCAGGAAAAATAGCAAACAGGGTGTTACATTACAGATTCTTAGATTTTGATACAGCTGAAAAAGCTTTTGTTGGGAAACTCTACTGACACTTAGCATTACTGTACAAGAGATCCTCTTCATGCAAATATGACCTTTTTCTTTTTAGTTGTACATTTTCCCCACTCAACTGTGTTTTTGTGTTGTGTTTCCTCTCTGCTGCTTGCATCAAGCTTGCTGACTTCACCAGTGACGAGGTAACAATGAGCAATAACAATTTACCTTCCAACTACCACCACATGTGCCTCAGTGATATTGCAACAATAAATTCACACACACAGAAAGAAACAAATAAGTATATATAAATGGGCTCCAAATATTTGTGCAATTCAAGGAACTAAATGGATTTGTTTATTTTAGTTATGGCCTGTACAGAATGTGTAGGACGCTTTAGTGAGTTTCTTACGGCCATTATTTAAACAATCTCATGGAGATCAACACCTCCTAAACCACAATTAATTAATATGTTTGCATTACCAATGGAGCACATGACTGTCTACAAGTTGACAAACCCACTTGAACTCTACAGTTTCACTACAGAGGATTTTAGCATATTTTACTGTATTGTCTTGTGTTTACCTGTTTTAGCTCATAAACTCCATTTTTATCAACTTTATCCGCAGCTGGCAGCTTTTCAGAGAAAAAGCTGTATGCTAAAGCCCACTGTGAGTAATAAGCAATCAGTTGTAAAATAAATTCAAGCACTCAAAGAACCAAATATTCTATATACAAAATTAGAGATTCAACCTATACACAAAAACACAACACCAAATTTGTGCTAATAAGTACAGTGCTTAAATATTAGTCATAACAAATTTATGTGATGATAATTTAGCAATGTGAAGTGACTCAGTAATGTCATCCAGTTAAGGCAGCTTTAAAGAGACACTTGTTGAACAAGCTTTGTATCAGAGTTTTGGATTGCACTGTTTGTTGAATATACAGACAAACTTGCAGCACATGCAAATATGTAATGATCTATCCTTTAAAACACACATAGCCACTCATTTGAAGTATACAAACACAACAGCCAAGGTTGTCCTCTACAAGTCCATCAACTGTGACTATTTTTCACACATGGCCAACCACATTCCACTTTAAAACTTCAATTGATTCCACATATACCACAACTTAGAACATTAATAGTCCTTTCTAAAGTGCAATTTCTCTTTCCAACAAATCTTAAGAAAAGTGTTTGTACTTTATCTTCATTTTCTCTACATTTGTCTGAGGATATTTTTGGTGACATGGAGGTTGGCACAATATCATTTCATACGTGGTAGTTTCAGTCTGTTTGACCCTGTGTTCATAAACATTCATGGTGGAATTTGTTGGTACCCTTAATCGCTCATTGAAAAAAATGCTTCATTCCTCAAGTAAATTTGTTTTTAATTAAAAGCCATTTAATCATGTATGCATGCCATTGGTATGTCATAGAGTAAAGCAAAGAAAGTATGAAAACGTTTTAAAGTAATTCACCTTCAACGAAGATTATCCTAAAATGGCATTGACACAATTGTTGGTACCCACAGAAAAACAAGAAAAACAAGACTAGAATTTGCTAAAATGCATAAGAATAAGCCACAATGCTTCCGTCAGAACTTCCTTTTGACAGATGACAGAAAACTATAGCTTTTCAGCATGTCACGTCAGCTCGGTATTCACAGATGAAAAGAGAACGTTTTCCAAGAAAAGCACCATACCTACTGTGAAAAATCTAGGAGGTTCGAATCACTTTTAGGACGACTTCGCTGCATCTGCCACAGTGTGCCTTGAATCTGTGTAGGGACCAATTAAATCTCAATGCTACTCAATGCCTTCTGGAGCAAATCGTGCTGCCCCGTGTCAGAAAGCTCTGTTTCATAGGTCATAGCAACAGGATATTGACCAAAAACACAGCTAAAATTACCACATAATGGCTAAGAGCAAAACAGTAGACTATTCTGAAGTCGTCTTTTATGAATCCTGATCTGAATCCTATCGAACATCCATGGCAAGAGCTGAAAAATGCAGTCTGGATTTCACCTTTCAAACCTGAGACAGCTTGAGCAGCTCTGGAAGAGTGGGTAGAACTACCATTTGACACATGTAGAAGTCTCACTGAAAGCAGCAGAAGTTATTTGTTTGCAGTGATTGCCTCTTAATGTTGTGCAACAAAATTTTAGTTTAGGGGTCCTATTTTGTCATTGCTATTTCCATTTGTTTTATTATAAAAAAAAAAATGTCTGTAGATTAAAAAATTAAAAGCAAAGTCTGATTTTTATTAAATATGGACTAAACAGTGATGGAAGCTTCCAATTATTTCAGAGAAAATTGTGGTTTCTTTTTTTTTTTTTTTTTCATGGAAGGGTACAAACAAATTCATCCACAACTATAAAGAAAGCTGTAGTTTGATTTCCTGTAGCCCCTGTTTAACTACTTTGTTCCTGGGTTCTCCTGAGTAACCTTCCACAATAGATAGATACAATATATTTTTTTTAAAGTACATAGAACTAAATCCCCACCATTTTTCCTTTGTCCTCTGGGGGAGTCTTATTTAACAGTTGTTTCCTTAGCTACAGCAGAATGCAGTTCATCTTAGGTAGACACCGTGAATTTACCTGCATTCTTTTACCCTTGTTGCAATCAGTTTTGTGTTGTATGTCTGTGCATGTAAATGTCATATCATTGATATAGAAACTTGATTACAGGAAATCTATTTTCAGTTTTTATTTGTTTATTACACACTTTATTACACACTTTTATGGCTCTGACCTTGGTCATGACCACCATATACAAGTTACTGTCCACTGTCTGATTAGTATCAAATCATATATATAGAGAAAAAGCAAGTTGATTGTTATATGATTCACACATTAAAATTCAAGATAGACTTTAAAACGGGGGTCTCCAACCAGTAGATCATGATCTAACTGGTACATCAAGGAGCTTCTCGGAGGAAAAACAGTTGGAGACCCTTGCTCTAAAATATAGGGGTCCAATCATCACTTTGAATTTCCCCTAAGTCGGCATGCATAAATTCATGTACATATATATAAAACCCAATCTCATGTGACCCAAAGACTGGGAGACTTGATATGAATGGATCCAAGCATAATTAGATTTACGGCCATCACTGAGTTGCAATGGTTTGAATTGTCACCTCACAGTGAAAAGGTTTTAGGTTCGAACGTGTTGGCCAGTTCAATTCATTCTTATTTATATAGTACCAAATCATAGCATAAGTCATGTCAGGGCAGTTTACACAGTGCGGTCAAGACAATACAATAAGTCGAAACTCCAAAATTTAAACCCTTTGAGCAGGCACTTGACGTCCATTGGAAGGAAAAATTCCCTTTAAGGGTCTCTTTCTGTAGAGTTTTCATGTTCAGCCCAGTGCGTTTTCTGACTGCTCTGGTTCTCTACAACCATTATCTATATTTACAATCCATGTTCCAAAAAAGTACGGACGTTGTGTAAAATGTAGATTAAAACATAATGCGAAGGTTCGCAAATCATATTTAATTGAAAATAGTCCAAAGACAACATATCAAATGTTGAAACTTTGAAATTGTATTGTTTTATGAAAAATATATGCTCATTTTGAATTTAATGCAAGCAATCAGTTTCAAAAAAGTTGGGACAGTGATGTATTACTATTAGTGTCATGTGCTTGAAGAAAACAAAGCAATGTGGAAGCCTACATAGTTTCAACCATGTGCTTTGTAGGAAAACTAAACCAATTGCTAATTTCAACCATGTGGTGAGGGGTAGGGAAAATCCATTTTGTAAGGGTTAGGACAAAAGAAATAATTTTGGTTAAGGTTCCGGAAAAAACACATGGTTAGGAACGTCAACCTCATTGTCACACATGGGAGTCACTGAGTATGCCACCAAACCCCTCCTACCACCGGCTCCTACTGCGAAAAAATGCATGTGATGTGACAAAGGTCATGCATCCTATATTTTCGCATATTGTATTTTCACGCTTAGAAAACGCTTTATGTAGCTACTGCATGTTTTGCTTTAATTGATGGCCGTACATAGATAGCGCATTGTATGAGAGATTAAATGAGCACATGTTTTTTTTAGTCAGGGATTAAGTTATAAACAGGACAAATACTTTCACCTGCCAGTGCATGGAGGCATTCCCGAAGATGTTTGATGTGTTTCCTCCTCTGGCAGCCACTTTGCATCCATACTTTTTGAAAAGTGTATATCTATCTAAAAGCACGACCACTCGTTCATCTTTAAAATATCCGAAGTTATTCCATGTTTATTTTATTTATAAATAAATTCAATTCAATCCAATTCCATTATATTCTATCATAGTAACAATTGTTTATATCAGAAATCATTCCATCGGAAATTGGATTAATTTTGCATAGTTTATTAATATCAAATGAACATTATACAGATGGTGTATTATATTCAGACTCAGTCCCAAAAAGGTTAAAGCTATAGATAAGAGCACCAAATGTCTTTTATTCCATAACTGAAAATGGACAGAATTAAAATAGAAGAAAGCGCCAATACATAAAACACAATGACCAGCAAACTTACTGAACTGATATTCTAGTACAAAACCTTTAATTGTGAGCTGATTTTAGAGTCACACCTTCAATGGGAAACAATGGCTGTGGAGCTATAGACATGTACTCCTTCAAAGTTTAAATACTAAGGATGGTTTGGGTTTGGTTTCTCCAGTAACTTTTTGAATAAGAAACATTTGAATGTATTTTCTATAAAGAATGCACATTTGAACTTGCTTACATGTGCCTATTTCCTCCATAACTGTTGCATCAGACTTCAGTTTTTCAAACTAAATACAAACTTCTTTTTTATTGGCAACTTGTAACATTTGACCCTGTCTTCACCCTTAGGCTGCCCTCCTGGCACCAGTGGACGAAGACTTGGGTTTTGACCGGAAACCAACTGGAGGAAGCAGCAAAGTCCCTGACTTCCCCTCTCCAGCAGGCCGGGAGATTCTTTTGCGCACATGTGTACCGCGGCCAGCACCATACTCCAAAGCTTTGCCTCAGCGGCTCTTCTGTGTCTTGATGAGGGAGGAGTTTAGACTGGCGGGGGCCTTTTCTTCAGACTCTACCTTCTTCTAAGAGCTATGTTCCATTCGTACATTATCATTTACGTCTTGAACCCAGACCTAGAAGATCAGTTAAAGCTCGCACATCAAAATGATTAGTTTGTTTGTTGTTCGTCAATTGGTCTGTTTGTGTGCATAAATACTTCTTTTAAATTAGTTAATGTTTTTATTATGGCATGACATACAGTATCTGTAAGCAACACACAAATGAACATTGTTATCTGGGAAAGATGAGGATGGTATGGCTCTGCAGCGTTCAGATAGTAGCTACTCTTAGATTACATGTAATAAATAGGAAAAAAAGACTGCTGAAGTTTCACTGTACTCATTTGCAAAGACATCAAAAGCAAGTGCTAAACTTAGGTCTTAGGAGGGTTTGATGACATCTGTTCATCCTGACATTGTTGAAACAATTACAACCTCCATATAACGCATTCTTACACAATTTCCCTCCCTCCTTTCACCATGCCATAACATACAGTTTTTTAAACTCAAAAAGAGTGTAAAAGCAGCATAAAATAGTAATTTCATCAATGATCTCAGTGTAGCAGTATGTTGGTTAACAAGTTGCATTTATGAGCTGCAATTACATGACTATTTTGTGTTTGTTAAGTTGTCTGAAAAATATGTTAATTATTCAGCTGAATAACCATGACCTTTGAATTCAACGCTGGTCTTGCATAAAACCATTTCACAAAAAAAAAATCCCTCATCTTACATGAGATGTAAAATTTGCATTTCTCAAATTAAAATGGTCTGCAAATCTTCTGCATTGTCATTTTGGCTTCATGGTTCTCTTGTTTTGGTGGTAAGATTTACTGTAATCTACGCATTACTGACCACATGACAAATGATAATCACAATCATAATCTTTTTATTTCTCTTATGTTACACAGAGAAGGATTTTTTTCTCGGTGCAGGCACACATGTATAACATACAACATACAATACAATAAATATATTCAATAAAATACGTTTAACATATGTTAAACTAAGGAAAAGATCATAAGAATAAATAAATAGAGTAAATCTAAGAGAGTAACTCAACATTAAACAATATATATCATATTCTTCTGCTATGTTGCACAGAAAAGGTTTATATTGACTGAGTCATTCTAGTTCAATTGGTTTGAAGTGAGGTTGAGGGAATTATCGATGGAATTATCGATGGTCTACCTGCAGTAGATGGGGGTTGGCACCGCCCCAGAATGGAAAAGCAAACACTTATACTGGGACAAAAGCTAAACTATTGTGGATGGGGTCAGATCCAAAATATATTTTTCTCACCTAAAAAAAAAAAAAATCAATATTACTTTAGGTGTACACTATATTTAGAATATTTTCACAGCTTCACCTTGCCATCAGGCAACCCTTACCAACAAGGAACTGCACTTTCATATCAATATTTTTTGAGTATAAATGCTTGTTGGTGGGTTTGGCAACCTCACCTCTTCTTTTAACAACTCTCTGAGAACATTTGGGAACTGAGGAGAGCAGTTGCTGGAGTTTTGAAGAGGAAATGTTGTTCCATTCTTGCCTGATATAGGATTTCAGCTAGTCAACAGTTTGGCGTCTCCTTTGTCATATTTTTTATTTCATTATGCACCAAATGTTTTCAAAGGTTGACAGGTCGGGACTACAGGCTAGCCAGTTTAGCACCCTGGCTCTTTTGCTCCGGAGCCATGCTGTTATATGTATAAGTAATATGTGTACATGCATATAAACCTGTATACAGTATATCGTTAAGCATTCATGGTTCCTTGCAAACTACCCATGTCATGTGCACTAATACATGCATCCCTATACCATTACAGATGCTGGGTTTTGAACTGTGTGCTGATAACAAGCTGGATGGTTGCTCTCTTTAGCCCAGAGGCCACGGCGTCCATAATTTCCAAAAATAATTTCAAATTTTGATTCTTTTAGACCACCGACAGTTTTTCACTCAGCCTCAGTCCATCTTAAATGAGCTCGGGCCCAGAGAAGGTGGTGGTGTTTCTGGATCATGGTAGAGTTTTAACCTGCATTTGTGGATGCAGCGACAGGCTTTGTTCAAAGAAATGGTTTTCGGAAGTGTTTTTTAGCCCATGCCGTGATTTCCACTACATAATTGTGTCTGTTTTTAATGCAGTGCCACCAGAGGGCCCGAAGATCTCAGCCATCCAATATTGGTTTTTGGCCTTGTCTCTTGCATAGAGATTTTTTTGGGGATTCTCTGATTCGTTTTATTATGTGCTGTAGATGATGAACTCTCCAAATTAAAGTTTACATTAAGGAACATAATTCTTAGATTATTGTATTTTCCCACACAGCCTTTCAAGGGGTGGTGAACCCCTCCCCATCCTCACTGGTGGGAGGCTCTGCTTCTCTGTGACCCTCTCTTTCTACTTTATCAGGTTACTCATCTTTTACCAGCTAACCTAATTAGTTGTAAGATCAGGTGTTTCTTTTAGCATTGTGCAACTTTTCTAGTCTTTTGTTGACCCTGTCCTATCTTATACATATCTTTTTTGAAACTTGCTGCTAGCATTAAATTCAAAATGAGCATATATTTCACATAAAACGATAACAAATTTCAGTTAAATATGGGTTTACATAATTTGCAAAATATTGAATTCTGGTTTTATTAACATTTTACACAGCTTCCCACCTTTTTTGAAAACAGGGTTGTATATTTTACACAGTGTCACAACGTTTTGTATATCATATCAAAACACTTTCAAAATGGACATCAGAACCAATGGTAAATTACCAAGGGGAATACAGTACATGCTAAACTGGTGGCAGCAGAGGCCACTTCAAGTGAAACTGCTGGGTTTTAGGTTGGTGCAATAAAGTTCTGTTTCTTCTTTCGTAAATTAAAAGTGTTGGTAATATACCAACAAGAAGCTCACTCACTGATACGTGGTACCTAATTGCTTACTTCTACAATATTAAACTGAGTTAAGCAGTGGTACATCAGCACATCCTAGTTGTGAAACATGGATATATAATATACCAAATGGCCAAATGGTATTATTCACAACTTGCATTCCTCAAGCATCACTAATGGTGCAAGTTTTAGTTTGTTTGCCCCCACCCCATCAAAACTGCTCCCCGAAAAAAATTTCAAATTGAATGCACTTTTGGTAACCTCCCTCCCCTAGAGGCACCTGAAAATGTGTTAAATTGTCCAGCCTGTAAAAAAAAAGTGCCTTGTTTAAGATGAAAATCTGCATCACTGATCTTTTCCCATGAAAGAAACTCATCTTGCCACAATAAAATTGAAACCACGTTTTAATTGCAAAACAATACTTGCTATTTGGACTACCACACTACGAACTGCAGCACCACAAACTAGTGAGTAAAACTGTATCAAATCAGCTGAGTGGAATAATGTCAGCTACAACAACTTAAAAATATATTTCAAATGGTGATATTTTTTTTTCACTGAATAAGAGAAAAGTAGCACAAGAATCTTTGAAGCATTATGTATTTTAGTGTCCCATTTGCTCATTTATCCTTTGCAGCTTGAACGCATGCACTTCTTGCGATACATAAAAAAGAATCTTGAACACGTTTGTATTAAAACTTTGAATACTATAGACTTTCTTTTACACCAGCCTTCAAAACAAATGTAGAACAGCACTGCATCAGTTGCTGCTTAGTTTTTGAATCCTCAAAAAGTTTCAATAGGGTATTTGCATAAATAAGACCTACAATATCATCACATTTTTACACAAATCAATAAAGAGATTTTTTATTTTTTTTATTTTATTTTTTACAAATTTACAAAATGTACAAATTACAAATTTTGGTTGAAATGAAAATTTTAAAAATAATAATTAAACCAGATGTGTTTGGAGAAATGAAAAGCTGTGCAGTCAAGTATAGGAACTCTGTTCCCTCTGTGAAACAGTGAAACATAGGGATGGTAGTATCATGAGTTGGGCATGTTTTGCATGCCCGGGACCAGGACCGCTTGCTATCATCAATGTAACAATGAATTCTGAAATATACCAGTGAATTAAAAAAATGTCAGGACATTTATCCATGGCCTGAATTTCAATAAAAAGTGGGTCCCAAAGCAAAATAACAAACCAAATCACAAAAACAGTATTACCAAATGGGTCTGTGGCTCAGAAGATAGAGCAGGTTGCCCACTAATCAAATAGTTGACAATCCACAGGTCCTCCTGTCCACATGCCAAATTGTCAATGGGCAAGACACTGAACTCCAGGTTGCTCCCAATGACAGGCAAGCACCTTGGTCTGGGCTTAGACTCTAAGGTGATAAAGCCTTAGCCTGCAGACTATTTAAGTGCAGACTATGTAACGTTTCCAAAAAAAGAATAAAGTTAATGTTTTGGAATGGCCAAGTCAAAGTCCTGCCCTTGATCGAATAGAAATGCTGTGGAAGGACCTGAAGTAAGCAGTTCATGTGAGAAGCCCATCAACACCCCACTGTGGAATGGCCAAAATTATTCCGAGCCAATTTCCATGACATATTACTTACTGAAAGTTTTTATTTGCGCAAGGGGTCACACTGAATACTAAAAGCAAAGGTTGACATTATTTTACCTTATATATCAACATTCTGGGAGTTTGACTACCACTATGACCCAAGAAAGGAGTGAATTTGTAATGTACAGGCTTGTAGCATATACTTGGAGGAACTCAAATTAAAAAGCAATATCTTGGGCAGGCTCTGAAAATCAAAATCACAGTTTATTTTTTATTTTTTTATTTTTTTTTAATAGCTTTTTTTATTTGGAAATATTGATAGACACAGAATACAGTAAATATATACTTTGATTAATATTTCCATTGTTTTTCAGCTTTTTGTTAACATACAAACGAACCACAACCCTATCCCTCCCACCCAACCCACTGGTACACCCACCTAGAAGAACAGAGAAAAAAAAACAAAAAAACACCCATACATTGTACATCTGTATGTAGACACGCCTGCGTCACTACAAAGTAAATACACAGTCAGCACAACATAAAAGCACAATATACCCAAAAATCAGATAACAATAAGATTGGCCAGTAAGTATAAATCAGAGTGCGCAAATTATTCCTTATCCAACAGAAGGTGAATAAAATTAATGAGAAAATCAAAAAAGAAAAAAACAACAACAACAACAACAAACAGTTATATCTAGGGTCTAGACCAAGAAATACTGCTAGGGGGTATCAGGCATAGTTTTAAGTTTCAGTAAGTATGTCAGGACCGGATCCCAGGTAGAGAAGAATTGGTTCCTTGACCCCCTAAGTGAGTATTTTATTTTCTCTAATTGTATGAATTGCATCAGGTCACTGAACCACATAGACGCCTTCTGTGGATTTGTTGATTTCCAATGCAACAGTATTCTTCTACGAGCGAGGAGTGTCATAAACGTCATGATATTTTTATGTCTTTTTCTTATTGTAGAGTGTTGTCTATCTGTGACACCAAATATAGCTGATGTTGCATTGGGTTGGAGATCAATATTAAGAGCCTCAGAGAATATTTTAAAGATCATAGACTAGTAAGATGCCAGAGCAGGGCATGACCAAAACATGCGAGTTAGGTTGGCAGGAGTATTACGACATCTGCTACAACCAGCATCTAAATTAGGGTATATTTTAGCTAGTCTTGCTCTTGAGAAATGAGCTTGATGCAGAACTTTGAATTGTATTATGTTAAGTTTTGCACAAGAGGAGCTGTCATTCACTCTTTATAAAGCACAGTTCCACGTGTCTTCTTCTATGTCACCCGCTAGCACACCTTCCCAGTCCGCTCTTATCTTTGCCTGAGTTATGTTTTTAAGAGAAACTATACAGTCATGTATTCTTGATATTAACCTTTTTTAATCGAAAGAGAGTTCTAGCTTATCATCCAAGCCTGACCTGAAGAGATGTTTGGAAAGTTGGGGTCATGACACTTAAGGAAGTGGCTGTTACGTGGTGGGGTGTTTTTCCAGGACCCAAATGCAAGCTCACAGACTCAAGGTTTTCAAGTTCCAAAAATACAGTCTTTATTGTCCAAAAAACAAACAAAAAACTACAAACCAAAAGGTGGCACCGAGCGTGTCCACTTTACGTCCAGTCGGGAGGGCAACTCGACCGACAGCTCCAGGGGGACACGGGTAACAGGGCAGCCGGCAGACCAGCGGAAGGGACGGCGTCAACAATCTTCCAAGCCGGGAGGGCAACTCCACCGACTGATGATTTTGACGGGGATATCCACAGGAGACACAGAGGCCGGAGGAACGGGAACAGGTACAGGACTGACGGAGAGCTGACGGGGAGCAGACGGAAGACGGATGGAGAGCAGACAGAGGACGGACGGGTGGCTAAACAAAAATGCACCGACAACCAGAGTTGTGCAGGGGCAGGTTACTTATAGTCCGGGGAGGTGATCAGGGAGATGCAGTACACCTGCAGGTGGTGATCAGGGGTGAGTGGCTGCATCTGCTGGGACTGGTGAGGGGCGTGGCCACGGGAGGTGAGGGGCGTGGCCACAGACAAAGACAGGGGACACAGGAGGAGAGGTGATCGGGGGCAAAACTGAAGACAAAACTGAACTCCTGACAGTAGCGGATTTGGAAATATTGAAATAAGTTGGACCGAGGAAGGCTAAATTTGTGTATTAAATCCTCAAAACTGGCAAATACACAGTTTATGTACATATCCTTAAATTTAACGATGCCTTTTCTTTGCCAGAGAGAAAAGGCATCATCTAATCTAGCTGGGGGGAAAAGGTGGTTATTGCATATAGGGCTTATGTGAAGAAGGTAATTAAAACCCAAGTTCCGTCTAAATTGAAACCATATCTTGAGGGTATTGATGACGATTGGATTGTTTGTGAAATGTGAAATAGAAACTGGAAGGCTGGAAGTGACCAGGGCTGTAAGACATGTTGAACTGCAAGATCTAGTTTCCTAGTGACACCTGTCTGTATCTGGAGCATGAAGCCAAAAAATATTTTTTGGAACATTTGATGCCCAGTAGTAGCAGCAAAAATTAGGAAGAGCTAGCCCCGCCTGTAATTTAGGCCTCTGTAGAAGTTCTATACGTAACCTAGGGTTCTTACCATTCCATATAAATGAGATGAAAGCTTTGTCGATACATTTAAAGAAAGATTTAGGAAGGTAGAGCGGAAGGCATTGAAACAGGTAAAGGAATTTGGGAGGCACATTCATCTTGATGCAATTCACTTTCCCTGCCAAGGATAAGTTAATTGTTTTCCATTTCTTCAGATCTAATTTTACTTTCTCAAGTAGAGAAGAAAAGTTTTCTTGGTAAAGGTTCTGCATATCTCTTGTGATGTTAATGCCCAAGTATTTAAAGCCATTTCTCAACATTTTGAACGGTAGTACATTATCCTGAATTTGAAGCGCAAAGTTATTAACAAGGTAGCATTCACTTTTACAGAAATTCAGTTTATATCCAGAACATTTTCCAAATCTTAACAAAGCGTGGGTAATGTGGGGTACACTTAGAATAGGGTCTGATATGTATAATAATAAATCACCAGCATATAAAGATAATTTATACTCTTCTTCTCCTCTAAAAATTCCACTTATTGATGTTAACGACTTGAGTGTGATGGATAAGGGCTCTATGGCCAAAGCAAATAACTGTGGGCTGATTGGACAACCCTGACGGGTTCCCCTTGACAATGTGAAGTATTGTGATTGTTTACCATTTGTAACTACAGAGGTCTTGGGTGAATTGTATAGGAGTTTAATCCATTAAATGAAGTTGGACCATAACATGTGAAATAGTATTCCCATTCAATCCTGTCAAAAGCTTTCTCTGCATCCAGCGAGATGACCACTTCTGGTACCACGGACGCAGAAGAGTGAATAATGTTTAAGAGCTGACGGATATTGGTAAATGAGTGTCGCCCCAAAATGAAACCGGTTTGATCAGCAGAGATCACATCACTTATTATGGTTTCTAGGCGTAGGGCAAGAGCTTTGGCCAAGATCTTAACATCGCTGTTGAGGAGGGAGATGGGTCGGTACGAGCCACATTCTGCATTATCTTTACCTGGCTTAAGAAGGAGAATAATTGATGCCTCAGTCAGTGTTTTTGGTAACGACCCGCGGGACAGAGAATCTAAGAACATATCGAGTATGATTGGGGATAGTTTCTTCGAAAAAGTTTAAAAAAATTCTATTGGGTAGCTGTCTGGTCCCGGCGCCTTACCACTTTGCATTGCCAGTATCGCTTTTATAATTTCAGAGTGTTGTAATGGGAGTTCAGTCTTTGTTTTATGTATCATGTTTATGGAAGGAGCCCGAAGTTTGTGAAAAAAAAAATGTCCATGTCAGTTCTATCATTTGCCATTTCTGACGTATACAGGTTTGAGTAGAATGAGGTAAATGTTTCATTCATTTCTCCTGGGTTGATAGTCAATTCACCATTTGCTTTCCTTATTTGTGGGATTTGTTGGGCAGCAGATTGACACTTAATTTGGTGTGGTAAAAGGCGGCCAGCTTTTTCTCCACGCTCATATACATATCCACGCGATTTTAACATAATTTTTTCCATCTTTCCTGTTGATAAGTTGTATTGAGTTTGCAGGTCAAGCTTCCTTTTATAGAGTTCAGGGGATGGTGACGTAGCGTACTGAGCATCCACTGCGTTTATTGATTTAATAAGCTGGTCTTGTTCATTTCTACGCATCTTATTGGTTCTTAATGAATATGAAATGTTCTCTCCTCTGATCACAGCCTTCAGTGTTTCCCAAAGCAGGGAAGGGGAGATGTTATCTTTTTTATTAAATTCTAAAAAGTCATCAACTTTTTTGTTTATCAATTCACAAAAAGAAGCGTCAGCCAGTAAGGTTTTGTCTAGTTTCCAAGGGGAGCGTTCCAAATTATTAAAAGCACACGTGACACTGGAGCGTGATCAGATTCAATTATAGTTGAGTATTCAGCTTTCGTGACAGAGGGAAGAAGGGTTCGATCAATAAAGAAATAGTCTATTCTACTGTATGAGTGGTGCATTGGGGAAAAATAGGAGAAGGATTGACTCAGTGGAAATAAAAAACGCCAAGGGTCGACACTTCCTATTTGTTCAATAATAAGGGATAATGATTTGGCCATTTTTGACGGTTTTGTAGATTTAGGATTAGATTGGTCCAATACTGGATTAACTGTACAGTTTAGATCACCCCCCAAAAAATAGTTGTGAGTTTAAGTCTGGTATTAATGAAATAACTTTGCCTATGAATTTATCATCATCCCAATTTGGGGCATATACATTAACCAAGACGACAGGAAGAGGAGCACTGATACAATGACATGGTTCCGAAATAACTGGTAACGCTGAACTGAATTCTTTTGTGTATCAATATAGCTATCTCACATGTTTTTAAATTGAAATTTGAGTGGAACACATGCCCCACTCAAGCTTTTCTAAGCCTGACTTGATCTTTTAACAATAAATGAGTTTCTTGAAGAAATACATTTTCACCTTTTAAGTATTTCTGATGATTTTACATTCCAGCTAATGAAATGCACATCAGTCTTTCTTACATTAGTTATTTTTTTCCATGTTTTTTTCCAAGATAGAGTCATTTTTTGAATCAAAAATCTTTGCAACAATGTGCACAGCTCCATGTGCGACCTCTCCAACGAGAGCAAAAGCAGATACAAGCTGCAAGAATCTAGGGGTGTACCATCCCAAACCCCATCCCACACACAAACAAAACTAACACAAAACCTATACTTGTTCCTCTCTCTGAGGCAAGCTGCAGGCTGAACACTATTTCTAAAGACTTCTGGCAGTACATCCTCTTGGTACTTCTAGCCAAGAAGGCTCCCAGTAAATCATAGAATATAACAAGCTTAACCTTTCAATATAAAATAATAATAATAATAATAATAATAATAATAATAATAATAACAATAATACAGGGCAAAGAAGAAAAAAGAAAGAAATATTAAAAAAAATAAAATTAAAATAAAACACCTTTCTTTACAAAGGATAGCCCAGCAATAACTTTTGTGAAAGTAACCATACCTTGAGTCCTAGGGCTTTTGGCAGGATGATTTCAGAAGCAATAATTCACGTTTTCAAGTCAGTCATGTAGTTTGTCATCTCCAAGCTATACAGAACAAGACAAACGCATCCGTATTTTACTCTTGATCAATCCTCTGATCGTAGAACTTCTGAGCTTCATCAGGTGAATCAAAGGTGAGCACGTCGTCCCCGTGTATCACGCGTAGTCGGGCAGGGTAAATCAGGTGGAACCGGATGTTTTTTCCGTAAAGGGCTTGTTTAATCCAGTAGAATGCAGCCCGCTTTTTAGCGAGTGCTGCGCTGTGACCTTGGTACGTCCTTATGGCGGCTCCTCGGTACAGCAGCTCGTGGTTCCTCGCCCAGCGCAACGGAGCCTCCTTCTGCTGGAGTCTGGAAAAACAAACACAGAACGTACGAGGTGATTTTCCTTGGCCAGATCTGAAGGTCGGGGACCGGTGGGCTCTCTCCAGCTCAGAAGAAGACATCAGGGAAGACATCGGGACCCATCACCTGCAGCAGCAGCTCCGACATAAACTTGACCGGATCTGTTCCGTCCTCGCTGCCTTCTGGTATGTTCAGTAGACGGACATTCGCTCTCCGTGATCGGTTTTCGAGGTCCTCGAGCCGAGCCAGAAGTGATTGGTTTTGGGTTTGGAGTGTTTTAATGGTGGACTCCGTTCAGGCTATACGTTCAAAGTTATCTCCAGCTACGGACTCCACAGAGGAAAGACGAGTCTGGAAAGTCTTTACTGTTGTCTGCAGTGAGTCTAGTGAGGCTTGAAGTGGCTTGGTGGATTCTTGAATCAAGAGAGACGTCATCTCTAAGTGTAGTTCTCTGCTTTTCAAATTCTGCAGATAGTTGATCCATCGAGATGAGAGCAGAGGTTGTTTTCTTCGGGTATTTTTGTTGCTGTCTGAAGGCTGTTAGCTGAGAACGATGCTAGTTTACCCGCTGCGCTCGTGGCAGCGCGTGTAGCTGCCGTTTGTGCACTTCCACCTTGTTTCGTATTCTTAGAGTTGCTCATTTGTAGAAGAAAACTTTAAGTTAAATTAAATTGATGTTTTTTGTAAAAAAAAAAAAAAATCTGGGAAAAAAGCTCGGTTAGGCTAGAAAATAGCAAAAAGTAGACTGGGAGCCTCCTCGCCTGCGTCCGCACGCTCCATTTACAACCGGAAGACTACTGAACCAAAATCACGTTTTCATGCCACAACAGATAGTACTTCAATATTTATTTGTGAAAAGAACACCATGCATTTTAATGCTCTCATTCAATCTCATTGTCTCTCCACTCTCCTCCTACTCGGTCTGTGCGCCCCCCCCCACACACACACACACTTTTGTATTGCATGTAGCGTGGTGTGGGTGATCACGACATGCCTTTTAAGCAGTAAGTGATGTAAGCTGAGCCCGTAGACTGTGATTCACTCCAGAGGAGCTTCTTGAGGAGCGTGTGGAGCGCTCGGCGGAGAGTGTTGCGTAGGGAGGACTCGTTGGCTGGAGAGAGAGCTGCGCGGATGGTCAAATTTGGATTCTCCTCCAGCAAGATCCTCGATTCCGCCCTAAAGGCACGCAGGGGGAGGACGGCAGAATGGAGCGGATGGAGTCGATGGAGCCGATCTCGGCGAACTACACCACTGATTACCCGGAGATCCAACCTGTCAGTGGCTACGGCTACGAGAATCAGTCAACGGCTTCGCCAGCTCCGACATATGACGAGGAGATGGTGCACAAGGTAGGCTTCGATATTGTTGAAATAGGCTAATACAACAGCAGCTTGTCGTTTTTTTAAACGAAACTCTTAAATTCTGCAGAGGTTTATGTGCTGTTTTTTTTTTTTTTTTTTTTTTTTTTTTTTTTTTTTTTTCGCATTGTTGTAGGCTACTTCCCGGTTAATTCACTTGTTGGTTGAAAGAAAATTTCCCAGAATCCTATAGGCTACCCGATCTTGGACCGGCTTTAGCTCTCCGTGGTGCTGATCTTCACTTGGAAGCAGTTTCATTCTTGTTGATCCGTTTTGAGACCCAGGGCGTGTCAAATCTGCCCCAAAACTATCATTCCTCCTAAATTGAACTCTCAGCTTTTATAAGTGCTGGTCTTCACACATCAGCTTATTCCTTCTTGCTGCTGCCGAGAGGAAGGAGGCTTTAAAAGAAGTTTCTGTAGAAATGTTCTTGTGCAAGAGGTCATATTAATTTAAGTCCAACAGATGTGTGCCTTATTATTAAATCATTCTGTGTGATATGTGTATATCACTATGAATAGAATGACAAGATGACAACAACCCAAACTAAACCAATACATATATACATATATATCCAATAACAATTCTCTCCAGAAATGGTGGAGACCAAAAACACATAACAAAACACATAAAAATACCAAACAATACCTGGATAGAAGTCCAAGCAAATTGCAAACACATAAAAGTAGACTAAATGCACACATTGCAACATTGTTGACACGTTGTACTTGTCCCTCAGTGTTTGTTCACACTTGTTTCAAAAATGTTTAAAAAAAAAAACAACTAAATATTGGTAATACAATTCTGAAATAAAATCCCATATCATTCTGATGATGTCAGGTGTATTGTCAAATATTCTGGTGAAGTTTGATTAATGTTTGGGGAAATAAAAAAATGTTGTCCATACAGTACAAATTAAAGGAAGGTATTGAATATCACTGCAGACTCACCGGAATAAAGATTTGTGGAATTATAGATGTTAATTGATTTTGCATGTTTGAACAAATGTAGAGCAATGGACTTCTGAATTGACCATAGTTTGCAGTGAGCCAAAGTTTTGTCACAATGCTGAGGATGTTCTGAAAAACTTCCAGCTCTGTAGGATGTATGGATGATTTAATTTTTTTTTTTTTTAATTTTGGAATGTTAAACTGCTAGAGATGTAGATTTGACACAACCACCTCAATCAATCATTACCAAATTTTAGGCATTAACTGAGACATAATCCTAGATTGTATGAGCCGTATTTCATACGAATCGGTGCAGGCAATTATGAAATATAAACTTTTCACAGCGCTTATAGAACCCCCCCTATAGGAGCAAAACATCTCAGGACAGCAGCATCTGAAGAATAATCAGAACAAAGAAAAGAGGGTTCCACACAGCTCTACTGCTTAGACCTCTAATAATCCCTAAACCCAAAGGTGCTAAAGTTAACAATTAACTCTGATTTTACTTACAAGGACATGAATTATTTAAAAAAAAAAAAACATTGGCTGAGCATATAGTGTATCCACTTTGTGATTCTATGTTTTTAGCTACTATCAATAGTGACGGTGATAATTGGTTGGTAACATTATGTTTCAGAACATTTCCCATTCTTTCAGCTAAACCATTGTTATTGCACTTAAAACATTTATATTAAAGAATGATTTTTGTTCCTCAAGATAAGACTCCTGCTAACTGACTTTATGTTGTATGTGTGTTTGTAACTTGGTAACGAACCAAAGTTTAATTAAGCCAGAATACCTGGAAAATGCTGGCTTAATCCCTTATCCAGGTTTTCTGAAACAACCCTCAGATTTCGTGAAGCAGCCCTGTTCTTTAACCCTTTAAGCCCTAGAGGCCCCCAATTGGGGGCCAGGGACTAAACTATTATTAAAATATGGACATATATACTGATATTTGCACATCTGAACAAATCTCACAAGTGTTTCCTTTATTATTAAAAATATATATTCTTTTTATAACTTTTTATTGTGGTTGCAGAGATATATCCTTTTAGCAATTTTCAAGCAGAAGCCTAAAAAATAGGTTTGTTTTTGAAGGGTTAAACGTTTTGTCCAACGGTTTTTTTTTTTAGCCATTCTGTTGGAGATCCCATAACCTGATTAAGACAGAACTTTCGGCAGCACGTTTAGCTCCAGAATGTCCAGTTCTCCACTATGGAGCCCACTGTCGCTCAAAAAGTGAACCGTTGTGCCATCAGACCCCAATGTGCTTTGACCTTTAAATTCAATTTGTATCAAGTTGGCCTTGAGTCTTTGTCTTCCTTTCGCACCATCTTTCAATCTGGGGTCCTTTCAACTTGCAACTGTGTCCAGGGAGGTTCGTTACAGTCTCATAGGCCCTTAAACAAGGCTAGGGGGAAATTTTAAACACTAAGTGGTAAACTTAACAGCTCTTTGAAACAATGCTTCATTTCTCCTGAAAATGAATACAACTAAAAGTATATTTCCATACCCACATGCCTGCAAAGGGGCAGTTTTTATCAGTATGTGCTGCTCTTTTTAAAAAAAAAAAAATCAGGAACAGTAATTTCAAGTAAACACCACAACTCAATCTGCCTGTGTTTCCTTTTGTCTCCCAATTAAGCCTGTTTCCTTATTCACCTACTATTTTTTTTACTGGGGGTTGTACCCTTTTTTTGTCTGCATCATTACCCCTGAAAACTGAGGAGTCATGATTACACAACAAAAATATGCCCTTTCTGAGTCCTCTTTGGTTAGGCATGGATGGGACAAAGTGTACCCCCTTTGAACCATGTGCCTTTCTTTGAGCTTGACTTATCCACTGTTAAACTAGCAAAAGTGGATTTGGACACACCCTAAATGTTTTTGCCCCATGTGCTTCAGACCATATTTTGATCATGGAAAAAAAGCACTGTATTGAAGGCTACAGTAGCCAGAGTTCTGTGGCAGCTATGCTCAAACAGTCTGAATTAGTGGCAAAATGGAAACTGTCAAACTAAAGTACATAAGCCGCTGTCAGAGACTTCAAATTCTGGAGGAAAAAAGTGGTATTTCTTCTTTTTCAGGCAAGGGGTGATCAGCAGAGGGAAATGACTCCAAATTCACTCTCTTCCCTAAAACCTACTTGTTGGTAAGAACAACTGGGGTCAAACAGGTAGAAGGGCACTTAACAATCTGCTTGTGAGCCCTGGAGATGAGTAAAATCTACTTCCCTCTTTTTTATGTTTCTGTCACCCATCACAACACACTTGCATGGTATGCATCATCAGTGTCTAATGTGTTTTTGCCTTATTGCCTCCAGTCTCCAGAGGGGTTATGAGAGAGAGCTTCACTTCCTAGTTAACCACAGTAACAGCAACATATCCACTCTCCTACCACAAACACACATACAGTACATCTGCATCTTCATCACAGATGATGTCTAATATTATGAGTATGGTTGTTTCACTCCACTTGTTCTACCACATACATTCAGACATACACTCACTGACAGGAAACAGGCGCCTTTGTCACAGACAATCAGAGGAAGTGATGATATTGCTGTTTGTTTGTATAATATCCAACTTGTTACCTTTGTGATCATGCTTCACATTTTCAAAACATTCCTAATTTTGGGATTTTTCTCATACGATATTCTCAATAGTGTGTTAATGCCCATTTACCACTGAGCTAACCCAAGTGTTAGATTTTGCACAAGCAGAAGTGGAAAACTTTTGCATTTAAAAGAGCTTGGACATAGTCTTATGTTAACAAAGGTAGATACATAAGAGCTTTGGGAAGAGTGAGAGTTAAAGTGTGTTTATTTGCTCAAGTGTAGGTTGCAAAAATGATTGTGCAGCTAACCAGCTGTATACACCACTCCGAAACTCCCACTGGGGTTGTCTTAAATGGCACCACCTGAGCTACAGTGCTAATCTTACTGGCAGTCAGTTTTTTTTTTTGTTGTTGTTGTTTTTTAAACTAACCTGGTGGGAACATCTCTGCAAATATTTTGTCAAGCAAATAGACTGTCTCTTTGTGCTCTATCAATAAAGAGTGGATCTGTGACCTAACTGCGCACAGATCCTATTGTGTACAGATGAAGCAGAATAATGTACACAATAATACTTTTGTATTGTAATCTTTTTATTTTCAATCTTTTGCAACAAGCAGTCAGATAGAGATACTTTGGCAATGGATATGAGTCAATGTTAGCTTGATCAGCTAGCTAGTTACTCAGGCTACAGCTGACAAAATCTGCCCGTGACGAGCATTGTTTGCTGCCCAATCTGTAGTTCCAAGGTGAGAAAAATGAAGAATAGAAAATATAGCCTCTCTCTGCAGAATGCATTTCTAAGGCAGAATAAAGATACGGAATTTACTGAATTAACTGCAATGCGTGAGTAAATTAATTTTGGACTACGGCTGAGACAATATAGATATTTTATCCATTACTGAAATGTGACACTAATCCTCTACATGGTGAGATCAAAAGTTGAGAGACGCTGCTCCAGCTTCTCAACTCTAATCGTTTCCTTTAATCTTTCCCGCTGCTTTCATTCTTGATCATTTCGTCAAAACAGAGTTACAGTTGAACCACTGCTTGGTTTAAGTTTGTGCAAACTTGGTTTAAGTTTGTCCTGTCTTTACTTGTAACTTTTTTTCTTTCTCTAGCTTGTATAGTAAACAGCACCACATGGACATACCTAGAGTAGTTATTTCTATTGCAGTTCGTCCAATATATGAACATCCAACTAAGACCACTTCTGATTTGCAAACATTATTCAGATTTAGACATTCTGCATTTGGTGCTGCTATTAGAAAGCCATCTGTAGAGAGATCATTGAAAATTAAGATAGTATTAGATGTGGAGTGAAATGCATCAAAGGTTCCCTATTTAAACCAGAGGAACTGTGATTCATAATACGCTCCTCGGCCACAGTAAGCCCCATATTTGACAGCCCACTTGCAGATGTCCAGCCAGGACAACATCTGACAGTCCAACAACACTATTAGAATTTAGACATCTTTCCAAATTTTGACGGTCATCATTAGTCAGAATGACAGAAGAAGGTCAAAATTTGATGATGATGTTCATGACAGGCTCATTATTTGACATTTGGCTAAGAGCCCCTCTGATTTATGAACAGATAACTGACAGAAAGCTGGACGGATGAACGGGCAGACAGATATATACATACAGGACTCATGCTATCAATAAAAATATCGAAAACAAATGTAGACATTAATCAATCGATAAAATGTGTCATAAATTGATATTTTAATTTTAATTAGTTATTTGTCTTTGTACAACTTATTAATTCACATATTATTTATTGTATATTCTTTTTACATTTCTTTACAATGTCTATGTATTTCTGCTTCAGTGTACAAATGAGAAGGCTGTAATTTAAAATGTGTCATGGGGTCACCTTTTTGCTGATTGGTTCATCAACATCAGAGTGCATAGATCGACTACACATGTCTTTCTCCCATACTGGTGGCCAGGCTCACAAAAGAAATGGTAACTCCAGTCAGAGATTGCAAGAGAAATTAAGCATTTAGGTAATCTATGCCCTTTAAGAAGATTTGGTTTGGCAGCACTAACCTGAAGTATGATGAAATTCTGAAAGAAAATATTGAGAAAACTTAAACAAAATTTTACGATGTCAGATTGACCAATCTGCTTGCAGGTCCATACTATGAGCTGTCAAAATGTGAAAGGTGTGTACAACTGCTATACAGTTACCCATAAATCCAGTTTAGCTATATGCTAACCGTAACATTTAAGTATTTTAGCTCAAAACAATTCCAGCTCCTTTGCACTTTTTGAAGCTGTGAAAAATAAACCTTCAAACACAGGTGTTTTAGTTGCCTATCGTTACCATCTCTAAAGTTTAGTTGAATTACCATAATTCCAATCTTTTCCCAAACTTAAATACATTTTAGTTGACTTTAATGTAGAAAGAATAATAATAAAAAAAACATTGGTCAAGGACATATGGTAAATATATGCTCTTAAGTGTGTTACTCCAAGCAAACTTCATTTAAACATACAATAGCAATTCTAGCCTACAGTATGCTGAGAAAGGCGGGATGAAATCTGCAGACTTTTGCACATATCACAGATTATCATTACTTGTTTAAATATACTGTGACCAGTTCATTAGGGATAACCAGAATATCCACTACTGATTCATGTGTACAGTTGTCGGCCCACAGAGACTGCTTATGGATCGGGCCCAGAATTTTGTGCTACATCCCTCGTGTCACTTAGTGTATCGGCGGGTACCTCGGTTTGACTCTACAAATGAAAGAGGAGGCAATAGAAGACAAAGCATTGACTGATGGCCCTGGTGGCTAAGTTTGACGGCTCTGAATGCTGCCTTTAATTCCTTTTATTGTCTTGAAGGTTATGAGTCACGACGTAATAGCAGTACATTGCCAAGCTCTTGTAAAGGATAATAATATTTGTGCTAGAAGCACAAATGTCCACTGTGACGCAGATGCTGACTCACAACTGAAAATTATGAAACGATTGAAATGGTTCAACCAGAAAGGGATTTTCAAGGCTAGTTGTGATACCAGTATAGTGAACTCACACTACTCCCATGTCATGCGACTAGTTCAATCTTTAAATAAAGGAGAGGTAAAGATTGAACTAGTTTAACCCTTCAGAGTTTGATCGCTCTTGCTGGTAAGAATCCTGACTGTGTTTTATGTATGCTTTCCTGCAGACAATCCTAGTTGGCGACAGTGGCGTGGGGAAAACATCTCTGCTGGTGCAGTTTGATCAGGGCAAGTTCATCCCTGCCTCTTTCTCCGCCACAGTTGGCATTGGATTCACGGTGTGTTTGGGTGTATGGATCTGTGTCTGTCACATACAGCAACCTGTTAAAGTATATGTATATATATATATATATATATATATATATATATATAAGTTGTATATAGACACACCTGAACTATGTGCATAGACTGATAAGCAGGATTTTATTAAGGTTTTATTTGTCGAGATTTTTACATACCTGTCTCTGTGATTTCTGAAAACAGCAGTTTCAGTCGTCCATGCTGGTGGCAACAGTCGTCGTTCCAGTGGGCAGAAGTAGAATCTGCACATTGTTCTTTTAAGTAAATATTAGATCAGTGAGATTTTCTTCCTGGCCAAAAAATTACCACTGTACTGTAATGTCAATTTGGACCATACAAAACTTTACATGCTTTGAAGCTCAGTAACTCCAAGCTATCTCTTCTTCAACACGCTTGTTAGCTTGATTGCTATCAGGACAGTATGTTCACAGCTTATTTAGGGGATGTATTTTTTTTTTACTGTCTCATAAAGGAAAAATCTGAAAACCCCTTTCTTGTGTGTTGCTCTACAATTTCACATCTATTTCAAATGAAAATGAAAATGAAAATGAAGATAAAAATACAAACTTTTTGTGCCGCAGACATAGGGCCCTGTTTTCATTCCCGGTGCTGATGTAGCACAGATCTGTCCCGATTGGTATTTTGGTGAGCTTTTTTCCGCACATGCGCTGATTTGCAATTTTTGAAGACCAAGCCGAACCTGTCTCCACTGGGATGGGTAGAATGCCATAATGGTGGTGTGTCATTGAAAATGTGCCGGTTCAAAGCTATTTTGGTGTTAATTTTAGCTGATTTTGCACTGGCCACTTCAGCCAGCTCAGATAAGGTTTAAATCCGGCAGACAACAATTTTTTTGGCTCGATTTCCCCAGAGCGCACATGAACAGACCTATCCAAAATCCACCAGACAGGTATGGTCCAGGTCAATTTATGCAGGGCTGCTGAGGTAATTTAATTAATGTATGCAAAATAAATTAGGCACATTAAAAGCATTGATGTAGTTTATTTATTTACAACACAACATCAGCGATGTTTGCAGCACATAGCTCTTTATTGGACGGAAGCTGTAAATGTGCTTAATTTACTTCTGTTCACTCCTCAACATCGTCCCAGCACCAAATTTAACTATATTGCATAAGTGTTCTTTGTTCACTTTGACATGTAATTAATGCCAGTGTTAGTCTTCTATAAGACACAGGTTTTTGTCTTTATATCACTGAACCCCTTCCTACACTGGGTTCCCCCAGGGGAAGAGTTGTTTTCATATGTTCATATTACCTTTTCCGAAGCCCGTGATCTGCCAGTGAAGGCTGACTTGTTGTAGGCTACCATTATTTTTGGTGATTAGAGCCTGAAACTCCAGAGAAGTATGTTGGTTTTCTTCAGCGTAAAGTTTGGATGGCAGTGCCGGTCTGCTCCTTCTTCATTAATAAGAAACTGACAGTCCACTTTGCACAATGTTCTTAAAGTGGGTGAGAGGAGCTGATTTGACTTATCAAGATCGAAGTTGGATGCGGGCAAAATGCGCTCTGCCGAGGCGGACGAAAATAGGGCTCATAGTTTGCAACAGGTTCTATTGAAGAGACTCAAGTATAATGGATGCTTTCCCAATTTTAACAAAACGTTAACAGGAGCTGAGGGTTTGTTGGTTGCTTACAGCTGTTTGAAGGAGTCATTCCTTGAAGTCAGCATCAAACAGCAGTAGGATCCACTCCAAAGCGAGTTTTGCATGTGACAGAAAAGCAGTAACTTCATAAATGTTTTATGTTTAATTCAATTAAATTTTATTATACAGCACCAAATCACACCACAAGTTATTTTAGAACACCTTACAAGTAAAGTCCTTTTAACAGCACTTTAATCCCAACAATTCAACAATTCCCAAGAGTGGCTGGGAAGAAAAAAACTCCCCTTTAACAGGAAGAAAAAAACTCAGACCCTGGGAAGGACAAAATTCCCACTGTACTGCTTCCCTCGGAAGAAACCTCCAACAGAACCAGGCTCAGAGGGGGGTGGCTATCTGCCTTTACCAGCTGGGGTGAGGGTTAAAGCAGAGAGAACAAAGAACAGCATAGTGATCCAGGACAATGAATAGTTGGCGGGGACAGTAATGCAATGGCATGCATGCAGCTCCAGGTCAGGAGTATCTGAAAAAAAAAGCACAGAACTGGGCGAGCGAGGGGAACTGCATAAAGAGACAACAAATAATGAGCAAAACTATGGGAGAGAAAAAGCATTAAGTTAATGAGATGTAATGGTGCCATGTAAGTGCTGAGAAGGTGACCGAGAGAGAGAAAAGGAGCTCATCATGGAAGGTCACCCAGCAGCCTAGACGTATAATAGCATAACAAAGGTTTAACTTAACAAATTAAACCACAACTGTCTGCATTGACCGTATTTGTTTTATGTTTGTAATTTGGATCAATTGATCCAGTCATTAATTTATCTAGCCTATAACTATTCCAACTGAGATCACTCTTGTTGGTTCTGATTTTCTCAGAATAAAGAAGTGACCTTTGACAACATGAAGATCAAACTACAGGTAAGTAAATCCTTTCCAGTAAAGAACTGGATGCGATTTCAATCAGCAGACCATTTCAAGAACGCTGGTTGGTTTCTTTTTGGGCACCAGCATTAAAATTAATACTTAACCACTGGAACCTTTTTTTGTTTCAGATTTGGGACACAGCAGGACAAGAAAGGTTTAGAAGTGTGACGCATGCGTATTACAGAGATGCACATGGTAAAACAACATTAACCATAATCAACATTACAGAACCACAGATGGCTTTCTATCAAATTACTGGCATGTAGGGATTTGTTGCGTTTGACCCACGTGTTAATATTTTTTTTTTGTTGTTGGTTCTCTTTCCAAAGCTTTGCTCCTTCTATATGATATAACCAGCAAATCATCATTTGACAACATTAGGGTAAGTGTGGGATATGTCAGTGCTTGAAGGGAAAATTAAGTCCCAGTACTTTCCTTATTAACACATGTGTATCGACCAGTATATGCAAATTATTAGTATTGTATATTATATTAGTATAATTATTGCTATGGTAAGTATTAGTTACATTCTAAATTCAGCAAGCACTTGACATTTCTTTTGGGGGGAGAAACAACACTGGTATTTATAATGAATAAAATGTTCACATACTAACAAATGGAATCAATCTGTTCTGGGGTTAAACTGAATTGTAGCTGCAGGGGGTAATGTCACATCAACAGGCTTTCCCCTGCTAGAAGTGCAGCTAATGTAACTTTGCTGCTCCTAGCCTGCATTTAGTACTGGTTGGGTTGAATTTGACTTCTAAAACGGCTGTATCATTGTATGACTCTGTTCATGTTCTCTTTGTCCTTTATGAATCAGGCCAACACTTTAAGGTAGTCTTAACATTATTTATACTAGAAATAGAAAAGCAGGCAGGCAAAAACAGGAACAAGTTAGGTCAAGTATTCCCCTCTGGGTGTTGCATTTTATTTAGGGCCATTAGGAATTGTCCAGATAATCTGTTATGTAGAGGGTTGAGTGCTGGAACCACATACATTCAGCCAATGTGTAGGTAATTTCGCCATTTCAATTTCACCTAAGTAAAGAAAAATATAGCAACATGTAGATTATTTCATTCATCATTATAGTGTTGTGGTTTCATAAACAAGGTTTTGCAAAGTAATAGGTTGTCCACCAAAATAAATGCTTTTATTCTTTTTTTTTTTTTTTCTTCATTCAAATCAACGTTCGATACTTAATTGATATGCTTGAAATCAAATCACTGTAATCATTCTAACACATGCTTGCTTCAATTACATCTGGGCTACTTGACTGGTTAGGTGCATCAAACCAAATGCAGCATTGTAAACTATATGTTGTCCCTGTAATCCACATGTCTATTCCAACTACTTGATATTGTTATAAATTTCAAATTTCCACTACTTCAAGGGTTGACAAAGGGTTAATAAAAATAATCAAGATAATCATGTACTGCATTTTTTTTTACCAAGCTGGACATGCAGTCAACCAAAATATGTATTCAACCTCCATAATGCACAGATGACGTGCTACTATCAAGTGTTTTATTTTGTATATGGAGGTGTTTTCTTATATAGGTGGATTCACCATTTGATTACATTGTATTGTCAAAATGTACCCCCCTTTCCATAATGGAAAGTGTCATATGTTGAATATACTTAGCCTCATGCCTAATAATGGTAAAAAAAAAATAAAGGAGCAAGTGACAGACTAGATTAAATGGTACATTATAACATTGTGAAATTATTGGAGGAAAAATATATGATTGCCTTTTTTTTTTAGTAGACATCAATTCAGAGTAAAGAATAATACAAAGTTTGATAATATGTATAGAAGAATAAAAGCATTCGTTCTGATAGATGAGCCATATGTTACTTTGCAAGGGACACGTTTTCTATCAGAGGTTAAGTACCTGGCAAGACACCAGCAGCTGGAGAGAAGTGCCAGTGTACATTAAAAAGTCACTGTCTACAACCTAAAAACTTTTGGAGACTGGTTGGTAAGGAAAAATAAATTATCTTTTAAAAAAAACTAACAAAGCCACAGAGAGCTGAGATCAACCTTTGGTTCACACATGAGCACAGAGGTGTGTATGTATGTTTGTGTGTTAAAATTAATATTGTATGTACGTGTTTGTTTGCCTCTCTTACTTCAGGCATGGTTAACAGAGATCCATGAGTATGCACAGAGTGAAGTAATCATCATGTTGCTGGGCAACAAGGTGAGAAGGAATTGTTTGAGGTGGTCAGCATGGGGGGGGGAATTAGCAATTCAAAAGGATGTGATCTTTGGTGGAATAGACTAGAAAAGATAGATTCTAGAAAAATGAGGTTGAGAGGGAATATTGACTGAGCATACAAAAGAAAATGTAGTATTCAGTATTACAACTGAAAAGAGCACCTTAGGTAGGTTGAAATATGGTAATTGTTCTTAATGAGTACAGGTAACAAAAGCCAAAGAAATTCAATTCAAGGCACCCTGGCAGTTTTCCTTCCCCTATAACTTTTTACTGAACAAAAGATGCACAGTGGCGATCAAAGTACCAGGGTCAACACAGAATCTCATTAAATCGCATTAGTGCTTGTCCTCAGCTAGCAGGGAACATTCCCTTACCTTTGGCTAATATTACCTTCATGTTCTAATAAGGTTTTAAAGAAAATATTTCTAATTAATGTTCAAAGAATGCTGTAAGGATGTTTAAATGGTAATGAAGACAATATTTTAACTAACAAAATTCAGAAGATGATTTAGGGATGTTGTTGGGGTAACTGATTATTGAATGTTCTTTTATAAAATATTCCCACAATGTTACATGATGACTGAAGAAGAACTTTATCAATGCGATGGTCAGAAAATGTTTTTATAATTTAATTATTGGTGACAGTTTTATATGAAACTTTGCTGTTATACTACTGAAGAATGTTTAATAAAGAATGTTTTAAGAATGGCATAATGTTTTGACAATGTTATTAAAAACCTTTTAAGAATGTCACCACAAACAAAGCAAGTTATTTCTTTATGCACATCATGCTATGTTATTGTCAAGTGACCTGATAGCCATGGAGTTAGTCCTATTCTAACCACGCTGTGTCCCTCTTTAAGGCTGACATGAGCAGTGAACGAGCAATCAGGAGAGATGAAGGAGAGAGGCTGGCCAGAGTGAGTATTTCATTCTCTGCTGTGGAGGCACAAATGATGTGTTTCACTCTACTACTCACTATTGTTTGCTCCTCTTTGTGTCTTCAGGAGTATTCAGTTCCTTTCATGGAGACAAGTGCCAAGACAGGAGTCAATGTAGAGCTGGCCTTCACTGCTGTGGCAAAGTATGATACACTCTTCAGCAATAGCTTTTTAACACAGCACACACTAATCTCATTTGTTTAGAAGGTTGCTGAGCACAGCACATTCATTAGCTCAGAGCTTAAGGGGTTAAACCCTGGACTATTTTTCAAAACTTTCACCTGAGAAAACATACCCAAATTTGTTCAGTAACAACTCCACAAATGTAAGGCCAACATAAACATCTTTGGGCGATGGTGCATCCCTTTTAGCCCTAGTAGCACTCAGTGGCCTCTTCAGTGACTATGTCATGCTTACTAAGCTCCTAAAATTGGCAGTTGGTGGAAAATGTGGAAAGATTTAAAATTGTACCTAAAGTTTCATTCATTTACCCATTAATGATGATGCAGTTTTAAGTGTGTTTCTGTGATTCTGTATATATACAAACCTTTGATTCAATTGGGACTGTAGTTCAGTATAAATAAGTGGCTTCCTTAAATATTTTAATTGGTACTTTTTTCATTTTAAAGAAATGTTATCCCCTTTTTCATGAAAACAAATAGTAAAATGGATACATACACAAAAGGAATGATTAAGAGTTAATTAAATTATAATTTATTTGCACTTATTATTTAAGCTGTAGTAGTGTAGTAACTGTGTAGTCTAATACTGCTGAAATGGTTAGGCTGCAACACACCTTTTTCTCTGAATGCTTTCCTGGTACTGATTCCATGGCAAAAGCAAGCGTAAATATTTTGTGCTTGCTAGAATATATTTTTCTCACCACAACATATAAATCTCTCTATCTATTAAATCCAATTTCTTGTCAGCAGCTCAATACTGACAATAGTAATGGGCCTCATTCAACCGTTCTTGAGAAGAAATTTCATATGAAAATCCAATTACTCCATTTTCACAAAGATTCTGACATTCTGACAATTTTTAAATATTAATTATTATAAGCATTTTTTTTTTTTTTTTTTTTTAAACATTGACACGTAGGACCAGACTCACTGTCCAAGTTCAAAAGCAATTAATGCCTTATTTCTTATTAAAGGGCTTAAAATGTGACTTTTATGGTGTGATTATATATAGCTGACATGTAATCTCAAGAAGGAGACGCATCTCCAAAAAACAAATGGGTTTTAGTGTATCTTTTTCTTTTCATTTGTATAAATTACAAGTGGTTTTGAGATTTTGGCCAGTGTTGAGGCGTTCTGTGTCGGTGTTTGGACCATATGCTCTTGTCTGTCCATTACCGCATCTGAGATCAGACAGTCAGACACAGACATCAGAGTGGGGTGGTTCCTGTTTGGAGATACAGCTGCAGGAGGGTACGGGCTGCAAGGTGCCTTAGCGGGGGGTTGCCTCTCATCTATAAAAAAATATGAAAATCAAAGCAGCAGTGATTTTGGGGTCTAGTCTGGACTTCTGAAAATGCAAATTTTGAATACAAACCAAACACATGTGACTGCTGTCTCACCAATAATTGCACCGATGCACTGGTCCATCTCAGATGACTCCAAGCAGGCCATCCTCCCTACAGTAACCTGCATCTCTCTTTTGTATTTGGTAAGGCTTTTTTAGCCTCAGACTTTAAATCAGACCATTTTTTACTTCAGTTGTGCACCCTTCTCCTGACACCATGTTCACTGAACAAGCAATCACATCCAAAGCAATTTAAAAAAAATGTTTACATCTAGAAGCCTACTGATGCTAATATGACAGCTGTTTTGCTGCTTATTTCCAACAGCATTAGCACTTCAGAAATAGTGAGGACTTTCTTCAACTTGGAGTCTGGTGCTTTAGATTTTTGTTTTGGCATGTTTCTCTCAACTTCTCTTTTCTCTCTCAATTACTGTAATTCTGCATATGGGGATTGGCAGGGTGTTTATGCTAATTAGGAAATACTAGGACACTCTTTTAATTTACAAAGGGATTCATCATTATATGAACACAGGTGCGAATAAATCTGCGGTTTAAGAACGTGATGAATCTGATGTAGACTTTTCGGAGGACTTTCCTTAAAAACAAATTTAAGACAAAACTTAAGATAATGATGAATGTGGCCCGAAGTTTTCTTCTAAACTGTAAGATCTCTGTTTCTGTTCTTCAGGGAACTAAAGCACCGGGTCGTCCAGCTCCCCAATGAACCCAAGTTCCAGTTACATGAATATATTGAAGCACAGAAGGAGAAGTCAGGATGCTGCAGCTATTTCTAAACTATTTGGCCGGAGTCTTCCTCCCACCACTCTGAGTGTACAGACTGTGAGAGACAAATCAAGAACTACTGTGTAGGAGGAAGCTCTTCTACTCACTGCTGCCATTCATTCGAGACTAAAAGCCAAAAGTACATCCATTAATGGATAAACCAAGCTATACACTTGCACAAACCAAGTTTTTTTTAGACAAGACCATTTTCTCCAACTTTTTAGATGTCATTAGGAGCTACAAAGGATGTGTAATATATATTTTATCAAATAGGAAACATTACAACTAAATTAGAGGAAAGCATTATGCTGTTTGCTTTGTGGAGATGAAAAGATCAATACCACTCTCATCTATTTTTGTTGGGTATGGAGTTGGAGTTTGGGCATGGTTAGTCTCGTTTAGCAAAACAACTGGGTGCAGGAAGAAACAGCCAGCTGGGATCTGTCCAAATAAAAAATAAAAAACATGCCTACAAACAGCTCCAAATCCCACTTTTTTTTAACACAGTGTATCTCGTTTCTTCAACCCAGTGCTTAAAGTGGAAATAAATAAGTGCCAATAGTCTACTTATTCATATGTGTGTATTGGCCATTATCATCAAATCCTTAGGTATTACATTTAGAATTTCTACTTTAAATATAAGATACTAGAATATATTGTGTTAATTCTGTTTTATCAATTGGACAACCATTTTTTTTTTAGGAATTGAATTTGGAATAGGGGCTTTTAATTTGAAACAGATGTAGGAAGTCACAGCATTCAGCTGACTAATGGTGACTTCAGACGTTCTCTCATAAGAAACAAAAGACACCAGCATGTTCTGGGGTTAAACTGAATTGTTGCAGCTAGTGTTTCTGTTGATGCTAATGTTACAGGCTCTAGACTGCTAAGAGTTGGGCTACTGTTCGCTTGCTTCTCTCGGCCTGCATTTTGTACTGGTTGGGTAGCATTTGACTTTTGAAGCTTTGTTGTGTCATGATCTGACTCTTGTTCTGTTCTCTTTGGGCTGGCAGGCGAGAACGTTAACAGGTGAATGTTATGGTTTTTGTTGCAGTCTATTTAGGGTCTATGAATTGCTCAGATAACCTGATATCTGAAAAGAGCAGAAAATAAAAGAAA
The DNA here is from genome assembly GCF_022577435.1 of Embiotoca jacksoni. NCBI lineage: Eukaryota > Metazoa > Chordata > Actinopteri > Embiotocidae > Embiotoca > Embiotoca jacksoni. The sequence continues at coordinate 11,629,437 of NW_027185341.1, read as the reverse complement.
GTGTATATTTTGCTGCAGGAACATACAACTGTACACACATTCAGTGAAGGTGTTGCTGCGTTACATGTTTCATTCATCGTTTTTTGTGCTGTTGTTTAATCAATGAAGTCTGGCAAAGTAACAGACGGCTAATCAATTAAGATATAGTAAATGCTTTCATTCTTCTTATTGCGTTATCGAATTTCGTATTATTTATTGCACTGAATTGAGAGTGTCTACTGAAAAACTAAAGCAATCATACCTTTTTCCTCCTATAATTTGTCAGTTTTATAATTTACAATGTAGAAATGATCCAAACACGCTATTATTCAACATTTTGTATGGAATTTGTTTATTCAAATGCATGTTTGATACTGTCGAATTAAAATCACTGTAATCATTTTAATAATTGCTCGCCTCAGTTATATGCAGGCTACTTGACTCGATATGTGCATTAAGCTAAATGCAGCTTTGTAAACTCTATTTTGCTCCTGTAATCCACTTTCCAAGTGGAAATGATAGCCTGCCTTTGGATATTGTTGGAAATTGTTTTGAATCCCCCCCTCCTTAAAGGGTTAAAAATAATGATCATCACAATAATAATATACGGCATTTATATTGCACTTTTCATTATACAATCCAAAATGCATGCATGCCACTCCAGCCAGGGACACATTTCCTCTCAGACGCTAAGTAGGACACCTTGTAAGAACTTCTGGTGTGCAATAAAAAAAGTAACTGTTGGTATGTTTTACTACTGCATGCAGATGAGTAACGACCTACTTTGAGCACTGGTTTAACCTGTACACACAGAAATATAACTGTCCATAGCCACACAAGTGGCTTTGTGAGGCTGTTGACTTAAGTGTCAACACCAACATGCTATCATGCACAGAATGACAAAGCTCACATGTGGATGTTCACTGACACTAGATAGATACTAGTCTCACAGATGGTGGCCACTCACTAGAATAAGAATTTCTCACCTGGTGCTAACGAATGTGTGTTGCAGTGCAACAAGTAATTGTCAACAGCAACACCGTATGCAGGTTCTCTTAATAGAATCCATGGACCTTTCCCTTTTTTTTTTCTCCTCCCATTTTGTACCAGTGACTGTTGCAGGCTATGTTAACCTCAAGTCACACAGCCTTACAATGATTTTATAATTTCAAAACTGACAACCCGCAAGTCTTATGACCTGACACGACCACATCCACTGCAGACATGCTTACTGTGAGTTGCAGAAGAGCATTAGGTCATTGTTTTTATGGTAACAATTTTAAGGAGTTCTGATATTTAGCTTATCAATACAATGATGCAGGTTATCATTTGCAGTTTCTACTTCATAATACAGCTTCGCCTGTTGACATGCCGCCTTTCTTTTTGAGGCATTAAACGCAGTACAAGTGAGGCTCAAGGAGTCATTAGTTTAGAAGGTATTTGGTCATAAACCAAAGTATACATCTTTTTGACGACATATATTTTACAGTGGTTACAATTAAAACAATTAACAGTACTTGTAGAGGAGCTCTGTCTGTTTGTGACTCAGACTGGTTTATTCTTGACATATGTATTGTGACAGTCTGCTGCTGTTGAAAGCTAATTGACTCAAGAACAGCTCAGGGACACAACTGGGGAAAAGGGAAGACCGCAAAACATCTCTGCTTATTTCTGTAATGAGCTACTTGACATTGATCGCTGTTTAGATTACTAATTTTGTCTGTCATTTTGGTACAGCTATGTACACACTATATTTGTGAGTGCAGTGAACATACAGTGGGTACGGAAAGTATTCAGACCCCTTTAAATTTTTCACTCTTTGTTTCATTGCAGCCATTTGCTAAAATCAAAAAAGTTCATTTTATTTCTCATTAATAATAATAATTTCTCAGCACCCCATCTTGACAGAAAAAAACAGAAATGTAGAAATTTGTGCAAATTTATTAAAAAAGAAAAACTGAAATATCACATGGTCATAAGTATTCAGACCCTTTGCTGTGACACTCATATTTAACTCACATGCTGTCCATTTCTTCTGATCCTCCTTGAGATGGTTCTACTCCTTCATTGGAGTCCAGCTGTGTTTAATTAAACTGATTGGACTTGATTAGGAAAGGCACACACCTGTCTATATAAGACCTTACAGCTCACAGTGCATGTCAGAGCAAATGAAAATCATGAGGTCAAAGGAATTGTCCAAGGAGCTCAGAGACAGAATTGTGGCAAGGCACAGATCTTGCCAAGGTTACAAAATAATTTCTGCAGCACTCAAGGTTCCTAAGAGCACAGTGGCCTCCATAATCCTTAAATGGAAGAAGTTTGGGACGACCAGAACTCTTCCTAGACCTGGCCGTCCAGCCAAACTGAGCAATCGTGGGAGAAGAGCCTTGGTGAGAGAGGTAAAGAAGAACCCAAAGATCACTGTGGCTGAGCTCCAGAGATGCAGTAGGGAGATGGGAGAAAGTTCCACAAAGTCAACTATCACTGCAGCCCTCCACCAGTCGGGGCTTTATGGCAGAGTGGCCCGACGGAAGCCTCTCCTCAGTGCAAGACATATGAAAACCCGCATAGAGTTTGCCAAAAAACACATGAAGGACTCCCAGACTATGAGAAATAAGATTCTCTGGTCTGATGAGACCAAGATTGAACTTTTTGGCGTTAATTCTAAGCGGTATGTGTGGAGAAAACCAGGCACTACTCATCACCTGCCCAATACAATCCCAACAGTGAAACATGGTGGTGGCAGCATCATGCTATGGGGGTGTTTTTCAGCTGCAGGGACAGGACGACTGGTTGCAATTGAAGGAAAGATGAATGCGGCCGAGTACAGAGATATCCTGGAAGAAAACCTCTTCCAGAGTGCTCTGGACCTCAGACTGGGCTGAAGGTTCACCTTCCAACAAGACAATGACCCTAAGCACACAGCTAAAATAACAAAGGAGTGGCTTCGGAACAACTCTGTGACCATTCTTGACTGGCCCAGCCAGAGCCCTGACCTAAACCCAATTGAGCATCTCTGGAGAGACCTGAAAATGGCTGTCCACCAATGTTCACCATCCAACCTGACGGAACTGGAGAGGATCTGCAAGGAAGAACGGCAGAGGATCCCCAAATCCAGGTGTGAAAAGCTTGTTGCATCATTCCCAAGAAGACTCATGGCTGTACGAGCTCAAAAGGGTGCTTCTACTCAATACTGAGCAAAGGGTCTGAATACTTATGACCATGTGATATTTCAGTTTTTCTTTTTTAATAAATTTGCACAAATTTCTACATTTCTGTTTTTTTCTGTCAAGATGGGGTGCTGAGTGTACATTAATGAGAAATAAAATGAACTTTTTTGATTTTAGCAAATGGATGCAATGAAACAAAGAGTGAAACATTTAAAGGGGTCTGAATACTTTCCGTACCCACTGTATTTTTGAAAATATTTTTGGACATGATGGTTGCATTATTGTCCCTCCCAAAATAAAAAATTGTTTTAATAGCCTGATTATGAACTTCAGTTTAAACCTCAGTTGCATGTTTGCTGGATTGAATGTACTGTGCACTGCCTTCAGAATGTATTTAACTCTGTGTATGTTTACATCAACATGAATTTAACAACATTAACTACTTGCCATATCTAATCAAAATTAAACTGGGGGTTATATTTTGTTTTGAAAATTCAATATCTTGGGCCTGATTTACACAGATCTCAAATAAAGGGTACTATATTGCGTGTTTATTCCAAAAGTTTGCAAAAAATTTTTGCACCCATTTTGCGGGTGATTTACTCAGAGTCCTTGCGACACTGATATCAGGGGAAAATCGCTCTATTTATGTGTGTTTGCGTATGTTAAAGTGATTCCAGCCATGAAAAAAGAACGGCCGCAAAAGGAAATCTGGTTCCATGGAAATTAAGAAATATAAATATAACAAGAACAAAACTCTATGTGGAAAGATTATCAGCGACGAAGTCTATGCCGTGGGAAAAACAAAAAGATGAATAAAATGTCTTAATAATAAAAGTCGGCGAATAAAGCAGGAGGAACAGTGGATGAGTTGCCTCTAACAAAAATTGAGCAGCAGGTCCAGCTCTTTCTGAGATGAGCAGGTATCTTAATGTCATTCAGTGCCTCGCAAGTGAAGCAAAGTCCTGCAGGACGTCGCATTCAGGACTTGGGACACTTTTGTGCCGGCAAATGTGTTAGCAACAGTCTTCTTTACATGTCCAGGATATATAGAGCTGTATTAGCATTCATCTCAAACCCAATATTCACTTGTCTTTTAACAGTGGTATGTCGCTAAATGCTACAGAATTTTACCAGCTATTTGCCAACTGTCTGATGCTATTGGTGCTGGACAGAAAACGTAGTTTTAGCATAACCTTATCACCCAAAAAGTGAATGAGAGCTGTGAAAGTACAACTAAGCAGCAAAATTATAGGCCAAAACAATGAGTTGAAAGATGCTAAAAAGCAAAGGAAATATCATAGAAACTGCAGAGTTGGCAGGCACTTTGTCCATGGAATTATTGGAATACCTTTTACAACCTTGTTTCCAAAACATTTGAGACGCTGTGTAAAAAGTAAATAAAAACATTTGCAAATCATATAAACCAATATTTAACTGAAAATAGATTAAAGATAACATGTTTAAACGTTCAAACAGAGAAATTGTATTGTTTTATGTGAAATATATGCTGATTTTGAGTTTGAGGGCAGCAATACGTCTCAAAAAAGTTGGAACAGGGGCACATTTACCACTGTGTTGCATCACCTCTTCTCCGCTGTCAACATCTTGTAACTGAGGGGTCCAGTTGCTGGAGTTTTCAAAGTGAAATTTTGTCCCATTTTTGCCATCTATAGGATTTCAGCTGCTCAACAGTTTGGGGTCTCCTTTGTCATATTTTTTTTATTTCATGACGTGCCAAATGTTTTCAAGGCAGGCCAGTTTAGCACCCGGACTCTTCTACCATGGAACCATGCTGTTGTAATATGTGGAGAATGTGGTTTGGCATCGTCTTGGATGGTGGCATGTGCTACTCCAAAACCTGTATCTATTGTTCGGCATTAATGGTGTCTTCCTACACTTGCAAGCTGGACATGCCATGTGCACTATGCATCCCTACAAGGTCACAGATGCTGGCTTTTGAACTGTGTGCTGATAACAATGTGGGTGGTCCCCCTCCCTGATTTCCAAAAAGAGTTACCAATTTTTATTTGTCAAACCACAGGAAAGTTTGCCATCTATCTGACCTGTTCTGTCGTTTGGCCTTGGATTTACCTCATGCCCTATCTGTAATATGTTAATAAACAAATCTACTACCGCTTGCAACAACAAAAATAAGTATATATTTTTCATAAAACACTTACATTTCTCAGTTTTAACATTTCACATGTTGTCTCTGATCTATTTTCAATTAAATATAGGCTTACAGGATTTGCAAATCATTGCAATCTATTTATTTATTTTACATTTTACAGTGTCCAAACTTTTTGGGAAATGGGGTTGCAAATTACACATGTTAATTTAAGCCATTTATAATAAAATATATATATATATATTGATTTGTTTTTACAGGAACAGTAAAGTTAAAATGACATCTTGTTATTTTATCACTAGAAAATGTATACAACAGTGTGCAAAGCTCTTCCCCTGCAAATATTAACTACTGGTCAATGATTGTGCTTTGGCTCAGTTTGGACAGTTTAGGTCTAATGTGGCTTATGATATAAAATGACTCAGATTGTGGCCAGTAGACGTGATGTACATTCAGCAGCTGTTTGTACTTCTGATCCTGCTGCCAAAAGTTGTTGTGTGCTGCATGAAAAATAAATTCCTTTTAATTGAGCATTTGTTTTTCCCATAGTTGTTTTAAAAACTGTTTTAACTGTAGCCATAGTTGTGTGTGTGTGTGTGTGTGTGTGTGTGTGTGTATGTATAAGAGAAAGGGGAGGATTAGTTAAATTAACTGATAGACAGTTTGCACAAGTTGTGCCGAGCATTATTACTTTTATCTACTTTTGTCACAATCCACCTTACTCATTGATGTCAGAGTCCAGTACTAAGGTTCACAGTTGTAAAACCCAACTAAAAAAAGAACAAAACTTCCTGTGTGCAGGCTTAAGCCTTCAAGATAAAAGCATGGCTTGAATTGCGGGGTGGAGTTTACCATGTCATTGAGCTGTCACTGTAGGCAAGCCTGGGAGGTGTGGGTGGAGATAATGGCACCTAATATTTGTATATTTATAGATTTGTACATACCGAATGAGGGCAAAGATGTAAATTTAAACTTAAGCCACTCAAAGGCATTAGGGGATTTCTTTTCTTGGGAAAACACTTCAAAATTTCAGAATTTTGAAAACTGGAAATTAGTTTTGGGGGCTTACTCACTGCCAGGAAAGGATGTTGAATACTTATCAAAAGAAAACAACTCAGATATCTGTGTTTAATTCAAATTTCATCGATCATTAGTCTATCTGGTTCAAAATGTTCCGTCTACATAAAGTAGTTAAATAGAAAAGGATACTGAACTGGGGATTACAGTTTAACAAAGTAAAAGCGGGAAAATTATATGTGTGCTTCCTGACACACTGTACTTTATACAGTATATAGCTCATTATTAAACACAGACTTATCTTTGCTGTTTTAGCATTTTAAGTCACTGCATTGTTGCTATGGGTAGTCCCTCTGCAAGTATTATCTCCTTTAGCTTATACTGATTGTCTGGGACCTTATTTGAAATCAAATTTACTTGAAAGCTATTTGGACAATTTGCAACATTTTTATATATTTTAGGACATTAAAGGAGCTGTGTGTAGGATTAAGTGCCATCTTGTTGAGGATTTAGTGGTATTCTTAGGCAGAAATGGAATATGATAATTATTATTATTGTTTCATTAGTGTATAATGTAGCAGAGTGAGGGAAAAGGAAGCGAGAAACAAAAAAAAGTAACAGTGTGGCTGAAAGGAACTCAAAACTCCATAAAGGAACAACTTAAGGACCTGGCAGATCAAATGAATACAAATCATCGCTAACTTATTACAAGGATGACATCCCATAAAGAAGGGATGGAAATGGATAAAATAGTAAAAGGAATCAAAACTGTTGTGGAAGAGGATTTGAAAAATTCTGAAACATCCCTCCTATCAGAGATTCGCCCCTCTGTGACTTATCTTTTTCAGCCTGTCTCCCAAGGAATAAAGATCATGAAAAAAAAACTAACATTCAAATGACAAAAAAAACCTCTAGGTTAGGTTAGGTTAGGTAGTTACTTTATTAATCCCCAAGGGGAATTTTTTTTCGCTACAGCAGCATACAGGAAGCAATAGATAATAATAGAATAATAATAGAATAATAGAAAGCAATAAAATAGCAGTAAAAATATAAAATATAAAATGCACAGTATATACAGTATATACAGTACAGTATATATCTATATATATTATATACAAACAACCAAGAAACACAGGCAACAGTGTTATTGTTGTGTGATGGATTTTGCCAGAGGTGAGCGGTACAGTCTTATTGCGGTCGGCAGGAATGATCTCCTGTATCTGTCCTTGTGACAGTCGAGCTGAAGGAGTCTTTTGGAGAAAGTGCTCCGCTGTCCCTGCAGCAGGTGGTGGAGAGGGTGGTCAGGATTATCCAATATGGAAAATAGTTTGTTCAGCGTCCTCCTCTCCACCACCTTTTCCAGGCTGTCCAGTTTGTAGCCGATGATGGAGCCGGCCTTCTTAACCAGTTTGTTAAGTCTGTTGGTGTCTCCGGCCCCAGCAGATCACAGTGAAGTACAATGCACTGGCCACAACAGACTGGTAGAACATCTCCAACATCTAGTTGGGAAACTTTCACTAATAAGTTCTGTTCCACCTCCTATTCTCGCTCTGGAACCTGTGCGAATGGACGTCAAACATTACATCAACATTGCAGTGTCTGATGCTCACTTGCAAGATGAGGAAAAGAACCAACTATGACACCTCCTGGAGTCTAGCCCCCAAGTCTGTGCTAACCAGCCTGGAAAAACTGATGTGTTGCAGCACACCATTTACATCCCTAACTTTGTACCGATCAAACAAAGGCCTTATTGAAGCTTCCCTGGTGTCAGATGCTGTCTGTATGCCAACAAAATTGATGAGAATATCCCTATATCCTTTGAAAGGATCACGATGTGGAGAAAATCATGACTCGACTCGCTGAAGGAGACAAAAAAGTGGAACAGGATTTTGTTATCTTGGAAGATAAAGTATTTCACAAGAAACAGATTTCAGAAAACTAGTTTCACTACAGGCTCTACATTCCCCAAAGTCTGGTTCAAGAGATACTCCAGAATATCATGAAAACCCCCTCAGTGGACACACTGGTATCTTCAAAACTTATAAAAGACTTTATGAAGTAGCCTATTGTCTATTTACAGATGTAAAAAAACTTCATCAAGCACTGTGGTGTTTGTCAAAGTCTGAAAGCTGATAATCAGAAACCTGCTGGAAAGATGCAGCAACCCACTGTCAAAGGTCCAAATGAGATGTTAGACATCATGGGTCCCCTACCAAGAAGTCTAGAAAGGAATGAATATCTGTTAGTTGTGGTGGATTACTTTACCCGCTGGGTTGAGTTTTCCCCCCTGCGATCTGCTACAGCTCAAACCGTGGCTCGATTCCTGAAGAAGGACATTTTCACAAGATGGGGTATACCTGATTACATCTTGTCTGATAGAGGATCCCAGTTTGTGTCTTCTGTATTTTGTGAACTCTGTGAAAAATGGACGGTGACTCCCAAACTCACCACTGCCTATCATCCACAAACAAATATGACTGAGAGAGTTAATCGTACTTTAAAATGCATGATGGCCTCGTATGTGGATGATAATCATGGTAAGTGGGATCAATACCTTTCGGAGTTCAGGTTTGCCATAAACTCTGCTGTTCAAGAGGCTACAGGAGTAACACCTGCAGAACTACAAATTGGCAGGAAGCTGAATAGCCCCATGGATAAAATTTTAAAAGGGAAGATTATTTCTCCGGATTCCCCTGCATGTGAAGTTGTCCAGCAACTAAAACAACTCAAAGCAGATGTTGATGAAAACAACATTTGAACAGAAAATCAAGACAAAGACAACTGAGGAATTACAACAAAAACCGGCGTACCATTAGTTTCAAACCCAAACAAAGGGTGTGGATAGAACTTTTCCTCAGTCGAGGGCCAGGGATAAATTCACAGCCAAGCTGGCAAAAAAGTGGAAAGGTCCCTATCGTATCGTTCAACAGTTTGGGAGCATAAACTGTCAAGTTGTTTTGGAGGATACAGGTCAGGATGTACGAACTGTGCATATCTGCAACCTTAAACCCTTCTACCCAAGTGCTGAAGACTTGGAACTCATGGAAAGCAAAAAGGTACTATATATATATATATATATATATATATATATATATACAGTGGGTACGGAAAGTAGTCAGACCCCTTTAAATTTTTCACTCTTTGTTTCATTGCAGCCATTTGCTAAAATCAAAAAAGTTCATTTTATTTCTCATTAATGTATACTCAGCACCCCATCTTGACAGAAAAAAACAGAAATGTAGAAATTTGTGCAAATTTATTAAAAAAGAAAAACTGAAATATCACATGGTCATAAGTATTCAGACCCTTTGCTGTGACACTCATATTTAACTCACATGCTGTCCATTTCTTCTGATCCTCCTTGAGATGGTTCTACTCCTTCATTGGAGTCCAGCTGTGTTTAATTAAACTGATTGGACTTGATTAGGAAAGGCACACACCTGTCTATATAAGACCTTACAGCTCACAGTGCATGTCAGAGCAAATGAAAATCATGAGGTCAAAGGAACTGTCCAAGGAGCTCAGAGACAGAATTGTGGCAAGGCACAGATCTGGCCAAGGTTACAAAATAATTTCTGCAGCACTCAAGGTTCCTAAGAGCACAGTGGCCTCCATAATCCTTAAATGGAAGAAGTTTGGGACGACCAGAACTCTTCCTAGACCTGGCCGTCCAGCCAAACTGAGCAATCGTGGGAGAAGAGCCTTGGTGAGAGAGGTAAAGAAGAACCCAAAGATCACTGTGGCTGAGCTCCAGAGATGCAGTAGGGAGATGGGAGAAAGTTCCACAAAGTCAACTATCACTGCAGCCCTCCACCAGTCGGGGCTTTATGGCAGAGTGGCCCGACGGAAGCCTCTCCTCAGTGCAAGACATATGAAAGCCCGCATAGAGTTTGCCAAAAAACACATGAAGGACTCCCAGACTATGAGAAATAAGATTCTCTGGTCTGATGAGACCAAGATTGAACTTTTTGGCGTTAATTCTAAGCGGTATGTGTGGAGAAAACCAGGCACTGCTCATCACCTGCCCAATACAATCCCAACAGTGAAACATGGTGGTGGCAGCATCATGCTATGGGGGTGTTTTTCAGCTGCAGGGACAGGACGACTGGTTGCAATTGAAGGAAAGATGAATGCGGCCAAGTACAGAGATATCCTGGAAGAAAACCTCTTCCAGAGTGCTCTGGAGCTCAGACTGGGCCGAAGGTTCACCTTCCAACAAGACAATGACCCTAAGCACACAGCTAAAATAACAAAGGAGTGGCTTCGGAACAACTCTGTGACCATTCTTGACTGGCCCAGCCAGAGCCCTGACCTAAACCCAATTGAGCATCTCTGGAGAGACCTGAAAATGGCTGTCCACCAACGTTCACCATCCAACCTGACGGAACTGGAGAGGATCTGCAAGGAAGAATGGCAGAGGATCCCCAAATCCAGGTGTGAAAAGCTTGTTGCATCATTCCCAAGAAGACTCATGGCTGTACGAGCTCAAAAGGGTGCTTCTACTCAATACTGAGCAAAGGGTCTGAATACTTATGACCATGTGATATTTCAGTTTTTCTTTTTTAATAAATTTGCACAAATTTCTACATTTCTGTTTTTTTCTGTTAAGATGGGGTGCTGAGTGTACATTAATGAGAAATAAAATGAACTTTTTTGATTTTAGCAAATGGCTGCAATGAAACAAAGAGTGAAAAATTTAAAGGGGTCTGAATACTTTCCGTACCCACTGTATATATAAAGTTCATATATATATATATATATATATATATATATATAGAGAGAGAGAGAGAGAGAGAGAGAGAGAGAGAGAGAGAGAGAGAGAAAGAGAGGGAGAGAGAAAGAGACAGACAAACAAAGGAAGCATGGAGGAGAACTGAGGAGGAGTGAGAGTGACTGAAAGAGGAGCTATAGGCAAATACAGAATTCAGTTTCTGGAGGTAGTTGCTCTGGAAAAGAACGTTGGATAGAGTTGTTCAAAGAATAGAGCCTGGATTATCCCAGAACCGGCTGGACTGCTTTGACCTTTTTGGAGACCAAGGCCTAGTGGAGCTGAGTGGATCCCTGGAGCATGTGGACCGAGCTGAAATTGTTCAACTCCCTCTTGAACCTGTGTGGCTACTGCTGAGGATCTCCCTGGCTTGGGTTGGATGTAAGACAACTCTCATTTAAAGAAACTCTCCAGGCTTCTCCCTGTCCTTCCTCGCCTCACCCGTTGATCTTTAACCCTCATCTTCCTGGACACGAACCCCCCCTCCACACCTCACACATACAGATACACACCTATCCCAGACACAAACACTCTGAATCATGCTTATTTTCAACAGAGACTGGAGTCCTAAGTTAATCTTTCTTTTAAGAGTCATTGGATGTGTCTGATCTGGACTTTTATATTGATTTATGATTGTTGTGCCTTCATGGACATTTAAGGGCTATTTGTGTTGTGATGTTTGTGTTAAGTTAGAAATTAGGACCATTTAATTTGGAAAATGTCTCTTCTGTTGAGCTCTCTGAGTTAACTAGAGTTATTTCTTCATCTGGATCCTCTAGCTGTCTGTTAGATCCCATCCCAACTAATTTTTTTAAGGAAGTCTTCCCTTTAATTGGTACTTCCATATTAGATCAGATCAACCTATCTATTGTAACCGGCTATGTACCGCAGGCTTTTGAAGTGGCTGTAATTAAACCTTTACTTAAAAAGCCTACTCTTGATCCAGCTGTTTTAGGAAACTATAGACCAATTTCCAACCTGATGTTTATTTCTAAAATCCTTGAAAAAGTTGTTGCAAATCAACTTTTTGATCATTTACAAAGGAATGATCTGTTTGAAGATTTTCAGTCAGGCTTTAGAGTTTAGAGCACAGAAACAGCTCTGGTGAAAGTTACTAACAACCTTTTGTTAGCCTCAGATAATGGACTTGTCTCTGTACTTGTTCTTCTGGACCTCAGTGCTGCTTTTGATGCGATTGATCATACGATCTTATTACAGAGATTAGAAGACGTTACGAGGCTCAAAGGAACTACATTAGACTGGTTCAAATCCAGATAGATTCCAGTTTGTCCATGTCAACAATGAGTCTGCCAGACAAACAAGAGTTAGTTATGGAGTTCCACAAGGCTCAGTGTCAGGCCCAATACTTTTTACTTTGTACATGCTTCCATTAGGAGATGTCATCAGGAAGCACTGCATAAACTTCCATTGTTATGCAGATGACACTCAGCTATATCTTTCTATAAAACCAAATTAAACTAATCAGTTAGTAAAACTTGAAGCCTGTCTAAAAGACATAAAGGCCTGGATGACCAAAAACTTCCTGCTTCTAAATTCAGACAAAATGGAAGTCATTGTACTTGGTCCTAAACACCTCAGAAACTCTTTCTGTAATCACTTAGTTACTCTAGATGATGTTGTCTTGGCCTCCAGCAAAACTGTGAGGAACCTTGGAGTCATATTTGATGAGGATTTGTCGTTTAGACACCATATAAAGCAAATCTCCAGAACTGCCTTCTTTTATCTACGTAATATTAATAAAATCAGGAAAATACTTCCTCAGCGTGACACAGAAAAACTCATTCATGCATTTGTTACTTCTAGGCTAGATTACTGTAATTCCTTGTTGTTAGGATGTCCAAATTACTCATTAAAAACCCTGCAGCTGATCCAAAATGCTGCAGCAAGAGTACTGACGGGATTTAGCAAGAGAGATCATATTTCTCCAGTTTTAGCTTCTCTTCACTGGCTTCCTGTGAAATCAAGAATAGAATTTAAAATTCTCTTGATGACTTACAAAGCCCGACATGACCAGGTCCCATCATATCTTAGAGATCTTATAGAACCATATAATCCTAGCAGAGCACTTCGCTCTCAGTACGCTGGTCTACTTGTGGTTCCTCGAGTTTCCAGAAGTAGAATGGGAGGCAGAGCCTTTAGTTTTCAGGCTCCTCTCCTGTGGAACCAGCTCCCAGTTTGTGTTCGAGGGGCAGAAACCCTCTCTAGCTTTAAGATTAGACTCAAAACGTTCCTTTTTGATAAAGCTTATAGTTAGGGCTGGCTCAGGTAGACCTGAACCAACCCTTAGTTATGCTGTTATAGGCCGAGGCTGCTGGGGAACCTCGTTACATGCTGAGCTTCTTTTCTTTCCTCCTACTCTTTAACTGACTCATACCTCACCATCTTTTTCTCTCCCATAGTTTCTTGTTATTATCTGTTGTCTCCATTCAGTTCCCTCGCTCGCGTAGTTTCTCTTCTCTCTTTTCCAGATGACCCGTCATGGAGCTGCATGTCTCTGTCCTGCGCTTGTCGTCTCCACCAACAGTTCTTTTCTTCTATCTCTATGCTGTCCTTTTCTCTCTCTGCTCTCCTCTCACCCCAACCGGTCGAGGCAGATGGCCACCCACCCCTGAGCCTGGTTCTGTCGGAGGTTTCTTCCTATTAAGAGGGAATTTTTCCTTCCCTCTGTTGGAGGTTTTTCTCCCTTAAAGAGGATTTTTTTTTTCCCTCCTAGTTTATGTGGGAATTGTTGAATTGTTGGGTTTCTCTGTATAATATTGTAAAGTCTTGCTGTAAGGACTTTAATGTGTTAAGTGCCATGAAATAACCTATGTTGTGATTTGGCGCTATATAAATAAAATTGAATTGAATTGAATTTGATGACTGTTTTGTTGAAATATAATGAATATTTAATGATGAAAATTATGGTTTGTGTTATGCTTCCTTTAATCCGTGAAGTTTTAAAGCTATCTGGGCTATCTCCCCTAAGGAATTGTACACCCCTTCTTAAATTCACAGGGTAGAAATTTGATTAGTTTCCTGTCTGGCGCCCAACTATAATTCTGGGGATAAAACTACGCGACAATAATTACCTGAAACTGAGAAATTGTTCTGTTTTTATTACTTTAAAATTAGTCCTTCATATCTACATAGGGAGCGCCATGTTGCAAACCAAACACCGGCTCCAGAGAGGGCCTTTGGAGTCTTCTGTGGTAACTATAAATTATTTTACACACTTGGACTTGCAGGGTTAAGAGAGTTTAGTTGGTTGCAATCTTCAGCCTAACTGTTAGGTGCCACTAAATCTTTCACAATGTTCATGTAACAGTTAGTTTAGATTTTTGCTTAATATCTTAATGCCAGCCTTTTTAATCTAAAAAGCATTACGTGTGAGCCCATAGCCATAGTTAAGAATGCTCTTTATCAGTGTTAAATATGAATTGTATTGGGGGTCTTAAGTGTCCGTAATTTACTTATGCTCACTCCTAAACCTCAATGCAGTTCCTGATTTTGTTATATTGGACGAGCGTTCTTTATTCACTTTGACATTAAATTAATGTTTGGCATCTATAAGACACAGGTTTTTGCTTGGCTCTTAGTCTTGTAACTTTGACCCGCTTAATACATTGGTTCTCATAATACCAAGAGAAGAGCCATTTATTTAGTTTAGTTTCCTCTTCCCCAGCTGGTTTAACATAGTCAATCCATGAAGGTGAACTTGTATTACCATATATTATGAGCAATTATGAGCCAGCGATAATGAGTCTGAATTAAGAATATGTCAGTTACCTCCTGGGTAAAGTTTTGCTGGCGTTGCCGATTTGTTCCTCCTTCAGCTATTAAAAAAACCTGAAAGTCGGCTGCACCACAGCGGTTTTAATGGGGATGAAAGGAACTGATTTGATTGGCAATGATTGAAGTCGACTGTGGCACACGTTCCAATAATCTATTCCTCCTATACTTTAACCACTGTACCACACAGTGCCAGGGATGTGCACCTGCGCTTGTGCTGTGCCTTCGCTACGCCTAGGTGGATGAAAATGAGGCCCCTCATGTTCAACAGTGGCTGCTTCCCTGCTGTGAATTAAGATCTGACTAACTATTGACTTCTCAAATGCAATGCAAATGCATGGGTGTAACAAAGAATGTATAGTGACAGTCTTATTGGAAAACAACACAGAAATTCTTAATTTTGATAAAACATTGGACTACTTTTCAATGATGAATTACTTCCCCTCTACTATTATTTATTTGTAGGGCCCATTTTTTTTTCCTTTTGTAATTGTCAGGAGTGTTTCTTATGACTGCCAGGAAAAACTTCTCTGGAGTAACATTTTATAAGCGATATCTTGCCCTGGAAAAGATCCAATTTAAGAACTCAAATTCTGACATGTAGCGTCAATGGTATCAGCTTTTACTTTGAAAACCTGATGACACAAGTTAATCTTTTTAAATTTAGCTTGACAATAGTACCTCCCCTGAGGACTAGACGGCGACGGATTTGAGGTCAAACAGAAGATTGCAACATAGTGCATAGGGGTGGATCTGTGAAGCAGGCAGGAGGCGTGAATTCGCATCGGAAAGTTAACTGTGACTCAGTTGAGCGGAAGTAGAGCTGCAGCGAAGTCAGTGTGCACAACAGGTGTCCGTTTTAGTGTCTTATTGAGTGAAGGCTCTGAAGTGCTTTGGGTAGTGGGCATATAAAAATTGTTTTCGGTTAAAAAAAAAATGTCAGACCTTCGACCCAGGCTGTGTGTGCTGGAGAAAGGACAGGGTGGCTACGGCTTCCACCTGCACGGAGAGAAGGGCAAAACCGGGCAGTTCATCCGGCTCGTGGAGGCCGACACTCCCGCCTCCGCGGCCGGGCTTCTCGCGGGAGACCGGCTGGTGTTCGTAAATGGGGAGAGCGTGGAGGGCGAGAATCATCAGCAAGTGGTGACCAGGATACGGGCAACTGTCGGGGCTTTAGAGCTTATCGTGGTGGACGCCGAAACGGCGGAGCTGCTAGAGAAACTCAGCCTGCGGTGCCGGAAAGAGTTCGTCACGGAGGGGATTCCCTTGCCCGAGGGGGACAACGACTCAGACCGCGGGGACGCAAAGAGCAACGGCACCCCAAGAGAGTCCACCCGTGTCCCGTATGAGAACGGGGATGCCTCCTCGGAGAGCTCTGAGAAGTCAGGAAGGCTGAGTGCCACCTCCAGCACTAAGGTAGTTATACAAAGCACAGCTGCTCATTTAAAAGTACTGCACAGGTAGTGTAGCTATTCTATTCTATTCTATTCTATTCTATTCTATTCTATTCTATTCTATTCTATTCGTATAGTATCTATATTATATTACTGAGAAAATATATGAGTGTCATCACAATTGCTCTTGCTCTTTTTAATAAATCCCCTTTTAGGGCATATTTGTACAATTGTCAGGTCAAAAAGGTCAGCTATTAACCCCTTACCCCATAAATGGGAGGGCGCTATATTTCTGAAATTGGGTAATTGTCCTAGGGAACCATCATGACCAAAATGTCCCGTCAAGAATGTCTATTTTTTTTTTTTAAGGTTTTGAGCATGTTTGATACCTGATTAATGTGATTTGTTAAGTGAATTCCATAATTCTACAAACAGAATTGCCATAAATCATCTTGATAATTATTTTGCAGTCATATTTATAATAACACAAAGACAGTGCGAGATCTTAAAATGATAGTTACCATGTTATTAATATTGAAGTCTGACTAGACTAGTAGGATTCATCAGCCAAAACAGCAGCCTTCCTGTTGTGGAAATAGATCCCCTGATAATTAGCTACTTCCAGTGACAGGGAAAAACTGAGCAAAGACAGAAAGGTGACACACACAGGGAAATGTGCCAGGCCTCTACTCACCCCTTTTCAACAGAGTCTTTGTCATATTAATGTCTGTCAGTCTCTCTGCTTCCCGTCTTGAGTTCCCTGTCAGGTTTGGCTTGTCGGACCAGAAGTTTTGTTAAACTTGATGCATGTCAGCGACAATAGCCATCTCTTTGTACTTTTTTTTGTATTGTTATCTGATAGGATTTTGAAAGATACGAAATTGACAAAGACACATGCCCAAGAATAGTTGACGAAGGCATGTCATAGTTTTTGAAAATTTTGAATGAGCTTTGTTGCTACTGCTATATTAACAATGCTAATGGTTAGACCTGCCACCACAACATTTTATGTAGCCAACTTTTAATTTTTCTTTCGTTGTTTCGGTCTTTTTGTCTTTTTGAAAGACAAAGCTTTTGTTGTCGGTTAGGCAACAATTTTAAAATGTTTGAAAGTCTCATAAACATGGCAAGAATGGTGGGCCATGCAACTGTTTTAGCCAGTGCAAAGTCTAGGCCCTGATTTAAATGTTGTGTAACATCACTGCCAAATAGCCTCATTGTGGAGGTGCTAAGCTGTGTGTAGCTCTCACAATGGGAAGTGTTTTCGATATAGGACTTACAAAAATAATGGGCTACTGGGTTGTTTTTTTTTAGACTTGGCCATCTTGATGGGAGTTAAGGACCTCCTGAAAATCAACATGAAGGAAGTGGTAGTGAATTAGCCTTGCATTAATTACACTGTAAAAATGTATATTAGGTCAAATCTTTATAGCTTAACATGTAGAACTTGGTATCGTACAAAAGTGTACCTTCATACCTTGATACCAGTTCCTAAGCGATTCTTTTTCTGATACCAATTTCAGAAAATAAATTTTCAGAAAAAGAAATACACATACACATTTAAATACAAATCCTTAGTTTTCATGCATTCAGAGAGGGAGAGTTCCTCCTGAAAAGTAATCAAATTAAAAGCAGTAGTTTCATGTACCTGAGCAGCATCTTCACGTTCCACATACTTGTTGACTGGTTTGGCAGCTGGACAAGCAAGCAGACAGTCGATCCATGAGTCTTTGATCAATTGTTTTGAAGTATTTTGGGTACTTTTGATACAGATGAGCCCACGAACACGGACAAAGCTTTGTGTTCTCGCTGATACATGAAAGTCTTGGGGGAGCCTGCACATCCCTCTGCATGTGATTCAAGTGAAGCATCTGAATTATTATTCACCACGAATTAATCACACGAAAAAAAGATGAAAAAAAACTAGCAAGGAAAGTGTGAAAACATTTTTTTATAGCTTCTCCTACAAAGATTGAAATGGAGGTAACAGATTTCTTGGTACCACTAGAAAATACTTAAAAAAAAATAGATCAAACTAACTGTTGTATTTAAATTAGTATTAATAATGCTGTGACTGACACAGATGCCTTGATTCAACCATGATCCCAACAATGTCAAGACAATTTGAGGCTAAACGTTCTGCAGTGTCAGAAAGCTCTATCTCAGTATCAAGTTATGGATACTCCAAGAGAATTGCTAAGAACCAAACATTGGACAATTCTGAAGTTGCCTTCAATGAGCCCTGATTTGAATCTTATAAAACATCTATGGAAAGAGCTGAAACGTGTAGTTTGGAGAAGGCATTTTCAAAACTAAGACAGCTGGAGCAGTTTGCTCAGGAAGAGTGGATCAAATTACCAGCTGACTGGTGCAGATGTGTCATTGAGAGCTACAGAAATCACTTTGTTAGAGTGATTGACTCCAAAGGATGTGCTGCAAGATATCAAATCAAAGTTCCCATCATTTTTGTCCATGCTATTTTTATTTGCTTTATTATTTAAAGTATTCAGTTGAATCAAAAATGAAAAGCAAAGTCAGGTTTCTATTAAATATGTAATAACCAATAATAGAGGCCGATTGCTTTTGTCAGTTTCAAGTTATTTCAGCAAATGCTGTGGGTTTCTTCTCTTTTAACACAAGGGTACCAACATATTCCTACATGACTCTGTGTGGCCAAATATTCATGTGAAAAGACAAGGTGTTCTTGTGAAAGATTTATTTAAACTGACGATTTCCCTGGGCAGGCCACCCAAGAAACAAACGGGTATTGATGTATTGTAAATGCTGTATTGGAGCACTTCTGACTGATAATAATAATAATAATAATAATAATAATAATAATAATAATAATAATAATAATAATGATAATGACAACAATAATAATAAATAAATAATGAAATGCTGTATGTGATACCGTTATACCGAGACGATTATTATACCTTGAAAAACTCAGGGTCGCAACCATACAGTGAATAAGGCTGGAGTGAAGCAAGAATATGTGTGAAGATAAGAGAAGGGTGGAATATGTTCGATATTTGTAGAAATGTCAACAAATGTGACAATGGCATTACTGAAGGATCACATTAATATTAATTGGATGGACGCAAGGTGACAGTGACAAATTTGAAGCAATTCAAGCAAGACATTCCTCATATATCACATTTACAAGAATGGGATGAATAGGACGGACTAAGGGGTTTCAGTGACCTCGATCTTTGACCTTTGTCCACCAAAATCTAATCAGTTCATCCTTGATTTCATGTGAATGTTTTTTGACAAATGCTAAGAAATTCCCTCAAGCTATTCCTGAGATATCAAGTTAACGGGAATGGGGTGGATAGATGGGACCAAACGGGAAGTCACAGTAACCTTGATCTTTGACCTGCATCCACCAAAATCTAATATATTCATCCTTGAATTGAAGTGACTACTTTTGCTAAATTTTCTTTTGAAAAATGTGATTTGTGGTCAATTTTTTTGCTTTTATGAGATAGACAGTCAGGAACTGCAGAGAAAGGGGAAGGACATGATATCCATCTTTGCCAAGAAATCCCTTCAAAGAATTTTTGAAGCCTAATCTTAAAAGTAAAGAGAATGTGTGCATCACAAAGATTTACAACATCATAGAATTTTCACACAGTCCTAAAAGTAGATAAAGACAATCCAATTAAACAAATAATATCAAAATGTTACACTTGGTCATTCATTTATTTAGGAAAATTATCCAATATTATATATTTGTGAGCGGCAAAAGTATGTGAACCTTTGCTTTCAATATATGGTGTCACCCACTTTTGTAGTAATAACTGCAACTAAATGTAACTGTTGACCAATCCTGCACATCGGCTTAGAGAAAAGTTAGCCCATTCCTCCATTCAGAACAGCTTCAACTTCTGGATGGTGGTGGGAATTCTCAAACGAACCATATTTTCAAACCATTAAGTGCTTCCCCAACATTTCTATTTCTATCTATTTAGGTCGGAACATTGACTTGGCCATTCCAAAGTTACTTTCTTATTATTTAACCGTTCTTCGGGAGAACAACTTGTACGTGTTTGGTTGTTGTCTGGCTTCATGACTTACTTTCTCTTGAGATTGAGTCCACTGACAAATGTTCTGACACTTTCATTTTGAGGTCAAAGGTAAATTTCTGAATTTATTGTTTCATCAATAATGGGGAACTATCCTGGCTCAGATAGGAGAACAGAGCCAGACCATGATACTACCACCATGTTAGGATAGGGATAAGGCTCTCATGCTGGAATGTAGTGTTTTCCTTTCTCCAAACATAACCCTTCTCATTTAAATCAAAAGGTTAATGTTTTTTGTCTCATCCATTCACAGAAAAATTTTTCAATGGACTTATGGCTTGTTATTGTGATCTTTAGCAAACTGCAGATGGGCAGAAATGTTTTGTTTGGAGAGCAGTGGCTTTCTTCTTGTGACATTGACTTTAGCCAATGTAAGAGAGGACTTTACTTTCTTAGAAATTACTTTGGGTTCCTTTTGAGACCTCAGGGACTGTTACAAGTCTTCTTCTTAGAGCCAGCTTTGTTGTTTGACCACTCCTGGAGAGAGTAAAAATGATCTTGAATTTTTTCTTTTTTTTTCACCTTTGGATTGGTGGAGTCAAAACTTTTTATGGATGGTACAATTTCACCTTCAAATTAACTGCTAATCTAGGAGTTTCACATACTTTTGCCACTCAATAGATGGATAATTTTCCTCAATAATGAAATGTCTAACTAATATTTTTATCTGATTTGTTTAATTGGGTTCTCCTTATCAACTTGTGTGAAAATCTTATGTTTTAGTTTTTCTCATGTAGAAATATAAAACATTCTAACAGGTTTTATAAACTTTCATGTGCCACTGTATGTGTAGAAATGCAGAAGTGCAAGGGTTGAAAAAAATGTAAGTAAGTGGAGAGCAAAAAAAACAGCAAAGACAAACAATAAAAACTGGGCAGGTTGGTGGGGCGAGTAACTACAGATCAGAAACATGCCACTCCAGAGCCAGAGATACCTGCAGATAGGTAAAGTGACAAAAAAGCACACAAAGTATGGGAGAGAAAATAGACAAAATTAATGACATGCAGTGGTTTAATATACATACATGGAGAGTCTGTGTAATGGACAAGTTTAATAGTACAAAGAATACTAAAACAGTAATTGTGTTAATCACATTCATCGTGTTAGATTTGATGAGTGTACAGATGTGCAGTGTAAGATTATACATTTTACAATAATGTGATGTGTGAGGCCAGGTGCTGGTGGGAAGAAACTGTTCTTGTGTTCTTCTGTTCTTTCTCTTGCTAGAGGTGGAGTGCCAATTAGCCTCTCAGGAGAGTCAATAATTGCCTGCAGTCTCCCCTTATGCGTTGCAGTGGCCACAGTGCACTAGATGACAATGGAGGAGGTGAGGATGGACTCAATGATGGCAGTGTAGAAATGGACTATGTTTTCCTTGGGCAGGTTGAACTTAATCAGCTGCTGCAGGAAGTAGATCATCTGTTGTGCCTTCTTGGTGAAGGAGCTGATGTTCTGCTCCCATTTGAGGTCCTGGGTTTTGATGGTGTTCAGAAAGAGGTAGCACTCAACAGTGTCCATTTGGGAGCTGGACAGGGTGACGGGTTTTGGCTGCACCAGGACACCATGGGATCAATCTCCCACCCCTAGGCACTCTCAGAGATTTAGCCTATTGAAGGTAGTGACATCTGCAAGCTTCAGGAGCTTCACTAACTGGTGACTGAAGGTGCAGCTGTTTGCGTACAGAGAGAAGACGATTGTGTTTAAGCTGAAGTACAAAAATGCAGCTTGAGGGGAACAGGTGCTCATGGTCTGGGGGGGTCAGCAAGATGTTTTCCCAGCTTCGTGTACTTGTCCCTGTCAAACAGGAAATCAGATGGAGTCAACCATGTGCACCTGGCAGAACCTGTCCCGCAGTAGAGCCAGGTTGATTGTGTTTAAGGTAGCTGAAGTTCACAAACAGGATTCTGGTTTAGGTTCCTGCTGTGTTCAGAAAATGGAGGATGAATTGTATTTACTGCATAGACCACAGATCTGCTTGCTCTATATATACACTGCAGGGGGTACAAGGTTTGATCAGTGATGGATTGGAGATGGGACAGCACAAGCAATTCAAATGACGACAGAAGTTAAGGTGACAGGCCTGTAATCTTTCTGTGATCCTGAGTCTTTGGGGATGGGGATACATTTTGTTTTCTGGCTCTGTCCACAGCAATACAGTTGCTGTGAAGGCAGTCGCATCAGCACAGAAGCTAAGAAATAGCTTTTGTGCTAATGCAGCTGAATTCCTATCCAATCTGGGGGCATGGTAGCCCCACTTCAAAAGATGCAAATGATTCCTTCAAAGTAAAAATTAACAATTGTTTCTTTTCACTAACTGTAGCTTATAACTGATTGTCAGAGCTAAATGAGTTTTTTTGGGGTGAAAAAGGGGGTAAAATGTTGTATTTTGAGTCCTAACCTAGCATTTCTTGGTGCATTTGATAGTGGCTGTCTGTAGAGGGATCATGGTGAAAGCATGCAAATACCTGTGATTTACAATTCCAATTCCTAATTTTTTTTGTCCATTTGCCATTTCCAAGACTGACACCTCATCCATGCCAGACGTTTTTCTGTTTTTCTTTAATCTAATATGCTGCATTATGTTACGTGGTGAGGTGTTTTTCCAGGACCCAAATGCAAGCTCACAGACTCAAGGTTTTCAAGTTCCAAAAATACAGTCTTTATTGTCCAGCGAAAAAACAAACAAAAAACTACAAACCAAAATGTGGCACCGAGCGTGTCCACTTTACGTCCAGTCGGGAGGGCAACTCAACCGACAGCTCCAGGGGGACACCGGTAACAGGGCAGCCGGCAGACCAGCGGAAGGGACGGCGTCAACAATCTTCCAAGCCGGGAGGGCAACTCCACCGACTGATGATTTTGACGGGGATATCCGCAGGAGACACAGAGGCCGGAGGAACGGGAACAGGACTGACGGAGAGCTGACGGGGAGCAGACGGAAGACGGACGGAGAGCAGACAGAGGACGGACGGGTGGCTAAACAAAAATGCACCGACAACCAGAGTTGTGCAGGGGCAGGTTACATATAGTCTGGGGAGGTGATCAGGGAGATGCAGCACACCTGCAGGTGGTGATCAGGGGTGAGTGGCTGCATCTGCTGGGACTGGTGAGGGGCGTGGCCACGGGAGGTGAGTGGCGTGGCCACAGACAAAGACAGGGGACACAGGAGGAGAGGTGATCGGGGGCAAAACTGAAGACAAAACTGAACTCCTGACACATTACCTATTTCAAATTGACCAATTGATAGACATCACCCCGACTGTTTCCAGGGGACCAAGCAGGACACATTTCTTTACTTGAACCATTCCATCCCGAACCAGTTGGTGGTCATTGTTCAGCTGTGATGAATGTCTAGCTGAATGTGCTTGGATGGTGCAATTAGAAAGACTGCCAAATGCATTACAATGCATTTGTATTTACAGTTACACACACATCGTAGAACACCAGAACACGTGTACAGTATTATCATGGCACTTAAACAGTGATGGCCATCTTCAAGAATTTGTTTTTAACAACTGAATATGTTGCAGTTTTGTGACTTATTACACAATAATGTTGTAAGATGCACACACACTCAACAGGTTCCTGTTTCAGCAGAGGAGTTGTTAGCTGTATGAGCGGAACCAGCGATGAAACCACTTCCTGCCCTTCTAGGTAGTTGCTACTGTGGTAAAGTGCTATCGCTTTTTTCTTTATCTCAGCCAGGAGTTTAGCGCTATATGGTGAAGTACCGGAGCGCTCCTGTCACACACACATGCACAGACGACAGAAGACAAGTTGTTGCAATGTAATCATGCTGTTTTCAAGGGTTATTCTTGATTATTCATCTTCAGTGTCCACTTTAAGTCTCAATAGATTCCTGCAAATATTTCACAATATAAAAAATTATCTAGCTGGCTAGCAAGATAGCTAGCTGTCTGCTTGTGCTGCACCACTCTACTGCCTAGAAAGAAAAATACAACTTCACTCCTTATTTACAGCAACAAGCACTATCTGCAACACGGGTACAATCTGTCATGAGGTGGTGTTTACCAGGACCAAATGCAGGCTCACAGACTTGGGTATCAGTTCCAAAATACAGTTTTTATTCCAATCAACACAAACAAACAAACCAAAAGGTGGCACTTATCATGTCCACTTGCTTCCAAGTCGGGAGGGCAACTCAACCGACAGATCCAGGGAGACACGACTGGCAGGGCAGCCAGTAGACCAGCGGACAGGACCGCTGGAAGAAACGGAGTCAATAATCCTCCGAGTCGGGAGGGCAACTCCACCGACTGGTGACTTCAACAGGGAGCTCCGCAGGAGGAACAGAAGCTGGAGGAACGGGAACAGGACGGACGGGGAACAGACAGAGGATGGACGGGTGACTAACAAATGAACCGACAACCAGAGGAGTGCAGGGGCAGGGTACATATAGTCCGGGGAGATGATCAGGGAGATGCAGCACACCTGCAGGTGGTGATCAGGGGTGAGTGGCTGCATCTGCTGGGACTGGTGAGGGGCGTGGCCATGGGAGGTGAGAAGAGGAGGACACAGAACAAGCAGACAGGGGACTGACACAGAAGGAGAGGAGGAGAGGGGGCAAAACAGAGGAAAACCGGACTCCTGACACAAACTACATAGGTAATGATGTTGCACTGCGTACTATAGAACATACTGTGTAAAATAAGGGGGACTACATAAAGGAAATAGGTGATTTGTAAGCAGCATTATACATGGTTAAAAATTTTAACCTAAAAGTGATTCTGTTATTGCAACAAGTCATTATAGGACTAATACTCTTTAGTTACACATCCTGTGCTGCCAGAATACAAAACCTGGCAAGACCTGCTTTCACACAATCCCTGTCACAGGTTTGTAGACATGGTAATGGTCTTCTCATTGATAGCATGTTTGAAGTGTAGCTTTTGTCTCTTTTAGAATTGTGCCCAGAGATAGTCATTACGTTTTCTCATCACATACTCCCTCAGTTCAAGGTCCTCCTTACAAGTCAGCCCTCATTCTGAGAGACCAGGTTGAAGCACAGGATGTGATGTTTAACTACATTGAGCTGTAAAACCATTAACCTTTGATATTGAACAAGCTTAGGGAATGTTTACAGTGGCTGCCTGCTGCCTCTTGTACTATTGCACTCAAACTCGGCTAATCCTGTATTCAGGCTGTGGCTCCTTATAGCAGAGTGCAAACTAGAGGTTGTGGGTAAATGGTAAATGGTCTGCTTTTATATAGTGCTTTATTACCTAAGCAGTCTCAAAGCGCTTTACAGTTTGACCCCCACTGACACACTCACACACATTAACAAACCAACAGCTATGCCGAACATGCTCGCCTGCCAAAAGGAGCAATTTGGGCTTCAGCCCAAGGACACTTTGGCATGGGGACAGGAGGACTTGGTGATGCGGGGTGTTCCATATCATTTCGTTCACAATAATACTGGTATAATTTTTAAATATAACAAAGAAATTCATATCATGATAATGGCAATACTTTGTTAATGATGTCATACTGTTACGCAGCATCACAATAGGACATATGTCCACAGCTTATCCAGCAATGAGCATTGCCACTGAATTCTAAAATTTCACAACTGCTCACAGTTAGCTGTCACGATTATTTCAGTTATTCATTCATTTCACAGGGACAGTGCTCATTGAACTGAAAATGGAACTGTAAGTGACCCATGGTTAGCCCAATAGGCTAATTTCCATCTGATATCACGGACTAATGATACATACTACAGTAATAACCAAGCCTTTGTGGTGGTCATACACATACATGGGCACTGTGCCACCAATCAGCTCAAGCAAACTGTTTTTTATAAGCAACCCATTTTTTACAGTTCTGCTAATTGTATTATTTTACAAAACGATAATAAAATAAAGATGCTGTGTTGGACATTAAGCACAAGATAAAAGCTAGTATGTTCATTTACTGTTAAAAAACAGTAACGTGTTTCATATTTATGGTGTGATGATTTATTTCAGTTGTGGGTGTGAAAATAGATGCAGAGCTGTATGCACTACAAGATCCTCTCAGAAAGTTCTCAGCAGCACTGTGACGTGCATGGAGCATAGAGAAGCTATAACCTTCATGAGTAATTCCTCCAAAAGTTGATCAAAATCGGCACCTGAGTTACATATGGTTTCGTTAGCAGTCGTCCAGGTGCATTGGCAACTTCTCTGAACATGATCAGAGGGAGCACATCACATTTTGTGTCAAAGTCTGGAAATCATCAAAGGAGACCCTTAACATGCTTCAGAAAGCCATAAGACAATGATGCAATTAGCCAGTAGAGGTGTTTGAAGGTGGTATTTATGTTCCCGTGGGGGAATTTGGTCCAAAAACCAAAAAAGTTATTTATTTTGCTTTGGCCCAAAACCAAAAAGGGCTAATCGGGTCAACAAGGTGGTCAACCAGGCAAAACAGGTTGTTTTCTTTGACATTTATGGGGTTGTGCACCATGAATTTGTCCCCTACAATCAGGCTGTCAACACTGAGTTCTACTTTGATGTTCTGAGACATTTAAGGGAAAACATTCATGACCTAAACAGTGGAGCGATAGCACTTTCCGAAGTGACAAAATGAAGAGTATAGCCTCTCTGTGCTCTGTGCTTTGTGCGTACAGATGCTAAGCACTGTTTGCATGCAATAGGAGCAGTCTCGTAAATATCTGATACACCCTCGTAATATTTTTTTCACTAAGACTTCACCACACAGACAAGATCATTGTTCGAGTTGGATATGTTTACTCTTTCTGTTTCATTACATATGACCTCTACCTCACTGTGATGAAGACTTCTTGCACAAGTCAACTGGCAAGAGGGGGTCATCACACTCCTCTGAGTTTTGTCTCTAGAGCTGGGGGCGGCATGGAATTTTGCAGAGGCTGTCGCCTCATTATTCTCTATGCAGGAAGAACCCTGATTCTTCTGTCTTTTTCTTTCTGTCAACCAATCGAATGAAAAGATCAAAACCAGCAGTGTTTTTGTCTCTCAATGGATGTGGCATTCTTATCCAGCTCAAACCTTCTAAAGCTAGTTGGTATATAGTTTCATTAAAAAAAAAAAAAATTAAACCATGGAGCATTGTTAACATGGCTCGGCCAGACTGTTGGTTACAGCTGTATGATTTATCCATTAATTGATAAAGAAAAATCATCAGTACTTCAGCAACAAATTGTATCATTGCATGTCTCTCCTGTGTTATGGTGTTACTATCACATAACACTTGTTGTCAGGCCACTGTTTGTGAGGTGTGTGTGTGTGTGTGTGTGTGTGTGTGTGTGTGTGTGTGTGTGTGTGTGTGTGTGTGTGTGGCTTAGCTGAAGCTGTGGTTTTATTGTGCAGTTTAAAACACACCCCTGAAAAATAGAGAGGACTGCTGACATTTTCAAAGGAACATTGGTGTGCTGACAGATGAAAGGAGCGGGTGTCTGTTTTTATAACAAGACATTCTCTCCATACTAGTACAGAAGTGTCTGTCATTTTTTTGTGTTCTCGGTGTTAGTATTTAGCTCTGCACTCTTTTCATCTAGGGACCAAATAAAACTGTGGAAAGCAAATACAAGCACGGGATAGCAGTCAACTGCACACAGCCAGAAAGACACTGGCCTACTTGCTGTGGTGAGTTATATTAATTTATGCCAGAGAATGGGATGATGATTTTACACATTCCAGGAAGAAACCTTTGGATCTGATCTAAAGGAAACTGAGCCTGGCATTTAGCTTCCATTATTCCACCTCCCTGCAGAGTCCTGTCATCACACCTAGACTTTGGCCCTTTAGCCAGTTTGATGAAAACAGGAGGCTTGATCCCTGCCTTGGGATATTAGTCCTTGGAGAAAAAGTCAACAAAACAGTCATCAAATTCAATTCAATTCAATTTTATTTATACAGCGCCAAATCACAACATAGGTTATTTCATGGCACTTAACACATTAAAGTCCTTACAGCAAGATTTTACAATATTATACAGAGAAACCCAACAATTCAACAATTCCCACATAAGCTAGGAGGGAAAAACTCCTCTTTAAGGGAGGAAAAACCTCCAACAGAGGGAAGAAAAACTCTCTCTTAACAGGAAGAAACCTCCGACAGAACCAGGCTCAGGGGTGGGTGGCCATCTGTCTCAACCGGTTGGGGTGAGAGGAGAGCAGAGAGAGAAAAGGACAGCGTAGAGATCCAAAACATGAGCGGTTGGTGGGGCCGACAATTGTCTGCAGTTCCATGACGGGACATCTGCAAAAGTAAGAACAGAAACTATGCGAGCGAGGGAACTGAATGGAGAGGCAACATACAATAAGCAAAAAACTATGGGAGAGAAAAGGCATAAAGTTAATGAGATGTCATGGTGAGATATGAGTTATAGAGAGTGAAAGAGTGAGAGGAAAGAAGCTCAGTGCATAACAAGGTCCCCCAGCAGCCAAGGCCTATAACAGCATAACTAAGGAAGGGATGGTTAAGAGCCACCTGAGCCAGCCCTAACTATAAGCTTTATTTTAAAGCTAAAGAGGGTTTCTGCCCCTCGAATGCAAACTGGGAGCTGGTTCCACTGGAGAGGCGCCTGAAAACTGAAGGCTCTGCCTCCCATTCTACTTTTGGAAACTCTACGAACCACAAGCAAGTCAGTGGTCTGATTCAGTGATGATATGATATCCTGTGTCTCTCTGGTACTTGTTCCCATTGCATGAACATTCACTGGTATCAACAGAGACGAGACTGAAGTATGAGGGAAAGACAAAGTGGTGGCAATTTGTCGCTCGTCACCTCCTGTGCCACAAACTGGTTCTTTGCTCCTCTGTGGTGCCGTAATTGGATTAAATAGTGCTTGCTCACCTTGCCTTACGAGTAGTTCACACATTCATTAGCCGGTACCAAGTGTTTGTTAGAGATTGTTTGCCTGAACTCTCCTTATCAATGTTGGAATTTAGGGATGGCTTACTTATAAAGAGAGCTTGAAATCTCAGTACCCGATAAATTCTCAATAAACTCATATCTTAATCTATTTTGGCTGAATGGCAATACTTTTTACAAAATGGATAGACTGTTCACATGTTAGGTGTCACAAAGAATTTTATTCAAACAGATTGTGATCAAAATAAAATACAAAGACAGGGTTTCTTACCTGTTTGAAAATATACAGCTGCAAAATATGTAAATGAAAAATTCTGTAAAATAACTAGTCTGCATTAAATAGAAACAGACCAATTTTTGAGAATTTTCCTTCAGTTGTTTTTGATAACTGACTGACGTGCTACAGTAAGCATATTGTTTTATTTGTGTGTAACAGTGTTTCTTAGTTGTTGCTGTTCTATCTCAATTTGCCCAATCCTTCATACAA
The DNA here is from genome assembly GCF_022577435.1 of Embiotoca jacksoni. Classification (NCBI taxonomy): domain Eukaryota; kingdom Metazoa; phylum Chordata; class Actinopteri; family Embiotocidae; genus Embiotoca; species Embiotoca jacksoni. The sequence continues at coordinate 11,599,753 of NW_027185341.1, read as the reverse complement.
CAACTAGTTACCCAGTGTACCTTTGAACTTACACTAGTTCTGCTCAATCACTTACAGCTCTCACCTTTTTTAGCATCTTTCTCACGAATACCACAATTGGTTACAAACTATTCAGATCTGCTTGCTACTTTAGCTTTGCAGTTAGCGATTACTTTTTTTCTCTCTTGCTGTCCTTCTCTCTCCTGGTCAGTGTGTCTTAGTTTTTAAGGTACATGTAACTAATGTAGTTTATTTGGCATGACAGAGGTGAGGTTCAGTCTATTGGATGCACTGCTCCGCACAATGAAAAAAATCTTGTCATTAACTGCTACAGCCTCGAGTAGCTGGCGTAAGCCGAGCCAGCGCAGTTCTTCCTTTTCCCTAGCAGCATGAAGTGAGGGTGGCAATCCAAAGCAGCTCCAAAAGAACGATGCAAGCCAGACTAGTGTAGCTCAGACTCTCCCCCGGCAGCTGCTGAGGAGCCAAGGTTGTTTAAAAGAACATAGTGTTAAGCAGATGCTTACGATTCATCACTAACTTATACAGCATAACATACATGATTTTGGCCCCAACCTCTCCATTTAGTTCTGTTTTAGTCTCCTCCAACTCCTGAAAAAAAATATCTCAGGATTTAGATTGCAAAATATTCCCTGATGTTCACCAGCTATAGTTACTACTAACTAGTCTCTGTGCTAGTAGTGTGCAGGTATTCCTGAGCTTTTCACTGCCTGCTGCTGAAATCAGGCTGATCTGAGTGATCCAAAAATAGCAGTCAAATTGTGAGCATTAAAATCTAAACAATAAGCTGAAAGATGCTAAAAGCTGTCTTTAGAGGTGGTTCTAAGTTGAGTGATGATTGTCTGTGGGGTCATCACGACAGGCAGTGTCAATCGAAAAATATTGATGAGAGCTGCTTTAAGATGATACTTCTCCTCACGCTTGGTAACATTTTAAGGTAGTTCTCGTGAATCTTTTGACTGATTCCTCAAGAGGCACTGCTTTAGAGGCAAAAGTAAGGGAACACTTTTCCTACAAAGGAAATGCATGAATTGCATGAAGGATGGGCTGCAGCGTTGCTCTTACTCTACATATTTTTAGGTATAAGCCTACAGCTAGCAGATTATGTCTGTTGAACAACAATTACTGTGCCCAGAAGAAGGTGCATGTGCACGTGTCTCTGCAAGATGATATAATTGCGGTGTACACAGTCCAGTGGTGTACTTGCTACCTTACCTGTTATATCATCCTAATCCCCCATCACTAATAGGTGTGGGCTTTGTCATAAAACGTGCGATTCCATTCCAAAGGTTCAACTCAAGTCCTCTCAAGCTCAGAGTGACTCGCCTACGGTGTTTCAGCAATCATCAACCAGCGTGCTTTCATATAAACCCCGAGACCAATGCATAATCCTCTTTGTGTGTTGCTGGGAAAGGGCGTTTTTTTTCTTGAGTTAGTGCTGAAGCTGCAGTGATTGATGTTAAACAGTCACTTGGCAGGGGATCATTTACAGATAGCCACTGATAGCTGAGGATGTTGCACAGAGCAGCACTTTTATCAAGTGGTGAAAGTGCAACCGGTGGGTGGGGAATGTGTTTTTACAAACATATTGTGGCTGTTAAAGGGTTCAAACACTGATATCTTAAATGGATATGAAGGCCAGGTTATGCCAAACAACAAAAAAAGTACACCAGCGGCACCTGAGTTACATATGGTTTTGTTAGCCATCGTCCAGGTGCATTGGCAATTTCTCTGAACATGATCAGAGGGATTCATCAAATGTTGCGTCAAAGTCTGGAAATCAGCAAAGGAGACCCTTAACATGCTTCAGAAAGCCATATGACAATGACGCAATTAGCCAGTACACCCTCTGATCTAAACACTAAGTAAGAAGTCGGTTTATATCTATGTACTCTCAATATTCACTATTTCCTATGCTGAATTGAAATTTGCTTTGTGGCTTTAATTTCAAGTCAAATTTGTGTCAATATTTTTCTGAAATTTGAAATTTGAAAATTCTTAATTCAAAACTAGACTATATACTAAATGAAAAGATAAATTAGAATGGAAATATGACTTTTTATGTTAAAAAAGGGAAATTAATCAAAATGTTTACTTTTTGAGTTTGAAATCATGAACGTTTTAATTCTCTCTCCTAATTTTACAAGAGTCAAAGTTTTGTCTTCTTTTATAATTATGACTTTAAAAGTTAGAGTTTGGGCTTCATAGCTTTAAATCATTTAAAAAAAATTACAATTATTATGAAATTCTTATTGTTTCATACTTAAATCCATGTGAAGTAGATTTTCAAATGTTTTTTTAAGTTCTTCACGCCACGCAAGAATTGGTTATTAACCAACCAGCCAAATTTAAATAATGAAAAAACATTGACAAGCATATTCAAATAGATTTCAAAATTGTGAGAAAATAAGCAGTACTGTCTGCTTAAAAACACTGACTCACCTACTCAAGTAAGAAGAAAATGGAAAATGGGAAATGGAAGCCCAATCCAGCATTTTTATAGGACTTGTTCAGCCCTGTGTGTTCCAGCCACCAGAGCCACATTCTAGTTCTGAACAAGAGGACGTTGGCCTGTCTTCATGGTCACAAATCAGATTAGCAGCTATCCTCCACAGCAACTTCCCAACAGACGTTTATTTTATGACTTTATATTTATATTCGTCCATTAATATAATTTTTTGTTATTGTTCCATTAATATCATTTTGACAAATCTATTGCTGGAAACACCAATATAGTGTAATTGCCTTCTCCATAAAAAAAATAAGCTGCTAGCTGCGGTTCAACATTTGTAGTGACTCTGGCTCACCTCCTCGAGCTTCTCCAAGAAGAATCCAATGTCCACCATGCCCAGATTGACCAGTTTGTTTTGGAATAAACTGAGAGAGAGGACTGAGTTGGAAGAGGACAATTTATGTAGGAATGGAGGCAAAATCTTTTTTGCAGGCAAATCTTTCACAATTCTGAATTATTTCCTTTTAATTTCATGCCTTTAAATTTCTAACTCGTATTTTTCACTTGCTGAGTGTTTTTTTCTTTTCCTGACTGAGACAGGCTTCAATAGATATTTCAGAGGTCCTGGGAGTCAGAAATCCTCGTAAAAACACAAGCTGGGTTGAATAGAAACATTGAAATCAGAGGGCTGAAATTGCAGTTGCCAACAGAGGAATGAAGGAGTAATATTTTATGCTAAGAGACAGTAAAATATTACACTTTTGAATGAACCCACGTGTGTGTGTGTGTGTGTGTGTGTGTGTGTGTGTGTGTGTGTGTGTGTGTGTGTGTTTGCAGGAGAAGACAGACAAGCTGCGGCCTCGTCTTTGCCACCTTAAGAAGGGTGCCAATGGCTACGGTTTTAATCTGCATAGTGAGAAGTCCAAACCAGGCCAGTTCATCAGAGCTGTGGATGAGGACTCTCCAGCCCATGGATCCGGCCTCAGACCGCAGGACAAGATCATCCAGGTACACCCACCTATTCTTTACATTCTCTAAATTAGTTATTTTTTTCAAATTGCCCCTCAGTCAGAGTTGTTTGTGTGTTTTATTTTTGTTTGTACCTGTGGTACCGGTTCATTTGGAATACTGGTTTTTAATTGCTGTACAATTTGAATTTTTCAAACACTGCCAACGGTATATGAAGTGCTGAAGCAAATCCTGAAACTTCATAAATAGACAGCAAACTCTACGTACTCATAGGACTAAAACTCTGTTCATACCTGGCTCTCAAGTGTGTCCTGGGTGGTCCCCAATAACAAGTGGACAGCTTCAGGTACATCTGTTCACACCTGACATGCATTTCCACATGCGTTTCCAGCAAGTGGCCACCCACCGTGACGTCACCTAATATCACAATAATTATGAAATTCTTTTCAGATGGACCGCCAGAACACTGATCAGAAGGAGTGACTTTCGTGAATTACACTATAATGTCATGAGGAAAATATTTCTTACTTTGGAGCCAGCCCCTAGCACTTCAAGGGACTGATGAGACAAAGCAATGGCCAGTTAACAAAATGTGACATCCTTGCTCACTCAAGCCTAATTTTAATGTACTGTTAATTAGGGAATTTACTAGGTATTTTCACATCTGATCCCTGAAGTTTGCAATTCATAACCCTAACCATTGAGCACAACCACAACCTAAACCCAGAGGAGGCTTTTAATGAAGCAAGCATTGAGTTATTCACTATAGTCCACATGTTCAGTTTGCAGGCAAATCTTTCCTAGTTTCAGTACAGTTAATCTGCACTCAGCAGAACCACACAGGATACTATTCTATTGAATCTTATTTCAATTGCTTATGCAAAAGACATCGGTTGAGTAAACAGTTCTTAAATTTGGCCTTAAGAGTCCAAGACCGCATCCGAATATGGTCCAAGCAGATCGGATCTCAATGCAATGCATCCTGGGTTCACACCTGTACTTTTAGCTGTCCACTTGTGTTCAGTTCACCTTGGACGCATGCTATTGTGGATAACCTTTGCGTACCCCTCTTACTCACGGTTAAAACTGTATAACCATAACAATTAATAACCCACAAATGACTCATTTTGACTGGGCAAAAACACCGTGGTGCCAAACAATTTGTGACACACAAACATTTTGAACTGAACAGCATGCTGGGTACATTAGCTAGCTAGTCAGGTAGTATAGCAATTTGTTAACAGCTGGGAAAGGCAGGACTCATTACAGTAATTCAGGAATGCTAAAAGAGGGATATACATGAAGAAAGAGAGATGCACCAGAAGAACAAACCTAAGAGATCTGTGTCCTCTGTTTGCAAGTTTTTGAGTTATAAAAAAAATCCAATGAAGACCAAATGACTATTCTTCTGGAGTTTGTTGAGCCACTGGCAGTGGTAACAATAGAAACTTACTCCAGAAGAAGAAGAAGAAAATTATTAATTATTAATTATTTGAGGCTGTCAACCAGTTAAACAGTGAAGTGATTGCTTGAAGTGGCTTTTTATTGAGGCCCTAAATGTGACGGGAGAAATAAGCAGTGAAGCAACATTATGAATGCAATAACAATCCACCTGCAAGGACACGGTCTCGCCAGAGACAGTCATAAAAGACATGTTCAAAGTAATGATTAAAACGCTGGATTTGAGGAATGTCTTGTTTAGTTAGCAAGTAGTCATTGTGCTCTATTTTCCTGTAGTCGTTATCTGCTTATGCCATAACAGGGATATGAGCACTTCTGTCCAGTGAACACAAACGCAAGGCACATGTAGCAGTGCTTAAAGATAGGCTGGACAGAAATGTCTAACTATGTATTGCAATGGTTTGCAGAAGTCAAGGAAGAAATCAATTCATACTGAGTTTTTACACAACTATATACACTACATGATGACATTATCATGTTGTCATGTACTCCTAACAGTAGAATACACTATAAATCCCCAATCATTCATAAAGACAAATTTTATATTTATATACGGTGAAACCAACATGAATCTTAAAAAAATACAGTGATACAAGTTTTTGGTTACATCACCCCGCACTTGCTATCAGCTGTAATCCTATTATTCAACTGTAATCCTATTACATCAGTGCACAAACAGGCAATTTAAATCCAAGTGTTAGCAGTGTGTGAGGCTCCAATCTATGAAATGTAATGCGTTCAATGTGTGAAATGTTTACAGGTGTGTTCTTCCACATGCTTATGTATGTTTGATGTAAGGGGGAAATCTGCATGGCCTGCCTCACTGTGCATTCGTTACAAGCAGCCCTTCTGGCCACGCTGAACATGGCAGGGTTAAAGGTAATCCATTTACCGTGTCTGTTGGCTGAATTACAGGCTGCTAGAACAGTCTGCAGGGCTTCTTCTCGCATGCAGGAGAAAACTGTACATGCAGTATTCACATGGCGATAGAAGCTTCTAGGAGGACACTGTGGAGATTTAAAATTTATATTTTAGAACATAGAATGTTAGAAATTTGGTGAATTTTGTGTGCAGGGCAGGGAGTTTACATGAAAGGTCACCAGCAGAGTGTTCTGTACCACCTGCTAACGTTCACGGTCAGTGTGGGAGCTGGAGAGTGAGAGATTCCTGACAGTGTTCCCACCTCAGATCTTCCTCCCACAGGAATTCCTCAGTGACTTATCTCCGAGGTGTTTGATTAGGTCCAGGTCTGGGAGTGTGCTCGTACACTACGCCCTGTAATGCTGGCATTATTCAAGATTTTCCATCACTGGTACCATTATTCTTCTGTCAGATATTATTCCATTCATCATGAATGAAAAGAAAATTAATTTAAGGAATTGAGAGGATTTTATATAAACCCATATCAAGAGCAAGTTGTGTGTGTGGGGGATGGGGCGGGGGGGGGGGGGGGGGGGTTGTTGATAGGAATGTTGATAGTTGATGTAAAAATCACCCTGAGTTGAAAAGGACTTTTTTTTTTTTTGGAGCACAAAGTGTGTAAAATATAGGAAAATAAAAGGTAAGAAGGTCTAATTAATTATGAAAGGATCAAAAGATGACATAATTTCAAACATAAGAACTAAATGAATACATAAAATAAATAAATTTAAATTACACAATAATCTTGAAATCAGTCTGAGTAATATGAAGTTGTACTTCTTGAGTCTTCTGGAAGACCTTCATTCACTGTATGTGGGATTGGCACAACTTCATGTTCTCACTCTGTCCTGTGAAAAACAACCTGTCTGTGGTGTTTTGCATTGAGGTAACAGCTTAATTCTGGGGAGGGGCATACATAGAGGGTGATACATAGAGGGCCATGCATAGCCAGTATATAGAGGATCGATTTTAAAAGTGTATGCAACAGCTAAAACTGGTGTACACACAAAAATGTGGATTTATAAACCCGTTCGCATGCACACATTCTTGCAAAGTTCCCTTTAGAAATCACAGTGCACAGTGCAGATGAGCCTTATATCCTGTTCTCTACAAGCTGACATTCAACCATAAATAGAAAACTTAAATGGAAATCTTCGGTCATTTCTTCAAGACCTGAGTGGTTTATTTGGGCTTACAATCAAGGCTCAAACGGAAATCATCCATAATCTCGGGCATTTATTTTGTTCAATGCAAGCTAATATAGAACTAGAAATTTGTTAATTAATGAAAATAAGTAAGTACAAACAGGGAATCAGGAAGAATAGTTCACCTTATTTGTAATTTGGATCTAAAATGTGTAAAATTTGCCATGTGGGCTCTTTTGTAAGACTTTGCACTAGGACTTGACAACATAATGATATTATGTCAATATGTCAATATGTCTTAGATGTTTGATATTGTCATATCGTACTGATGCATAAGTGTTTACTCTTCCTGGTAATAAAGGCTGAAATGTTGGAAAGAAATTAAATTTTCTGAAGTAACCACACTATTCTGCTGTTCTATTGTTTGCCTTTACCCACTTAGTCAGTATGTTATTGATATGAGTAAGTTTACACTGTATAATACTAGGTTCAGATTGCAGGAAATTTGTGTTAAGATGGATACAATTTCATGATTGTGATGCAAGACACGGTAAAGAAAAAAGATTCTGACATTCTGGTGTCTTTGCCTGGATGTCGTAAGGCATCCAAGATGTCGTCCAGTATGATACGATATACTGGATCAAGTCAACAATTGTTGTACCCAACGCACTGCATCTTTCAGGTTGGGCTATTATTTGTCTGATGTCGTGTGGTCTGAACCGTGGATTAGAACTTTCAGATCGATTTGCACTCAGCCACAATAAATGCCAAAGTGAACAAAGAACACTCATTCATTATACTATAATCAGGTGCTGGAATGATGTTGAGAAAGTAAGAACAATTTGAGAGTCCCTAATTTACTTTCCAATCATAAATTAAATGGCCGGAGCTCTTGTGTGTAAATTGCACCTAAACTTTAATGCATAAATAACATGGCGTCACACTCCGTAAACTTACGTGGCTGGTAGATTACTTAACCAGATGAGTAGGTGAAAACGCTTTTGAACTGTAACCCCTTTATGTGTAATTTAATTGCAGGTCATCTGTAGTTAACCCAAGTTGTCTTTTATATTATATACCTGAGACTAGCTACTGCGTCATGACAAGTGCCAACTGCCTGTTTTACATGCAAGTCAATAGTCAAGAGTCAGCTTAGTTTTATAAGATTAACTGAATCAGTAGGTTGCATTTAAACAATCTTGTTTTGATCATTTTGTAAGTGGGATGAAATACGTAGGACATCTACCAAAACTGTATGTCTGTTCATGTGCGCTCTGCTCACTAAAGCCATTAAAATAGCACTTGGTCTGCTGCGTTGCCCTACGATGTGATTTGAGCTGGTTGAAATACAAGCATGATTCCACCTCACAAATTACACCAAAATTGCACAGCACGATTGTATCTGTACCAGACACCCTTTGTTGCACCATTCCCCTCTTTGGAGCGCAGTGGAGTTTATGTTGAGCCACAAAAATAGCAACTTAATGCAAGCACTGAAAAAGCTGGTTGGAAGCACACTGAGATCCGGTTTGTGCCCGTGCAAAAATAGGTTCCTTTGAGCTTTTATGCACCTGTTGGCCCAAAACAATTTGTTGTTTATATTACAGTACAGGGTTAGAGGGGTAACCATCGGCGAGCTACATGATTGGTTGAATGAAAAAAAAAAAAAGAAATTGGAAATATTTTGAACTCTTGTTTAAGTCATTTTCAAGCAGAAATGCCAAATGGTTGTATGTGACAATTGCTATCGTTTTGCCTCTCTTAAACAAAATAAACAAAATATTTTGGTGGTTTTAGTTGGATTGTTATTTGGATAAAACCAGATGTCATGACACCAGCTTGTACTTTAGGGTATTGTGATGTCATTTTTCAGACACTTTGTAGAGTAAACAATTATTTGACCAATTAGTTGGCAGGTTACTTGACAATGAAAATATTTGCAAGGTGCCCCCTTTGTACAAAAAGTGTTGAGAAATACAGTAAAATAAACTAGGTGACACATGCTATACTTAAGTGCAGGAAATTGGTGCAACAGATACATACAGGTGCTGCTAAACCAAAAATCGAGACAGATTTAAAAAAAGAAGAAAAAAGTTTTAGGTTCTGACTTAAGTTTCTTCTGTTGTCTCCTCAGGTCAACGGTTTGTCAGTGGGTGACATGCAGCACTCAGAGGTGGTGGCAGCCATCAAAGCTGGAGGCGATGAGACCAGATTACTGGTGGTCAATGCTGAGGCCGAGGAATTCTTCAGGAGATGCAACGTCCTTCCAACTGAGGACCACATTACTGGTGCCACACATTCTGCCTTTTTACTTTAATATGTGAATCTGTTACAATGAAGAAGATGACAAGAAAAACAGTTGGAGCTGACTGATGGATGAAAATATGGAATAACTGAGATTGTCACGTCCTCTCTTGCCCGTGTAGGACCTCTTCCTGAGCTTGTGTCAGAGAGACCATCAGAGGAAGGGGAGGTGAGCTGACAATGGACACACACACACACACACACACACACACACATACACACATACACACATACACACATACACAAACACACACCACTTCCAGACAGTGGCCTGGAAAAAGCTCCACTGATGCTCTCTGGATATTCCTGGAAGTAGATTAGGAATTCTGGACAAAGTTGTTTGCACTTTGGCTGCTTTTATGTTTCCTGTCACGACTGCTCTGTAAAACTCTTAAAACGTTTTACTGACTAAAAATCTGACTTGTAGCAGCGTGTATTTTCTGTACTCTAGTGCTCAGTGACTGTTTTTAAAAATAATCACAGTATTTCAAACATTTGTCAAATAGTAAAACAATACAGACATTATGTCCAAAATGTATGTTCAGTGGAATGAAATGTGTTCCACTGTTTAGTATTGAAGAGGATAAAACTCTTCATACTTGACATATTTGATGTATAAAGGCAATTCAAAGCACTTTACATATTGCATTTAAAAGGAAGATCTATGCAAAACATAGAAAATGAAATTGACAGCACAAGAAACTGTTGAAAACAAATGAATAGCCCATTAGTCGAGGCCTTCAACAGCATGCATTCAATTGATTTTGGTTTTCTGAAAATGCTACATCAGTAAAAACAAAAAACAAAGAATATTTAAGTATAAAAAAACAACCGTGACAAGAAAAGGGGATAACATACACTACTATTTTTTTTCTTCCTGGCGAATGTTTGCAGGAGCATGACTTTCTCCTCTGCTCTTTACCTCTCCCAGTGTTTTTCTGTACTAAATGTACATCATTAACATGAGGCACTATTTTGATACCCAGCTCAGTGGTATTTTGGTGAAGAGCAAGAGATGCTTTTTTTAGCGCTTGTGCTGATTTGCAATTTTGAGGTTTCCATTTTGAGTTGAACTTGTACCTCCTTCAGCTCAGACTAGGTTCTTTAACAAAGAAAGTCATGCATACTCAGTCTCCATTCAGATTTTCTACAGACAGTTGGTCAGAGGTAGTCAAGTTAACAACAGCACATTCATCACCAAAATCCCATTTAAAGGGTGCTATTGCAGCTATTGTGCTTGCAGCTAAGACGGCACCGCAACACAGATTTGCATATTTGTCCCAGTGGTCATTTGCAGTATTGCAACAGAAAAAAAATCCCCTGCAGACCATGTAAACACATCCACCTGCAAACAATGTACTTTTACCCTTTCAATGAAGGTTAATATTAATAATTCCTTAACAGAGCCTACAAAAATAGGTCATCATCACAAAGTTAAGTCTTTGGGCCGAGCAGGAAGCCAGAGGCGTGGCCAGAGGGTTAAGCACTAATGCACCAGGTGAACAATTTTCATTCAAGTGAAAAGGCACCAACCCTGAGTCTTGCAATGATTTTCAGTTCTGCATTTCATTGATTACTGACTTTGTGTTGACACAGATTAACTATTTACAGTGTCTGTAATTATGGAGACACACACCAAGAGAGAGAGGGAAGAGGAAGGGAAGGTGCCTTCAGGAAAATAGTTGTAGCAGCAGATGTCAACTGACTGCATTGTCTGTTCAAATGAAAAAAAAAAGTGTTAATGACAGCAGCTTTGCCTCATCCACTGTATGAAAAGTTATTGTCCAAATTCTCAGGGAAGACATGCAGCTGTTTTCACAGGTTTAGTGCTCCTCAGCCCGTGAAAATCTGTGGAATGCCCCTTTAATTAGTACAGCACGGTACTGCAGGCAGAGTTTATCAAAAGTAAACACTCTCCTGTGGGAAAGAACAGCAGTACCCCCCTCCCCCAACCCCCACACCAGACACACACACACACACACACACACACACACACACACACACACACACACACAAACAAACAGACAAGATGGGAAATGTGGATTGGCCCCTCTGGTGACATTGTGGCTGACCATTCACCATGGCAACAAGAGCTCACCACTCTCCCTCTTGTGTCCTGGAGGATCATGGGATTGCAGTGGCTTTAATTTGAGGATTATGCTAATGAGATAACTAACAAGTGCTGTTCACACACTCTTACAAGTAGGGAGATTTTACTCTCCTGCAGCAAAACATTCAACATTCACAAATTCACGAGCTATTACCATAATGCAGCACTCAGCATAAATACTCACAGTGATCTTTGATCTGAAACGTGTGTGTGTGTGTGTGTGTGTGTGTGTGTGTGTGTGTGTGTGTGTGTGTGTGTGTGTGTGTGTGTGTTTGATAATTTGTGCATATCAGCAGATGGGTCTGATTTATCCACATGTACAATAACTCAGAACCTTCTTGCCTCCTGAAAGCAGGTCGAACCATTTACCTGAAACACTCCCGATCAGATAAACTCTGTACTAAAGAGGTTTAATCATCATTAGTATCATTAGTATAAAACGAAATACTACTGTCTGAATTAAGCCTTGCACCACAGGTTCTCTTGTATGCAGCATATTGAAGTATTTGTCCAAAACCACTTACAGAAGCCTGAAGTTATTTTTAGAAGAGCCTCCAAATTGGGAGCCAATTTGTCATACAAAAAGTGAGTCACACTGCAGATCAAGAGGAGGGATGCGTGTTAATATTTTGACCATCTGCCACACACTTTCTTGAGAATGGCTCCCTGTGGACGTAGGTGAAGACACGCTCTCTGGAACTGCGGCTGCACGGTGTGACTCCGTCATCTGCTGCTGCATAGAGCGTCGGCTGCCTGTTTATTAAAGTTCATTAATATTAAAAAAAACGTGTTGCGTTGAAAAAAACAAACATAAGTTACCATTCAAAATAGGCAGCATGACTGGCTTGTGCTATTGCTGTTTAAAGGACTTGGCTTCTGGAAGGCTTGGGTGTTGGGGTTGTGGGTGGGGGAGGAGGGAGAGCAGGACAGGTAGGCAACAGATATCTGACCAAAAAATTATGCATTTTCATAGAATTTTTTTACATCAGAAGGCAGTTGTAGGGATGGGTAACATTAAAACATTTGATTTTATTTTATTTTTTTTATTTTTATCTTGTCCATACTCTTATCAGTTTGATTCTTTATCAATAGTCATACTTATTGGTTCTTATTTATATTTTATTGTAAATATGAAAACATTGTATTTACAGCAGGATCTCGAATACACTCACCAAGTTTGAAGCAGATGAGACGAATGGTTGTCGAGACATGCAAAGGACAAATAAATGTTAGTACATACATGCAAACAGAGATTTCTTGGTAGAGTCAGAATGTCTATAAATAATAAGATGAGAATGTCTTTAAAGCTGCACAGTCTGCTACCCCCTACTGGAAAACACCTCAACTCTCATTTGCTTTACAGTTAAAGTATTCATTTTTGTGTTCTGAATTAATCTCTGACAATATCACCAATAAGGTTCCCCCTACACTGTCACAGTTCTTCCTCTATGTCTCACAGTGGGAACCACAAATACAAATATCATCCATTCACTATTTCTGCTTCTCAAAAATACAAAGATCTTGGACTCATCAGACCAGTGTTCAGGTCTTATGTCCTTTGTGTCTCTTCTAGTTCTCCTTCTGCTTTTTGGTTTCCCTAAGCTGTGATTTCAGTTCTTTATGGTGGAATTGCTACAGTCACCACCCAATAATTTATGTTGGGATTTGTCTCCTGAGCTCTAAACTGAAATCATGTTAACTGGTGATTTCCTTGTTTGGTAACTCTAATGAACTTATCCACTGTAGCAGAGGGAGCTCTTGGTCTCACTCTCTAAGACCGGTTCTCAGCAGAGCCAGTTTTATTAAAGTGTTTGATGGTTTTGGTGACTGCATTTTGAAGAAACTCTCCAAGTTCTTGAAATGTCCCAGACTGACTCACATTCATGCCTCAAAGTTATGATGGATTGCCATTCCTCTGCAGTTTTTGTCATAAAAAACTACTGTAGCAGTTGAATAGGGCTATTTGCTGTACAAAACACCTCGACAACACAAATGATCGTCTCAAACACATTAAGAAGGAAAGAAATTCCTGATAAGGCACTGTACAATAAACAACCCCATTTCCAAAAAATAGACAAAAGACAACATATCAAATGTTTAAATGTTTATGAAAAATATATGCTCATTCTGAATTTGATGCTTGCAACAAGTTTCAAAAAAAATTCTGAAGCTGTGAGCTCAAGGTGAGGTGAGAGTGGCAGGCAGAGACCGGGTGGAAAGTAAAAAAAAAATGACATCCTAAATCCTTTCCTAAACACTTTTCTTGGCCTCAGTTAAAAGCGTCATGATGTCAAGGTAAGAAGTGAAGGAGAATTCATAGGAATTTAGGAAAAGACAATTGTGGTACAAAGAAAAATCCGACTGCACTTCTGACTACTGACATGGGTCTGCCAGATGAAACTTCAATGTTAAGAAGATGGACTCTTTTTACTCATCCATTTATTTATTGCCATAAAACATTTTTTGCTGGAGCGCATAGCTGCATCCTCGTCTGGTTTAGCAGTGATGTACAGTTGTGTGTCATCTGCATAACTTTAGAAACACGCATTATGCTCTCTAATGATGTCACCAAGTGGCAGCAAGTAAAATAAAAATAACAAAGCACAATAACCCCAAAGCAGCTGCCATGTTTCTTAAACACATGATCTCCAATGCTGACATAATATGTTTTGAATATTTTGAACTAGTTTAAAAATGCACAATATACTGGCATGGAAAACTGTCCATATATTTAATGAGGGACAGTCCGGTGCATCCTGCTGAAGGAGATATGAAAGGAAAGGTACCTTTCCTATGCATTTTTAGAATTCAAACATCTTAATATTCCACTTATATACTTCGGGGTTGTTTCACTCAGTTAGGAACCTTCCTGAGTGAAATGGACTATTCCAATGCAACCACAGACAGAGGAGCTCTGATGGGTGGAAGTGACACAGGGCACAAACTAAAAACTAGAGGCAAACAGACCAAAATCATGTCAGAATCATCACATTTTTATGTTTTCATCACATCAAGTCAAGTGATACTTGTCTGGACTTCCATTGGTACGTTAGGGACTGGTAATAGCTAATTCTGGATACCAGCATCAATTTGACAAGTTGTGAACACAGGGCTGAAAAGAAAACAGCTGTAATGCTTTACCTGACACTACAACAGTCCTGATGATTTTAATTAGTTATTATTATCTTATTGGTTCTTAAATAGGTCTATATATATATATATGTTTCCATAACAACCAAAACATCTTCCACCTCCTCCATCTTACCACACAGGCTGAATTTCACATTTAGCTGATGAAATGCAGGAGGAAGAAATACAAATCTCCTGGAAAAATAGTAAATACTGCTATTTACTATTTTTTTGAGCTGAAGGTGTTTTCAGGTGTGATTACTTCTGAGGAGGGGCTGAAAAATGGCTCCCATATGAGCGTATGCTGTTTAGTCATTTGGATAAACAGAAACTTTAAGGTCAGTGTGTGGTATGTGCTTGACAGGTAGCGGCTAAGATGAATTCTAAAGTGTCAGTCAGCTCTTCGGCCTCCAGCGCCTCATCCAACGCCTCCCTGCCAGCAGTAACTAGCAGCTTCCCACCTCCAGAGGTAGTATGTGCGCTGAAATATGTGATATACCCCTGAAGCTCTGCATCACAGCGAGAATAATCATGTATATGTGTGTGTTCCCAGGTTGATATGGGCCTGGAGCCCGAGCAGGCCCCGGGAGCCGCCAGCCTGGAACTGGGCATGTCACTGGCCCAGGCCAGAGAAAGAGCCCATCAGAAGCGATCAGCCAAGAAAGCCCCGCCCATGAACTGGAGCAAGAGAAATGAACTGTTCAGCAACTTATAAACAACATCATCGTTGTCATGTCTGTTGTCTTCTGACTGCCCTGTGCTGCCCTCCAGTGGAGAATTCAGAGATAATCATCCTCTGGTCTCTGCATGTCTACTCTCACAATGCCTACAAAAGACACAGCTTATTTTAAACTCCCATGTTAAACAGTGTTATATGATGATTTGTTGTTGTTGTTCTAATTAGGATTGTACCATCTTTCTGTCTTTCATGTTATAATGATAGTTGTAATGTCAGCATCACACATAATAATTAATATTGATATATTAAAAAGAGAAGAACGTTGTACTAGTGATATACAGTCTCTCAGATTAAAAGGAGAATAATAGGAAATGTAGATTTTGATAAATATCTTGAAATATAGGATAAAATCAAGTTAATTTTCTCTCATTACTATCTGAATGAACCACCAGCACAAGTCTTTGTCTTATAAAGTCTTAAGCTTGTTGAATGAGTTGTGAAGCTTTAGAATAATATAAACTCTGGTATCTTCCATGTCTGTCCAGTCATCTTTTCCTCTGGGGTTTCTGTCCCGATATCTGATTCAAAGAAATGACAGATTATTTTTTCATGTTGTTAAAGATTGTACATAAATGAATAAATGATTTAAGAGCAACATTTTATATTGACTGACTTGAGGAAAGTGTAGTTCCTACTTTCTGTTGAAATGGCTTGAATTTAGAAGCTGGCCTGATCTGCATTTGGGCTTTGGCAGAAATATGCAGGATGTACTTATTACTCTGCGAAAATAGCAACAGTATGAATGTTATATTCTACATATATGCTTTTTAAAGAAAATAATATATTCACATGTAACCCCTTTGTAATCACCAAATGTTTTGTTAGTAACTTTAATTTGACTACATATTTCTCACAGTAACTGATGACAATTCATTATTTGGGTAATTTAATCATGTAACTCCGTTATATGTAACAAGTTAGTCTCCAACAATGCACATGGCTAACAATTTGCAACCAGCTGATAAACAGTGAAATATTTATTCAGGTAACAGAATATTGCTCTGCGTCTGCTGGATGTGTGAATTAGCCACTGCCTCATAGCTACTAAGTCTGGGTCATGGCTTTCACATTTTTAAAAAGTCATGAATACATTAAAACAATTTAATAGATAATGCAAAAATTGCTTTGTCTTATTCCCCTTGTTTTTACCTGCCCTTCTTCTTCTTCATTACTACCAGCAGTAATGCACCTCCAAGCTGTTTGCCAACCACAAATAAACAACAGAAGGAGGAGAAGAAGAACATGTTACTTACTAGGCTGCAGTAAAACATCTGTCGTGCTTTGAGACTAGATGTATAGTACAAACAGCAGAAACATGCAAATCATAAAGTTCTGTGTGGAATTACATTTAAAAAATATCTAAAGTTCAGTGCAAACTTAATCAGGAAAAGTTTGCATATCACAAGTCAGAGTTGGAGTGAGTATATCAGTCCTATTATGAAATTGTATTTTTGCTAGAAATGCCCAAAAGCTGTTTGCCACATTTCTTCAAACGTTTAAATGAGTCGTTCTTCCTAAATTTACTTTTTGTGCAGTCTGTTTTTATTCACCCCGGGCCCTAGCAGTAGCTAGGTAGGAATGTTAGCATCAGGTATAATTTCACTAGTTCTTACATGCATTTTGAATGTGCACAATAAAAACTTGTACTGCTAAAAACACTTCTTAAAAGATTTGCTGTATATGCACACTGCAAAGACACAATTTCATCAGTACACATTCTCCTTTTAATGTTTTGCAAGAATTCAATTGGGAATGTAATTAAAATTATAGGGGACCAATCAAAACAGAACAGACCAACCAACATGAAAAAAAAAAATTGCCTTTTCAATTCACAATGCTTTCCTTTTTAACATCTTAAAAACATGAAAACTCCCTCATTTTGTTACCCAAATTTTCTCCCAGAAATGTTTTGGGAGGGAAATTTATCTGCTGCATTGATTATAGCAATAATATTAATCAATTCCAGGACACGCATTTAATCCGTTAAACAATTGTCAACCGCAGTTGAAACAATGATGATCCTGAATATGTTCTCCAGATCTAGAAAAACACAACAACAATAAAAAATCAAAAAGGTTTACATTAAAATGAGCTGGCTAATTTGTCTAATCGTTTGACAGGTCCCTGTTCTCTGTAGAGTCTGGAGTATGCCGGAATAATAGAATCGATTGTTATAAAACCGAAAGTAAAGTTTTAATTTGAACAATTAGCAATTCAGTTTTCTCTATTCTCTATTTATTTAAGGTCAAGCTCATTTTCCCAACCATATCCAATCAAAAAAATAATCTAAATATTGCTTCATGTTGGTCGTATTAAATCACTTATATAAGCTGATTTAAATTTTTTGGAACCCTCCAGACTCCACAGATTCACAATTTATTGCAGTTTTTAGTCACCTTAAAATAATTAACATGACTTAAACAGTGAATAGCTGAATAGAAACTTCATTTGTTAAAAAACATACATATATAAGTATAAATATAGCCATAAGTCAATATATTTAGTATAAAGATATGTGACTACACACATACACAGTACCACCAAAGACTTATCTACACATTTACAAGTAATGTCAATAAAATTGACTGTTGTTCCCTTGAGTGAGAATAGAACAGACATCTGAAAGCTGGTCTTGCAGCTACTCTTTATTGTCAGTACCATTCCCAGATGTGTTCCCTCAGGCGAAGTGCTCATGTTGAACAACTCAATAATATTCAGGAAAAGCTGCGCAGGAAAATCCTCCAATGACTACAGAGTCCTGAGGAGGTGCAAAGCTTCCACCGTCTCTTTTCTTCCTGCCATCAAAGGGGGTTATCTCGCCAGCCTGTTTTCTGGCATCTGAGTCTCAGTTTTCTGGTTATTGCTCCCTTAAGAAAAGAACTTTGTCAGTCTGCCACAGAGAAGCTTTGAAGTCACTCCAACATCGCATTCAGCTGGTCAGCCAGGTCGTCAAACATGTTGCCGATGTCGTCCAGAATATTTCCTGTTGCTTTAACTGTATTGCTGCCACTAGGAAACAGACAGACAGCGTTAGTTGATTCTAACAGTTGTATTAACACTATATATATATATATGTATATATCTATATACAGTATATATAAAGGGGGGGGAGAGGGAAGGGTGGAAGGAGGGAGAGCCTTACCTATCCACACTCTCGTCTTGTGCGAGTCTGTTCTCCACTACTTTGAGAGCAGCCTCCAGTGACGTACTGGTTTCCTCCAGTCTCTTCTGAGCCAACACCTCCAGACCAGCCACGTCAGCCAGGGCTACCCCTGCTTTCCCCGACTCATCCGGCAGTGCAGAGATGGGGTAGCAAGATGTCGGTGCCGGGGAGAATGGAGCAGCAAAGGCAGCACTCTGAACCATGCTGAGATCTGATCCTGAGGAACAAGAAGTGTCATGTAACTGTGACAGCAAAAACAAAATTGTATTGTTAAGAAATGTTATGGAAATAGAAGAATCATACGCAGATAAGTAGTGCAAAGACAAATTTTGACCATTTAAATTTTGGTTACAATCACCTGCTGATGATGCAGAGGCTGAGGAGGGCTGCAGGAGTCTCGATACAGTCAAAGCAACAGCTTTCTGTGGACTCTCAGGCGTGGACATGACTGTCTGTGGATGCTTGACAGATTTAGGACTGGGTATACATGTCTGGGTGTGCATGCCGGCAACCTGCTTTGGGAACACTGTGTGAATCTGCACACTGGTGAGTTTAGGAATGGCCGTTTGGTCCCTAGCTTGTACTAAAGAAACAGTTTTTTGAGGGGTTGTCGGTCTGACATTTGGTGGTTGTCTGAGAGGACTGGAAGGTTTTGCGAACACCTGGGGCTTTGGGCCTTTTCCCAATGAGCCCATTCTTTGGAAAACACTCCCCAGCCTTTGAGCTTCCTCGTGATTTAGTGTGCTGACATCATTACGTGTGTGGAGACTGTTGGTTTGCAGGTAGTTGTTGTCTCTGTTTGGAGGGGCAGGCTCCTCAGGTGTAAGTGTGTCTTTGTCCTTGGGTTTGTACCGTCTTTTCACTGTGTCAGACTCTTTCAGATTGAACTCAGGGAGCTCCAGGCTGTTCGGGGGCTGAACTGGACCGTCAGAAGGAGTCGTGACTTCAGTTTCTGCTTGAGTAATGACTGCAATCCTGGGTCGCTGTTTGATAGTAAGGTTGCCCTCTTCAGCAAAAGGTAGGTTGTCCCCTGAGCTGCGCTTTGGATATGCAGTAGTATTCTTTGATATTCTTTCATTTTTCCTTGCTTTCTCTTTCTCTTCAGATATTCCCTCTGTACTTCCACCTCTTTGTCTGCCCGTGTCTCCTTCTGTCCCCTCACTTTCTACCCTCCTAAGGCCCCCAAGCCCTAAGGCAGGGACAGGTTTAGAGTGCTGTATGATGATGTGGGAGGGAAATCTAAGAGGCATCGGTGAGGAAATAGCGGTGAAAACAGCTGAAACGGGGATTTGGGTTGGTGGTATATCTACCCTCCTGGATGGACTGCTGCTGCTACCCTCTAGCTGGGCTGCAATGCTCCGCACGCTGCCGGCACTCTCTATCGCCACCGCTCCCTTCACATCAGGTTCGACCACTTTGCCATTTCCCGGTTGACGTTCAGGGCTGCTGCTTACCGAACTCATCCTCTTGGGTGGTGGTGGAGGTGGGCCTTTGCGACGGGAGCGCACAGCGAATGAGTGGCTGCGGTTGATGTGCCGTTGGGCCCCTGTGGCACACGTGTGGCCGCGTCCCGGCCTACGCGACAGGGTGGCATAGGATGGCATGGCCTCAGAGGAAGCAGAGGAACTGGGAGGAACGAGGTCATCATCTTCGTCTGGCTCACCATCTGACAGAGCATACCGAGTCAGGCTTTGGGCGCGCTTCTTTTGTGGGCCCCTTTGGGCCTTATCAGGTGGTGGGGGTCCCAGCACAGCGACTGCTCCAGGTAAAGGCTTGGAGAGCATCCGTGGAGCCCCGTTGATGCCCCCTACCTGTGTCTGGAGGTAACTGAAGGCCCTCTGTGTTTGGGAAGGCTGCTGGAATGTAGAGGACGGTGAGGGGGGAGGGTGATGGTGAGACTGGTGGAGGCGGTTAGGGGACTGGAAGTGTTTGGCTGTGGGTGGGAATGCTGGGTAAGAAAAGCTGGGCATTTTGCTGGGGGTTAGTGGAGGTGTGATGGATGAGAGTTTGTTAGGAGTAGCAGACAAACTCTGGGGCTCCCACATCTCCTTCTGTCTACTTCTGCTTTCAGGACTACTTCTTTCCCGTTTTGCCTCCTCCCCAGCACCACCCCCGACATTCTCTTCAGACTGGCTGGACGTCGAGGCTGAAGATGGTGCGGCTTGGTGATGATCCTGACAATATCCTGAATTTGAATTTCCTGAATTCCCAGAATTTCCTGAGCCCCTCGAACGCACGCCAATGCTCTCTTGACTGACTGACATGGCGGTTAGAACTACAGCAGAGGACATGTCCCTGAAGCCAAAGGCCTCTGTGACACCTCCTCCCACCTTGCCTATCATAGCACTCTGCAATTCAGCGCTGAGCTCGCTGTCCTGAAAGGAAAGGAGAGCCCTGGGAGTGTGAGGGGAGGGGCAGCAGTCATTGGAAGGAGTGTTTACACGCATGTGAGCAAGCACATTATGTGCTGGCATGTGTTCGATGGATACCAGATCCAGAGCGGCAGGGGGTTTTCGTCTTAGAGTTTCGCCCCCAGTTCTGTTGGCATGGTTACGAGAGCGCTGCAGGTCACACAATCTCTTCACAGCTAGCATAAGCTTCTTCTGATGGCCTGAAACACACGGACACACATTCATCATAATCTATTATTAAAACACTCACACTGCTTTAAAGCAAGAGTGAGTGTCTTACCAAAGTCTTGCCAAAGTCACAATTATAAGTCCATTAAATGTAATTCCCCAATGGGCTCTTTAGATATCAGATAAACACGTCTACTCTTTGTAATCAACAAACATTTTCTCCCATAAAGTAGCCTGCACTTTCACAGCAATTCCATGAGATGTCCTGTTTGCTAATTGTTAATTGTGAATTCTTTGCAAAAGATTGAAAACCAAAACTCGAGCAGACAACGGCAAAATCTTATTTCTCACCCAGTTTGGTGATGCCTATCTCCTGCAAGTCCTCCCAGGTGATGTCCTTGACAATAGTGATGGAGTCATAGCCATTTTCACAGAGTGTCTTTTGGTACTGAGGCAATCCAATCATACTTAGCCACTCCCCCAGGTCCAACTGAAATAACAAACACACACGGACACAGGAAATATTCACACGAATCTGAGAGAAATAGCTGCATTTCAAGAGGGTGAGTAGGAAATCCTAAAGGATTTCTCACAGGAATGTGATCCGGCAGCCACTCAGGGATGCTCAGCTTGCCAATCTCCATTGAGATCTTCTTTCTGTGGCCTGGTTTGGTCACTCCGATAGCTGTTAGATCCTGAAGAGCAAAACACATGTCGACAGCCAATGAGTGATCAGCAAAACAAAGAATGTGTTACTCACAAATAACTATGATCCAAAATAGTCTGCTAAAGATAAACGGGACATTTCAGTGTAAAAACATTGATGTCTTGGCGCTACAGTTAGTTCTCTGCTACATTTTGAGAACAAAAACACCATTGGCAGTCCAAGTGGCACTGAACAATTACATTTGAGTGGGGCTTCGATTGCATGCCGGTAAACAGTTCGTTTAGAAGGTAAAGGAGACGTAATGCACTTTCTGTAATGAATGATCATTATCGTTTGATGATACAGCTTTTTATTAGCTGTATTTTCATGGTTCTAAACTGTTAACTGAGTATAAACTGGCTATTCGCGAATGTAGATATTGTCTTTCAACTCAACTTCATTTTCACACCTCAAGTTGCTAATCAGGCCGTAAAATAACGATCGATGCCAAGAGAAGGAAGTCTTGGATATCTGCTGGCTACACAGAAACCGCCAAAATAATGGTTGTGGCCACCAGAGGGTTAATTGCGACAAATATACAATGGGTTCTGTGACTTAGAGTTTAAATCTTCCTCATTATATACTAGAACATCACATAAAAGAAGAAAATGAATGAAGATGGCATGGCTTGAAGTAATTTTGTTCTTGGTGAATGAACTCACTTGATTACAAGTAAACCAGAGTTGAAAGACTTGTCATGCATGTATGGTGCCATGCATGAATAATACACATGTAAGAAAATACAGACATCTTTTGGTGTATTTGTTCTAATGAGAGACACACTCTTTTTCCATTTTGTACTGTAAATGACGCACATTTTTTGACGACGAGCAGAGGAGTCTGACAGAGGCTACAAACTGCTTGGTCTTATTTCATAAGGTAATAACTGCTGTTTCAAATGCATTTGGCAATAATCTATGAATGCTAAAAATGCACACACATAGACACATACACACACCTCAGGGGTCATCCTACTGATGGTTGGTACATCATATCCTGCACTGATGAAGCTGGATATGTACTGCTCCAACTGGAATTCACATAACCACTGGTAAATGGCTTCAGAATCCTAAAGACAAAGAGAGGCTAGATTTATGAAATTTCTTTATTAAACATACACACAAAACCTACATACCTTCTCCTAATACTCAACTCACCTTGCCCTCCAGAAGCTGCTGTGGTCTCAGAAAGCCTTTCGGAGGAGTACTGTTAATGTGGTGACGGGAACCACCTAAAAAACACACATCATCATTTCTATAGGACAACAACCTCTGTTATGTTTTATTGTGAGCGACTGGAGGAAACAAGAAGAAACTTTTGGGAAGAAAAACAAGACAGATCAAAGACTTAATAGCCAGTATCTGGTATGTGTAATGACACAAGTAATGGCAAAAGTGTTGAAAATATCAAAAAAATAATAGCAAGTAATCAATACAGTCTGCAATAGTCAAGTCATGAATCAGTCTTCTCCAAGCAGCTGTCTGGGTGAGTAGTAGACTTAGATCTCTCGAGGTGAGTGAAAGTGTGTAATCTAGATAGATTAGATTAGATTTGACTTTATTAATCCCACAGTGGGGAAATTCGGTTGTTACAGCAGCAAAGAAAACCAAAAAAGTGCACACAATATGAAAAAAATTTACAAATGCGTATAAGATATAAGAAATAAGACATATAAAAAAATGTGTATTTTAGAATAAATACACACACAGACTATATGCACAAAAAAACCAAATTAAATGAAATAAAAATAAATAAATACAGTTTGGGATTAATGGAAAAAAGTGTCCGGTGCTATGAAATGAAATGAGATGAACAGTGCAATATATATTATATATTGCAATATATTGAAAAGTCTAACAGCCATCGGAACAAACGACCTGCGGTAGCGCTCTTTCCTACACTGAGGGTACCTGATCTTAAAACACTCCGGACTCATTTTTCTTAGTCATAACACATTACCACAAAATCCTGAGGGATACACTTTTCCTCCCTTTTTCTCAGGCTTCACATCCTTTTCTGACCCCGAGCCCAACGTTATAATTGCTTCCGAGTTTTCTTCCTGTTCTTTTAAAAAAAATCTCTCCTGACTGGATCTAACAATTTATCACAGTTTACGAGCACAGTTCCAAACACACACATATAAACTCTTGTCATTTTAAAGTGGAAGGGATTGTACATTATCTGAAGTAATCAGGATGCTGTTTCTGGAAGGAGATATTGCTAACGAATTTTTAAAATACCATTTTCCAGTTCCATGTGTTAGATAGATAGATATCACGTAAGAAAGTATGCTCTCCTGTAGTTTGGTTGAAGTGATCCTTGCAAAAGTGATATTGAAGACAAAAGACATTTTTAGTCTCAGGTCCTTTTAATACCTTTCTCATATCTTTTTGTTAACCCTGAAATGTACGGGGTGGTTTATAAACACTAATCTAATAGTGAAATGATCACAATAATAGTGAAATCTTCCAAGTGTCATTGTCAATATGACTATAAGCACATAAAAATGTGTTTTTGTCATTCATAAAAAATTTTTTACAGATAATTGTTACATTTTTTTAATCTAATTTTGAAAGAAAATAGAAAAAGTAGAAATAATTTGAGAAAACAAACTCGGCAACAAATCCACAATACTTTGAGAACAAAGTCAAATATTTAGAAGAAAGTTATAATGTAATGGGAAAATAATCTGTAATACTTTGAAAATAAAGTCAGAAATTTGTGTACAATAAAAAAAAAAAATAATAATAATTTTTTTTTTTTTGCAAATTACTTTTAGAATAAATCACTAAAAAGCACTTGTAGCAGTTATAGTGCTAAGTATAAATTGATCAACCCAATAAATAATCACAGCGTGCATACAAACCAACATTTTATTCTCCTTCTGAACCAAATATTAGGATGCTTTCCTCAAACTTTTTTCCCACAACATTATTACATTATGTTTACTCAAACTATTTCTTAATTCTGAAAATCCCTGCCCTCCTTCTCTGTTGAACAAATAAACTGAGAAAGATAAAAAAGATCTAACATCAGAATGAATAGAATTGTTGTTAACCAGAGTCATGAGACAGCATTAGTTTAATTTGCTGACTAACCTGTGGATCCCTCAACTTGTTTGCTGTGGTCTGCTCCTGTACCATGGATATGGTCTCCTGATTCACCAGCAGATGGAGCCAGCTACACAGAAAACATGAAAGAAGGTGAAGTGACTCCACTGAATCTCTTGAATTACTAAAGTATACTATTGACAATAATCAGACATCATCAAATCAGTTAACCAAGTTGCACTCGTGGTAAAATCTGAGGAATATCCTATTTCCTCTTTTTTCAGCGGGAGTTCCGGAGCTGATCTGACCTTGGCACTATCAGCGTTGTGGCGATTCGGAGTTTCATTCTGTTTGTGGCCACTCTCTGAGCTCTGGCCGCTACCGGCACTGCGACTGCTGCCCACACTGCCGGCGCTGCCAACACTGTGTCTGTCACCTGAGAAATGAGAAAGAAAGCGAAACAAAACAGAAAGAAATCGTAGTGTTAAATTAAATAGAATTTCAGAGCTGGTAAACTGGAAGTTAAAGTATGGTCTCAGTACTCTGAAAAAAAGTCATTAGTGACTCATATTTATTCTTGAAGGATTGGTTTGAAATTTTTGGAAATCTACTTATTTTTTTTCTATGCAGTTACGTGAGAATATCAATAACAATTTCATGTTCGTGTGCAAGTATAGAGCTAGGTTTAGGAGGCGATTAGCTAAACTGCATAAAAGCTCACCAATGAACATGCATCTCTGTTCAGATTTCTGGTACGTGCCTGTCAACATCTCTGAAGCTCACCAACAGAAAACCGCATTATCTTTAGCTTCTGTGAGTTGTTAGTGGCCCGCGTAACAGAATTGATGTCGTAGTTGTCTTCAGCCATGAGGTTAAGTACACAGGCTTGCAATGCCTATTAAGGATCAGATCTTTTCTGACACAGCAGTTCATCTTCTTCACTCCTGATTTGTGATGATATCAGTGATAAATGTTCCACAGCTGTGAGTTATGTGACGTAGCACTGTTTATGAGAGAAACTTAATGGGACTAGCTCTCCTCATTCTTTAACCCATACATTAACAGAATTGTAACAACATCGTGAATTTCCTGTTTAACCATCAGGGCAGTCGTCCATCATTTTATGCAATATATATCCGTTTGTGTACAGATTAAACAAATACATGTAAATTCGTGAGCTTTGTGCTAAGCTAGGCTAATCGCCACCCGTCATTTGCTCCACATTTACCAAATAGAAATAAAGAGCATGGGATTTAAAGGGGGGGCATAGGAAGGTCAAGGCTTTTTGGATATAAAGGGGGGAAAGATGGTAATAAGCTTTCTTAAAGAGGCCCGGCTTGTCAGAATGGCAGAGTGGTACTGGTCTACAGGTTCACACAGGGTCGGGGAATTGGGGTAGTCGGGTGGGGGCGGGGGAGGTTAACAGGTGTTTGGGACCACACACTCTTACCAGTGGGAGAGCTCCTGAGGACCCAAATGTCCTGAGTGGGGCTAACAGGACTAGGTGGGGCTGAGAGCTGATTGCCCGATGGAGCACCTAACAAACACACACACTTTAGACACACGCTCACTGCAGAGCTGGGACACGACCTATCAAGCGTTCACCGAGCACCAGGGGAGAGACTGGGTGCTGTTTGGGAGGGAAAGGAGATGATGAGCCTTTGGACAGAGATGTAAAACCTCACTGCCACCTGTCATCGGGCCCTTACTTGTCTCGCTTGGTAGGACATGAATGTATCACGTGGTAAAACAAGGGGGGAAGAGTTGGTGAGTGTGTCTGTGTGTGTACCTGCAGG
This sequence comes from Embiotoca jacksoni, assembly GCF_022577435.1. Lineage (NCBI taxonomy): Eukaryota > Metazoa > Chordata > Actinopteri > Embiotocidae > Embiotoca > Embiotoca jacksoni. Next base: position 11,573,232 of record NW_027185341.1, on the reverse strand, counting down.
ATCATAGCCAAGGATGCAAGAGTCGTCAGTCTGAGGGACATGGTTGTGGCCTGAAGGGGGAGCTCTTGATGCAAAGTGTTGCCGTTGGCCAGGCACTGGGTTTTGGCGTGAGAGAGTGCCTCCTAGGGTCAGGGAGACAGGTTTGGGTTGAGGTGGGCATGCATGAGTGAAGGAAAAGTAGATGATGTACATGCATGTGTGTTGCCAGTTTAAAGTGCATGGGAACATCCTTTAAGAGTGAAGTGAATTCTCAAGAAGTCTTATGAACATTATAATGTATTCTAGTTCAGTGAGTATTCGGAACAACAGCTAAAAAAAAAGGGGAAAAATGTACTGTAAATCCTCCGCGGAGTTACATAAGAGGCTGCTGAATGGGAGTGGAAGATCACTAGCAGTGCTGAGAGGGCTTAGTTTCCTTTGTGTGTTGTTGGTCCATGGTTGCTGACACCGTGGACATTTATCACAGAGCTCACACACATTAATACACATACATACACGTGCACACACACACACACACACACACACACACACACACACACACACACACACACACACACACACACACACACACACACACACACACACACACACATACAACTGAGTTTGCCTCATAAGCAAATAGCCTGTCACCAACTAACTCTCTCTCTCTCTTGTCTCTTCTCCCTCAAGCATGAGCAGACACAGATAAACACACACACACACACACACACACAGACAGACACACACACGCACGCGCGCACACACACACACACACACACACACAATATCCCAGCGTAGACTGTGAGGGCTCGAGCACTGATCTGACACTTTGCAATCTGGCTGTAGTAATCCTATTAATGTGTGTCTAGTGTGTGTGTGTGTGTGTGTGTGTGTGTGTGTGTGTGTGTGTGTGTGTGTGTGTGTGCGTGCGTGCGTGCGTGCGTGCGTGCGTGCGTGTGTGTGTGGTTGGTGTGGGTCGGGCTTATTGAGGACCTAGAAATGGAGTGTTTCAGTGCGTGCGTAAGCAACTGTGTCTGTTGTTATTGGACATTTCACTGCCATCATCCAACTGTGTGAATGTCAATGTCTTTACAGCTGCAAAACAAGCACAAGGCTCATATTCCTTTTCTTCACAGGGATTAAATCAGATGATTTAAAAGTTTCTGAACCCGTTCAGTAATCATCAGGCCAACATGACAGATCCTGCTTTTGTACAATTGTCGAGATATATTGCTAGTACCAATATAACTATTGCCCTGAGTCAAACAAGCCATTTTAACTCCAATCTTTAAAATCAGGGCCCCCGATTTAACAAATTTAATCTGACCCTGAAAGGAACTTCTAATAGTAAAAGTATAATATATAAAACATTTATCCTGCAGTGCTCCCAGTCACTTAGTGATTAAAGTGACAGATTTTTAACAGCACTTTTTTTCAACGATGTTTTTTTTTTTTTTTTTAATCGGATCACATGTTTGTGAATAAATTCTCTAACACGGAACTGTAATAGACGGTGAGCCTGGCTGGGTAAACTTGGCCAAAAATGTGCATAAATGAGGTACCTTTGGACACCCCCAAGTTAAATGTACACAGCAACCTATACGTTGGAGCTTCATTTTAGGCTATGTACAGTGTTTCCTATATCCAGACATTTAACAGCGGCAGAAATATGACTGCTGCTGGGGTTTTTTACTAGAGGAGAGAAGAGAACCTTGTTTTATTTTGCATACACTTTATATCAGTTCCTGTAAGTAAACAAGGAACTGACAGCACAACAACTGTATTATCATTCGCGAGAGTAAAACAGCCATGCAGCTATAAAGATATTTTTGTGTTTTTATTATGCAAGAAAGGTTTTGAGAGCAATCTTGCTTAAAACATTTTTATGGAACAAATGACTATAATGTGAATGTGAGAGGGAATTATCACCTGACTTTGCAGTTCCTCTCAGCTCTAGATGGCATTTTAGCCCCTTTCAGCTCATTATTTTGGTTTTACTGCCCACAACTTTACTGTTTTGCTTCAGTCCCACAGCTCTCATCAACCTTACGGTTGATGAGAGCCTGGTTGCCTGGAGCAACAGGCAGCTGTTTTCATTGAAAAAGCTATCTGGTAAACCACCTGCACTCTACAAAAACCAAACCGCAGACAAAGTTTGAAGGTACCTTGTAAACACATGAGCCTAAACTTTAAGAGCCAGATCATTTTCATAGCATTGACTGATTGAGATTAAAACAGAGCTAAAAAAAAAAAAAAAAAAAAAAAAAAAGGGTGAATATTAAACGTACATTGTACATGGAACAATGTTTTCTAACACATTTGTCAGAGCAAATTTATAAGGTGTAATGTGCACCACATTTACAAGTAAAAGTACTGCATCTGAAATGTTACTTAATAAAAAATACAGACTTATCATCAGTAAAATGTTCTTAAAGAATCAAAAGTGAACATGCTGATAATATAGAAGGGCCCATTTTCGACTGTTACTTGATGATATTACTGTATTGTTGTTATTGATACATTAACCAGTAAAGTAGCATGTTAAATTTAATCTGGTTGAGGTTGAGACAATTTTAACTATTTCATATAATGTTGGGTAATTGTTAATAAGACCACAATGTTTTGCATGTAGTTTCTTTATTGGCAAAGAAGCTATTTCCTATGGCTGTCAAATGTGGAAATATGCAGTGGCATAGCAGTAAAACAGTACTTAAGTGCAGTATTTACGTAAATATGGCTTGCATAAATATACCTTCTTTCCACTACTGATAATCTGAGTTTATGCAGATGTGTGAGAGCTGCTTTGTCTACCTGTTCTCCTGCTGAGGACCTCCACCACTGAAGGAGGAAAGAAGCCCACCCGGTCCGTCCCCAGCTGGGTGTCGTGGATGTGACCTTTCCACCGGCCATCTGAGTGCTGGTCCAGGACCTGACACCACACACAAACCAACAGCACACTTCAGCTCGACTATGCAACATAAACAACGACTTACAAATGAACCATTGGTCTGAAGACTGAGTGGTTTGTTTAAAGCAAAAAGAAAAAGAAAGAAACTTGGTGGATTTTGTGTCTAACCATTTTGCCTTAACAATAAGTATGCATGTCGTGTGTAACTCTTCCGGGCATGCATTTAAGACCATAATGAAGGCACCAATGAGCTGGAAATACACTGTCTATCCATAGTAAGTGTGAACAAAATATCTTGAGAGAACAAAAACAAGCACCTCTGCTTTGTGACAGGATATCACACAACAGCACACAAGTCGAAACAGGAATCTAAGAAAGTTGCAATATCTCCTATAAAGATATCAAAGTACACAGCAGTAAGCACATAAATACATGAAAAAGCATGAACAAGTGTTCATGTAAGCTGCTAATAAGACAGTGACAGCAGCAAGTATGTGCCTGCTTCTATGCTGTGGTCTCCTGCTCAAAGTACACTTAATTACCCAGACAACATCCCATTCAAATCCGAACAAGACTTCGCTCATGCAGAGGTCTTCATCATATAATCCTTACACTGCCTGTGATTTCTCTTCATCTCTAAGAAGGTATAAAATCTCAGTTATTTTACAGGAGTAACTGTGAAATAGAGTAATATAACATGCTATGCCTGTATATGACCAGAATTACAGTCATTTCCTTGAAATGAAACATTCAGAGCAATCCAAACAGGTAGGGTTTTTTTCTTTTAGTTTTCTGAGGTGTTTTCCATTTGCATCACTCATCCGTCCCATGACCATGACATTCTGAGTTATTCACTAATACATTTTTCTCTAGCACACACAGATCCGTGACCAAAAAAAACATGGTTGAACACATGACCAATCACAGCTTTCCCTCTGTCAAAACCTGCATAATGTGCAGAGTTGATCCAAAGTAAGTTCAAGGGATCAACTTCACCTGGCAGGACCATCAAACTCATGTTGTGTTTTTGTGGGTCGACATCACACAATACTTAGCAAAAGTTCAACTAGGCAAGAGAAAGCTAACATTGTAAGTAGCACTGCAGTGTTTGGGTGGCATGCAGAGACTCAGCAGTGTAGAAGTTTAGAAAGGGAGAATGAAATCCAAATTATTTTCCACAATTTACAGAAACACCGCAAAGCCAGACTATCATTAGATGCTATAATTTACAAAGGACCCTAAATGCCTCACACATACAGCATTACTATAATTTAAAGTGAAAGTGTCCTGTGGAAACAGATTGTTTCCTTCAAATATAGATCTGAATTCCAATAAAATATTCATTTTTTTTTAGCTTTTATTTTGAAAACCAAAACTAGAATAATCTAAGAGTGTCCGTTTCGTGAATCTTCGTAATCTTTGCACATCTCACTACTACCTCCATTGGAAAACAGCATTTGTTTTGAAACAGGTATTGCTGACTATAATGCCTGGTATTTACAGCTGCAAATTGATGGATGGATGGATGGATGGATGGATAGGGCATAAACAAGCCCGTGTGCATTAGTGCACATGGAATGGCTAACTTGAACATCTGGAAAGGCCAAGAGCTGATGTTACTTACCAAAAAGCTAAAGCCTACTGCGTTACAAAAACAATGCATGTAGCAGTCGGATACCGATGTACCTAGACCCTGGAATTCAGCTTAGATCTATTTGGAAGTTTTCCTTGGTTCTTTGTCGAGCATCACCACCATCCTTTTGGACAATCTGGGGTTCATTTTTCCTCTTACAGCCACATGCAGGCAGTTTGACTACATTAAACTTGTTAATAACATTTGCACCTGTAGTCACACGAACATGAAGCTGCAATCAGGACTGCAAAGTGAAGCCATGACTTGTTAGACAGCCATAAAAGTGAACTTTTTCTTTCTCAAAAGAACAGTGAAAGACAAAAACAAATACCATTATAATATCTCCAGCCCGGAAGTTAAGGGCAGTGGGGTCGTGGAGATTCCAGTAGTCCTTCACTGCTCTGACTTGGAGAGAACTTGATGCCTCTGCAAAGAGCAAAGATAGAATACCGTCATGTAGCGACCTCTCCCCCAGTGTTCAAACCGCCTATTTTAAACAAACATCCAAATTTCACAAAAGCATCAAAGTTCTGTATCAAAAAACCTTTCAAGAGCTACCAACCTCTGAGGAGCTGTTTGATCTCCCTGCTGGCTTTGGAGGTAGTGAACTGGTTGACGATGTCCAGAGCAGTCTGGTTGTACGTATTGTGCTGGTTCACATTGATGCCCGCCTACACACAAACACAACAGGAGACAACTGTGGGTGAGGTGCACTTTTACAGCAGATCCTCCCGCAACCCTCCTCTAATTAAAGAATAACACACAGCGAGTGAAAGTGGGATGTAAATTTGTGTTAGCTTTCAGCAATGTCTTTCTATCTGCACTCTTTGTACAAAAACATAACCCTTTAAATCCCACATTAGTTGGACAGACATGATACTTGTCGTCTTTGCTTACATCAAGCAGCAACCGCACGACTTCTGTTTTGCCATAGAGGGCAGCCTCATGCAGGGACGTCCCCCCTTTGGTTGCTCTGTTGACGTCAATGCCGGCTTTGAGCAGCAACCTAGGCAATCAAATCAGAATCAGAAACTCGCATGAAAGGCCAAAGCCAAAGCTCAGAAAAACTTATTTGTGCAAGCTACCCATAGCTTGCACATCTCGGAAGGAACCATGAATATATACAGGTTGTGGAGCAGCATATGCTACCATCCAGACAATGTCTTTTTTAGGGAAGGCCTTGTTTATTTTATATTGGTTAATGTGATTTGCAAATCATTGCATTCTGTTTTTATTAACATTTTTCACAGCGTCCCAACTTCTTTGGAATTGGGGTTGTACTAGAAAGTTGAAATAGCTGTGGTAACAACTGTATGAGTAGCAACGGCTATATGTAGATGTAACAGTAACAGTTGCTTCCTCAACAGTAGTACTAGTAGTAGCAACAGTAGCAGTAGAAGCAAAGGCCGTGGTAAACAGAAACTGCAGGAAAGATGATGAAAGGATGCATGATAGATAAAAATACAATGTATTTCAACAATCCTTAATGTTCTCCTACTTTATGATGTCTTTATGTCCATTCCTTGCAGCCAGGTGAAGAGGGGTGGTGGCTTGAGAGTCGAGGCTGTTATTCCCTCCCTCTCCTTCTAACAGCGTTGCCACCAAATTACTGCTCAGCAGCAGCTGAGCCACCTAAAGAGACATCAAGTGTTAGCTGGCAGAATCAGGACAGGAATTATAGCATTAGTAATACATAAATAATGTATATATGCAAAGCCAAACTAGCTGAGGTTCTGAGGTAAAAAATATACTGAAATAATAATGTAAATGATGACTTATATTGCACAGTAAAGGGTTAAACTGGCACACAGAGAGGCTTATCCAATCAACAGCTGTCTAAAGATACAACAGACTGACAATGACTGAAACACACAGACACAAACACACAGACACACAGACACACACACACACACACACACACACACACTCACAAAGTCTGTGTGTGTGACAAAAAACAGCCCAAAGCCTTCTATTCTTTCACAGATAAACTGCAAACCCAAACCAGACCAGGGACCATTTAAAGGGGTGATATGTACATGAACAAGAGTTTCAGGTTCCAAATTCTAAAATGAACTAAAATTACCCACAGAATGTGAGAAAATAGCAGTGTTGACATTGTGGAGATTTGTATGTGTTGTGGTGCACAGATGTCTACTGGGCTTAGCATGCTAACCAGGTAGTTCAGCCACTTCCCGTCTTGTAACCACTTAGTATGAAAAGATGAGATAGAGTCAATGCTGTGTCGGTCTGCGCCCAGCCCAACTTGAGAGGAAGAGGAACTAGTGTATTCCATCAGGAGCAGACCAACAGGTGACCATAAATGACTGTCAGCTTACAGCTTATAGGTCAGTGGACTCACAGCAGCATAATGATGTGAAGTGTGTTTCAGAAAATCCTGAAGGCCTATTTTCTAATTAGTGACGGATTATTTTCAGTTAAAATGCGAAAAAACGAATAAAAAGGAGAGACTTTAGCTAACACTGACACATGACTAGTGGAAAAAAATTATTGACATGTTGAATGGGAGTCTGGAGTCAAAGGCTTTCTTGGAGCCAACCTCAGGCACTCGGTTGTATTGCAGCTTAAGGCACTTCTACGTTGGCCTCATTTTTCTGACATGGTAGCTCCGTCCACTTTTATTTACAGTGTGTGGTGTAAGACCAAACTGAGGGAAGACTGCCTGGACACTACAGTGACTCACTATCGCCTCCTTATGTACACAGTGGTATTACATAATGGGATTGAATTATTGCAAAATGCACCGTTAACAAACAGGGGATGTGTTCCCACACTTCACGTCTAAGCCGTGGTACGTGTTTAATAAAGACCAATTTCATCCAAAATAGGGCAAAACTGGGTGTTTTCGTGTGCAAATAATTAAATTGCAATGACTACACGAATGACACAAATCTATGCACAGGGAGGTTCAGTCTGTCGTTCAAAAAAAATTAAGTTTTATTTTTCAATGACAAAAATTGCAGCTCAGTGCATTTTGTAACAAAGTAGCCAAAATCTTATCCAACTGTGAAAAGATTGGTGAACTTTTCATCCAAAACCATCATCAGCTTTAATCTTTCAAATACTTATGACCAAATACATGGACAACTGATGCTATCTCATCAGTGTCAGCAAGATGGATGATTATAAATCGTCAACCACTTATTTTACACAAAACCTTTCTCATACCTTCAGTCTGCCAAACTCACAGGCCAAATCTAGTGGAGTCTTCTTCGCCTTGTTCATGAGGCAGGGATTAGACTGGTGCTGCAGCAACATCTCAGACTGAGAGTGAAAGGGAGAGAGTGTCATGTAAGTGATATCACCCAGTGCATTGTATACATGTACTTATATATGTCTATCATCCCAACATGTTCACTACATGTGTGTTGATGTCCATTCATATGATGTATTTGGTTTAGCTGCTGTTTAGGATTGTCAGTGTTGTGTTTGCTGATGTACTAAAGAGGTTAGGCTTCAGTATGGGTTGTATAACAGATGGGGTGTATGTATGTGTGTGTCTGTGTGTCCGTGATATGTGTATCTGTCCTTTAAAACATTTCAGCAGCCAAACGAATGAGGATGGACGAAAGGAATGTGTGCAGTCGTTGCCTGAAGACACTTGTGTAATTCTCGGTGTCACTGCATTAATGGTGTTACTGCTATTGTTGGTGAACAATAGCAGCTGAGACCCGAAGGGGATAGATTTCAGTGCCGTAGAACTTTGTCTTGCGTCTGCATCTGTATGCACTCACCACCTCATAGTGTCCATACTGAGCAGAGAGATGTAACGGGATCTGTCCATCATTGGAATGGGAGTTAACCGAAGCGCTGGCTCTCAGCAGCAACAGGACGGAGTCGGCTTTACCCTGCCACGCTGCGTAGTGGAGCGGACGCATGCCTGCAGACAGAAATGTTGTATGTAGGATGGAGGCGATGAGATGGGAAGGAAAAGACAGCAGTTACCAAAGTCAATTTTCTTGTCATATAGAATACGAGTCAGCATTTTCTTTAATGCAAAGCTACTGTAAGCGCATAGAGTTTGAAATATGTCAGTGTTTACCAGGTGAGCTCACACAAGAAGCCATCATACTGAATTATAGAATGTGAAGCTTCATCCATATTGATCCATCGAAGTCAAAGTACTTTACAGATTAGATCTTCAAAACAGGAATAATTAATTCTTTTAGCCACTTGAGGCATTAAAACAAGATGTAAATGCAACTGGGGATATCATCACCTCATGAAGAGGGAATTGATCAGATCAGAGGTGGTCAGCTGTGAACGCACCCAGGAATCATTGAGAACCGATCTGGTAAGAAACGGTCTGGAACACGTGACATTTTTTTTAACAGTGTGAAAGCTAAAGGACCGCATGAAAGACCATCTACTCTACTGACGTCTGTTGAATAGGCAATAGAAATACTGAATGTAGCTCTCAGTGGCATGTACAGGTGTTCGTATCTGACCCAGACCTTCCACATGTTACCATCATGTTACAGAAGGTTTGTTAGTTTTGGATGTTTGTTTTTGTTGTTTTTGTTGTTACTGTCTGAAAAAATATATACTGTAATTCTCCTGAGAGCAACTGTACAGAAAGCAAGATAAATTCACTTGAAACTCGCAGTATAAAGACTGTTTAGTGATCACAAACACGATCTGTACCTACTACTTGTTTCACCAAGGCCTCCTTTGGGTTTAGCTTTTTGTTTGTTTATTTTATCTTGTCTAATTTCTGACACACATCAGACCAACACATGGGCCTGACCCTTTCAAATAATGAGATTATTATTGTTACTTCAACTCCTCTCATTTCTGCGTGTTCATGTGCTTATTTATGTTTACGTGATCATTCAGGATCGATGTGGAGACGCCTGAAATGCCAAGTGTGAACTGCAGTACATATTAGAACTGTCAACTTGTGATCAGTGTTCTGGTGATCAGTTGGTAGCTCAATTTGTCAGTCAAATAGGAAAACAATTCAAAAATCAAGCAGATACTGAGTAACAGACATCTAAAATACCCTGAAGGCCTGTGGAGAACTGCAGAGCTGAGTAATAATTACTCACTTTTTTCTGAGGAATATAAAGACTCTGTTCTTTTACCTTAAAAGTTAATGTTTCATAACGTGGTAAAAAATACTTCAGGGATTAATGTTGGTGGCCTGCTTCGACTAAACTGCACCTAACCTCTGCTGCTTACGAGTTGATGAGCACAGACATATGCAGTTGTTGTTTCTCTGCACTGATATGCAGCAATGCTTCAACAAATATGCAAATCTATATTATTTGTAACTTGACTTCTTCTGGTTGTATAGGCTGTCCAGAGTGTGCTGCACCTGATGCGTGTCAGAGACCCTGAATTAAAAAAACTGATAAGCTGGCAAGGAAGTGCTAAAAGCTCATTTCAACCTTTTAAAACAGGACTTCAAGAGGCTATAACCGACATCAGATACATGGTTATGTGCACTACACTCCTCTGGTCTCAACAGCTGAGCAGCCACTTCAAATTCTCCTGTATCTGTTCTGCTTGCAGTCTGAAGATATTTGCCACAGCACTGCATGGCAGACAAACTTCAAAGTGAGTCATATTTATTCATATGGGTCTAACAAATTTTCAGCTCAGTGTCAGAAAGCCACTGAATAAGTTTCAGGCTCAATTTAACCCCAACTGACTTCTTGAGCGTGAATATTTTCATTATTTTTCCTAATGTGGGTTTGTCTGGTGAGACTGGTTCCGCCAGTGACACTCCTCTCCTCTGCCATCGTTATACCGTTGATGTCCTTGATGTCCACGGTGGCCTGGGCCTCGAGCAACAGAGACAGCAGCTCTGTGGTGCCCGTCAGAGCGGCATGGTGCAGCGCCGAGAAGCTGTGGGTGAGACAGCGAGGAGGAGGAGAAAAAGAGAAGGAAGTGAAAAGAGAGCCAAGGGGGGGAGGACCAGGAAAGGAGAAGGGAGTATAAATCACACTGATTACTTTACAGCAGGTAAGTCCTTTTCAAAGCTGCAGACTGAGATTACGTGTGTGTGCCCATCAAAAATTTGTGTGTACAAAATGCAGGCTCAGCAGAGAATTCAAGTGTGTTATGAAGGCGTCCCCCATCCACCCGATAACACTTTTAAAGTGTGTACGGTGTGTGTTTTTGTGTATGTGCAAGAGTGTGTGGCAGTATATTCCACTCAGGTTAAAGACATACATGTTTTGTCGATGAGTTATGCTTTTGCTTGACGCAGGAAGCGTTCCAGCGGTGGTGAACCTCTGAGACAACACAGCCGAGCTAGAACTGGAAAACCCTCTCCACATGTGAGAATTGAATACCAACAGCAGTATAGAGGGCTTTCAGGTGATTTTCACACAGCCTCTGGCAGTCACTGTGTGACAGGTGGCAATAAACAGCCTGGATGCCTTGGAAACAGAACTAACCCCTAGTGTCGCAAGAGAAGTCTGTATATTTCCCGTTAATGTGGCTACCGTGGCTCTATGAACATGCTAACCTTGCATCCTCCACCTCCATTGTAGAGATTCAAGCATGCCAAGATGAATGTGTTAGGTGATCAGGTCATCTGGCAAGTTATTATTGATTTTGTCCTCATGCAGCTATTCTGGGCTGCTAATTTCTGTGTTAATATTCATAACTGAAATGAGTCACCTCAACATTTGAGATGATTCATGTAAAAAAATTTTTTTTTTAAACTGCATGGAGCTCACAGTACCTGTTATGTCGCAACTCCTAGTTTCCCCAAATTTCTACAACAGAGGTGGAGAGGTTGTTAAAGGTCCCATATTGTATATTTTTTTATTGCTTTTTTGATTATAAAGCAGGTATAGGTGCTATGTATCACCATGTTTCACCATAAATACTGAGAAAACGTGACAACGTGACAAAGTACAAAGCTTGGATTCAGTAACTGTACCATTTAAACATTTGGAGTTCTGTAAGTTTTGGATGTCACATTTTTAGAACTCCTGTCACATGTCCGCCCTCAGCATGGCCCACTGTCTAAACTGTTAAGTGGAAAAAACACCAAATAGTATTTTTTTTTTTTGCGACACCAGCAAGCTACAAGGCTAAAACAAAAACTGTGATTGGCCTGGGCATGTGTTACTCTGAAAAGAGTCAGACAATCAGAGGAAAGCGTACTTGATATTGTTTCTGTACCTTAAAGACAAAGACACAAAACAGCCTGTTCTTAAGAGAGTTTCAGAAAAAAACATAAAATAAAATATATTGTGATGGTTTCTGGTATTTAAAACCACAAAAATATCTACTTATGGATATAAAGACTGCAAATAAAATACCAGAAATGTGTAAAATATGAGTCCTTTAAAGTCAATTTATTTATGTCGCTCATGCGCAATTGCTAAAATTATTGTTTCTCTCTATTAGGATATTGTGAAGTCTCTCGCCCTTCAGTGCCTCCAGATGATTTATGTCATGATTTGGCTCTATATAAATATAAGGAAATTTAATTCACATAAAGAAGTGTGACAGTGTGGCAGCTCCATGAAGCTGCTCAAAGTCCCTGCATCTATCTGTTTACCAAGAAATAGTTCCAGCGCTGCATCTGAAACCACACATTGTCTGTTTTACACATTGGATATATTGCCTTTAGGTCTGAAAAAGACAAGACAATGCCTTAAAGTGTAATATCACTGAGCAGTGTAGGGACTTGTTACCATTCAACTACTCATGAAATGGTGGTCCATCTAAAAATAATTTTATAATCAATTAAAGAATAGGCCTCAAAGAGTGTCAAATCATCAGTTTAGGGTTATTTTACACTCTCTCCCTTCCTCCAGACGGTGGAGGAGAGTCGGGTACTGGAGGGGCAGGACAATGCTGTCGGGCATTTGAGGTTAAGGTTCCGAGTGGCAAGCCTGGAATGGGACCCTGGACGTCAGCCCTTGGAGCAGACTGCTGGGGAGTGAATTGCTCAGGTGAAGGTGGTGGGGGACATAGGGTCGGCCGTTTGAGAGTGTGGCGAGTGCGAGGGGGTGTCATAGGCCTGGGACACACTGCCGGCGTGGCGTGTGCGTTAAATGGTGCTGCGTGGCGTCATTTCATTTCGTCGTCCATATTAACAGAAGTGCAGCCGCGCTGCCTGCTGAGACGTGACCCGACGCCTATTTTTCACAAGTGCCGTACACAGTTCCCAGCTGATAATTTACAGGGAAACTGTCTGTGATCACATTTGTACTGTGTAATCATAGTAAAAGCAGAGTGTAGGCTCCAATTATATCATGTAGACACTTCACCAAGTAAAGGGCGGGATTTTCTGTGGTGCTCTCTCTCTCTGTATCTCTCCTCTGTGTTTGTGTGTGTCTGTGTATCCTGTGCTGTTCGAGGGTAAACAAAAAAACATGTGACTGCTTTTTGGTAACAACTCATCACTTGTTGGACCTCAAAAATACTATTGTGATGGCCATTATTGAAGAGGAACTCTTTGATTCAATTGTAGGACCTGCAGCTGCAGCACCGCAGCTGACATGCAGCCCAGTTGAACACACACAGAAGGAAACCGCAGCCAAGATGTGCGTCTCAGGGTAACACACACACCATGCAGCAGTATGTCCCAGGCCAAGACAGCACCTGCCCCCAAAAGTCCCACAGCCTCCTCCAGGGAAAGTCGGAGGGCGTGGGCATGGGTTTAGTGCCTCAGGAAACTTGCACAGAAGCCACGGCATGTCAGGTAGTATAAATGAAAAAACAAAAGGAATGAATAGTTGAACAGTCGTGTATAGCCCAAACATCACTAAGTTTAGAATGAGTCTATGCTGATCTGAAATCTCAGACATCTACTGACTGTGAGTTGGCTCTTATATCACTCATATAGTTTTGGTCTCTGTACTCTTTAGCCTCACACACACACACACACTCATTTGTATTTGTATGTATGTATTTCACTTTATTAATCCCCGAGGGGAAATTTCTTCGCTACAGCAGGGGGGCTCTCAGGGGGGAGCTGCTGCAACAGGCTGCCACTAGCGCGGCGCCAGGTAACCTGACCTGAAGTGCATGTTTTTGGATGATGGGAGGAAGCCGGAGAACCCGGGAGAACCCACGCAAGCACAGGGAGAACATGCAAACTCCACACAGAAAGGCCCAGGACCGGATTCGAACCCGGAACCTTTTTGCTGTGAGGCGACAATGCTAACCACTGCACCACCGTGCCGCCCTTAAATTTATCCTTCCATTGACCCTCCTACTACTGGAATCACCTGTTTCAGCCACTTTCTACAGACACACATGCTCTCTGAATCGGTCTCTCTGGGATGGTGTTGACTCAATGACAAGCTCACCTTCCGCTCTCCTCTTCATCTTCTCTCCACTGATCTCATATATCACAGGCGACCCCCCTCCTCACATTTGCTCGCTCACAGATGGACATGTTTGATTTCAACACCCCTATTGTATCACCTTCCACAAACACATTGACCCTGCATGTAGACACACGCAGCAGGCTTAAGTCAACACAGTCACATTGCATGTGGCCAAGACAGTCATACTGCAGCATGCACTCTTTGCATGTGTAAGGACCTGCTTTAATAGATGTCACAAAAATACATTTGCTGGAAAAGAAGGGAGACTAAACAATTTGTGTGCCTTTAAAACATATCATCATACTCAATGCTTCCCCAACAATAAGCCGTGGATCACCAGTGACCTGAAAGTTCTTCTTAATAAGAAGAAAGCAGCCTTCAGGTCTGGAGACAGGGACGAGCTCAGGAGAGTGCAGCGCCACCTGAAGGAGAAGATGAGGGAGTGCAAGGACTCCTACAGGAGGAAGCTGGAGGCAAAACTCCAGCAGAACAACGTGAGGGAGGTGTGGACCGGTATGAAGGAGATTACTGGGTTCAAGGGGAGAGAGAGACAACCAGGGGTAACCTGGAGAGGTCCAATGAGCTAAACTGTTTCTTCAACAGGTTTAGTTCACCACCCTCATCTGTCTCCTCCACACCTTACACCTCCCAAACACCTCTGCTGCCTCCCCCCCTCCGCCCTCCGCCCCCCTGGTGAACTGCATAGAGCCCTCAATCTCAAAGGGCTCTTCCTCCATCAACACCTTGATGTGGTCTGCTGGGGGAGCAGCATTGGAGCCAGTGACACCAACAGACTTAACAAACTGGTTAAGAAGGCCAGCTCCATCATCGGCTACAATCTGGATAGTCTGGAAAAGGTGGTGGAGAGGAGGACGCTGAACAAACTATTATCCATATTGGATAATCCTGACCACCCTCTCCACCACCTGCTGCAGGGACAGCGGAGCACTTTCTCCAAAAGATTCTTCCAGCTCCGCTGTCACAAGGACAGATACAGGAGATCATTCCTGCCCACTGCAATAAGACTGTACAATAACTCACCTCTGGTAAAATACATCACATAACAATAACACTGTTGACTGTGTTTCTTGGTTGTTTGTATATAATATATATAGATATATACTGTACTGTATATACTGTATATACTGTATATACTGTGCATTTTATATTTTATATTTATATTTTATATTTTTTACTGCTATTTTATTGCTTTTCTATTGTTCTATTATTATCTTATTGCTTCTGTATGCTGCTGTAGCAAAAAAAATTCCCCTCGGGGATTAATAAAGTAACTACCTAACCTAACCTAACCTAACCAATAAAGGTGCTGTTAGTTTATAGTACCTGGTATTCAAAAAATTTGAGGAGAAAAATACTGGCCCACTTCAGCCTTGTTTGGAACAAATTACAGATTTTTTTTCTCCCCAAATTTGCTCAAGTAAGAATTAAAAGTAGCTAAACCTCAGCCCAAATAGCATTGGCCAGAAATAGTTTAATGTAAGTAGCAGTGTCCAAGGTAACACTGGCCCTCTTGGACAGCTGGTCAGAGTTTTACAGGCCGCTTTGTACCATTATTATTTCACAATAATGGGCAGCCAAAACATCAAAACAACACTTTTTCCATAGTTTTGTTGATGTATCATAAACAATATGTAGAAGCATAAAGGTCCATTTGGATTTATGATAAAAGAAGAGATAAGAAGAGAATTTATGATAAAAACATTTCAGTGAGCTTAATAATAAACTCTTGACTGAGATAATGCTGAGAGAGATGTGTTTCCCACAGGTTGTGAATCTACTTGTGGTGGTGGGTGGTGCAGCCTGTGATTAATGTTTATGCAAAGTCTCTTGCATTTAGAAGAAAAGAGTATAACCCAGGTTATTTTCTCAAGCTATAATTTACGAATGTCCCCTAAATGCCTCACATGTAGGGTATTGTATTGTGAGCTAGCGTCACACAGAGAAATGTCTAGTTATCAATGCAGTGCAACTAAGACAGGTGTGTAGCTAGAAACTAGTTTGAAAAGAGTGAAATAAGGCATTCTGATGTCATGTTTGACTAACGTTAAACAAAGTGATTTCATCTACCTGTGCAGACTGCTGAGGAGCAGCCTTGTCAATGTATTTACACTGAGGTTGATACGTTTAATGGCACTGAAGCCCCTCTTTGCAGGGAATGACCAGAAAACTATAAAAACCAAACCACAGATGCTGTTTTACACTTAGGAGGTATTATGATTGTTGTTGAAGTAAAAAACAACAACTTTGTTTTCACAGATTCAAGCTCTCAGTCCACTGTGACTTGTGTAAGTTCGGTTGCAGCTTAAGATCTCACCCGTTTGTCTCATTTGCTTTGTGCGCAGGGACTCAGCTCCCCACATATGGAGCTCTACACAGACACGGATCAAAGGAGACACTCAGGTAAAGTAAGCGACTAGACAAGAAAAAACAAATATTATCTAATTAACAGATAATCGTCGATCCCCACACTTCAGAAAAATCAGGCCAAAATATCTGAATCTGCTGACAGTGGCGATGAAGCAATTAGAAGCTCTGCTGCTGATCATGGTGCAACACCCCCTTTTTTTTTTTTGGGGGGGGGGGGGGGGGCTGAGCTTCTTAAAGAGCACTGAAGGGAGGTTTGACTGTTGAGTTCAAATGTGACTTCACCTTTAAGCAGAGTCGGACCAGATTAGAGGATGGCACCTGGTTCATTTGAGAACTATATACCAGATTAAAAGTTAAACAGTTTGATGAGCTTTTCTACATGAGGTACTTGTTAGTTTCTGCATGCTTTCGCAATTTTTTTTAGCCCAAAAAACATGCACATTAGCGAGGTTCTTGGTCACGTCACAGAAAGCATGCACAACCAAGGTTCCCTCCAGATGAGCCAGCTGACTTCCCGTTGACTTCTCAAACACATGAATGGGATAAGACAAAACTTATTTAAACTTATATATTACTGGAAAAATGTATGACGTCGCCTACAGCATAACCTCGGAGAAAGGTACAGTGGCCCTGTAAATGCAGAAGTATAAATCTAGCTTTAGGGTACTAGCAGCCCCGCACATGGTCAATTATGTACAAGTACATTTTAGCACTCTAATTTGGATATGTCACATAATAACGGGCAAATTCTAGCTATTTACTAAGCAAACTAAATCCCCTGTGATTGTGTAACCCTCTAAGGGTGAGATAATAACTAAGAAGGACACCATATGTCAGTACATGTGTGTGATTTGATTGTGAGTCACTGTGAAGAGTCAGGACAAACGGGAAGCAGCCACAGGTAGGGCATTTTTCTTTCTGTTTGCACATCAATCAAGACACTGACTCTTCTGTTCCATTCAGCTTCATGCTTATCTCACAGGTCGAGACACGCACACACAAGCATGTACACACACGTGCATCCTCTCACCCGTCTGAGTCTTGGTAGTTGATGTTGAGTCTCTTAGTGGAGCCCAGCAACTCTGGAAAAAGACAGTGGGAAAAAAAGGGGGGTGAGGAGAAGATAATTAGTATTTGGTGACATATTTGTTTTTTCATCAGCTCTCTCTCCAGAAATCCCTCCAAACCTGTGTGTGTTTTCGGTGTTTTTCCCTGCACTTCTTCCAATCATCACTACTTCCGTCAAACAACCTTGACAGTCCTGACAAGATGGAAAGCTTTCCTCACCTACTGCTGCCTCACCCCTTCTCTCTCTCAGCGCGCCTGATGGCAGCCAAATGATTCATAAACAAATGATTCTGCTTTGTAGAAATGTACAATTCCCCTTTGTTTACACTGCAATCTTATCAGACCTGTGACAAACATAAAAACATGAGCATGCCAGTATAAGACATACATACATTATATTTCTTTTTCTACAGCAGCACTTGGTGCAAAAATAACACGAGTCGATCAGTAAGCAAGACTGAACATGTTTTTTTTCACTCATCAAGGAGGAGACACTGCAACGTGTCCCATGTCTTACTCATTCAGTCTGTACAGCCAAGAAGACCAAGTAAGTCACTTGTTTTCTTTAGTAGCCTTGCTTCTCCATGCATTGCCACAATTACCAAGATCACTAGAAATTCCCCTTTAACAGTTTACAATGTCTCAAATTGAATACGTGGTAGACAAACTGGTTCCATCCCTTGTATCATTCAACATCAAAAAGAGGGCTACAAAGCTGCCCTTTACAGTGTGAACATTATTGTATTATTCTTTATTCAAAGTCAGATCTTTTATTATTAACTTCCTCTTCCACATGTTTAACCCTCTTTTAGCTGAGTATTCAACAATCAAATTTTGGCCACCTCCAAATATTCTACTGAACCCTAAAAGTCTTGTTTTGAATGATCGCACTAGATTTCCAGACTTTGAATATCATTCATCTATCTTCATCTCATACATCAGCCTCTCATGAGGACTAGAGCCACTCCTCCCACAGCTAAATACCCTCTGACATCCTACAGCTGAGATCTACTGTAAAGGCCCTACTGTCTGCCGATTCCCACACGGGAGCTGCCAAGCCCGTGAAATAAAGCGGCATTCATCGCAGTCAGTTTCCCTCACTGTTTTCTCCCACATAGATGTGAAAAATCACATAAGTTTCTGTGTGTGTGTGTGTGTGTGTGTGTGTGTGTGTGTGTGTGTGTGTGTGTGTGTGTGAGAGAGAGAGAGAGAGAGAGACAGAGAGAGAGAGAGAAAGAGAGAGAGAGAGAGAGAGAGAGAGAGAGACAAGAAGGGTAAGAAGAGAGGAAAGTTAGAAGGACAATCAAGTATGGTGAAATTTGGCTCATAAATTTGAACCACTGACCAACAACAAGTTTGTCCTTTGACCGAATTGAGAACTAAACTGAAGGAAGCCATCATAGTTTGTTGCATCATTCACTTTTTTAAGGACCACTATCAGAGTTATAACTGCTCTACAGAAGATTAGTGATCTGCATGATAAATGAGCAAATGGTACAAACACATACTTTAAACATATTTGATTTTTTTTTTTTGTTACCAGGCTGTAGTAGAGCTGAATATTTAAGTGCATAAAAACTGGCTGAATGTACACAAAAAGTCACACTGGTAATGAACAATGACGCACATAGCGGGGTTGGGCATTGGACAAAGCCCAAATGGGATCTGAAGTTTCCCTGCTCTGTTGAAAGAACAGGATCTTACAGGACTTTCTTTTAGTCACTTCAAATCAGGTATATTTATAAAGCACATTTAAACACAACAGAGGTTGACCAAAGTGCTGCACATAATCCAACATAATTAAAAGTATCAGATAGACTTGAACATAAGAGGAAATAAATAAATAATAATTTAATAATAATAATAATAATAAATAAAGAATTAAAAACAAGACTAAATTAAAGAAAATACACAAGGGTGTAAGAGCGGTATAGATTATAACTCGATGGGGCTTAATGTGGAAAAGCCAGTGAAAATATATTGTTTTTTAAACAGGATTTGAATGTTGGTAGAGAGGCTGACCCATTCTGACACACAAAGAATTATAATAGAAACCTTTAAGTAAAAGCATTAGTGATCTTCTCAAGGGTCTTTAAAAGAGATGAAGGGCTTGACCTCAGCTAAAACTCTTAGACCTGCAGATTAAATCTGTTGTTCTTTCAGCTCAAAACAAGGTTTACAGTTGGATGCCATAGAACCTTGCCATGTTGAAATGAGGAATGTTGAAATATTATCATGTGACTTGAGCAGCAAACGCTCAGTTTTACCTTCATTTAAATTGAGAAAAATAGCTAAGTTTTTAAATATAATTTAACATTCTCCTGCTGATTTACTAAGCTGTTCATGATCAGACTCCATCATATCTCAGAGATCTTATAGAACCATATAATCCTAGCAGAGTACTTTGCTCTCAGAACGCTGGTCTACTTGAAAGAGTTTCCAAAAGTAGAATGGGAGGCAGAGCCTTCAGTTTTCAGGCTCCTCTCCAGTGGAACCAGCTCCCAGTTTGTGTTCGAGGGGCAGAAACCCTCATTAACTTTAAAGGTTAGACTTAAAACTTTCCTTTTTGATAAAGCTTATAGTTAGGGCTGGCTCAGGTGGCCCTGAACCAACCCTTAGTTCTGCTGTTATAGACCGAGGCTATTGGGGGACCTCGTTATGCACTGAGCTTCTTTCCTCTCACTCTTTCACTCTCTATACACTCTATACACCATTTCATCTCATTAACTTCATGCTTTTTCTCCCATAGTTTTTGCTTATTGTCTGTTGTCTCCATTCAGTTCCCTCGCTCGCGTAGTTTCTGTTCTTTCTTTTGCAGATGTCCCGCCATGGAGCTGCATGTCTCTGCTCTGCGCTTGTCATCTCCACCAACAGTTCTTCTCTTGTATCTCTATGCTGTCCTTTTCTCTCTCTGCTCTTCCCTCACTCCAACCAGTCGAGGCAGATGACTGCCCACCTCTGAGCCTGATTCTGTTGGAGGTTTTTCTCCCTTAAAGAGGACTTTTTCCCTCCTAGTTTATGTGGGAATTGATGAATTGTTGGATTTCTCTGAATAATGCTGTAAAGTTCTGCCGTAAGGACTTTAATGTGTTAAGTGCCATGAAATAACCTATGTTGTGATTTGGCGCTATATAAATAATATTGAATTGAATTGAATTGAATTGAATTGAATTGAATTGAATTGCATTTTTACATTGGCCAAGCAGCTTATTAAAATATTTACAGAGTAGGAAGTATTAGGTTTTAGCAGGAGGTGTGTTTTGAAGACACAAATCCAAGGGGTAGCCAATACAGTGAAAACAGAAGTGGACCCTAAATGGACCCTTGTGCTACCTCCTCAAGTCAGAGGGACTGATTGAGAGGAGTCAGCTACCCATATTAACATAAAGGGATCAAATCAGGTAGGATTTAAACCAGTTTAGAGCAATGCCACAAATAAAAGACTACAGTTGCCGAAATACAACTTCCTTGATTACCTTAAATTAACGGAAATGAGCTTGATCTGTAGGGTCCACATTCTCAATGGGAGAATGCAAGGTTGCCACTTTGGTTGCACGACTAAGTTAACAGAGCTGACAAAAGTTCACTTCACCATGGTATGGGTGTTGTGGCCTCACAGAGATTACAGTTTTGTATAGGGAGCTTCGCCACTGGGAGATCAAAGAAACCATAGGAGGAGCTATAGGGCTCAAGAGACCGATGAATAAACGGAGAGAAAGAGCAACAGGGAAGAGGGAATCCAGGGTAATGTGTCAGTCATGTATAACACTTTAGTGCTTTTTTTATTCAAATGCAAACCGTCTCTCGCAAAGAGGTGATTCCAAAACAGGTGAACATTATCCATAAAACCAACACTGAGAGCTCTGTTATGTGGAGACGACCTGCTCCATGACCGAGACTGACAAATGGAACTTATAAAAAACACTGCCTTTCCATGTGTTTTAAAAAAAACTCTAAAAGACTGTTAAAATCAGTTTTTGTCAGTTCAGACTGTTGACAGGTTTTGTCACTGGACACATGGACAAAGATTATTTTTACTGAAGTGGAGAGTGTCTGTCAGAAGTGACTTCCAGAGCTGTAGCACCGGAAAAGCAAAGAGTGGCTGCATTAAAAAGTGAATTTCCTGTATAATGGAGGCACCGCCTGTGGGTTGGAGGAGAGAACAGCGGACGATTGGATGGTTACTGAGGGCAATTAGGGGGCAACTTCATGATCAGCAACCTCAGACTGAACTGGTGGGAGACCAGCAGACCTTCAGATTACTGCCTTTCTCAACAACTTTCTCCTGGAGAAAGAGGAGGAGGACTGAAGCTGCTTGTTCAGCGAAGCAGTGGAAGGCGCACAGCCGATACAACTGTCTCCAGCATCCAAAGGTGGGGGGAAGGAGACAGCAGAAGCACGCAATGAAGCAGGTTCACTACAAAGTCGGACCACGTATGATGGATGTGGACCAGAGTAGTGTGAGGATCTATCCTGTAATGGTATTTCTAACATTTCAGCCCAGGTTGTCCTGGTTAGTGCTGAGCTGAGTACCGGCTTCTCAAATCCGGCTCCACCACGCACCCAACTTGGCATTTGGCTGGAAAGGTGTGGGGTCCATCATGTCTACACCTGTGTCCGAGACCACATCATCCTCCACCATGCCTGGGCCTGATGGGTTCACGCCAGATCGAGGTTCCTCAGCCCGGGTTCACCCCACAGCTGCTATATTGGCCGAGGCGGGGTGGTTGCGGTGTCAAGACATTGCAGCCTGTGACATACAAAAGGAGGGAGACCAGACCTCTATATCACCAAGTGCAGATTTGTGGATGAAGGATATGTGTTTTTGCCTTGAGTTGTGGCCTCAAAGAGTTTGTCCTCGTTCTGAAACTCAACCTTCAGGCAGCAGATAGAATTCTCCAGCTGTGAGTAAACATGTCAGCAGCCCTCACATACAGCCGTGTTAAAATCCAGACACCCGACGGTTAAAGTATTGTACCTTGTTAAAACATACAGGTTAAAAAAAAAAACTAAATTGATTCATAATAATTCATTATTTCCAAGTAATGTCATACAGTATGCCAGTGGACCAAGAAAGCTTTCTCACTTCCATAGTTGGGAGATCCATTCCCGCTGGAAACACCGGTGCCTTGCAGGTTTTGGGGTAATTCATTTTCCCAAACATTAATGGTCACATTGTGGGTATATTTGTGCTTTAAATCTATTGTACTCATGTTAAGGCAGTCCAGGGAAATTTAGGCCCGTTTTAGAGCTGTTGCTGCTGAAACCTCACATGCGTCAAAACAAGAGCCTGAAGGCACAAAAAGGCATAGACTGATAATGAGACAGAGGGGTTGGGCGTTAGGCTCGCTGCCAAAACAGAGTCGAAGCTCTCCAAGCAGTATGGAAAGAACAGGGCCTTTCAGGAGTTCCAGTTACAACATGAGCCTGCATTCCTTGCATAGCACACCCACCGCGCTATCCTACATGTTCACTGTCTCTGTGCATCTACAAAACTATCAGGTCTCTTTCCCCTCCCCTCCCCTCCCCTACCCTCCCCTCTCCTCTCTTCCCCTCCCTCATTCCCTCATTGCACTAAAGTAGCAGGGGGCTCATCCAGAAATCAGGATCAAATTAGCAGTATGTTGACTCTATGTCACGCCTGGGAGTTGGTGCAAACAGACGTGTAGTAAATCTTAAGTGCAAGTGTTTTCTCGCAGAGAGGAAATTTCAGGGTTTTTCTCACTCACTGAAAGTTGATATCCACGTATACAAAAGTTACTGTTATGCTAAGAGCTGAGGAGTTGTTAGTGTGGAGGCCCTCTATTGTTTTCTGTGGTTAAAGCAAAAAAGCAAAGAAGCCATGCAAAGTTGTGTGCATAAGATGCATAAGCAATGCTCTGAGATACTGTTGTCATGCTTCCTTTTGCACCTTTCCAGTAGGAGCTCACAAGCATCCTGGACAGAAGAAAGGGATCTTGATGCTTTGATGTGGAGAAGGTAGTTCACAGAGGAGCGGAGGAACAATTAGAAGAAGAGGGAAGTAAAGAGAGGAGGCGAAGTCGGGGAGGGGAAGATATGAGCTTGCTCCTCCTTTTAGCTTAAGTTTCAGATGTGTGAACAAGGAAACAAAAGGGGCTTTTTAAAGTGTTTGCTACAAGGTCAGATGAGTGTGCAAACAGCTCTGAACCTCTCAGAGTAGGAACACAAGCTGGAAAATGTAAATTAAAAGTTCAAGAAAACTTTTTTTTTTCGAGACAATACTGCAGCTGTCAAGCACCTGTCACATTGGCTTCAAAACTAGTTTTAAAATGTCTTTGATTGTGGTCTGCACATGAAATGAAATGGGATGAAAATGTATATAAATGAAATGGGAAAAACACATTGGCACTGTGACGTATATCCTGGCAACAGAAGATCTGTGAAATTCAAGGACTTCAATAGTACGAAATAATTTAAGACAAATGCACAAAAGAAAAGAAACGAAGATACTTTTCACCATTTGACTTTACTACCATCTATTGGAGTTTAAGATTTGTGGCATTGAGTAGGTCAAATGCTCTGTCTCTCGGTGTAAATGAAAGTGAAAAATAATGTGTGAATCAACCCAGGTCGTTCAGTTTGGGAAAAAAAAAAAACCTGCACCACAATGAGTAGAAGGTAAGAAAGCACAAACACCACAACCACAGCTGTTTGAGGCGAGACCAAAATACTGGGGAGTGACAAAAGAAGGTAATTTAAGGTCATCATCCGTCTGTGGCGATGAGAGGTTTTCTGTCAGGTTAAAGAGAACACTATGGGGAGTGGGCAGTGCTGGCAGAAATGATTGTGGTGTTGTGGTGTTAACACTTGGGACGAATTCGCGTACTTTTACACCTCTGGCAGATACGTCTTTGAAGCAGTCTTTATGCTGACCAAAAAAAGTCATAGGTAATACTGATAATAACATTGAAGATAAAACAGAGCTGCTAAATTCTGTACAGATTGGACAGGTCAGTTGACCTGGTTACCTGTGAGATGCTCGATTACTGGCTCAGTAATTGTCAGAAGACCAATGTTGTATACTGAAGTCTTGCATGTGATGATACCTGTATCAATCTATGACATTGAAAAGTTCAGGTCCTTCTATTATTGTACTTCAAAAAACTTTCCAAAGTCATTTAAGTTCATGTTTAACCTGGGATTAGACTCTGTAAAGATATGTTCACTAATAGCTTGAATTTGGACCAAAATGTCTGTCTACCTTAAAGTGCTTAGGAGAGGCGTACTGTCAGGTGTAATCAGGTTTAATCCTGCAAAGTCATAGACCCACAGCCTGACATGTGATGCTTGTTAATGCAGCTGGATGAACGGAGGTCTATACCTCTGCCTCATCAGAAAAATAAGCCCTAAAGAAAGCTCAGCATCAGTCTTTAAATAGTTGAGTGACTGGCAGCCAAACGGGGTTTCCTGACAGAGACCTGCACCAGAAAACTTTTTGTTTTACCCTCAGTTCTAACGGGGGACAATATGTTGCACATAAACTGTCAATGGAAAAAAAACTGGTTTGCCTGTGTGTATTTATGAAAATATATTTAAGTGAACTGTTTTCTAGTTTTCTCAGAATACAGAGTAAAGACGGAACGTATTAACAGAGCAGACACATTAACCAAATTTTCAATGTGACGCAATTTCACTTTATCAATTTGTACATAAACCCAAAACATATTACAATACTTACTACACATATGTTTTTATGTGTTATATTTTCATATTTTGTTTTCACTTTGTTTTTCTATTCTCTTTGTGTTTCACCAATTAAGATTATTTTTCAATGTTGTTGTACTCTTTGCAATGACAATGATTGTTTGCTATAATAATAAATGATGGAAGTAGGTCTTGAGAAAAACCTTTAATATCAAAACAGCTCCAGGCTGCATTATCCAATACATTTGCTCCATGGTTCATAATAAAGAAAGTAATCTTCCATCATGCTGCTGCCAACTAGGTCAGACACACTCAATATTTTGCTGACAATGAGCCAGTGTGGAAATGAAACAGATGATCTATGTTGTGTTGCATTGTGTATCGGTGTGTGACAAATAAACAAGCGTTGTTACATCTATATATTTCCCCCTCAAAATCAGAAAATCAGAACAGGTGTAACATGTCTCAACCCTACTCCTTAGGGACAAAACCCTTTACATACCATTCAAATCATCTGTTTACTCTGCTTACCCAACTCGCTGCACAGCCTCTCCTTTTTTCCATGCACTTTTCGCATACAGTAACTATGAGACCTATAGCTGTGTTAGATTGCTCTAATGTCTCACAATATGGACCTTAAAGGAAAAAGGTTTGCTAGATACTATTTATCATATTCCGAAAGCTCTGCACCATGAGAGAATACAAATTTGCATGCCGTCATTAAAGCAATGTTGAATTTTACTATGATTTTTGCATACCACAGCACTAAGTGCCTGTGATAGGTGGTTTAATCCATCTGGTCAATTCTTACTTCCCCCAGGTGGATTATAATATACTGTAGTACTCTGAAGTCAAGTTTTCACGATTGTAATTTCGCCTGAATAATGAAAAAGATTGGTTTGCACCAAAACATCCCAAAATGCACCAAAAATCATGTTTTATTTCACTTCTCTTTGAGCCAAATCTTTCACTTAGCATGATGCAAGACACCTAATAACGAAGCTGTACAACATGCTGCCACTCTCTTGAGAGCAGGACATTAGAAAACACTACCATGTGTGGTAATATGTTTGGCTATCTGCGTGGGCGGAGGTAAAATATCTTAGTTCGTCTGAGAACATTTTCATCCAACATTTCTTGACCAAAGGGCAACTTGGACACACCCCTAAAATATTGTTTTTGTTGAGATTCAGTGGTTTAATTTCTCAATTTACTGCGGCGATGTACTGTCAGAACCTGTGACATACAGTAACTGCTGGGTTTGGTTTTAAGTTGCCATAGATCACACCGAACCACACCTAGCAATGATACTGGCTGCACTCAAGACGGGCTTGAAACTTTAAACTAGCCAGGGCATCAAATAAAATGAACCATCCCCCCAGTAATGCTATTGTAGGCCTACGCTGCTGGAGAACCTCCCAGGGTGCACTGAGCTCTCCTCTCCTCTCTCTTTCACTCTGTGCATTTATAAGGCATCATAATATCTCATTAACTTCATGCCTTCTCTCTCTCATAGTTTTGTTTGTTGTTTATTTCTTTCTTTGCAGTTCCCCTTGTTTGGGTAGTTCTGTGTTTTTTTGGAGGTATATCCCTGAACCTGGAGCTGATCTGCGATTACTGGCCCCACCAACAGTTAACTGTCTTGGATGGCTATGCTCTTCTTTTCTCTCTTCCTCTCCCCTCTCCCCAACCAGTCAAGGCAGATGGCTGTCCAACTCGCCTCCCATCTCTGAGCCTGGTTCTGTCAGAGGTTTCTACCTGTTAAAAGGGAGTTTTTTTCCTCCCACTTGTCACTCAGGTGGGAGTTGTTGTATTGTGGGGTTTCTCTCTGTAATGCTGTAGGGTTCCTTTGTAGGTGATCTGAAATCATTTGCGTAGTGATTTGGTGCTTTATGAATAAGATTCGAATTGAAATGAATTGAATTGAATTGAGTTGAATTGAAATGAATTGAATTGAATTGAATTGAATTAAATTTCAATTAAATTAGTATTTTCAATTAATTGTTTTAATCTCAAATAGGTTAAATCTCTAAATTGTTTGACTAACAGTACAAAACCCCAAAACATGCAATTTACAAGAGTATAAAACAAAGACCATCATAAACTAAAGAATATTTAGCTGTTGTTGTTTGATTTCCTGTTGATCAATTGAACTATTAAAGAAATATTCCAATTTATTTTAAACTGAAAAATTTCTTATATAATGTGTTATTTTGCTTCACAGGGTCATGGTAACTTTGCAATTTCCAATAAACACACATGGATAAATATGCAGAGTGATTCAGTCTGCCAGCAAGTTGCCCCTGTTTTGAGATCTCTCATACAGTTTGCAAAAGGGCCGTTCAGTCAGAATTTTATAGAAAAATGTTTTTGGGGAAAGCTGCAGGGAGCTCATGCAATTCCTTCTAATATATGCTGTTTTTTTCGAGTCCCTGTTTTTACAACACAGGTGGAGATGTAAAGTGAGCATGACCCATAGAGCCACAATAGAAACAATAATGGGCAATACACCAGGTGGAAAAAAACAAAACTGAATTATCCTATAACTTACTGTTTGATTACTATTGAAAAGGTACAAATTTGTACCAACCGTAGAAACAGCATTCCAATGGTCAAACAACTGTATGTATGTATGTTTGTATGAGCTGAGCTCCCCTTAGGTCCCTCGTAACTCAAACCATGGTGTCGACCCTTAAGACTGCTTGAAGTCCTGGGTTTCCACCAATTGTTTGCTTGTCCCCATTTAAAATAGTGACATCATCAAAGCCTTGAGCTCTTTTCCAAATATGCTGCTGAGGTTAAAAAATAAATATTGATTGAACTTTAACTACTTTGCTCAGTGACCCCCTCCAGCTAGTTAACAGTCATGTGATTATTGGACTTGCGCCACACACTAGCATGAAGTCACATTATCCTACATGGATGGAAAACTCATTACATTTCTCATTTAGCTTGAGTAAAAAGGCTTAATACTTAAAAGCCTGTAAATCGTGAAAATTTGTGAAAAGTTGATCGCAATAGCACTGACCATTACTGCTATTTGTTATAGTAAATTACTACTATCTAAAGTAATTGGTGAGATCCACAAACACTGAGACATTGTTTTAAAGGAGGTCCTATGAGGTTGTAAAATAATTCCCAGGTTAGTGAACTGATCTGGAAGAGAAAAGATCACGGTGAAATTGTTACTAAAACTGACTGTTAAAAACATTAATGGAGTCACTCCAATATGAGACTATTGGTAATATTCTTAGCAAAATGCTGCAGTTAGAGTAGTGACATGGATTTAGCAAGAAAGATCCTATTTCTCCTCCAGCCCCGTTTCCAGAAACGTGGACAGTGAAAATGTTTAACAGCCCAAACCCACCAACAGATAACAACAGCTTGACCTTGAATGAATACAAAAAATACCTAAAAATAGAATATAACAGACATTAAAAAGTTGTTTGAATCTTTCACCAGGGAGAGCCGGCCCATCCACTAGCCTGTGATAGTTTTGAGACCCTGCCATACACGTCTGCTGTCTCTGTCGCACAAAAGTTCCTCCACTCTGTCTCTGTAATGCTGCTTAGCAACCTTTACTGCCTTTCTATGTTTATAGGACTCTACTTCATGAGGTCTCATGTCACCTGAGCTCCGCCCAGTTTTATAGGCATACACCTTTAAGGGTATTGGGTATTATTTGTCAACCCGCAGTTTCTAGGATAGATTTTTACAGTGACCATGAGAGCAATCAGGATGATAAGTGATATACTACACGACGTTTAGCTCACTGACATCGTCGGTGCTTGTTTTAAAGATGTCAGGATTTGTCAAACGCAGCTGAACAGGTCCCTCCTATGTCATTTTATTGTCAAGAGATTGTACAACTGTACGTTTGCTAAGAGAATACTAAGCAAGGGTGAGCCATGTTTTACTGACCTCAACTTAAGCTTCAGGCCTTCCCTTCGCCCTTGGTGTAATTTTTTTCCTCCTACAAAGAGCCGGTGTGCCTGCAGGCAGGTGAACCCCATAAGAGGTAACGCTATCCTTGGCAATGTCCCCACTGGCATAAGTTACAGCCCTTATAATGCCTGGTGAAAGTACACTCCAGTAAAAGTGGCTTTGCAGGCACCCACGATGTTCAAAAGCATTGCACAATCGTATAATTACAAAGTGGACAACAAAGAAATGAGTACAGACACAAAAACAGCACCGTTAGAAGCCTGGCAAATGGCATGCGGCGATGGCTGCGCCGACTTGGAAGGCTGAATTTTAAAAGTTCTTGGAAGAAATACTTAAACTCAGATATAAATTACAATAGAAATTAGGCAGGAAGCAGCAACAAAACTATCAAAAAATACAGACAGCGCCTGAAAATGAAAAAAAAAAGGTACATAAATGTTTTTGGGTGATGCGGATGTAACATTAACATAACTTTTAGACAAATGTATTTCATGTTGCTGTCAGAAGGAATGAGTCCAATGCTGTGTTTCACATGACATACTTCCCTTAGTACACTAACAAATAGTGCTCTTCCATATTAGGACTCTTACCTGCGTAGTACAGGAATTTTGACAAAGTAGTGTTGTTTCAAATCGCACACTGCTGTTCTGAGCTGACCGGAAATAACCGCAGCATGTGAACACGTCACCCTTTAATTATTTTAATCGTAAATTATCATGTTTTTAATCCCTTTGTTTAACACACTCAACAAACACACTGATTCTTCTGTCCAGCAGCAGCAGTGAAAAAGAAACACATCTGTGAGGTGTTCAGGAACAGCTGCAGCTTCCTCAGACACCTTAATTTGAAAATTCTTTACATCGATGGTGCCGCCCCTTCCTCTATGTAATATGGCGACCGTTTAGGGTGGAAAGTGTCCAGCGTTTCACACTAATTTTTTAGAGCGTTTTGAGTGCACTGCATGTTTCTGTACTTGACAGTGTGAACGTACTTATGCACTCAAATAGTGAGTGTTAGTACACGACTACGCCATTTAAAAATAAGCACAAGATTAATAACGACACTCCATCTGAATAACCCTCCAGATGTTTTTTTTTTAAAGAAATAGTTATATAATAACTTATATAACAGTAAAGTTAATGTACATCCATCAATTTAGCATTTCTTTTCACAGTACTTCAGTGAACAAGTGAGGGAATTATTTGAATGAGTTCATCAGTGAAGAAAACATATAGCTGCTAATTCTAATGCTAATGCTTTCTAATGCAGGATGGGCAGAGAAAAAGAGAATCTGCTCAAACAGCCAAAGTTTGGAAATATCATTAACTGGATTTACTACGACAAAGTAAGTTATATTGCTGCAGAGCAGAGGGACAATGACAGAGATTTCCATTAACCTTTTGCAAGATGAGAATAACATTTGTAGCTACAATAGCAGAAATGGTGACAGTATTCAATGGCTTAGAAGATATAAAACTTTAAAAAAAAAAATTAAAAAATCTGTCTGATATTTCAAAGAAAACCAGACTGAAAATTAAAGGATTCAAATCTGAGGAAGACATTTTTCAAAAGACTAAAACTAACACCAAATAAATATGAAAAGCCAAATGTTATCATAAATGATAGAAGAGATGGCTGTGGATACAATTAGGTTGTTTGTTAAGTTGTAATACAACTTAGTCTTCCAATAAAGGTATGGGAAGAAATCAGAAAAAGCAAAGACTGAGATATCCTGACTTTTATCCTGTGCACAAACTTCAGAAACACTAGATTCTACCATTTATAAAATGCATCTCAATTCTCTCCTTCATTACATCCTTTTTGACTTGTCATTCAAACCTGTTAATATCCCACCAAGCCTTTTTGGTCTATGGGGAAAACACAGATTGCAAAAAGGTTGCAGTGTAAATCTGAAAATATCAGTGCAGCAGTTGTACTTTTTCCTCCTATGTCACAGATTTGCCCAACTGATCTCTTAGCTAAAATATTATCCACAATACTGTTATTAGGACACTTCCCATTATAATTCAGTCAGCAGATGTGAGCAACAACCACAGTGTGATTTCCATTTGCTTCCATTTTCAGGATAAGAAACAGGAACAATAGAAGGATGAAATGTAAATGACGGTATAAAAAAATTAAGTAAAAGAGTGTGATAACGTAAAATGTTAAAGCCCCAACAGCAACCTCTCCTACTGATTCTTATTACCACAAGAAGATACTCATTATCCCCATTCCCGTTTGGGCGACATGCTCCTCACCCATTCACACTCTGATAAATACAACACGAGAACTCCTTATCAGAAAATAGTGGTATCCTTATCCAAGCACAAAAACTATGCCACAAGGAGGTCAGAAGACTTTTCTTTTTTTACTTTTTAACTCCGTGAAACCAGTGAAAACAGTTGCAGGGCATGTAGAGGCAGGGGAGGTAAGGTAAGTGGTCTGCACATATACAGCACTTTTACAGTAAAGGTTTAAAAAGCAAAACAAAAATAGAAGGTGCCTGTCTGCCATTAGGAGCAAGTTGGGGTTCAGTGTCTTGCTCAAAGACACTTTGATTTATGGTATTGAGGGGGTAAGGACTGAACCGCCAATCCTGACATTAGTCGACAAGCCACTCTACAATCTGAGTCACAGTTTGCCACAGTTGCACAAAATCCGAATAATACATTGTTGCACCTGACTGACTGGACGCCTGTTTTTTAGTAAAAGTGAAAAAAACAAAAGAGCTAAATGAAGAGGATTTCTAGATCCAAGTATGTGCAGCCTGGAGCGAGTAATAAAAGGTCAGTTATGCCAGTTTAAATGACACTGTCTATTGCAACCACACACACACACACACACACACACACACACACACTCTCCTTAATTCCTTTGGTAAGTTCCTCAGCAATCCTAGACAGGCACCCCATCTGTCAGGGGACGAGAGGGGTCAGGATTAATGTGTGTGTGTGTGTGTGTGTGTGCGTGCGTGCGTGTGTGTGTGTGTGCGTGTGTGTGTGTGCGTGCGTGCGTGCGTGCGTGCGTGCGTGCGTGCGTGCGCGTCTGATTCAATGCAAGAGTAGGTGAACTCGAAAGCCGTTTACACACTACATGGCTGCTACCCAGCTGTCTGGCTATTAGAGTAGAAGAGTGATTAGCCCCGTTAGCCAGTTGGCTAATGGGCCAACTAGAGCACCCTGCTGCTGCAGACTCAATACACGACAGATTAGATGAGCCAAAAGTTAAAGACATGAAAGAAATTAATTTGTTTAAATATATATATATATAAGCATTGAGACAACACACATGGAATAATCCACATGATCACACCTATTTATACAAAGATGCATCTCTTCTATTAAGTCTAACAGACTTCTAATCTGACATTAGGTAGGACAGGTTATCCCTGATTCAAGGAATGAAGGGGGTTGTTACAGAAGATTCAGTATTTGGAAGCACTATGTGTTTAGTTTCACTAACCTCACTAATTAGAATGTTGTGTACAATGTGTTTAATGTCAACACAAACAGATATGTAAAAAAAAATTGCTTTTGTTTGAGAGTTAGTTATGACTCAGTTACTATTTCTTGACATAGAGTAATTTATCCATCCACCCAAGACCGTGCAATGTCAATCGCTGGAGTTGCCTGATAAGATTAGTCAGTGCAGGTTTTGGTATACGTCACTCTACCAACGCAGCAAGCACCAAACTTGGCAACCTCAATGGAATGACTGGAGTTAGCTCTGGAAAAATATTGTTAAAAAAGAGTTCTACCTATAAAACCACACATTGTTATTACTGTGTCTAAAGAGAAGACACAGAACTTTTTAGTAATTATTGAGCTTTAGAAGTATTTATAGGCATTTTGGTTTTTTTGACAGGGCCAGGCTGAACGATTTGCCCCATGCTCAGTTTTATGCTAAGCTAGGCTGATCAATGCCAGACATAACCCAGTGATTAAAGATTATAAAGTGTAAAAAAAAATGGCATATGAGTTAAGAAAATAAATTGTGTAATTCGATGCACTTCCTGTCCATTTCTGCTGCAGCTATTAAATAAAGGTGAAAAATTGCTGTAAAATAACATTTACAGACTTTGTCCAATAAAAATCAAGTTTTTACCATATTAGCATGTCCATGATGTCAAGTCAAATAAGCAGCTGTCAACATGGCTGAGCATTTTTGCTATGGAACCACAGTGTACCTCTGACAGTGACAAAAAAACCCCGCTGTTTCAGACAGCCTGGGTCTTTCGAACATCACGTACCTCAGGAACTTATCCTGTCAACTTGCAAGGTGGGCCTTTCCATATCACTGAGCTGCCAGCTTTAACTTCAGGCGAGCAGAAAAGCAGTGATTGGAGGCAGTGCAGACGATTTGTATACTGTAGATCGGTGTGAACTGAAAGACAGCAAATGGGTAGAGTTACATCTCTTTAAGCCATTAGATTTTGAAGTGTGAACTGGAAATGGAAAAGTGATCTTTCTTCCAAACCAGAATTCTATCCTCACTTTCTAACCCCAAAAACCTCTTCTCCATCTTTTCCAACCTCCTTGACCCCCCTCCTCCCCGTGCCACCTCCTCCTTCCACCCTTCTACCAAACCACTTTGTCAACTATTTTACAAAAAAAGATAGATGACACACGCTTCTCATTTTCTAATCAATCTTCTGTAACTACATTTCTAGCAACTTCATCTTCATCCCCTTCGCTTTCCTCTTTCACCCCGTCTCCCAATCAAGTTCTTACTTTGGTAACCTCCGCCCGCCCAACCACCTGCCCCCTTGACCTCATCCCATCTCACATTCTCCAGTCTATTGCTCCTGACCTTCTTCCTTTTCTCACCCATCTCATTAACACTTCCCTGTCAACTGGCTGTTTCCCGAACTCTCTGAAGGAGGCAAGAGTAAACCCTCTCCTGAAGAAACCCCCCCTCAACCCGTCTGAAGTAAATAACTATAGACCTGTCTCTCTTCTTCCCTTTCTTTCCAAAACTCTGGAGCGAGCTGTCTTTAATCAACTCTCCTCCTATCTCCACCATAATAACCTTCTTGACCACCAGTCTGGTTTCAACAGACCACTCAACAGAGACGGCCCTCCTTCTGTCTCTGAGCAGCTTCACACTGCTAGAGCAGCCTCTCTCTCCTCTGTCCTGATCCTTCTAGACCTTCTGCTGCATTTGACACAGTGAACCACCAGATCCTTCTTTCCTCCTTCAGGACCTGGGTGTCTTAGGCTCTGCTCTCTCCCTGTTCTCATCCTACCTCAACGACCTCGCCTACCGGGTAACTTGGAGAGGATCTGTGTCTGAACCTTGTCCTCTCACTACTGGGGTCCCTCAAGGCTCCGTCCTGGGTCCCCTCCTCTTCTCTCTGTACATCAACTCTCTCAGCTCTGTCATTCACTCACATGGCATTTCCTACCACTGTTATGCTGATGACACCCAACTAATCCTCTCTTTTCCCCAATCTGAAACACAGGTAGCAGCACAAATCTCTGCCTGTCTGACTGACATCTTTCAGTGGATGTCCTCACACCACCTGAAAATTAACCTTGACAAGACTGAACTGTTCTTTCTTCCAGGGAAAGACTCTCCCACCCACGACCTGACTATTACCTTTGACAACTCTCTGTTATCCCCGACCCTGACTGCTAAGAACCTCGGTGTGACACTCGACAGTCAACTCTCCCTTACTGCCAACATCACTGCAACAACACGTTCCTGTAGATACATGCTGCACAACATCAGGAGAATATGTCCTCTTCCCACTCAGAAGGCAGTGCAGGTTCTGGTCCAGGTTCTGGTCATCTCACGCCTAGACTATTGTAACTCCCTCCTGGCAGGTCTATCTGTTAGTGCCATCCAACCTCTGCAGCTCATCCAGAATGCAGCAGCTCGACTGGTCTTTAACCTCCTAAATTCATTCCCACTACTCCGCTCCTCCGCTCCCTTCACTGGTTACCAGTAGCTGCCCGCATCCGTTTCAAAACATTGGTACTTGCATACCGTGCTGCGAACAGATCAGGTCCAGTCTACATCCAGGACATGGTCCAACCTTACACCCCAGCCCGTTCACTCCGCTCTGCATCTACCAATCAGCTTTTGCTCCCTCACTGCGAGATAAACACTCTACAAAATCATGACTGTTTGCTGTCCTTGCTCCTAAATGGTGGAATGAGCTCCCCAACGACATCAGGACAGCAGAAAGTCTGTACATCTTCCACCGCAAACTAAAAACACACCTCTTCCGACTTTACCTTGAATAGGTAGCACTTTAGTAGCACTTAAAATGGCACTTACGTATAGCACTTTGAAGTTTGGCTATCTTGAAGAAAATTGTACTTTCTTAATTGTTGTTGTTCTGAATTCGTACCCTCGTGGTTGAAATGCACTTATTGTAAGTCGCTTTGGATAAAAGCAATGTAATGTAATGTAACTGATAGAGCAAGTGGGAAGCCCTGACTTACTGCAATAATATTGACTGATGATAAAGCTCTTTTCTTCAAAGCAGTGTCAAGTTTTTTTCCTGTCTTTCCTGACCACACTTGATGAATTGATTAGTTGATTGGCGAAAATACTGGTAAATGTTGTAGTTTTGTGTCTGAAGTAGTTTTTGCATAAATAGCAAACTTTATTTTTAGATTTGGATAACTTAGCACAGCTTAATGTCATCACCTGATTGTTTGGCGAAAAGTTGTGAAAAATATTTGTAGACGTCTGCATACATTATATATCTATCAATGACTGACACCATAGTCAAACATGATCTTTCGTCTTTGTGTTGAGGCTGTTTTGCCTGTCTGTGCGTTGACAATCACCTCATGGCCTTGTATTCAGCATGACAGTGGGTTGGGCTGTGTGTCAAGATGAAAGCAAGCATGTGCTCCAACAAAAGACATTGTAATCACGAAGGCCTTTAAAGAAGCTCTAGTCTCTAATGGTCTGGAACAACGCCCATTCAACTCCACTGGAGTCAAGAGTATATGAGAAGGGTACACTTCTGGTGAGATTACAAGTCATGCTGTCACTCTAAACGCAGCAAAACATGCAGCCTTCCGAGTATTTATATACACTATGCTCCCAACAGCTAAGCAAAAAAGGAGATGCTGTGGTAAGTCCACTTCAATTGAGTGAGAACCTGACCTGATGTCAGCAGATGGCTGATCAGAGAGGAAACCTCCCATCTCAGCTCCCTGTCCATCAAGCCAGTCTCAGTACCTTAGCTAATCCCCTCAGGACACTACAAGTATCCTCTGCCAGCTCCCAGCCAGCTTTACCATCTGGTCCCTGCACTCATTATCGAGAGAGCTACTTCGGCAAAAACACCAATAATAGCATTAAAGGTTCTCATTTCGATATGGCTAATATTCAGACAATTCAGAGGAAAACACTACCTTCGGTGGGATGGAAGCCTATAAAACAGCATTCAGGCCATGTGACATAGATCTTGCCTGTTTAAACCGCAGGCTATTGAGGTACAGTAGGTAGTGTGTAGGACACGAGACAAAGATACTGACAATAAGTGTGAGGGGCATATTGGTGCTCTGAAAAGAGAAATTTACCAGCAACAGTTGCTAAAACAGCAGTCGGAAGTTAATGTAGAATAGTTGTGTAAATTTGTCGATACAATGCTGGACACCAAAGTCTTCCTTGAACTCCTGCCTAAAACTGACTACTCATGATATGTTTTGCTGCATTCAACCGCTGGCTTTCGAGGTGCTGTCCAGCAAAACGATGTGAGCTTTGTAGACCATTGGAAAACTTTCTGGGAAAAACCTGGTCTAATCAGGAGAGACAGTGTCCATCCCACTTTGGATGGTGCCGCTCTCATATCTAGAAATATAGCTGTGGTTATTAAAAACCCTGAAGCAGGACATTCCAGAGTTTACAATAGTCTAGCCTGGAAGTAATAAAAGCAACCAACTTTACGGCATCACTCTGAGGCTGTTCTGGATTCTATTATTATTGTGTAGATTAAATAAAGCAGTCCTGGAGATTTATGTGTGATTGGAAAGGCATCAAAGATTGGCTCCATGATTGCTCACAGTGGTGCTGGAGGCCAAGGCAATATCATCTGGCGTAAGTATGTGGTTGGATACAAATTTCGAAGGTGCCACATACAATAACAATAGTTGATCCAAAATGCTGGAGTGAGAGTACAGACCGGCGACCCTGACAAACCCCTTGTTATGCTGTTATAGGCCAAGGCTGCTGGGGGACCTTTACATGCATTTATATGCTACGGGTACATTTAATTAACTTTATGCCTT
This sequence comes from Embiotoca jacksoni, assembly GCF_022577435.1. NCBI lineage: Eukaryota > Metazoa > Chordata > Actinopteri > Embiotocidae > Embiotoca > Embiotoca jacksoni. Next base: position 11,536,071 of record NW_027185341.1, on the reverse strand, counting down.
TTCTTACCCATAATTTTGTTTTTGTTTGTCATTTCTCTATGTAGTTCTCCTTGCTCTGTATTTATTTATTTTTTCTTTTGCAGGTTTCCCTGGCCCCAGAGCTGCATGTTTCTGCTCTATGATTGCTGACCCCACTAACAACATTTTTTGTCTTGGATCTCTATGCTGTTCTTTTCTTTTTCTCACCCCAACCGGTCGAGGCAGATGGCCGCCCACCTCGGAGCCTGGTTCTGTCAAAAGTTTCCTCGTGTTAAAAGGGAGGGTTTCCTTCCCACTATCGGAAGTTTTTCTTCCTGTTAAAGGGGAGTTTTTTTCCTCCCGGCTGCTGCTCATGACGGAACTGTCGAAATGTTGGCTTCCTCTCTACAAGGTTCTGTTGGGAGGACTTTACAATGTTAAGTGCCTTGAAATAACTTGTGATTTGGCACTACATGACGTAAATCAAATTTAATTGAATTGAAGTTGAACCCCTGATTGAGCCCATTTATCAACACAATCAATATTAGCAGGAGCAGACGCCCATTGAAGTTTACAGTACTTAAAAATCTTTAGCTCCAGATTATATAGTTTGTGTCATAACTCTGTGAACAGCTACATTACTAAATACAGTTGTGATTAAAAGTTTTGTGAACTTTTCCAATATTTTTGCATAAACAGACAACGACTGTCTTGCTGCTCCCACAGCAGGAATTCACTGGTCAAACAGTCTATGGTGGATTCTCCAAAACTAAAAATAAGAAATGATATCCAAAATGGTAATCAAAAGGTTAATAAAATTGTTCCCACATCCATCACAACTCTCACTGTTGTGACTGCATACATTTTTTTATGCACAAATCCTACAGTAAAATGAATACATTACACTCTACAAATGAGGTTACTGGTGTAAAACTATGTTTCATTTAAATGTGATTCAAAAGTCAGAGTTAAAAAAAAAGGAAGTAAGTAAAATAAAAAAAATCGAGCATTGCTCAACCTTATTTTTTGCACCGACCCGTTTTCAAGCCTTTCAAAGCAGGTCACTACAAACCAATCAATCTGCCCTCATTGCTTATTGACAAGGTGGTTTGGTTATGGAAGATAGTTCAGGTCATCTGAAAAGCCCTGTGCTGCTGTCAGACACTGGAGACTCGTTTCTCACATATATATAGATATATATCTGTGTGCAATATATAAATCATCCTCCATATTTCTGATATGTGAAGTGCCAGTGCCTTCCTCCAGGGCACCTCGATGCTCGTTTATAAAACAGCAGAGAACATTACTCATTAATTCTCCCATGTTGCATTGCCTCAGCCAGCCTGGCAGTCATTGCAGCGCAAAAACAAGACAAAAATCACTTTTAATATTTTCTATGCCCAGCAGTTCTCCATGTCTGTAGAGTGTAGAAAGTGTGTAACAGGCTTTTTCCTGAAAGCCACAGCTCTGTTCCCAGAGCGGGTAACTGAGCAGCCAGATATCCTGATGAAAGCCCAGAGCAGATAACGCCAAAAATCAGAGGCAGCTTCAACTTCACAGCTTGCTTGCAGTCTTAACTTTTCCTGAGCCTGAATAAGGGAGAACCCTGTCGTTTGCAACAATGCTACTGTGACGAGAGCTTGCTTGTCGCCTGACTTGGAATCTAGGCAGATAAGAAACTCTGAAAGAAGAAGAAAGCCTCCTTAAAACCCACACAGCGAGACACCGGAGCTGCAGGGTCTGCATTTAGGAGATTAGCTCATGTTGTGCCACACTTTGAATCCACTTAGTTTCAAATTGTCCCCAAGCCTGAATGCTGTGTTTTGCGGTCAACAGCTGAACCTGATGCTGTGGTTATTGCACAGAAACTGCAATTGTAACTTATTTGTAACAACAAGGTCGAGGATGGCAGGAGCTTCAATTCTGCCATCTAAGTTCTGTTTTCACAGTGGAAACAATTACACTCTCAGTACAACACAAACACAACATTGTATTAACCGACTATAGAACTACCACCTGCCTCTGGAGGTTCCATACTCACTGGTTTTGTTGCACTTGACTTTGGAAAGAAGCCTGTGAGCCAGCAGAAGGTCTCCACACTTCACTGCCACCAGCAGATCCTGTTCTTTCCCCATGATTTTACAGACCTAACCAGAGAAACACCAACTGATCCCTGGTGACAACCAAGACCACTTTTTTCTGGTCTTGTAAATACTCTTTCAGGCAGATGGTTTTCAGTGAAGACTTGTCAACACATTAGCGGGTAGCTGCTGAATCCCAGCCATGAGATGAGGATAGTGAATAGAGGAGCATCTAGAGGGACGGAGCATCAGGTAAGTTGGTCCAGGAGGTGCACTTCCCCTTGTTGTTGTTTAGGTCCATTAGCTCTGATGGTTGCCTGGCTGCGTGATGACCTCTGATCTGGAGAGACAGTCGGGCTCGTGGAGGTTTTATTTGCTTGCAGGGCTGTGTGTATGTTCATAGTCTGTCTACTGTCAACCTGGAAGCATAAGCAGCCCAACCTGGAATTACCCTGCAAAGAAAGAATGACACAGACTTTGAGTCTACTGGCATTTAAGGAATAAAGTCAAAAAAGAGCGCTACCATATCGTGAGTAAGCAAGTAAAGTTTATTTGTCGCGGATATAAAATCACAGTGTTTTTCATGAATAAAAACAGCCCAGAAACAGCATGATTTGAAACCGTTAAAATCACAACAACAATTAAAATAACAATAACAACAAGCAAATGAGTAAACTAGTGGAGAGATAAGCCAGTAAAGGGTAATAAATAAAATAAACTATATATAGACAGGCTGACCAAAAGCCTGTCTGAATAAAAATCATTTTTAACTGTCTTTTGAAAATGTCACAGGAGTTGAGAGATCATAGCGACAGGGGGAGAGTGTTCCACAAACTTCAGTGCAACAGTTTGAAAAACTCGGTCACCTCGGGTTCGAGGGACGTCCAGTAATCTTTGCTCAGCGGACGCTGTCAGGCTGATTGCTGACCAAAATCTGTCCGTAGCACAAAGTATCAGAAACTGTCAAGAAAAGCTGGCACTGCTTTTACTTTTTCTTTTTCTCACCAGTGGACACTAGTAGAAAAAGTAATGAAAAGGGGAAAAAACTTCATAAAACTTTATGGTCGAACCTTGTTCATTGATGATTAATAACATTTGTAGTTTTGTATAGAACACAAATTTGAGAATTGTTTTGCAGTGCAAACAAGCTGGGACGCTACCAGGAAGTACCTGTTCGAGGACACTATATTTTTGCCCATCATTCATGCAAAGTGAAGGTGTAACAGCAAGGTAACATAGTTTGGGAAGATTTGGGCAGTTTGTAAGAGAATAAATAGTTCTTGCATGTGATACAAATTCATCAACATCAACTGGTTTTATTTGATATTATGATACATTTTCAGGGCATAATTCTGTCAGGAGGAGGAAAAACTTGAGCGAGGAAATTTTATAGTGACAAATGTTGAACAAATCACAAGGTTTTACATGATGCGTTGCGTAGTTTACAATTTTGTTTTTCCACAGACACAGGTGTTGAAAAAATGTCACTTCATTGTTTTATACAGTAAAATAAACTGATTGTCCCCCCACATGAGGACATAATTGTTTTTTCAAAAACTACTTTCTGTTCAAAGATAGCTTAGTTTGTCTACTTAAGTGGTCCCACGGATCCCAGATAACTCTGAGAAATTAAAAATCCATGTAAAATGAAAGCACGAGTCTTAAAGATGAAGCACCGCATGCCATTCTGCCAGCTTATGTCTTTGGGGGAAAAAAAGAGATCTATATTTTTCTCTCCAAGACGATAGTTAGGCAAAGCCGACTGCTGCGTCAGAACCAATTTACCTGAAATTGTGTGAGACAGCAAGTGCAGAAACAACATTAAGGGACAAAAAATAACCAACTCGTGTTCTCAGAGAGGTGTAAAAACAGCCCTCATGGGTTTTTCTCCTTCTACAACTGACACAGCATCAAACAGGCTTTTTCCTCAGAGCCATACAGCCTCAATCGTAAACAGAATTGAAGTTTGAAGTCCAAAAGGAAGCAGTGTGGTAATCTTGGAGAAGACAGTGCAAACACAGCGCAAATCTATCTTGTCTCAACGTCAGTAGCCTATGCAAGTTATCAAGAATTGAAGCAGCAGCCAAAAGATTTCACATTTAAGTAAGTCAGCTAAATTTGTTTTTCAGATCTCACACCAACTTCATACAACACGCTTTCTGTGTGGAAATGATTTTCATTTCATTCTACGCCGCTCTCGGGGTATACGACTCTCATGTTAACACCATACGTAGCTTATTCTGTCTGCCAGCCTATTTAGGGACTGTTAGACAGACAGTTCAGTTATTCCTCTGGACTACTAGGTGATCATGCAGAAGTGCAGCACAGCAGTAGATGCCAATGCATGTCTTTGCACTGACACATAATCTAAAACTAGCCAGGCACCTTGCCAGACAGTAAACAACTGTGCAGCCTCTCCATTGAAACGAGCCAGAATGTAAACCGAGTCCAAATGTATCTTGTTAGAGAAAATGTCAGTGGATAGTGAGGTAGTTCGATGGTCGTGGATGAAATGCAGAGTGGGAGATGTTAAATCCATAAATCACACTGACTAGACTGTAAACAAATCCTTCAGGAGCATCTTCTGTCTTGTAGTATTTACTACAGTCAAGTGAAGATGATTTTTAGAAAGTAGAAAATAAAAGCATCTCAAATTGCTGTAATTGTTCTGACTTCTTATCAATTAAATTTGACCTCTTTAGAATGAATTTGCATATCAGTAGAATGTGTTGGAGCACAAACTTAAGGCCACTCTCAACTCCACCAATTGAATCCTACATAAGACAGCAAGCGCACATATCCATTATTAAAAGGTTTTGGGCACTTTAAGTTATTACTGACACAGATCGAAAATCTGCAATAACACATTATTATCATCTCAGGTTTTCGAACTGCATCACTTCGTATCCACACTGCCTTCTTTCGCCAAAATAAAGCGAGGGAAGGATGAAGCAGTGGCAAGTTGATTTTGTATTGAGATGCTCGACAATGACTGCCTACGTGCCGAATTTTGGGCAAAATGCCACTGGCTCGTTTAAAGTTATTACACGTTATATTGATTACTTAAAAGTGAAGAAACGGGAATGTCCCATTTTTTTCACACATTTATTACGGATTGGTCGGTTGATCCTCATCATACCAATCCGTTTGTTTATTCTTCTTCTTTCCGAACTTGTCGGTCTTAACTGTCAAGCTGTTCCAACTCCTGATGGAGCACAAACTAAAAACGCAGCATTAAATGACAAACCTGATTCCAAATAAATACATTTATAGAGAGAGAAGGGGGTCTCACCTGTTGTAGACGGTAAACGGCAGGTTGCGGCCAGCTATTTCTCAGCGGAGTCACTAAGGAAAGAGCGCTGAGTAGTCCGATACGGAGTGGAGTGTCTAGTGAACTGTACAGATATACGCGACTTCCGGTACTAACTTTCAAAGTAAAAATGTTTATTAACAAATATTGAAACTTCTTTCTTTTCGAATTGCAAAATTTTGATATGCTTTGGCCCTGAGTGTTAGCCATTTATACATGAACGGGGAAGTCCACCGTAAATGTTTTTGAAACAATTGAGCAATCGCCATGTATGTTAATGCTGGTTGTTGTTTTTAAAGGCAAAATGACATAACCCCTTCTATCATAGATTATATTATCCTTCTTAAATCTGGCTAACTTTACAGAGGTGATGGACTACAGTCTCTTCTGGATAACCGGGATACAGGAGGGAGAACACAAGATCAATTCTGTCAAGACAAAAGTGTTTTTTTTTTTTTAAATACACAAACTGGTTTTTGTTTTTTATTTGTTTGTTTGTTTTACAATTAAATACCCTAAAATCAAACAGGGAATGTAAATGTCCAGGTTGATCAAATTATATTTGCCGGTATGCATAATGGCAGTGAGAATGAAACTTAATAACCTCACGCATTATTTCGAAACTGTACCACTTCTGACCAGTATTAAGGAAAAGTGTTGTTGGAAGTGTTTATTTTTTCCCTGCATGGAACCGTACTTCTGGGGACGCCGAGAAAGACTCCCTATGTGATGGCGACATCTGCTGGTCAAGTTCTGTGTCTGTGTGTGTGCCTGTGTGCCTGCGTGTCTCCTGGTCCCAGTTTAACCAACGTGGGTGCCGAAATAAAAAGGGGCAAAGGGGGCTGTTATGTGAATGACAATGGAATTCTGTCAACTTTATTGTTCACAATTGCTTCTATAGTAGCATTTCAGATGTGAATATGGGCTTTAAGAGTCTGCACATGTTTGGTTTAGGTATCTTGAAAGTGGATAAAAGGTGCTTGCAGCTCATCATAATGTCTACATAATCTGTCTTAATTTTCATGAGGGAAATGTTCTGGTATAAAATGTTACACATGATAGCCTTGTAAATGAGGATAGGAAGTAAGTACATATAGAATGCATATAAGATGTAGTTGCGGAAGTGCCTTAAATTGTAGTATAAGGCACTTCCTCAACTGCATCCACTGGGCGTTTGCTCCAAAAAGGCTCAGGCGCCATTGATTCCCATTCAACTTTATTTGATGAAATATGATGTCAATGAAAACATTTTTAACGAGTCACTTAGGTGTTGTTCGCCAAAGTCACTCTCTCCTATTCTCTGGTGGTCCATCTGAAAACAATCTCTAATTACATAGAAGTTCATATGTTTTACTTACTCACCTGGATGTGAAGTGCAAAATAATGAAATATTTAATTGTTTAAGAGATGAGATGGAGTAGTCTCCTCTCCTTTACTCCCCCCAGAAAATACCAGCAGTGGCAGTCCTATTGTATATACAGAAAACAGTGGGTTAAAATTTGGTATTTTCCAAGGGAATTCACACACCACAGTGAAGGGTAATTGGCACACAGATAGCGGAAGAGGAGAACGTTGACTGAAATTTTTAGCCAATGACAAGTTGTGCCAGCATTCTACATCTGGTGTGTTTAGACTAAGTTTAGAGTTAAGCATGACTTAGTTATAGTTATGGGTTTGCATGAGATGATCCACAATGAAGGGAAGCCAATGTAATATCTGCATAAACGTGTGTGTGTGTGTGTGTGTGTGTGTGTGTGTGTGTGTGTGTGTGTGTGTGCACATGTTAAAAGAAAATAACCCTTGATGACAGTCCATAAATGTTAAGCTATATTAGTTACTGCTGATAATAGCGTGCTGATTGTTCGCAGTGGAGAAGGGGAAAGTGAGGGCAGCCTCTCTGCGAACTCAGTACTCTTGAAGCCACTGCGCAGAGGAAGGAAGAATAAAATCCTTGACAGCCAGGCAGATGATCCTGACTTCCCTGAAGTTCCTTAAAAAACACACCATCCCTCGTTCAAGTGAAACTAATGCGAGAGTTTATAGTCACACAAGTCGCGAAAAGGGGATTTGTCAGATTAAAAAGAAGTATATGAGGGTTGTTGTGTGTCAGAATAGACCTTCAATTGGCAGAAAGAGAGAACATTCACTCTCTTCCAAAAATCTTACAAGATTCAAAAACTATTAAAAAACAAAACAGGATTATCAGAACCTCACTTTCTTTATCAATTCATAAGTGCAAATGAACACAAACTGAAGTAAATAATTTAAGACGATTTAGTTGTTTCCACATGTAAAATTAAAACCAGCTGACCCAATTACTTTCAATTCAATTCGTCCATCCATTATCTATACCAGGGTATGAACAGGGTGATGAGGGAGGGGGGGGGCTATCCCAGCTCACTTTGAGATAAGGTAGGGTACACCCTGGACAGGTCGCCAGTCCATCACAGGGCCGACACTTATAGACAGACAGAAACAAAGACCATTCACACCTAAGGGCAATTTGTAGAACCATCAATTAACCTGTGGTGCATGTTTCTGGATGGTGGGAGGAAGCTGGAGTACCCGGAGAGAACCCACGCAGGCACAGGGAGAACATGCAAACACCATACAGAAAGGCCCAGGCCCGGTTTCGAACCCTGAACCTTTTTTTGCTGTAAGGGACAATGCTAACCACTGCGCCACCCCCAACTCAATTAAATTGTATTTATATGGTGCCAAATTACAACAATTCCCACATAAACTAGGAGGAAAAAAAACTCCTCTAAGGGAGAAAAACCTCCCTTTTAACAGGAAGAAACCTTCGATAAAACCAAACTCAGAGGTGGGTGGCCATCTGCCTCGACCGATTGGGGTGAGGGGAGAGCAGAGAGAGAAAAGGACAGCATAGAGATACAAGACAACAGTTGCTGGTGGGGCTGACAATGGCAGAGCAAAACATGCAGCTCCATGGCGGGACATCTGCAAAAAAAGGACAGAAACTGCACAAGCGAGAGAACTGAATGGAGACAACAGACGATAAGCAAAAACTATGGGAGAGAAAAGGCATGAAGTTAATGAGATGTCATGGTGAGATACGAGTGTATAGAGAGTGAAGGAGTGAGAGGAAAGAAGCTCAGTACATAACGAGGTCCACCAGCAGCCAAGGCCTATGACAGCATAACCCGAGCCAGCCCTAACTAAGCTTTTTCAAAAAGGAAAGTTTTGAGTCTAACCTTAAAGCTAAGGAGGGGAGGGTTTCTGCCCCTCAAACACAAACTGGGAGCTGGTTCCACAGGAAAGGAGCCTGAAAACTGAAGGCTCTGCCTCCCATTCTACTTTTGGAAACTCTAGTAACCACAAGCAGGCCAGCGTTCTGAGAGCGAAGTGCTCTGTCAGGATGATGTGGTTCTACAAGATCCCCAAGATACGATGGAGCCTGGTTTTTAAATGAGTAATTTGGACTTCCTAACAACAAGCAATTACAATAATCTAGCCTAGAAGCAACAAGCAAATGAATGAGTTTTTCTGCATCACGCTGAGCAAGGATTTTCCTGATTTTATTAATGTTACGTAGATGAAAGAAGGAAGTTCTGGAGACTTGCTTTATATAGTGTCTAAAGGACAAATCCTCATCAAAGATGACTCCAAGGTTCCTCAGAGGTGCTGGAGGCCAAGACAACGTCATCTAGAGTAACCAAGTTATTAGAGAAAGAGTTTGAGGTGTTTAGGACCAAGTACAATAACTTCCGTTTTGTCTGAATTTAGAAGCAGGAAGTTTTTGGTCATCCAGGCCTTTATGTCTTTTAGACAGGCTTCAAGTTTTACTAACCAATTAGTTTCATCTGGTTTTATAGAAAGATATAGCTAAGTGTCAATGGAAGTTTATGCAGTGCTTCCTGATTACATCTCCTAATGAAAGCATGTACAAAGTAAAAAGTATTGGGCCTAACACTGAGCCTTGTGAAACTCCATAACTCTCATTTGTCTGGAAGACTCATTGTTGACATGGACAAACTGGAATCTATCCGATAAATAGGATTTGAACCAGTCTAATGTAGTTCCTTTAATCCTCGTAACATCTTCTAATCTCTGTAATAAGATCGTATGATCAATTGTATCAAAAGCAGTACTGAGGTCCAGAAGAACAAGTACAGAGACAAGTCCATTATCATCACTTTATCTGAACTCGGCACTAAATCAGATAAAAAGTCAGAATTCAGTTAGAAACTGAATAAGGACCAGGTGGGCGATAAACAACAACAAATAGAATCAGTTTCTGTGCTTTCCAATTTGGGTGCGAGAGACTAAGAGTCAGACTCTCAAATGAATGATAACCAAGTTTTGGTCTCAGATTAATTGATAAACTTGAGTGGAAGATTGCTGCCACTCCTCCTCCTCAGCCTGAATCTCTAGGAATATGATCATTAATATGACTGGGAGGAGTTGCTTCATTAATACCAACATATTCTTCCTGTTGCAGCCAGTTCTGAGACAGAATAAATCAATCTGATGATCAGTTAAAGTCATTTACTAACAGATTTAGAGGAGAGATCTGATATTTAATAGTCTGCTTTTAATTGTCAGATTTTTTTTTTTTATTCATTAATTTGGTAGGATCAATTTTTATAAAAAAAAAAAATTTTTATCGATACATCTTTTCTTTATTTTTTTTTTTTAAATATAGGTGGTCTGGGTACAGACACCACCTCTATAGGATGCTGAATGTTTTGGGTGATTGACAGCTCTAAAGAAGCTGCAGAGGAGCGTGTAAGACTGCAACTCTGCATCCTGACCTCAACCCTGGATGTCATGTTTTAGGGCTGTTAAGAGACACGGCCATATTTCTGGAAAGAAGCACTGCACCATCCAACGTAGGATGATGCCATCTCTCCGGATCAGACCAGGTTTTTCCCAGAAACTATTGTTAGCGGGACACCACCTCGACAAGCAGCGGTGAAGTGAAGACATACGGCTTAACACATCATCACTGGTCCGGTTAGGAAGGGGTCCAGAGAAAACTACGGAGTCAGACATAGTTTTTGCAAAGTTGCACACCGATTCCACATTAACTTTAGTGACCTCTGATTGGCTTCACTTTATCCACATTGTCATGTTACAGCCTTATTCCAAAATGGATTAAATTCATGTTTTTATTTAAAATTCTACACACAATACCTCATAATGATAACATGGAAAAAAGTTCATAAACATTTTTTGAAAATCTATTAAAAATAAAGAACGAAAATATAACATACATAAATAAGTATTCTTTGTTGAAGCACCTTTGGCAGGAATTACAGCCTCAAGTATTTTTGAGTATGATGATACAAGGTTGGCACACCTACTTTTGGACATGATGCTTGGCATTCAGGCCAAAGAGTTCAATCTTTGTTTCATCAGACCAGAGAATTTTGTTTCTCATGGTGTGGGAGTCCTTCAGGTGCCTTTTGGCAACCTCCAGGCAGGCTGTCATGTTCCTTTTACTGAGGAGTGGCTTCCGTCTGGCTACTCTACCATACAGGCCTGCTTGGTGGAGTGCTGCAGAGATGGTTGTCCTTCTGGAAGGTTCTCCTCTCTTCACAGAGCAACGCTGGAGCTCTGTCAGAGTGACCATCGGGTTCTTGGTCACCTCCCTGACTAAGGCCCTTCTCCCCTGATTGCTCAGTTTGGCCGGGCGGCCGACTCTAGGAAGAGTCCTGGTGGTTGCAAACTTCTTCCATTTACAGACGATGGAGGTCACTGTGCTCATTGGGACCCTCAAAGCTGCAGAAATGTTTCTGTACTCTTCCCCAGATCTGTTCCTCGATACAATCCTGTCTCAGAGGTCTACAGACAATTCCTTGGACTTCATGGCTTGGTTTGTGCTCTGACATGCACTGTCAGCTGTGGGACATATATAAGTATAGACAGGTGTGTGCCTTTCCAAATCATGTCCAATCAACTGAATTTACCACAGGTGGACTCCAATCAAGTTGTAGAAACATCTCAAGGATGATCAGTGGAAACAGGATGCACCTGAGCTCAACTTTGAGTGTCATGGCAAAGGCTGTGAATACTTATGTACATGTGATTTTTAATTTTTTTAAAAATTTGTAATAGATTTGCAAAACTTTCAAAAAAACTTTTTTCATGTTATCATTATGGGGTATTGTGTGTAGAATTTTTAGGGGAAAAAAATTGATTTAATCCATTTTGGAATAAGGCTGTAACATAACAAAATGTGGAAAAAGTGAAGCGCTGTGAATACTTTCCAGATGCACTGTAAATAATTGATACTGTACTTACATTTTTGCCTTAAAACAGAAACATGTGAGCCAGAAAAATAATTTAGGAGCACAGTATGCGAGTAAACTTTCTTTACCATCATATTTTGTTACAAGCATAATGTGTTGACAGAATTCAAGACAACTGTGATTAATTGATGTGAGTTGAATCCTTCAATCCTTCAATCCTTCAGTTCCTTAAGCCGACAGGGGCTTACTGGTAGTTGCAGATAGACAGATCACTTTACAGATTAGCCCAAAATATCTGGTTGTTTAAAACTGCCCATATTTTAGTGGCATATAAACATGTGACATGTATTGCAGCTGCTTCACAATAAAAGCCTCCCGCTGGTTCGCCAATGAAAAGTTTTTTGGCTGGACCACAATGTGGCGCCATTGGTTGGACTGAATGCTGTATGACTGACTGATGAAGTCATCACTGAATGATCAAATGCAGGGACTACCTATACTTGGTTCAAATTAAAAGCCCTCATTTCAAATTAAAAGTCCTGTAGTGTTTCATACACTGTCCGGCCACATACTAGTTTTTGACCTGGTTTACAAGTATGAAAAAGCGGCTTCTGTGTCTAAAAACAACTTCAATGTTTCAAAAAGTTGTTTCAGTGTACGTAGACATTGTCATTTTTTTTTTAAATGTTTTGAAAAGATCTTGTATTTTTAGTTGTTTTTTTTAAGCTAAGTACTAATGGTCACAAAAACGTTTGTAACACAAGTGCTGAAGTTGACCAAACAATGTAACTCGTGCGTCACTGTGCTGCGCTCCGCTCGTGTGCAACAGGAACAGTATGTAAACATATACAAACTCTTGTGTTATTATCTTCTTTCATGCCTCTTTGTATAAGTTTATGAGATTGTAAATCCAGCTCCAACAACTGATAAAGTTGTACCTTCGCGGACCCCCTAGGGGTTGCGGAACCCTGTTGAAGACCTCTGCTCTAGAGAGAGAGAGAGGGGTGTGTGACATGCAAAACAAAAATGAGCCAAAATCCAATCAGGGAGACCTTTCCTAAGATGCATGCACCTCTAGGGTATCAAGGTGTGCAATTGTGTTGCCAAGTCATTTTAAAACTGACTTCGAAAACAACTGGGTGGCAAGAGCAGAGTTTCTCAAAACAAAACAAAAACACACGAAAAAGACAGATTCATTGTGAATATTTCCGTGGTTCATTAAATATAATCATCCTTTGGCATGTTATTGTAGTAGTGCTGTGAATCAGTCTCTCAGAGTGTTTTGTCTCCATTCCTACCAGTGGTTTCACACTATTCCACTGATATAGTTTTTCTGTATATGCCAGCAAAAGGCAGGACAGTCTGCAAGAAGCTAAACATAAATGTAAAGTATGGTGGATTTAAACTTTTCAAAATAATCAGCTTTAACAATGTTTTTTTACATATAAGAGGACTGCTATTCGTATGAGGGTGGATGATTTGTTTTCTTTATAAAACTTGAATGTACTCTTGTTTTTGTGGCTTGCTGTGGAGGATGTCAAGATGAGGGCCACCTCACTACAAACTCAGTATTTCCAAAAAAGGGAAACCTTGAGTTTCTGGGAGGAAGAAGAGACCCATGACAGTGAGGCAAAAGAGGATCCTCACATCCTGTGAATTCCTCAAAAAACACATCATGCATCATTCTTCTGAAAGCAATGTGTGTGTTACTGATGACTGGTGTTTGTATGTGTACAGTTTAATAAAGAGTGCCCCACGAATGTCAAAGCTTTTATAACAAAAACACATGTTTTGCATTGCAGCTTGACGAGTCGATAAAGGACGGGTTGAGCAGGACGGGAGCGATAGCGAGCCAGAGGGACACAGAACAGTCCCAGGACCTTGATGGTGGGGCGTCGCCTTCACCCACGGAGAGCTCCTCTGTTTCTCCTCCTCCTCCTTAGTTCACTGAAAAACCAGCCCAGAGGCCAAAACGGTGACGACACGGAGAGACAGAAAGTTGCCATGTTGCATCACATGTTAGATAGGATTCAGGAAAACATGCAGAGAACCCGGATTCGTTTGGTGTGACCGTGGCACCGGCACTGAAGAGGACACGCAACCCTGTGCTGAGGAACAAAATTAAGAGACAAATAATGACTGTACCATATGATGCTATTGACTCGGAGCAGGTGACAGACCCAGGTCTCGTTCCAGCCCGAGCAGTCTTTAAAAAAAAAAAACTTCACCAAAGGAAAGAGAAAACAATAATAAACATGTTAAGAATAGGTCACAGTAGGGCTGTACACTGTACTTCATGTGTTTGGAAAGCAGCCAACAGGACACATTGTCAAATTAGCAGAAACTGTAGAACATGTGGTAAATTGTGGGAGGAATGACTCGATGAATGATTTGAGAAGATTCAGGCTGACAGGAACAGGATTTAAAGTCATTTTTAGAGTGTGGGGACAAGGGACGAGGCAGAAGATGTTTAGTCAGCTTCCCAGTGAGAACAAAATGAATCGAACAAAGCGGAAGCCGTAGGAAGTGACGAGAACCAAAAGATGGCAGTAGTGCAACATTATGGATGCAAGCTGGCCTTAAAATCCAAAGAGGAGAAAGAAGAAACAATAACATTTAAAGGTGTAACTCAGGAAGCTCAGAGCAGACAATGCGGAAGTGACTACTTGTTGTCCTAATAGGCAGAAACCCTCACCGCGGAAAGATTCCCATAGATTTGTAACTAAGGAACAGACAAATGGTTTTACAGGACTAAGATGGCGAGTAAATAGCAGCTGGCTTTCTTAAATCCACCGCACCCTCCTCAGGTTTGTTTGTCTGTTGTCTTGGAGCCCGGAGACATGCCTAAAAAGCGTGTCGGTTTACAATTGGCTGCTATTGCCTTTATCACCGAGCTAACATTACTGGCCACTCTGTCGGCCTCCTCTCGAAGGAGGCAGCAGCTGTCTTGACAGTCAAGCCTTCCCTGCTCAGACTTTGTTGTCCATTATGTGTCATCTACAGTTGAGGACAGTGATTTTTGTAGCGTGGCTGCTGGGCTACGTCGTGTTTCTGCTCTCCGTCAGGAGGATGTGGACGGGGAAGTACGTCCGCAGTCCGCTCGTGCGTTCGCTCTTTCTGAACATGGTGAGCGAGAGCGAAGCGTCCGCGGCGGACACACAGGAGGTAAGCCATAGTCAGAATTTGACTCGTATTGAGGTTAACAACATGGTAAATGCATCCTTGAAGACTAGACTCGGATGGGTGTGCTGCTGAAAAGTAAATAAGCTTTACAGAGAAGATTTGGAAAAACTGTCAGTAGGATTTGCCCCGAGACAAATCCATGAGGGAAGTCAAAGATGAATGCAGATAAAAGAGGGGATGATGCTGCTGCCCAGACTTCTCTTCTCGCTATTTTATGTTGCATTATCTTCAAAAACTTGTCATTATTTATAGCCTTTGATTACTAAGATGAATCCTGTATTTTTCATACCAGCGAGTCTTCATATTTGTATTTTGATCTTAAAAAAAAACAAAAAAAAATCCCATTTCTCATGCATTTTAAAGTGAATAATACTTTAATTTCATATATTTATACCACTGTGCAGATTTATAATGTAGGCCTGTATAATGGAAGTGTTTGCAAAAGTTCTTCATTTTTTTTTGGTGTGCATTAGATTGGCTGTATGGGATTCATTTAAAAAGTTGAGACTATTCCTGTTACACATGAAGAGAGGAATGCAAAGTCATTCATTCTGAGCAAGGAGAAGCAATTATTTTGTAGATAAGTATCCCAAGATATGCTTGATCAACATCATCGCCTGTGTTACATGCATTTTTGTGACAACTGGTACATGTGCGTTTGCAATTTCACCATCGATCTGAACCTCCAGTTGGGAGCGTGCATTAGACTTTGCGTACAATTTTTGGGGGTAATGGAAAGAAGTGCGTGACTTTTAGGATTTTAATGCTTAGTGAGCAGGTGCGTTGTCATGTCGGTGAAACTCAATTGCCATTGTGCTACAGTTCATTTAGTTTGTGCTGAATATTTTCCCGTAGACACCTCAGAACATCACATTAGAACACTGTGTGGAGAGTGTTACCCTGGGGAACAAATTCATGGTGCACAAGCCTGGAATCAAACTGTGCGTTCCAATATTCTTTACTACCTTAATATTTAGTATGCCAGAAAAATATTTAGTACATCTTAATACATAGTATGTCAAATGTAGTATGCCAAAATATACCAGGATGCAGTATGCAGGCAGGCATACTTTTCTGGCTGTTCTGGCCCATGATCCTCTGCACAGTGGAAGATGCATCACATCGACTGAGATAGTTGGTGGTGCTGATGCTCCACCCGGTTGCAAGTTGCAAAAGGAGGAAGAAGACGACAAAGGGGCGCTAAATAGAAGCGTAGTACTCTTTCAAATATTTTTCTTTTTACTTCAAATGTCGTGCTACGGATCACAACAAATATCGTTCAAGTTCAAGATGCATTTTTATGATGGAAGTGAAGTATGTCCCAATTGTATGCATGCTACATGTGACGGTACATACTTTGTGACGCTAGCTGCAGTGCGTACTTGAAGTAAAAAGAAAAAGTATGTGTTCCAGAGGGCAGTTAAAGAAAATCCACCTGGTTGCACTTCTGACCTGCTTGAAGCATTTCGAGACACTGTTGCTGCTTTTCTGAGTTTGATACAAAGTCTGCCCTCTGTCTGTGTGCCTCAGGAACAATATCGCATCATTTTGATTGTACCCCATATAATGCCTAACATGTACCAATGTGAGAACTTTTTTTTTACAGAACATAATGCTGAAAAAGATGTTGTTTGATTTGTGTTTGTAATTTTTAGTTATATATATATGTATATGTGTGTGTGTGTGTATGTATGTATATATATATGTGTGTGTGTATAATGATTAAATTCCCAGTAGCGTTAGGGCTGCCATGTAGAGTAGGAACCTTGGATTTAGGGGGAATTAAGGAGCTGGACAAGCTGCTTTTCTGACTTGAATTAAATGACAAGAACGGAATTTCAGATTACTGGATGTGGACGTATACAGTAGTTTGAATTTTCCATGAGGATCAAATATAGTTTCAGAGCAAATTTATTTATTTTATATCATTACATAGTTTCAAGTTTATTGAAATCTACTTTAAAACTAATTACCTATTCTGTTTCTAAATGTACTTATTCAACTTGAATGGAACATATTCGAATTATGTTTATATGATTCTTCAAGTTGAGAAATTGAAATATATTCCATTATAGATGACTCAAAGTCACCTATTTCTGCCCATAAATAAGCTGATATTAGCCAGCAGATGGGTCCGGCCTCTTTAGTGACGTGCTACGTCTGCAGGAAAGGTTTGATCCTTTAACCCATTAGGCCGCAAGGTATCGAGACAGTTCATTCTAAGTCTGTAAAATTGTAAATTCTATCCGTCCCATAATCTCAATCGTTCTTTTACCTTCCCGTTACCTATCCAGTGGTACCGGTGCTGCCCTGACCTGCTGGGAGAAGCGGTGCAACCCCTGTTCATCCAGAGCCACCTGGACTCAGGCACCAAGGCTTTTCTCAAGCGGAGTGTGGAGAAGTCCGGCTGGCTGTTCACCCAGCTCTATCACTCCTTTGTATCAACTGTCCTCAGCCCTGTGGTGTCACGCACCTCCATCAATGGGTGAGTGGTGCAGGCTGATCTCCCGTTTCACCTGTAGTCCGTCTTTCTCTGACCTTGTCTCCATCTCAGGTTTCTGGGTCGAGGATCTATGTTTGTGTATTCTGCGGACCAGTTCCGACAATTGCTCCGGATTGGCCCGGACTGGAGGGCCGAGAGACTCCTGGACCTCGGAGCCGGTGATGGGGGCGTCACAGAGGTGATGGGAGCCCATTTCAATGAGGTCTATGCAACTGAGGTTTCATTACCCATGAAATGGCACCTCCAGAGAAAGAATTACAAGTGAGTAGGTTTCCAAGTATATTATTTTGGTCTTATTTGTTTAATTGGTTCCTCTTTATCTACTTTTAGGACTTGTGTTAAAATCAGATTTTTTTTTTCCGGTCATATATGTACGTGTAAAATTAGAACGGGTTAATAAACTTTCAAGCACCATTGTGTATAACTGTTTGACAAAAACAATTCTTTGGATCATTTTAACACCTATGACAAAGTTTGAGACGGAGTTTAGTGGTTTAATTATAAAAATTGAAGGAAGCATGTACACAGAAAAGGGGGAAACAAGGATGAAGCCTTGGGGAACACCACAAATGAAGCAGCGCCACCAGAGAGGAGGCATTACAAACAACTACTAAAAAAGAGTTCTGTTTGATAAGTATGATCAAACCAGTTTGTTCCTGACATCAACTCATCAAATGCTGAGTTGGGGTAGTTTTAGTGTAATGAGGTGAGCAGACATTTCTCAAACACTGTATGGGTATTTAAACACCAACTTCTTATCTCCTTGTTGTTAAACTTTTAATGGAAATGTCGTAGTCAAAGCTAAGCCAAAAAATTACCAATGGAGTTGGTGTTGTGGACATTATGCTGCAATTTTCATGTGGGGTGTTACAGTAAAGGTAATTCCACTCCCCTTCAGAGTTTTTTTTATCCAGCCTTAATGAGCAGCTGGTCTTTTTTTGGTGTGTGTTTACTGGCTAAGATTTGAAATCTTTTCTCTTTTTTTTTAGAATGTATGGCTGCCAATTTATCATTTCTTGTCCCCTTTAGCAAAAAGTCAAATATCACCATCTGAAAGTTCTGTCTTTGCTTACCTCAAGTCTTACGTCTGTCTTCCCCTGTTGATCTTAGACTGCTGGGTGTCGATGAGTGGCAGCGAACTGGTTTCCGGTATGATGTGATCAGCTGTCTGAACCTGCTGGACCGCTGCGATGATCCTCTGCATCTTTTGCGAGACATCAGAAAATCGCTTGTTCCCAAGACAGGAAGACTCATCCTAGCTGCTGTGCTTCCCTTCCAGCCTTACGTGGAAGTCGGTCAGTCGGAAATCAAGTGCTTCACAGATCAACAGAATATTGACACATCACATTCTGTTGATTTAATATATGATCCAAATCAAAACCACTCTGTGTGTATTCACAGGAGGGAGATGGGAGCGTCCCAAAGAACACCTTAAAGTGAAAGGAAAGACGTGGGAGGAGCAAGTGACCAACCTGTCCAATGAGGTTTACCGACAGGTGGGGCTCGAGGTGGAAGCAGTTACCAGGCTGCCATACCTGTGTGAGGGGGACATGTATAATGATTATTATGTTCTTGATGATGCAGTTTTTGTTCTAAAGGCCTCAGACAACAGTGAAGCATCTCCACAGTGAATATTAAATGGTCTGTGAAAATGTGTAAATTAAAGGACCAGTGTGTAGAATTTATGGGTATTGCAATTAATGATCTTATTCATAATTATCTTTTTATTGGCGTATAATCATCTGAAACTCTTTTTACCTTGGAATGAGCCCCTCATCTCTTCATAAGCATGTCCTCTTTCTTTGACATGTTGTACAGCCATGTCTCTATAGTATCCTCGAACAGACAAAGCAAACATTGATTCTTGAGTTTTTTGAGGTTTTTTTTAGGGAGTTTGGCAAACACCATAGGTTCTCCTATTCACTTGGAAGGGGAGAGGGGGGTATTCAGTTGGATGCAATCTGCAACCTCACTGCTAGATGCCACAAAAGTCTACACCCTGGTCATTATCTCAGGTTGGTCCTGGATGGGATTTTAGTGCAATTTTCATACGCTTTAATCATAAAACACAGTATTTCTGACTTGATTAGAAACGGCAAGTCAGATGTGATGCTCAGGTACTGTAACTCCTACGTTTACCAGCCATCATGTGTGACAGTGATACGTTTTAAGCAACAACAAAAAAAGATTAATGAAATGCTTTTTAGCCCGTATTGAAATGCCAACAAAGATTCAATCTTCTAACATATCAACCGTGTTGTAGGTGTTCATTCTACCGTCAGGTCTTTGTGTTTACTGTATTTCATCATTCTGTAAAAAATAATGGGAGGGATCATGGTTGAGTCTTGGTAGAACTTGTACTTTAATTTCTGTGTCTAATGCAGAGGACCAGGACCTGATTTAATTCATTTTAAATGGGCTCCCTGTACTTCCCTGCTTATACTTTTGTCTGCTGTCATGACAAAAGTAATGCAAGTCTTTCTTAAAGCGACTCTCCTTAAGTTATTATAAACTGCCACTATACTGTGACCACAAGTGGCAGTTAAGGAATAATATTCTGAGCTACATTAATTGATTTTGGCCAAACTGTTGGAGCATTGAACACTATATGCGCAGAGACTATCCAAAACACAAAAACACCACCTTTAAAAAAAAACACCATTAAGCCAATGGCACTAGTCACTTATTGCTCCGCTATTCAGAGTGTCTGTGTTAATGTGAACTGGGTTTACAGACTAGAATCACAGCCAAGAAAATCAAGTTGTGAGCAATAGTGTGGTGGAGCCAGGCTTCTGATCAATAGTTCCATTTTTACACATACAGCAGTCAAAGAGCCACATTAACAGTCATTCGTATTTCTGGCTACCTAAGGCCTGAACTACGAAGCCGGTTCAACATACACACGATATCGTTCCGTTATCTGGTTTATCAAACCCTGATAAACAAGATCACGCTAGACGGTCACAAGAAGGTGGTTAACAACTCACTGTGTCAACCCAGGGTTTCTGAATGCAGCTCTAAGCGCGTTCACATAAGAGAGGAGGTATTTGCCCCATCTGACCGATCACAAACATGAGCAATGTATTTCATAAACTAAGAGCAAACTATAATTTTAGTCAAATATGAAGAAGTTAAACACATAATCGACCCGAAAGCAGCACCACTGAATGATGGAAAGATATGCTGGCAAAGAAAATAATAATAATATTTTTTTTTTTTAAACACAGACTGTGTAAATATATTGCCCTGGTTGAAAGGCATAATATGATCTGACTCTAATTGCATGCATGTATTTCATTTAGTTATTCTATGTATTTTCATACATTTTAGTCTTATTATTTCAGGTACTTAAATAAAGGAATAAATATAAAAATATAATAAAATGGTGACTTGACGTACTGACAGAGTACAATGACGGCTATAACAAGTCAGAGGCGTCAAGGCTTCAGTCAGTCTCTGCTGTAGGATGATATCAGTAAAAAGACAATGAAACATAATCTATATTACATAAAAAACTCTTCGTGGGGAAAGCCACTGAGGTGTGTCGGTCTCTGAACACTCTCCCCTCCACAGAGGACTGTCTCACTCACCAAGCTCCACGGGTTCTTCTCTGATTGGTGCTAATGTTTTTCAGAGATAACCGATTCATCAGTCGGGTGGTACTTTTTGATCTGAAATCTTGAACATAATTTTCTCCAGAGCAGGTTAGCTCTGCAACATAAGTTACCATGGCGAAGGTTCCCGGTAAGAAGTGAACCAGTTTCGTAGTTCTGAAAACTCTTTTGAGTTTAACCAGAAGTTACCTCGCTAACCGCAAATCCTGCTTTGTAGTACAGAAAAAAAAAAGTTATGCACTGCTTTCACCAGGTAGTTGCAGATTTTCTCTCTCTGCTGTTTTGAACCGAAAATGTTGTGGCTAAAAAAAGGAGGTTTGTGAAGGTGAAGTTAGGGGTCAGATCAAATCAAAATAATGATCCAAAATTGACCGAGAGGCCCCATAGAGCTTTCCTGTCAGCTTTTGCAACCAGAGTGTCTCTTCACATATTTATATTTCCCATAAAATGCTTGTCAGTGCAGCTTTAATGCAAATACGAAAGGTTAATCTTTGGACAAATAGAGAAGCCTTAAAAATCACAATACTGCCTCATTATGGCAGTTACACAGCAATATCTAGCTAAAAAGAATTAGCCAACATTAGCCACCATAAGTTACTGGTCATACCGGAACCAAGTAACATTAAGCAGTAAAAGCTAGTCTATTGAACTACCATGGGTTTATTTTATTATTTATGAATCAAACTCTCTATTTGTAAGAGAAAGATTGCATTATTTCTTCTTTCAAAGGTTACATGGTCTTATTTTCTATCAGTGTCGTGTGCTTTCGGGTTATGGTGGACATTGGACTATTCAAAACTGTGCCATATTTAATGCAATATTTGTAAAAGTATGTTGTAGGTTCCAAAATAAACATTATACATCACTTGTTCTTTGTTGGCTCTCATTTACCCAATAATTTTTCAAAGGGGTTAGTTGAAAGTTTGGGCAAAGTGAGTCCACAGTGATATTCAATATCTTCCTGTAATTTGTGCAATTATGGAAAACGTTTTAAAGTGATAAAGTCTATCATGACAATTAAATAAACTGTTTAAGATACTTGACTAAAAAATATTTTTAAAATCAGCTATATTTTTCATTTAAATTTTGCCATTTTTAAAAAGATTCAATTTGTTTTTGTTTTTTTACCATTTATGCTTGTAAATTATTCAAAGTTGATTTAATATTTACCAAGTTCTTGGAACTACTTCAAACTTTATCCCTCAAAATCCCCGTTTATACATTTTTTTAAATTGACTTTTAACGAGATAAAGCAGCGGACCTCAGTTACTGTTAATGCCTGAGGGTGCAGAGGAGGACAATTTATATAATGATATGAAATATATGCTGTTGTAAGAACGGAAAAAGAAAAAAACTCAATCTCTGGGCTCAAATGAATTTTCATGTACTCCTTGTCTTCTGCCGCTTGCAATTTGCTCGGACTTTGATCATTGCCCCTTCGGCTATATTTTTTTATTGATGTTGATTTATGAAGTTTTGTTGGCTTATTTAGTGCCACATTCCCTTCAGCACAGCTTCTATTGAGTACTTTTTAAGGCAGAATAATTGCACGAATTTTGTAAAATTGCAAGCTCTCGCAAATATGGGGGAATGACATTAAAGGATTCTTTTAGAGTGCATTTGTAGAGCAGCAATGATTTCCTAAAAGGGGAATTCCACCCAATTTTACACACTGTTCACACATGTTGGGGAATACTACAAGATATGTGAATGTTAGAAAGAGGTGATCTTACAACATATCTGTGGCAGCCAGTTGCATTGTGTAACACAGGCAACAACTTGAGGAAAAAGTGGGGGAAAAAAGAAGTCTCTTTCATGTGCTTATCTTTTACTGCTTGCAATTTGCTTGGACCCGGATCATTGCCGCTTGCGGCTATATTGTTGTGTATTCTTTTACTTCAGATTCCCACAACATAAACAAGAAAAACTATGCTAAATAAGTTGTTTACCTTTGGGAACAATTTATTTTCATCTAAGTAAGACCTCAGTCACGTGTCTTTGTCTGTATAGGCAGTACCTTCACCTGTGAGGTTCATTCAGGGAAAAACAACCAGTAATTTTGTGCTACTGCACTTTAAAATATGTAAAGTTGACTGCTTAATCCTGATTTTGTAGTCAGTACAGTGAATATATATGGTTTACATATGTTGTATCTGATGTAAAGCCAGTGTATGTTAACAGATGCAATACTACCAACTAATAGCTACTACCACATTCTGTATAATTCTACATTTTGCAGTTATGGAAATTAAGGAAAAATAATACAATAAGACAATAGCTTTCATATATGTCAGATGTTTGGATTGCCACAGTTGTACAGATGTTATTTTAAGAGTTCTCAAATCCCACTTAACAGTATTGAATATTATTATTATTATTATTATTATTATTATTATTATTATATTTATGGTGTTGAATACCTCAATAATTAAATCAATCGAGTGTTAATGTAGAACAGTGTGTGATATATTATATTCAGTTTAACATCTGTAATATGTACATGTATGTATTTATTCCTTCTGGCTGAAGACTGAACGTCAACCAATAACATTTATCTGTTAACAGCATAAACCTGCAAAGTCAGACAAATACAATCACAACCTCCCCAATTAAAATTAAAAATGAAAAATCTCTACAGTATATATATATATATATATATATATATATATATACAGTGTATAGACAACAACAACAACAACAACAACGAATCAGCTGTTAGATCAAGGGAGAACCAGACGTTTTTATCATGCCCCAAAACTGTGCAGTCGGTGGAGAGCAAACTGCAGCGCCAGGCTCCAAAAAACTTCAGCTGCCTTCGTGTCGTGAGGTTAACGTTGCCTACGTTTGCATGACATCAGAGCATGTCGGAATCAAAATTGGACAGAAATCCACAGAAACTAACAGGCGTTGCATTGTTGCGCCGACAGACTCTGCGCAGGCCTGGCTCATCACAATCGAAACCCCCTTTACCACTCCACCCTGCAGTCACCGATTACTCCTCGCTGATCATCAAGTCGGTTCGAAATAAGCCGAAATTGAAAACGAACGCATTTGTAGCATAATTTATGCAAATTACATTTTCTCCTTTTCCGATTGGCTGAGCCGGTGAACGTTCTCCCTCTCGCATTGGGTGCTGCTGTCTTGGCCACGTCCCCAGGCCACGTCGCGCTCTGCTCGCCATTTTCCCCATCTTCTGTAGCAAGAGTCACTATTCTATCCTGTCAGGCTGTTGTCGTGTCGCGGTTGCCATTCAACAACTGTCAGATAAAATACTACGCAGAAAAACGGAGCTCTTCATAGAGTCTTAATTCGGTTTGCTACTTAAGGTGCTCCCGCGACCATGAACATTTTCAGGCTAACCGGCGATCTCTCCCATCTAGCTGCCATCATCATCCTCCTGCTAAAAATATGGAAAACCAGGTCTTGTGCCGGTGAGTAACCAAATTCCTTAAATTTGGAGTTTGCACGAATCTCTCTTGTCTTGTACAGAATGTGTCGTCTCGAAAAAAGCTCTTCGCTGTCTTAACTTCTGTAGTTGAGAAGCTGATTAGCCGTTTCTCAGCTACCGTTTGCTACGACCTAGCTGGCTAACAAACAGCGTACATACACCCGGTGTCCCCTGTTATCAAATATGGACAATTATCCAATAAACTCTCACTTTTAATGTTTAAAACTTGGCTACGTGGGACTTGAATCTTGTTAAATGCTGTTATGGGCAAAAAAAAAAAGCTCTGGCAACAGCTGCTCGTTAGCCTTGACAGCGCTGTGGGCCCCACACTAACTTTTGATAGGACACCACATTTGTTAGTTTGACATTTAGGGCCTTGTAATTTCAATTGCTTGATGAAACCCAGTTAGTTCCACGTTTACGCCTGCCTTCCCCCCTCCCTGCTACTCCTATACTTTCTAGTAGAGTATGACCTCTGACGTGGCAGCATTGAGTACATCCAAGTTAACAGTGACTCAGGGCATGCTTCTGAGCTGAGGAATAGTTAGTTGTTGCCTCCTGTATTATCGTGATTAAACTTTGCTGTGTTTTACTGTGTCCGGTGGTCAAAGGTCGGGGGCAGCATTACTGCAAAGACAAGCCAGTGACCTGAGTTATGTCATTACTGCTGTTTGCTGGAGATTACACCGCAGAGATCTACATACACGTCAGTCTTTTTCGAGCTCCAGTGATCCACAATTCCACAAGTTGAGCCTGCATAACTGATTTAGGATAATCGACAGTAAAAGGCTGCTCATTGCAAATAGTAATCTAGAGTTTACCGATCGGAGCCCCCAACTCTGACAGTGGGTGTGACTAAGGGATACATGTTGTCACTTGCCAACACACCAGATAAACAGGAGGTTTGCTGCAAAGTGCAAGTGAGGATGAATACTGTTGAGCTTCTTTATTAGACCAACAGGGCACCGTTACAGCGTACCTTTGTAACCTCACATTCTCCTTAAAATAACTGCACAGTGAAACACAATAATGAGCAAAGAGGAAGGGCTCAAAATGATGCAAGCACCTCCTTTATTTTTGTCATTTATGCTGAGCAGTATGACAAAAAATTATACTTTCTTAAGATTTTGGTAATTTCACAGTATATCATGGTATTTTATTTGATTATTTCTATTGTATGACTGGACATAAAGAGGTTTATGGTGGCTTACTCTACTGTCACGAGCACATCCAATATAATAATATTTCACTGCCATCATGTATATATTCCACACTTGAATATTGTGAATTGTGAATGCACGTGATATATTATTTTGTTTGGGCTGGAATGGTATTCTGCAAAAATACACAGATATTACAATGCACTACACGTATCTGTCCAGCCTTTCTTTATGCACGACTGTACGTGTCTTGCCTTTGTGCACACTGAGCGTTCACTTAGCGGGTAATAACTATATGTTAAATATAAAAGACGTGTTGAATCCAGAGTTTTCATGTTTGCTCTGAGCACATCCTCGTTGACTGTTTACAGCAGGACCATGTTCTTGTCTAGGTGTCCTCGGTTCATAGTTTTGGTTCCACCACACGCTCTTCTATGTAGTGAGTTTCTCGAAAAATGCTTCACTGTTTCACAGAGCTACTGGTTGATGGCCTCGAATTCAATACCTGTTATTGCATTACACTCTTTGTATTCCAACACGTTTTCTGTTGAGATGTATGTTCTCATGTCACCACCAGCGGTAATTACAGCAACTTGATCAACTGTACAATATATTGGCTTTTGGTTTTCTAAGTTTTTGACTTAGTTTCAGTGAGTATGAAAGGTTTGCTGCCTAATGTAAAATTACAGAAATTATTTCAACTGTGCACTGGTATGGTATATATAAATACATATATATATATATATATATATATATATATATATATATATATATATAGCACAAAACATACTGTGCTGGACTTAAACTCTGCACTGTATTAACTTTGATTGACTTACCCGCTGCAGGATGTTTACATTGTTAAATGAGTGAATAAAAAGCTTTCTTTTATTTGCAGGACGGAGATAAAGTGGTCAGGCACGTGTTGTGTAGTAGTGTAAGGCACCAGGTCATTAGTTTACTGTGAATATTTTGCTGTTTGCTTGTAAAATAGAATTCTTCTGAGTTGAACCAACAAAAATGTAATTTAGGTTTGTTGCACTTATGTGAGATATACTGTACCTGCAAACATCAGCGAAATTGCATCAAATCTGTCAGATTTCCCTTTGCATAAGTGTGCATTCTGCCATTTAAATGCTTGAATGCTCTCTGCTGTCTCTCCTCACAGGTATTTCTGGAAAGAGTCAGGTCCTGTTTGCCTTGGTGTTCACCACTCGCTACCTGGATCTGCTCACGTCCTTCATCTCGCTGTACAACACCACCATGAAGGTGAAACTCCGTCAAGTGCTTCTCACCTTCACATCCTGTAGTATTTTTGTCCCCAATTACTGAACACAAGGTGTAAAGGCATGAGTAGCACACAAGACACCTGTGTTTGCTAAGGGATACACCTGGCCAGCACAATTCAACAGCCTTTTTGTCTGTCGTTTTCTGCTGCACAGTTGTCATCTACCTCATGTCAGGAAGCACTGACGCCCTCTTTTTTTTTTTTTGTCTTTATCTTTTAGGTGATCTACATTGGATGTGCGTACGCCACAGTGTACATGATCTACATGAAGTTTAAGGCGACATACGATGGGAACCACGACACATTCAGAGTGGAGTTCCTCGTCGTTCCCGTCGGCGGCCTAGCTTTCCTGGTTAACCACGACTTCTCTCCCCTGGAGGTGAGAAATTAAACACACACACTCTGATTCCAGAAACATTTATCATGAAGGTTTATTAAATACACGATGAACCCTCAGTCCTATGAGGCACCTGCGACTGGTCAGCGGAGGTAACCATACGCAGATTTACATGAACTTATTACCAAATACAGTTAAGTTTCAGTTTTCCTACTGTCTGTTCTGTGTAGAACTAGTCGTCAGTGCATGCTCCCCCCAAGCCCTCTTTGTGGGGGGGATACTTGTGAGATCACAGGTTTCACAAAGTCCTAATAAGTTCCAGTGAAGAAGTCACACCTCTCTAAATTAGGGATGGAACATGAATTTCGAATAGTGGTTATAATATCAAAATTTGATTAGTATATGCGACTATCATTCTTCCTAATTTCTCCTCTTTTACTGGCACCTGGTTGTAATGAGTAACTACCGTCAGAAGGTGGTGGTAATGCGCCTATATGTCTTATTATTGATGGAGACCTCTGGTGAGTCTGAGCCTGAAGCTCTGGCCAATAAAACCACCTTAGCAGGTCCTGAACCCGGATTCTCGCACACATGCCTGTCTTCCATCTGAAGATGACACATCCTTTACTTGGTCTCCAGAAGAATTATGTAAATATATGAATGCATTCTCATCACCGATGGTTGTTTTAGTCACGGCTGACACTCCGTCCCCCTTTTTTTCTATGCCTCAGATCCTGTGGACATTTTCTATCTACTTGGAATCGGTGGCCATTCTACCCCAGCTCTTCATGATCAGCAAGACCGGCGAGGCCGAGACCATCACCACCCACTACCTGTTCTTCCTCGGACTCTACAGAGCCCTCTACCTCATTAACTGGATATGGAGGTTCTACTTCGAGGGATTCTTTGACATGATCGCCATTGTCGCTGGAGTGGTGCAGACCATCCTTTACTGCGACTTCTTCTATTTGTATGTAACAAAAGGTGAGTGCTGTTGCGTTTCTCCTGTCATTTCTTTAAAGAACAGTTAGATTATGAAATCTCTTTTTTTTTTTTTTTTTTATGTGCTGCCTTAAAACAACAAACCCTGCAAGAGCAATCTTGTGGTCATCTATCAGCGTACCCCTTCATTTACTGCAGTCACACTGTATACCAAAACCTTAACTGGCTGATAACTTGTTCTTGAAGGTCAGAATTCTGTCAGTCTTTTAACGTAGCTTCATCCTTGGCATTGTGGCACAGTAAAATTCATGACCATCATAGATTGTTGTCACAGTAATAAATGTCAAAACAATGATTGTGTTTGGTATAGAAAGTTTGGAGAGCAGGCAGACTTCATCAGAGGACAAAAAGAGAAACAACAGAAACATTACAACTGAAATTCAAAACCGAACTATTAGTTTGCCATGTAATTAAATACTGTTTTTTTCTATTGGCTGAGTCTATTCTTTTTTCTTTTTTTTTATGCCCAAAACACCAAACCATCCAAATTTTTTTGGAAGTTTCTTAAGATTCCAAGGCTGTCAGGCAAAATTTTTGTAAAATTTGTATAAAATGAGGCACCACACTGTAGATTATTGTAGCAGTTGTGTCATATGTTGCAGACCTCTGCTAGTTGTAACCACAGCCAGAGTTGGGGCACCGTCAGCTGGTCCGCAAATGTGTTTTGTCAAATAGTCGTGTTGTTATCACATCTCAACTATGTCGAGTATGTGCCAGTGGTTTGACTGTTGGGCTCGATCACATCACGTGCGACGGTTTGCGTTCTCTTTGTTCAATAGTTTTTTTCATAAATTGCTCATACCTTTTGTATTACTGTCAGATTATGTTTCACTTATGGTAAAAGAGTCTTGTTGTTGGTAGCGCGGGTAAAACACAATCTCAAATCAGTTTTCTCTTTCCCTCGTTTAAACAGTAACTCAGAAACATGGGGGCCAAAACCAACACTCAGAACCAATTTTTAAGTGGCAGCAACCAATTTATTGTAATTACTTCAAGTCACAGAGCGCAGCCATACAGTGGAAAACCAAAGCAGCACCTACAATATCTGCTGCACAACTTCATTCAGGTTGTAGATCACTAAATTCCTTGTATTGGAACAGCAGCAACAGACAACCTGTGTAGAAAGTCTGAGTAGGCACTGTCTTGCAATCGAGGGGTCAGTAGTGGGAACGAGCATCCAAATTTAATCAGAACCGGTCCCACAGCGGCACTGGAGCGTAGCAATGATAAGCTCTGACGTTAAATGTCCTGCTATTGATACTGGAGCAATTCATATTATTATCAGTCTGAATTGTGGCCTGTGTCCAACCAGCCTGCTGTGTTTAACATGAATCTATCTGCTCTCATCCCAGTACTGAAAGGAAAGAAGCTCAGTCTGCCAGCCTAAGTGCCAAAGAGGAGTGTTTTGGCAGACTCAAAGTGGGGAATCGGGGGGGAGGGGGAGTGGCATCGGACACCTCTGACAACCCCAACCTCCACCACCGCTTCCTCCTCTTCGCTTTCCTGCCACTGTAAGATGCCTGAGACAGAGAGCGAGCGGAAGCCTCTGGTTGCACCTCCTTCTGATGCAAAATCAGTGGAACGGGAACACAGAGGCTGGTCCACAGTCCTCGGATTTCTGTTTGATGCATCTTGCCTTAACTTTTTGTATTACTCTGTACAAAGGATTTAAAAAAGCAAGAAAAGTTTTCTACATAAAAATGTGTACTCTGGAGATTCGACACATTGGTGAATAAGAGCTGAAGACATAAAAATTGCCTGTGATTTGGCACTGTATGATATTGAAGTGGACTTGTGGTGGGATGGTTATTGAGCATTTGTAATTGTATTTGCAATCAAAATAAATGTGCATTGTTTTTCTTGTATCAATTTTGGGAGGAATTTGTTGAATTCTCATGACCTAAGTGGGCAAATTGTTCATGGTTTGTATTTCTTTTTTGACCAGTATGCATTCTCACGTGTAAAAGACTCTCTCTCTTTAAGTTTCTCTTTGGTAGGATATAAATCTCAAGTCTTGTAGATGCAGTAATTTTAACATTCTTCTTTTCTTTTAAGGCAACTCTGATGTAACCAAGTTATATTTTTGTTCGAATGCCATCAGAATCAACGAGTACGGTTGCCTCACTGTATTTTACCTCTCCATATTAAACAAAATGCTTATTTTGAATAAATACGGAATCAAATCAAACAGTTTAAATGGAGCCAATGAGCTCTTGCCACTGTAAATGGCTTTCTTCATTTGCAGAAGCATTACCCAACATGTACGCTACATCACCTGTAATTACACATCATCTCCCATCCCATTCATTTCAGATGACTCCTTTTTAAATGTTTGAGATGCATCAACTCACTTGTAATGTGCTTTATGTGAAGCAGATTGCAGATTTTTCTCTTTTTTTCTTAGGTGCAGATGTATTTATTTTTTTCTTCTTGCTGGTTTCTGATAAACAGAATTGTCTACCTATTGTGCATAATTTTAACTTTAGAAAGAAATCTCCCTGTTGGACAGAAATAGGAGCAGGACAATTCTACAAATGTGGCATCAGTCTCCAAGACATATCGGCCTCTGTTTTACGTTTTATGCTTTTCATTTCAAGTTTCCCTTTTCATCCCCCACCAGAGCTCATGCATGATGTTGCCACCACAAATAAATATCTTTATGGAAAACATTTGTCCCTGCTGTGGTTCCAGTGAGGTTAAAAGTGCTCATGATGGAGAGACTTCTTTTTTCTTTTTTTTTTTACTTTTCCCCAAATTGTCACCTGTTACCCACAATGCACAGAGATGTTGTAAGATCACCTCTTTCTAATTTTCACATATCCTATTGTATTCCCCAACATGTGTGAACAGTGTGTAAAATTAGGTGGAATTCCCCTTTAAGGAAATAATTGCTGCTCTACAAATGCAATCTAAAAGAATCCTTTAATCATTTAACAAATCCCCATATTTGCGAGAGCTTGCAATTTTACAAAATTTTTGCAATTATTCTGCCTTAAAAAGTACTCAATAGAAGCTGTGCTGAAGGCAATGTGGCACTAAGTAAGCAAACAAAACTTCCATCAATCAACATCAATAAAAAATATAGCCGCATACGGGAATGATCGGGGTCCGAGCAAATTGCAAGCAGTAGAAGACAAGCAGCACATGCACACGTGGCAACATTGTTGACTAGTTGTACTCGGACAGGACAATGCAGAGGATGTCCTGGAAGAAATTCAGCTCTGTAGACCATAAGGGTGATTTATTGTAATCTTTAAAGTTTGGAATGTGAAATTGTTAAAAATGCAGAATTGTGAATATAGCGTTGAGGGGCAATAACGGGGTCCAATCTTTTTGGTGGTGCAGTGGTTAGCACTGCACATTATGATTCGATTCATTCGAGCCCAGAGATCAAGGTTTTTTTCTTTGTATCAGAGAGCTAATGAGCTAACTGCTAACATCAACCAATAACAAAAATCTGTCAAGCTGGCTAGCTAAATAGGTTCTCAACAACACACTTGCACTGACATGCTGTCTGTCTCTGATATATTTCCTTTTGGAAACTCACTAGATTCTTTGTATATTAGGAAGCTCTTTGCTTTTTTTATACCATTTGTATGTACCATTGTTCACATCAGTTTGTTTGCCAGTTTTTGGTGAAGTATTAGTGTGTATTGTGTACTTTCAGTTGGTTATTGAAGTCACACCTCTTACCATAGGACTCTTATCTTCCACGGGACTCGAACCAGCGTCCTCACGTCATTTCCTGCTCCGAAGTGGTGATCGTAACCCGCCAGACTATCTTCAGCGCTGAAAAATAAGCGGCAGCAGACAAACTGCAACAGGAAACAAGAGTCTAGTGCTGCATCATACAGAGGAGGATGTGGAGGCAGACAGATGTTTGTTATGATGAGGATTCTCTTCACCTCCAGTCTCAGGTAGAAAGAGTTAAACTGTTGATGGTGATTAAAGTTTTGGTGAGGTTGATCAAATGTTTGGGGTAATGTTTGAGCCAAAGTTCTGACAATGCAGAGGATGTCCTCAAATAAATTCAGCTGTGTCAGCCATAGTGGTGATTTATTTTAATTAAAAAATTTAAAAAAATTGCCCATAGTCAATGGGTGGATGGAGTTTGGGGAAATAGAAAGTGTTTAGCAGATATTACAAGTAGATTTTAGAAATCACTGCAGATTTTGGTAGCATTTGAATGAATATTTGTGGAGTTATAGGTTGTAGTGAGCCAAAGTTTTGTCACAATGCAGAGGATGTTCTGGTGGGGGGGGGGGGGGGGAGGGGGGGGGAAGAATTAGCTCTGTAGCCCAATTACATTTATTGTAATTGTTTGAAGAAAATTGCCTGTAATGGATGGATTTAGGTCAAGTTTGGGAAAACTTTCAAAACTTGAGTAGTTTTTCTTGTCCACACTTAAAACGCTTCTAAAAGTCAAAATGTTGGTAATAACAATTCTAAAAAAAAAATTCTCATATCATTGGGATGATGTCAGGGGTATCTCCACATAATTTGGTGAATTTTATAGCAAAATGTTTGGAGAAATAAAAAATGTTGTGCATACAGTACATATTACACATTTCTTGAGTCCCCTGATCCAACACAGATAATCGAGTGAAAAGATCAAAACATGTTCCACTTTCTCGGGTACACACGGGCATGTTTGTTCTAAAACACAATGTAACCTCTCATTCCGTCATATGTCCACGAATATAGTCTTTCAAAAGTCTGGTGAAGGTGAGGCAACACATTACTTATCCTTCGGATAAAACCGCGCAGAACTCAGGTAGGTTATGTTGTGTTTCCTCCCGGACTCAAAAGCAGTGTTGCACTTTCCCTGAGAGTTTTGATTTGACAGCCTCCTTCAATGCAGACGTGCAAAAAACTAGACTGCTTATTAAAGTGCGAACCTGGTTGGATTGGAATGACGCTCAATGCGGCGGACAGCCCACGCGCAGGTGCACGCGGAGCGCGAGTGAACACTGGAGAAGGGTTCAGTGGCAGAGAATCACAATTCAAACAGGAGCTGGGAACCGTCGACTCGGACAACCCGGAACAAAATAATCGTCGGACCATTATGTTTTATGGTTAACTTCGGTACATCAGGTCCAACTTCCACCAAGAGGCCAGACACAGAAGGGTTTTTTTCTGCTAACGTATTGTGACGTCAACTAAGTGCAGTGGATAAACAAGATGGAAGATCCCATTTCAAAAGGAAATTGTAACTATTCATCAAGTAAGTTAACGTCACCACCTGAAAGTACTAA
This sequence comes from Embiotoca jacksoni, assembly GCF_022577435.1. Lineage (NCBI taxonomy): Eukaryota > Metazoa > Chordata > Actinopteri > Embiotocidae > Embiotoca > Embiotoca jacksoni. The sequence continues at coordinate 11,502,720 of NW_027185341.1, read as the reverse complement.
TTTACTGTTCGACTTACACCAGCTGTTCTTTCACGTAGAAGACACGCTATAGCTATAAATTATGTCTGTAAACATAACCAGATATAATAATCAGATCGTGTTGCTCTACTTACTCGATATCGATTTATGAAGCCTATTGGGTGAAAACAAGATGCTTCTCGCTATTGATTCAGATATCAATTATTTTCTCCGTTAATCGATTAGCTTGTTGGTCTTTGTAATGTCATTAAAATGTCAACCAGTTTGTCCCAAGTGTTGTTTTTTTCATGGAGGACTAAAGTAACCAGAAAATAATCATGAACACATTATTCATACACCCCCCCCCCCTTTATCTCTTTCATTAAACAAAAGGACTGAAACATGATTTGATGAAAATGGCATCCCAAAAATTACGAGTGAAGAGGATGCTTATGGACGAGAATACGCTTCAGTGTTTGGACTTGACTTAAGATATTTATTGAGCCAGAAGTGCACGGCTGAAGAAACGCAGCAGAAACAGACCGACAGTGCGTCTGTGTGAAAATATGAATGGTGGGGGCCCGTCCAGAAACTGAGCAACTAGTGGTGCCTCTTGTTTTAAATTGTCCTCACGTGCCAATAGAAGTTAGTTTTTGTCAGATGCTGTTGCCGAAGCCAAACCCAGAGAAAGCTGCGTGTGCGCCTAGAAGTTTGACTCCTTACTGGAACAGCGGTATGCTGAAAACCAAAGATAAACTAGATAAGACCACCGAAACCAGAAGAGCCGAGATATCCGAGAGGGATAATGCCCTTATAGCACAATTTTTTTTCACCTAACGCCATGTTTGGGTTCACAAAGAGTGATAGGTTAGTGATATAGGTTTATGATTATAATAGCTGTTAACATGAAAGTTAATGATGAGTACTAGTAGATTCCAGATTAATAACCACTTTCTTTTTGACACATCTTTTGTTCCCTGCAAACAATATCAAATATCATCTGGCTGATTATGTTAAAATGTATTTATTTCTTTTATTTTGATGAATGGGCTCTAACGGGGGAGACAAAGGTTCCTCGGTCAATACGGCATTGACTGGCATGCTAGCAGGGTTGTCTTTGTATTGGGTGAAGCACAATGGTTAGCATTGTCACCTCACAGCGAAAAGGTTCTGGGTTCGAATCTGGGCCTGTGGCCTTTCTGTGCAGAGTTTGCATGTTCTCCCTGTGCCTGCGTGGGTTCTGGGTACTCCCACCATCCAAAAACATGAATCTCAGGGTTAATTGGTGATTCTACAAATTGCCCTTAGAAAGAGGTGTTTGTGTCCGAAGTAAGCCTGTTCAGGATGTAGGTAATGGATGAAGGGAATGTATTGGTGGTCATGTGGAGCAGATATGAACTTTGTGAGCAAAGATAAATGTCACTGATCGCGCAAGTCATACTAGTTGAGATGTGAACAGGCTGGTGGGTGAGTATTATTGAGGGCAGAAGTTCTGTCTTATCTGGGTCTCTGAGCATAGCAATGTATAGCATAGCGTCCTGTGAAGTAGTGAGACGTTTGGTAGGTGAAGACGGGTTGTAATGTTGAGTCAAGTTGACCTTTGCACAGTAAAATAGCACTTTGTGTGTACCTTAAAACTTTAATTTTGACATGCTTTTAAAAAGTTGTGATGGAAAGGGCATGCACATTTGTTGGAATAATTGATAATTTATAAAAACAAATAAAAAACAAACACAATTTACGTTGTTAAAATAACCCACTGACAGTGTGTTTACATTCAGGTGCGCCTCTTCCTCTCTCCGCCCTCCGCCTCCTGGTCCCACCGCTTCGGCTGGTCTCGGCAGCGATCTGGCAGACAGTCCAGAGGAAGGTTGTGGCTAATTATGGGATGCTTGAGGACTTTGTGTCCATGGTTACAGACATTGTTCCAGAGCTGCTCACCAAAAGTCAGAGGGCTCAACTCATCCTGGGCCTCAGAGCACGGGTGAGGGCAATTTATAGCATCTCAGTATCAACACACTGACAGTAGCCTGCTAACATTATGAGCAACACCCAGCTCATATCTGTACATATTTTGTGCATTAATCCTCTCAAATGGCAAACTGATTCATATTTAAGTTTTGCACTATTCCTAATGAAATTATGTAATTTATTTTCTTGATGTTATCCCTTGTAAAAAAAAAAAAATAGCTCTTGATCTTAAATGGGGCATTTCAAAGTGTAAATAAACATTAATTATTATGTTTTGTATTACAATACTACGAGATGGGACTAAAAACTGTCCGCTATTATAGCAATATTACAACAGCTGCTTTTTGGTTTTAGCTGATCTTGGAGTTCTGTCAGTTTGAAGCTCCGTCTAACGTCGAGATTGTTCAGCCACATCTGGATCGGATGCAAACGCTCATCGAGGCATGGCCAATGGAGGTGATTTCAAATCTCTCTTTTTCAAATGATCATGAAACATATTTTAGACAAAAAAATGTTGAATGTTTTTTAACCAGTTTAGTTTGCTCATTTTCATTGCTGTGAAGTTTCTTCATGTCGTATCTCACAGGCTGGTGGTACAAATTTAGAACTACCGCACTCCGACTTTGTGGATCTTGTCAAGAATTTGCTTAAAAATCCTCATGAGAGGGAACACTTCTTTCAGGTCTGCTTTACTTTTCCAACTTGAATTTGATCTGTTAAATAGTACTCTAGTTCATTAACAATGCAATATATTCAGTTCAACAGATGTATCGAAGGCTTATTTGCTTATTATTTTCTGTTAATAGATAGTCACAGAAATGTCATTAATACGGTGGCCCTGAAGGTCAAACGCAAAAAAATTTCACAGAAAAGTGTTTTCTGAAATATTTGTGTGTTCTGTGAAATGTTTTTCGTTTGACCTTCGGGGCCACCGCACATTAGCCCTTTATAGTATGTTCATTTTCCTCTGGTTAGATTGTCATGTCATAAATTAGATTGCTTTACTCTTGTGTGTTTGTATAAAATCTTATACTTTGGATTCCTGAACTGCCTCAGCAACAGAAATCTTTCTTTTGTGTTTTCAAGTTTTTTTAAACAACAAATTAAAATTTCGGCCTTTCAGAAAGTTTTCCTTGAAGAGTTCGGTCCCACATATGATGAAGCACTTCACACCCTAATGTGGCTTTTTTTATCAAGACTTGAAAAGTTTCTTCCCCTTCAAACTTTCCAACAGGTATTTAAAACAACCTGCTGTGTTTTTTTGATATCTCTTTAAGCTACATTTATGGATATACATCCCAATTTTGTTTTAATTTTCTACAGGTTGCGTCAATGTTTGGTGAGGTGTCCTCTGTTCTGGAGGACTGTATTCAGTCTGTGTCTCATTGTGAGGAGCTTAAAACACTGCTGCAATATCAAAAAGACCTCAGCAAACTAGATGACGATGGTAAATATGTTACAGATTCATTAATTTCCTCTGATTTCATGTAATTTTTTCACCACTGTGCTCTTTTAGAAACAACACTGCTCAATGTGTAATAGAACCTTGCTTTCGGTGCTGAGGAGTATTAGTGTATTAGTGGGGCTGTAATAACATATTGTGGGAGTCTAAAGTTAAAACCTGCCTGGTGTAGATCTGCAGATGTAATTTTACAGTGTTAAAAAAAACAAAAAACAGCATGTACCACCTTTGATTTTGAAATTATTATTTTTTTCCCCCGCATGTTTTATGGATAAAAAAAATAATAAATAAGGACTCCTTTACTGTCAATGATCTCCTGATGTCTGTTTACTTTGTCCATAAGCTTGTAAGAGAGTTCACGAGGTGTGTAATATCTAAATAATAAGTGACTCTTTTTCACTGTTTTATTGCACAATTTTTTTCCGTTTCAGATATTTTCTTGGATGGGGCCTGCATCATTTCAGCTCTCAGACTTCCCAATGTAAAAAGAACGGAGACACTTAAAACACAAGCACAAGACAGCATCCTGGGTGATGCGCTGTCATGTGCGTCTGATTTGGAGAAGGAATCTGTAACATCCTCTCATACAGCACAGATAAAAACAGACATAACCAAAGAGCGCCAGACAAGTGAGACAAAGAGCAACACAACAAATTGCACTCCTGGGAAAAAAGGAACCTCATTACTTTTGGGAAATACTACAAGACATGAGGAAAACTCAGACTTCCTGCAAAGTCAAGCGGAGGATGCGTCTTGCCTTCTCAACAAGTGTTGTGTTCAGCTAAAAAGAGTTGACGTGTCTTTGTCTTCACATTCTCGACCCATTCGGCCAAACAGAGGCTTGAGAATGAACAAGATTCTGGTGGAGGAGAAAAGAGAACTTCCTGCCAACAAATCTGCTTCCAGGGTAACGAAACCATACAGTGAGGCCTCTCTGTTGGTCTCGGACAATGATTTAACCAGCTTCAGCAAAGACTCCTCATACATGGCTCCTATCAGCACCTGCAGTGAAGACGACTCCTGGTCTTACTACTCAGAAGAAGACTCTTGCCGTAAAACTTCCAGTTGTAGTTCCAATGTTGCTGATTCGTGGTCAAACGGCTCGGTGACTCCCGTCAGTAGTTCTGCTGGTAATGATTCATTTTCTAGCGGCTCCCCTGAGGACCCTTCCTTCACGGGTCCTAAAGATGCAGCGGCTGCCAGCCGACAGCCCGGCATCTCCAACATCAAAACTAACGCTCCGAGAAAGACTCGCAAAGTCCAGTGCTTCATCTGCAAGGAGCACCTGAACACAAGTCTGAAAAGTCACATGAAAACCCACTTTCCCACCAGTAATTTCGCCTGCCCTCGATGCGACAGCAGGTTCAAACTCTTGACGTCGCTGAAGCACCACTTGAATAGGACGTGTTACGAATACAGTCGGCAGCACGTAGATCCGGAAAAGCCGGACGAGGCCGAAAATCTTTACAAATGCGACAAATGCGAAGAAGCGTTCAGGTACAAAGTTTCACTGCAAAAGCACACGCTGTCCCACGATGAACTATACTGCAGCGTGTGTAGGAAAGTACTACGAGATGCAGCGACGTTGGTGAGGCACAACGCTTCCCACACCCCATTTCAGTGCAACAGGTGCGACCAGTCCTTTACTCTTTTTAAGCCCTTGCTCAGGCACTGCGAAAACATCCATAAAATCTGCAGACCGTTTAAATGCAACCACTGTCCCAAAACGTTACCCAAGCTGCGTTTTCTAATCATACACGAATGGCACCACACGGGCCATCTGCCGTTCCAGTGTGCTCAGTGCAGTTTAAGATTCAAATGCGATGCGGATCTCATTTACCATGAAAGAGTCCACACCAGAGAGAAACCCTACCTGTGTGCTGAGTGCGGCAAGACTTTTGCCCATAAATCCAACCTCTTGCGCCATTTGACTCTCATCCACAGTGAGTCTCGAAATGAGAAGAAGCACTCTTGCTCTCAGTGTGAGAAATCCTTCAAAGAGAAAGGAGCCCTGAAAAAACACCAAAGGAGCAAACACTTGAACGAATTGTTTCGTAATCCGTGCCCATATTGTGGAAAGATGGTCTCGCCGTCGACAATGGCGAGACATAAATTAATCCACACAGGAGAGAGACCGTTCAAATGCATTGTGCCTGAATGTGACAAGTACTTTAGATCGACTTCTGAAGTAAAGAGGCATGTCCTGATACACCACTCTACGGAAAGGCCATATAAATGCGATGTCTGTGGGAAAGGCTTTGTAAAAATGTGTTTTCTCAATGCACATGCTAAAATACACTCGGGAGAGAAGCCATATGTTTGCCACATCTGCGGCAAGACTTTCCTCAAAGTCTACAGCATGCTGAGACACAAAAAGCTTCTACATTCATCAGCGACGCATTAACCCTGCATGAATGCTCAGTTTAAGCAAAATAGTTTTGAGACAGGAACAGTATTTGCATATATTATTAGTAATGGTTGATAAAAATCCATTGTAAGCCAGTCGCGGTGTTTGCACTGGACAGTTTGATTAATAATGAACCAGTCACTACCATCATATGCTGTGTTAAACTGCATTGACTGAGTATCTACCAGTTTTGCTTTGCCCTCCCATAACAGTCAAACTCATGGTGGATCATTTTGAATGGATTAAAATTGATGCAACAAAGCCAGAGATGTTTCATTTTCATTCCATGCTTTTAATCTTCCTTGTTAGAACCTCTCACCTACAGTGCATCTGGAAAGTATTCACAGCACTTCACTTTTTCCACATTTTGTTATGTTAGAGCCTTATTCCAAAATGGATTAAATTAATTGTTTTCCTCAAAATTCTACACACAATGCCCCATAATGATAATGTGAAAAACGTTTTTTTGCAAATCTATTAAAAATACAAAATGAAAAAAATCACATGTCCATAAGTATTCACAGCCTTTGCCATGACACTCAAAATTGAGCTCAGGTGCATCCTGTTTCCACTGATCATCCTTGAGATGTTTCTACAACTTGATTGGAATTCAGTTGATTGGACATGATTTGGAAAGGCACACACCTGTCTATATAAGGTCCCACAGCTGACAGTGCATGTCAGAGCACAAACCAAAGGTGCTTCAACAAAGTATTGAGCAAAGGCTGTGACTACTTATGGACGTGTTATATTTTCGTTCTTTATTTTGAATAGATTTGCAAAAATTTTAAACAAACTTTTTTCACCTTGTAATTATGGGGGTGTGTAGAATTTTGAGGGGAAAAGTGAATTTAATCCATTTTGGAATAAGGCTGTAACAATAAAATGTGTAAAAAGTGAAGCGCTGTGAATACTTTCCGGATGCACTGTACATTACCCATAGTGGAACTTGAAAGGGCCATTTCTTCACTCTTTCCTTTTTTGCTTCTTTTTTTTCCTTTTACACATCGGGTTTGGTAGCTATATAAAACTTGTATGTTCCTAATTGGGAACTTTGTGAAGTATATTGATGTCCCTTAACTTAAATTACTTTCAATTAGAACAGAAAACTACAAGTTTGACGCTAGCTCTAATTGAAGCTAGTTTCGCTGCCCCTTGAAGAACACCTACCTAGAGGCTGTAGACCGAGCTAACAAAATCATTAATTATTTACTTAATTTAGTGCTCTAATCTCACTGAAACCAAAAAAAAAAAACAACCTTAGACTAGTAATTGAATGGTTAAGTATGGTATATAAAATATATGTAATGGAAATCATGGCACCTCTACAAGCTGATTTAGTTTAAGGATTAGCAGTGGAAAGAGGAATGTAGGGGGACATTGAAAAACAAAGAGGGTGGAAAACAGGTGAGAACGAAGAACAATGGAAAAAGATGGGGACAAAAAAACTAAATGTTAAATAGTGAAAGGTCAAACACGGATGGAAAAAATGAGAAGTGAGAATACATTTGTAGAACTTTTTGTGGGTCAGGAAAAGTATTAGAAAAGCTATCATGTTTAGCACTTAACTAACTATTCATGTACAAAATTTTAATTTGAGTTTAGCATCTGCTTTACCTCGAGCATTTTTTTTTTCAAAACCAATTTGTATTTGTTTATTATTTTGTTTTTTGTCCTTTACTTGTTATTGATTTATCTTGGATTATTTAATGTTTGAACAAGCCATCTGTTGGAAATCTCCCGATCCTTCCTGCATTTGGCAGCTGCTGCTCTGATGCTTTAGCCTGGATTGTGTCTTGAAATTCTCCATTTAATACTGTAGTTTGTCGGCATATTTTACAAACAAGAAGAAAACTCTAATATTAGACAAATATAAAGCTAAAGACATAATCCATGTTAAAAGCCTTTGCAAATCAATTGCGACCATTTGCAGAATAATTGTCTGATGATTTTCAACGAGGCTCTGGAGTGCACGATAGCACAGAAACAGCACTGGTGGAAATTACAAACGATCTTGTGATAGTGTCAGACTATAGGCTTGCTTTGATACGTATCCTGTCGATCTTAGTTTTGCTTTTCATATCCAGGATTGCTGATGGCATTTTCCAAGATAATTGATTGGTTAGTAAGACAGTAGTACAAGGCCTGTGCATTACAAAAAGCAGGTTCCAACATCCCCAGCATATTATGCAACTGAAGCAACGAAAAAGGACGCCAACTGCTGTAAAACCACCAAAAAAGACAGGAGGAAAAGCATATCTGACAGAGAGGAGAAAGTGAGAGGAACGGCAAAAAAAACACCAAAAAAAACAAGTGGCGGAACGAATTATATCCTCACTGTCGGTCGGACTGTTATTCCGGACGGAACGCAAGGCAACCGTTGACGTACAAAGATCGGCTTGTATGACTTCGGTGTCTTGGACCCAACAACCATTAAAGATATTTTAGTTTGGCTTCTGTCGAGCGACGCACAATGTTTTCCGTAAATTTAATGTAACTGCAGTGACTACACACGATGGACGGAGGAATTCCTGAGTTGCCCGGTGAGTAGAATCAGTTGCAGACAGACTTATTTGGTTAGGCCGCAACCCAGCCCGCGCGCGGGAATAGCATTGCTAACTTCGTTTATGTATTTTGAAAGTTTTACTTCCCAGCGCATTTTACTCCTATTCTGTCCCAACAACCCTCCCATTATCTTACCCTTGAAGCAGGTAGCTCGGTTAATAGATAACGTTGCAGTTCCAGGGCACGTACCGACGCTTGGTATCGCTTGTGCTAACTTCGCTAATGCTAAGTAAACTAGCCGTGGTTGAGTGTTTTTGTTTCGAGTGAACCACATCCCTCAGACTATGGTCTTAACAAATACTACTTGCGCAGTGGTTTTTATTTTTATATATGTAAACATACCAACAACGTTCATGTGCCTTTCTCTTGTGACAGTTTCATATCAACATGTAAAACCTGAGTCAATTCGCGGCGATGAAAGTGGGTATATGCGCCGCAGCGTAGTTTGGTTATCGGTTTAAGGTCCTATTCACACCTGAGATTTACTTGCATCCGTTTCAAGTAGACCGCTTAAAGTACAGGTGTGATCAGCACCCACGACGCGTTGAGCAGGTCCGTACATACAGGGCCACGCTGAAGGATCGCCCAATCAACTGGCGTCCTCTGCGTGAGCGATAAACCTAGGCCGGAAATATAGTTGCTTTTCAACTACGTATTCATGTTTGCGTGGTGAACATTGTTGCCCACATATTTGCATCTGTACTCTTGCGTGTTACTTCACTACTCTCCTAGAGGGCACGCGCGAGACTCGAGCATATAATTAAAACATCCGCATTTGCCTGATGTAAACACGCCATTGGCACCATTCCCACTCCTGATTTGCCGGTATTTGCAACCGTGCACGCACCTAAAAGTCTCAGACTTTTTTTACATTTAGTTTTGCAGGTCGCCGACGCTGGCACATCTCCACAGTGCCCCTACACCGCCACTTTGCCGGTCATGTTGAATCTATCTGGCATGTTGCAGTCATTTCCAAAGGATGTGCACAGGCGTCAAACAGACACAATTCGTGAGGCAGCCATTATGTAAACGCATAGTTTAAAGCAAGTATATCTCCGGGCTCAATAACATATTTAATTTATTGTTTGTAATTCTGCAGAGCGCCCCTTAACTGTAGAGAAAGTGCCAGAGATGTATTTGCAGATTGAACTGTTGGCTATTAAGCAGTTATTTTGTGAATAAAAACACAGGCTGCTTGTTTCACCCACAAAGTAGCCGTAGCTTTTGGCTCTGAAAAATGAGGCCGATGCGAAAGTGCCTTAAACTGCGATACCACCAGATGTCGCTTAGCGGTTGGCTCCAAATAACCTCCGGCTCCATAAAAACCCTTTCAACTTCTCTCATAAAATGCTCATTCAATAAAATTTCTCCCAAGTTTCCTGCATGTCATTCGCTAAATTCACTCCAGATTAGTGTTCTGGCGGTCCATTTAAAATAATCCTGTCATTGATTATAAAATAAGCCTCAAGCTGGGTTTTTGGGGGTGGGTGGCGTTTCTGTTTAATTGACAGGCCTGTGGTGCAGTCAGGTTCCGGCTATTGGTGCCGGGATGTTGTATTTCCGGGTTTCCAATCAGATTGAGTCAGATCCACCGCTCGCTCCTCCCCCAGCTCGTCCAAATATGGTCCCTACTGGCTCCAAACCGCTCGAGACTAGCAACATGGCGCCGGCCAAATTCCGAACTCGAGGCTTCATAACGGCCGTTCACAAACCAACACGTGACGTCACTGCTGGTTGCCACTTGGTTTCACCAAAGCCAGCGCTGTGTCTTCTTATTTTTGTTTTAAAATTAATCTCGTCTGTAATTTCTGAGCCCGTCCACACCTGGATTATGCAACCTGGGTAATCCAATCACAAGTGGACAGCTCCTAACAAGTACGGCAGTTCACATCTGGCAGTACCGTTTCACACAATGAGACATTCTTGCTCGCTGGAGACTCGTTTTAGCTAAACACTTGAGTTAGTAATTTACTCGGTGAGGGCTCAAATAATTTATTCCAGGGTGTTTGAGAGGGTCAGGCTCTGCGCTGTGTTGGATAAATGAACTGTGCAAAGGGGTGTCAGCTCTTCCAAAGCTGTGGGCCTGATGGTTCGGGTTTAGAATTACAAACAGCGCTCAGACATATACATTTTCCTACATAAATTTTAAGAATGAGTTTACATTTTTGCTGTGTATCTTAGTCACAAAAGGAAAGAAGGCAAATAATCCTGTTTATTTATGTGATGCATCTGTTTATTTGTATATAAATCTGGTAAGTCAGTTACAGCCAGGTATGAGCAAACATTTTGAGCTGTCCACTTGTGATCCGATAACCCAGGACACATGCTAATGCCAGGTGTGAATGGAGCCTAAGGATTTGTGATGTTTCACTCCAATGACTCGTGAACAAGATCAGTGTTTGAATTTAAATCTTGATTGGTATATTTTAGCCTCACCAATATTTCCTGTACAATAGTCATTTTTCATTTACTGCTGAAAACCTTTTGTACGGGGAAAAATTGTGGATGATTGCTTGAATTTGAGTTAATTCTGGAGGGACTGCTGTATTCATCCAATACTCAATACAGAACCTTTTCAGTCCGATCGACCGCTAGTGTCAGCTAACCTGCCAGCCTTCAAACCATTTCTAAAATGCATTTCCCTGTTTGCAGGTGCCTCTCTTCCTCTCTCCACCCTGCGCCTCCTGGTCCCACCGATTCGGCTGGTCTCTGCAGCCATCTGGCAGACTGTGGAGCAGAAAATTGTCTCTGATTATGGTCTGCTTGAGAAGTTTGTATTTATGGTCACAGAAGTTGTTCCTCAACTTCTCTCCACAAGGCAACGGGCTGAACTGATTTTGGGGCTCAGAGCACGAGTGAGTTGGAAGGTTTTGTTTTTCAAAACCACTTCAAAATGAATCAAATAAGATTAGGGAAGCTATTTAGAGCAATAGTTCCCAGTGAATATCAGAGAGTATAACTATCTTAATTCAGGCTGTATGTAACTGAAGGATTCAAATGTTAAACATGTAAAAAAACAAATTGTGTGACTGCGACAGGTTCAGACCATCATTGTAGACCTAGTTTAAAATGGAATAGGGCAGCAGGCAGATGAGCAGCTCTGGACTGCATCTTTCCTTCAAATAACTTGCTCATTATTTGTGCTTTGATTGCAGCTGATTCTGGAGCTATGTCGCTCCGATGAGACGGCGGACCTCGAGGTTATTCAGCCTCACCTCGACCGAATGCAGAACCTTAGATCTCTGTGGAATGTGGAGGTGGGTTGAAACCTCCTTGTGGTTGGGGGTTTTAAGATCTGCTGGTGTTCTGCTGTCATCTCCCTAAAATTAGTTATTCCAAAAGAAGACCTCTTTTCAATTGTCTTTTATTTCAGACTGATGCGGAGCCGGAGGTGTCTGACTCTCATTTTATGGGCCTTGTCCGAAATCTGCTGAGAGATCCTGATGAAAGAAGAAACTTTTTCCAGGCGAGTTTAAATTGAATTTGTATATATTTTTAACCATAATGTTAGTTTAAATAATCAAATTTAATTACTGACAATTCTTTGTTTTATGGTCTAGCCTTGTTTAGCCTATATTTGAAATGTATACATCCCATTAATGTGAGATTTATCGATTTCTTTGTGTCTCAGGATGTTTTTCCAGGAGACTTTGGTCCCACATATGACAAAGCAATCCAGACACTGATGTGGCTGTTTCTGTCCAGACTTGAAAAGCTTCTTCCTACCCAAACTCTTCAACAGGTACACTTCATATATCATTTTAAGAGAAAGTAATCACTCATAGTTTATGTCTCCAAGTATTATTTAAATTTTCAGCCTGCTTAATCTAGCTCGGTCCTTCTGCTCGCGTGTGATTGACAGTAGCACTGACTGTTAAAGTTAATATGTTTTTTTTTTTTTTAACTTAAGGCTAATTATTAATGTGTTGTGAAACTCTACCGTTCATATTTTTGTGAAAAGAATAATCTTGCCTATAATTTGGAAAATGCCGTGCTTTAAGTGTTTTAAGTTCTTCACACCGCAAAATATTGGGTAATTGTCCATCCTGCCAATTTGAATGTTAAAAAATCATCCACAAGTATATTTGATTAGGTTGCAAAATCGTGAGAAAATCAGCAGTCCTCTTCTCCCACATGCTGAAAGCACAGAAAAACCACGGCCAGTCTGAGCCGCTGCCTTCAAGTAGCAACAAACTGGATGCTGCATCCAGTAGTTTTAGAAGACTCGTTCATCCTTAGGCCTGGAACACACTACACTGGGCCTACACTGGGTTTTTACTATGTATACACAGTACAAATGCGATCACAGACAGTTTCCCTGTATATTTTAGCTGGGAACCGTGCATGAAAAATAGGCGTTGGTTCTATTTTATAAATGAAGCACTGCACACGCAAGGCGTGAGACATGTCTCAGCAGGTAGTGTGGGGGCTCTAATCCCTTAATATGGATGCCTAAATGAAATGATGCTACGCAGGTCTGGGACTTTACATATTTCAGCCACCAGAAGCAGAATCTAGTTCTGAGCACAATTTACCTGAACATCAACTTCTTTCTTCTCGGTCTGCAACAGAATGCTCATTTATTTAGTCACTTTTCTTCAAGTTAGAAACATGCATTACTGACTAGCAGAACCCAGGTTATCAATAAACATGACTATATTTGATTATATTTCCATTTAGTTTTATTTTGTGCATGGTCACAGATCAAAAGAGCTGTATTATTATGTTCCAGAGCACTGGTCTCTTCAGCTACTGTTTGAACAGTGCTTTTACATGGTTGGACAATCAATAAAGATGTTCAAGTGGGTTTTTCTCTATACAATCAACATACACGTACATAAAATATATATATATATATGAAAATCATATGATTTTAACAATGGCACAAGCAATCGCTGGATTATTACTCATTCTAAAAATGTAGCTGTGGTGGAGAATTTAGTGGAAAGAAGAAAGTAAATGCTGTCCATGTGCTGGTCCATCCATACAGCTAAAACGATTTGAGGCACACTGCAAGTCGATGAATCCCACTGTGATCCTCAGAGGTTCATTTCTGTAAGACAAGACCGGAAGAGGAAAAATAAAACTAAGGATGTTTTTGTTTAATACATCAATTCTACAAAGGGGTTTGGAAACGACTGCAAAACATGTATGCAGAAGCACAGCATACACCTCCACCTCCACCCCCTCTCTGCATGACTTTAACACGTAGTTCGGCTCATTTATGCGGACTGAGGTGGGGAAGTGCTGATAATCCTGTTAAAAATCGACCGGTCGATAGAGGGTCGGTAATTCTAACGTTACATGCCGAAGGAAAAAAAGTTAATCGATTAGCCTGATTTATACTCATCGGAAAGACGAGATGGCCCTCGGTCGATGTTTATTACCGTCTAACATGAAATACCGAGCTGCATACATTATACTTCCTTGTCATGGCTACATTAAGACACCTGATAAAATCACTGGTGTTGCCGTCATCTGTGTATTTTCCTCACTGCAGAGTCCGTTGGTGGTGGTCGTCAGCTCTCCATCAGTATGGCTCCTCACAAAATTAACCTGTGTCTTTGACAGACATTTTTTTTATATGAGGATATAAAGCTGTACTGCAAATGGTGGCATCCAGGGAAGATGCATTTCCGGGTGGGAGGAGACGTAGCAAGCTAGCAGACAGTACACTAACAGTCAGACTAAAGCAGACGAAGCAACTCTCATTGAGCCGGAGAACCGATGATGCTAATACACGCTAGGTGTTAATAAAGATTCCCGTGTAAGGGGAAGGTGTCATGCAGAGGGCTTTAAATGCAGTCTGGGGAGCTGACATTTCAGACCCCCCCCCCCAAAAAAGATAATCCTGAACTGAAAATTGGTGAACAGTTTAGCAGTCTTAACTCCTCAATTCAGTGCAACATGAGTTTCAGCCTTTTCACGTTTTCAACAACGAATTTCGAACATTTATAATGTATTTAGAAGGAAATCTCAGCATTTACTTTCAATGATCTAAACCCCCCCCCCCCCCTTTTTTTTTTTTTTTTTCAGATCGCCTCTTTGCTCAGCGACACCTCGTCTGTTCTGAAGGAATGCATGGAGACTTTGACTCAACCTGAGGAGCTCAAAGTCCTGCTGGACACTCAGAAAGATCTCAGCCAGTTAGAGGACATTGGTGAGCTGAATGTTTCACTAAACTGCACCATCACCGCGGTATCATCAGTTACTTGTAGTCTTGTATGTTTTTACTTTTTCAATTTCAATCGGTTTTATTTGTCAATCTTTTTTTCTTCTTTTTTTTTAGAGTCTTACATTGTCGACAGCGGCATCTTGTCAGCGCTTTGTCTTCCTCCTGTGGAAAGAGTTGTTATACTCAACGAGCAAACAGAAACGGATACAGATACCGGCCTCGTATACACCGTCTGCACAGAGATGGAGGTGGAATCCGAAAACAAAGAGGTGTACGTGGAGGGAACCGGGAACTCGGAAGAAAGTGAGCAAACCCAGTGGTTTGGAATCGGCAGCGAGGTGAAAGCAGAAATGGACGCCGTCATGGTCACAGATCCCGTCGAAGGCGCCGAGGCGAGCGAGAGCGAAATGGCAGACGACCAGCACCACCAAGATCAATCTGGAACACTGATCATCGGGGAGGACGGTCAGGTGACGGTGCTGGAGGGCACGGAGAAGAAGCCCAACAAACGCGGGAGGAAAAAGAAACGCCCTGCGGACGAAGACTTTGAAGTGGAGAGCGGCGCGAGGAACAAAAAAGAAGATCCGGAGTTTGACGTTTTGTGGGAAAGACCGGTGCGAAAGAACCGAGGACTCAAAATGAAGCGGTACTTGTCGCAGTGGAGAAAATCTGGCAAGACGCAGGGCACGAACAGCGGCTCTAAAAAGTCGACTAGGTCCCAGGATTCCGCCAAAAGCAACGACTTGGACGAGAGAACGTGCAAAGTGTGCAGCAAGGTGGTGAGTCACGCCAAGTTCCTGCAGCGACACATGAATCAGCACTCGGAGGAGCTGCCACATTCTTGTCCCGCGTGCAAAAGGTTTTATAAGAGCATGCGCTACTTGCAACAACACAAATGTACGGCCTTAACGAAAGCAAAGGGCGGCAGGAAGGCCAAGGAACCGGAGACCGAAGCAGAAGAGGGTGAACAGTCATCCAGCGGGGTTCCCTGCGAGGGACCCAACGAGGAGCAGCTGTCCGACGGCGCCGCCCAGGACGCCGGAGACAAAAGCCCCGACGGCAACAAAAGCGTGATCGAAGGTCCGTTCTACTGTCCCCACTGCAGCGTCGAGTTCAAGTGCCGACAGACGTTTAGGTTCCACTTGAGAAACATTTGCTACAACGAGCAGCAGGTGGATCCCGAGAAACCCGAGGACGTCAAACATTGCTTCAGGTGCGACGAATGCGACAAGGCGTTCAAGTACAAATCGACGTTGGACTCCCACAAGCAGACGCACAACCCGCTCTACTGCGAGGTGTGCATGAAATTAGTGCGAGACTCGGAAGCGCTGGCGATGCACAAGGAATCCCACACGCCGTTCCAGTGCAACCAGTGCGAGGAGAATTTCCCCGTGTTCAAGGCCCTCCATAAGCATTACATCGACGTCCACAACCCCACCGAGCCGTTCACCTGCACCCACTGTCAGACTACTTTCGCCAGCTTAAAACGCTTCATCCGACACGAGTGGAAGCACACCGGCTACCAGCCGTTCCAGTGCACTCACTGCAGCAAACGATTCCGCTCGTACTCCGACCTGGTGGAGCACCAGAAAAAACACACCAAAGCGTATCCGTTCCTTTGCTGGGAATGCGGCAAGAAGTTCCGGCACGGCGTCACGCTAACGCGGCACGTGGAGCGCGTGCATCACTCCGGCGAGCCCGTGACCGAGAAGCCCACGCCGACCTTCACCTGCGCTCAGTGCGGGAAGACCTTCACTTCCCGACGGTGCCTCCTGAAACACGACAACTTCCACCACAAAGGGCTGCGGTTCCCTTGCGAGCACTGTGGGAAGGGATTCTTTGGCAAAGACGCGTTGGTCAGGCACACTCTGATTCACACGGGCGAACGGCCCTTCAAGTGCGACGACTGCGATAAGTCTTTCAGATCGGCGGCAGAATTAAAGATACACAGGAGATACCATACCGGGGAAAGACCGTTTAAGTGCAGCATCTGTGAAAAGGGTTTTGTGCAGTCCTGCTTTCTTACTTTACACATGCGAACCCACACGGGAGAGAGGCCATATGTTTGTACAGTGTGTAGCAAGGGCTTTTCAAGCTTGCATGGCCTAAAAAGACACAGGAGACTTGTTCATGCGTAGATACCAATTCCCATTACGACGTTCAGTACAACAATCCCCTGTTGAAGGACGTCAGCATCAGCTGGAAGCCAGAACTTGAGGAAGGGCTGATGATTTGACGTCATACGAGACATGTTGAAGGACATTTCACGTTAAATGTCAGCTCGGATTGTCAGAAACTGTGTAATTGTATAGTGCATTGTAAAAAAAAAATTGTATTTTTTTTTTTTTTTTTTTTTTTATAGAAATGTTTGCTGTAGTCTTGCATAATATTTGTATGTATAAATGATATAAACCTTGATTCCTTTGGGAGTTAATTTTTTTTTTCTTGAATAAAATGAACATTTGATTCCAAGTGTTATTTCACTAAAGAGTGACATCCTACACAATATGTGGTTACTAAATAAGAGTACCCATAATCACATTTTTTTTGTCTTAAACTATCGCCATATAGAGTACTGGTTTAGGGCTCATAATGTAGAGGTAATTCGAAAATTTAAAATAAATAAAACTAAATGTTTAGCGTTCACCTGCATACCGTTGGTATGTCATGAAGTCAAATGTGAAGAGATAAATCATTCTCTCTTGTGCAAAGATTCTAAAGGCCTTGAAAGATTTGTCGATACCCCTAGAAAAGATTAAAAAAATGGAATTATAGTGATATTTCAAACCAACTAATTTCTCTGATTAAAAGTGGTCACTGCTGGTTATCATGTGCACCACACTGAACATAGATAACATAAATAGATCACATTATCCATCCTAACAGGGAAATTCTAATATTTTTGAATGTATATGTGTAACATGTGTAAAGGCTATAAAACCATCTCCTAACGGTGTGATCATCCTTTTGACGACAGCTGCAAATAAGTTTAAGGTCCATGAGTCTGCAGTCAACCGCGCTGAATGCGGTGGAAGAAAATGGATCCCAGATTGAACAGACTAATTATACAAATGGTAAACATTGAGCCACGGAAAACTTCCAAAAACTGAATGGAATTTGCTCAAATCCATATTGCCAAGCAATGTCGAGGCATGGAGCGAAACGTGCTGCCCCATGTCAGAAAGCTCTGTCTCAGTCCCAGGTGAAGGGTTTACCTCGACGTGCAGAAGTCTCACTGAGACTTACAGAGGTCATTTGTTTGCAATGATTGCGGCAAAATATTAGGTTCAGGTTCCAAGTATTTTTTCGATGCCATTTTTATTTGATAGATGCCAATTACTTTTTGTCAGTTTTAATTTATTGCAGATAAAAATTGTGTTCTTTTTTTTTTTGAAATTTTTTATGGAAAGATACCAACAAATGCCACCACATCTGTAAAGCAATTAAAATGTATGTTTCAGTAGTTTTGTTAGTTTGGGATCCCGGTGTATAATGCTGCCTTTCCAGGTATACCTGTAGGACAATATAATAAAGAAATTGTTTATGCTATTAGGGTATAAATGGTGTTTTCCTACCTAATACATGTAAAACTAATAATGGTGAAATTGACCACTGCAAACATTTCCCCCCAATAAATACATTGGTAAAATGTAATTTATCTACAAAACAGGATCACAAGGAATCATTTTCCAAACAAGGCCTTAAATGATGAATGTGTTTTACCAATTTTGAAGGTTTGTAAACAATCGTGGTAGATTCATAAATAGACATATGTCATCACCGTTTTATTTCACCCGTGCTGCTCAGACTTTGAGAATCAGGGCAAATTAACTGTTCCGTAATGTTATATTGCACCACTGAATAAAGGCACTACTGGATGAAACGGTAAATTAAACAAATTATTATTTTCCAAAATAACATCCATCCATCGTCTTCCGCGTATCCGGGGTCGGGTCGCGGTGGCAGCAGGCCAAGCAAGCTGACCCAGACTTCCCTCTCCCCCGCAACGTTTTCCAGCTCATCCTGGGGGATCCCGAGGCGTTCCCAGGCCGATATAATTCCTCCAGCGTGTTCTGGGTCTTCCCCGGGGTCTCCTGCCAAAATAACACAATCATGTTAATTATGGTTATTTAATAAAAATGCTTTCTTTCTAGATCATTTTGGGTATATTTTGAATTTCAATAATAAACTTTAAAACAAATTCACCCCAGATGGGACTCGAACCCACAATCCCTGGCTTAGGAGGCCAGTGCCTTATCCATTAGGCCACTGGGGCTAGTGCATTAGAGAGTATCAAGTTATTGCTTAAGTACCGTAGCTAGTGGGAGTCAAGTACATCCTCGTACGAACACACCTTAAACTGGCGTATTTACAATTTCTGGTGCGTAGTCGCGTGACTCCTGCTGGGATGTCACTTCACTGGCCACCAATAAAACTTTACTTTTCACTTGCATCGTTTTGGCCCCCAAAAACCCGGGCAAATCCAACTTCTCAGAAACATCATTGACATGCTTACACGTACCGAATGATCTTCTGTGACAAACGTTGATTAAGTCAGAAGTGATCAAAATCCTCGATTGCGGTCAGCGAAGTCGCGGTTCGTTAAACCCTTCTTTGATCAGAGCCTGTTTCGTTGACATTACTTTTAGTAAATTTATTCTTTAGTTATGTGATCATGAAGATAATGCAATTATTTCAGGCTCCACTATTTTTTTCAAATATGTCGACAAAGTCCATTTGAAAACTTCCTTTGATCTGTCGGTGACAACTCTCCCGAGCAGGAACCAGCGCCGCTTGGTTTTCCTTCTTTCTGCTGCTTCTCTGCCCAGCAGCGGGAGGAATGGTCGCCAGCCAGCTCATCGACGATCCCCCGTCGGATTAAACTTGTTACCGTTTTTTCTTTTAGCATTCGCGTCTTCTGTTATAACAATGAATTTGCTACCGTCTAATCCTCACGGGAACGGGCTCCTTTATGCCGGATTTAACCAGGATCACGGTGAGAAGCGTCATGGTGATTTCTGTCCTCCCGAGTGGAATTTTAGCAGCGTCGTGCAATGCTAAGCTATCAGTGCTAAACCGACGTATTCCAAAAGGCATCAAAATCGACCACAACACCATCCAACAACAACAACACCACCTTTCATTGAGCTTGATGATCAAGTGATACGACTGATTCTGTCGTTGCTACTCCAGACAACGTTCTCTAAAAAGTACCGTTGGTGTTAGCTTCGAGTTAGCTCATCAGACTTTCAGCTAGCTCGGTAACGTAACGTTTTTTGTTTGTTTTCAGCCACTTGCATTTCTCAGCTGTCCCGCCCATAGAGTAGGTCATATGCGGGTTGCAGTGTTTAGATACAAACATGCGATTCACAATTTCAGTACTCTTTTAAACAAAGAATGTTACGGCCATCCAATGATGTAGATAAGCCTAGCACTAATGCTAAATGCTATAGCTGCATTTCCATCGACTAGCCGTGCGTTGGTTAGCCATCAGCTAGCTTCAAAGATAGCTTCTCAAAGTTTAATGCCAGATAATTATTACACAGCGTTATGGGGGCTGATGATTTTCAGGTTGACAGATTTAAGGAATAATTTGTTAATCCTTCTCATTATATAGCATAATTTGTTTTGGCTCCCCACCCACACACACATTTACACGGGCCGGAAAGTCTAAATATGTTTCTTGATCGTTGGGTGTGAATCTAACCTTCATTTTTAATGAAACTACTAGTGCCAGTTACCTTTGTCGTGATTATAGTAATGCTACTTTAAAAAGGTAAAGTGACCAATGATCTTACTGTGTCATGTGTCATGTGTCATGTGTCAATGTGTCATGGCACCTAAACGTCTCACTCATCGTTGGCAGTAATAAGGCGCGCCGGCTTTATATGAATTTCAACAGACGTTAATCATTTGTTCATTTGTTCATCAACATCATCAAAATTGTGTTCCTTTTTTTTGTTTTTTTTTGTGGAAGGATACCAACAAATGCCACTATACTTGTAAATGAATTAAAATGTATGTTTCAGTAGTTTTGTTAGTTTGGGATCCCGGTGTATAATGCTGCCTTCCAGGTATACCTGTAGGACAATATAATAACGAAATTATTTATGCTATTAGGGTATAAATGGTGTTTTCCTACCTAATACATGTAAAACTAATAAAGGTGAAATTCACCACGCCAAACATTTTCCCCCAACAAATACTTTGGTAAAATCTAATTTATCTACAAAACGGTCACAAGGAATCATTTTCCAAACAAAGCCTTTTCACTCATGCTGCTCATACTTTGAGAATCAGGGCAAACTAACTAGTCCCATAATGTTATATTGCATCACTGAATAAATGCACTACTGGATGAAACAGTAAATTAAACAAATTGTTATTTTCCAAAATAATAACACCATCAGCTAGCCTTTAACTAGATAACACTGAAAGATAGATTCTCAACGTTAACGCCACAGTTATTACAGCGTTATGGGGGCTGATATTATGTTAGCTGCTTCCAAGATGAAAGCAGTTAAATCTTACCTTAATTTTAATGAAACTGCTAGTGCCAGTTACCTTTGTCGTAATTAGAGTAATGTTACTTTAAAAAGGTAAAGGGACCAAGAACCTTACTCCTGAATATGTCATGGCACTTAAACGCCTCACTCATCGTTGGCAGTAATAAGGCGTGCCGACTTTATATGAATTCCAACAGACATTAATCATTTCTTACCTGCTCCATGTCAGCTGTGCATTCAAGGGGCTGCTCAACTATCACTCCCTAGCTCATCTTCCACCGTGTCATTAGTATGGTAAATATTGACGTGATTCCTACGGAAAGACGATTGTGAAGAATGCCAACAATGTATGAATGTTGACACTAGCTGGTGACCCATTTCTGATTTGTACTGTTGGATCTCCGTTGTCTCTCCAGGATGCTTCGCCTGTGGAATGGAGAACGGATTTCGTGTGTACAACACAGATCCTCTCAAAGAGAAGGAGAAACAAGGTAACAGTAACATTTAGAGCTGACCTTGTCCCTGATGTTGGTGCAACATTTTGTTTCGTAGTTTACCCACGCTCAAGCTCACTGTTAGAATTGTTCACGTATACTTGTTTGACAGAAACTTTTTGAGAAATTAAAAATGCATTTGCTGTGTTGAATTTGTTACAGTAACATTAATTACATTGCACTCACACTTCAAACAGTTTTATCACCTAATTGTTGTCTGATGTAAGATGACTTCTGGCATAAGTAAATACATCCAAGTTACTAAGCCATAACTCTAGTTCTATGAGTGTGTGCATATTCCGCTAATGCCAGTTCTTTTTATTAGTCGTGATACATGAGACAGCAAAGCAATTAATAAATAAAGATATCGAGATTTCCTGGGGGTAAATTGAGTTCTCCGACGATTGCATGCAGCTCTTCATTCAGCTTTGCTTTTGACCTGAACAAATGATACCTTTAAAAGTCTGAGCAGTAAGGAAATTGCATTCATATTTATTTTCTAAATCCTCTCACTGCATTATGTGACTAGAGACTCAGAGCTTTGCCGTTTGTAATGTTGGAGGATCCAAACTAGACTAGTCATCTTCAGCTGCTACACGTATAGATGTAGACAAATTTGTTGGTACAGAACATTTTACATAATCGTCTCTTCCTGAGCCAGCTGCTCAGCTGTCTCAGCTCTAAAGGGTGCCTTCTCCATAATGCATGATGTTTCGGTCCTTTACATAGATGTTTGATAGGATTCAGATCGGGGCTCATAAAAGGCCACTTCAGAATAGTCCCAATGTTTTGTTCTTAGCAATTCCCCGGTGGTTTTAGCTGTGTCTTCTGGGTCATTATCCTGTCGGAGAACCCATCGACCCGTGATTAAGACAAAAGCTTTGGAACACTGAGAAGTATGTTTTACTCCACAATGCATTGATAGTCTTTGAGATTCAATGGTGCACTGCACAGATTCAAGATGCCTGATGCAGCAAAGTAGCCCTAAAACAGAACCGAACCTCTTCCATTTTTGGTTTTCTTTGCTTGGAAAACTTCATCTTTTATCCGTGAACACAGAGCTGATATGACTTGCCAAAAAGGAGAGAGTTTTAGTCTAAGAGTTTTTGCTTAGCCTGTTCAAAGGACAATTTCCCAGAAGCACTGTGGATTGTCAATATGCATTTGAGCAAGTAGCAGTCTATTTTCTTTAATGTTTTTCATTCAACAGTGGAGTCCTCCTGGGTCATCTTCCATGGAGCCCACTACGCCCAAAAAGCTTCCCTCTCTTGCTTTGCTTTACTCTGATATATCCGAGGCGTTGAGGTATACATGATACAATTGCTTTTAATATCATCACTTTTTTGGAGGAATGACTTATTATATCAACAAGCTTTTTAAGTTACCAACAAGGTCGTCCACGTGTGTTCATCGTGCTTGCTGTGCTGTTGTCATATTCTTTATTACAACCAGAATGATTTCAGTCTAATTAAAGCATTCTGCTGGAGTTTTACTATATGATCAAAATAACTTACCTGTGCTTCTTTTTGATTTCAATACTAAATATACAGGGCTATTACTATACAAGTGGTCCAGTTGTTTAAATACACATATCACATAGGAATATAGAAGCTTTTGCAGACAAAGTGATTATTGATCATTTACATTGCAGACAAGTAGGTCAGGGTGCTTTAAATTCCCATCCCAAAGTGGGGTAATAGAAAAAAATAGTCTACTTTTTGGTTGGCGGGTAATTTCAGTTCCATAAAACTTTTAAGTTTGTGACTGCAAAAAAAATAAAAAATCATTCAAACCAGGCACTTCTGCTGCTCACAGCAACCCAAAAACGCAACTACAAAGCAACTCCTTGAATATGGAGGGGTTTAAGAGGAAGTTTTATCCAAAGCCGGCTAAAAATGTGACTCAGCACATGACCTGCTCCAGTGTTACTTCCCCTAAACTCACCAGATGTGACTGCTGGTCAGCAGTTTCCCAAGTATTGTTCACGGGAACGAGGGAGCCCTTTTCTTTTCTCTTTGACAGTCCGTGTTCAGCCCTTTTTGAGTCACAGCAGAACGCTGCAGTGCTTTCCTGCTGACGTGGTGTGTGCTGCACATGGAGGGAAGCAAGTCTTACTGTAGAATGTGTCTGCTGTTGTGCAAGTCCTAAGCCGTGAGAGATGAATAAGCCGTTAGTGATTAGAAGCAGCGTGGATCTGCTGTCTTCTCTGAGTGCCATTAACAGTTATGCTTGCTGTCAGTATTTTATTTACCACCCCACTGACTTTGACTTTCAGAGTTCCTGGAGGGCGGGGTTGGCCACGTGGAGATGCTGTTCAGGTGTAACTATCTAGCGCTAGTGGGAGGAGGGAAGAAACCTAAGTACCCAACAAACAAAGGTATGTATTGTTGATCAACTTCAGCATCCTCTAAAGCTTCCTCTTCTAGGGAGAAGAAAAATGTCTGCAGATAAACATCTTATCTCTATGCAGTGACGGGGAAACTTATAATGTTCCTCAAAGAAGTACATGAAACGAACAGAAATGCAAATTTATAAAAACAATGCAATGATGCAGCATTTGTATATTTTGTGATACTTTAGTGATGATCTGGGATGACCTGAAGAAGAAGACAGTCATTGAGATCGAGTTCTCGACAGAAGTTAAAGCAGTGAAGCTCCGGCGTGACAGGTAAAAGTCCTCTATTAAACACTTCTGTCATATTGTTGAGAGCAAGTTTTAATTTTTAATAATTTGATGCAAAATCAGTGTTGTGTAGTAAATTATTGAATAAAAGGTGGAGGTTCCTCTTTTGGCACAACCAGAGTTGGATCTTTTTTTTTTCTTTTTTTCCTGGCATTCATCTCTCTCAAAACCATAAAGTATTTTGCATACAGTATACAAAATGTATCTTCTAATTCATCCTCTGGTTTTGTCACTGGAAGTGTCACATTACTGTTCTTGTAAAATGTTGTATGACATTTAGTTTCAATTTTAGTTTGTGTATTGATTCCCCTTTTGTTCTTAGGATTGTGGTGGTCCTGGATTCAATGATCAAAGTGTTCACCTTTACTCACAACCCCCATCAGCTGCATGTGTTTGAGACCTGCTATAACCCCAAAGGTCAGTTCACTCTGTTTTAATGGAGATTGTCACTTGAGCCAACCACGCACTTGGATGTTGGATTTATCCAACTTTTAAATCACCAGAAGTCTGGTCCCAAAACTGCCTATTGTGCACCGTTTTCTCTAACACTATAGCCATGAAATCAACAGGTGTCATGCAGTGTTTTCTTATAGTGAAAGTGAAGCACATTTTTTTTTTTTTTATTTTATTTTTTTTTTTTGTGTGCGCATGTACGTAGGCTTCAAGAGCCCTCCTGGTCCCAGCAGATAAATAGCAACCCTCCGGCAGGTCATAGCAGGGCCTCAAGGAGGAACATTTAATAAGCCAAGCTGGATTTAATTAACAGGCTATTATTACTTTTGTTAGACCCGTAGCCCTCACTGACCCATCGGCTCGACACAAACCTTTTTTTTTTTTTTTTTCGCAAGAAGCACATGTTCTCCAATATAAAAAGAAATGTAGGAGCACGCAAATAAGGTTAGGAAAAGGGTAAAAAAAAAAAGAAAAGGTTTTGCTTCTTCACCTTTAGTGCAATAATGATGTGAAAACGAGTGGAGAACTATGGAAGTAGAAGATTTTAGTATCTACTAAATACGGGTGTTCCATATCATATCGTTCGTGATAATACTGGTGTAAGTTTTTGTATGATTAAAAAAAAAAAAAAAATTGTAATAAAGGCAATACTCCAACCTGATGATGGCATACTGTTATGCAGCGTAATCAAATGACATACGTTTGCAGCTCATCCAGCAACAAGCACCGCTGAAAGCGATGAGGTGGCAGTTTTGCTGTCTACCGTTTGGAATTAAATGTTGTTTGTGTTCAACAATCTTAAATGAATGAGTTGCCCGCTCATTAACTTTAGTCAAGTGCCCTGAATATGTCTGTAATACAAAATAGTACAACATTATTCCAGCAGCGCCGTTACTGCTGTTGGTAAATGAACATAGTGGAAACACAGTCATGGGTTGGAACACTACAACCAGAGTGAAGCCGACACCACTTTTAGCAAATAGCCACCGTTCAGATGTGTTATCACGCCAAAACTTGTCTCTCGCTCTCTCCCTTGTCCTCCTCAGGTCTGTGTGTGCTGTGTCCCAACAGCAACAACTCCCTGCTGGCGTTCCCGGGGACTCATTCTGGCCATGTGCAGATAGTGGACCTCGCCAACACGGAGAAGCCCCCAGTGGACATCCCCGCCCACGAGGGAGCACTGTGCTGCATCGCTCTCAACCTGCAGGGCACAAGAATAGCTACCGCATCAGAAAAAGTACGTATCGCTCGGGGCAGTAGAGAATTGTCATAAAAAATTTTAAAAAAAGGTGCATACCGAACAGTGACTTTTTAATGTTGGCACACCTCTTCATCAGCTGTCGTGTTGTTTGTTTTCTCTTCTTGCTGACTCGAGATGAATTTCCGTTGTGTTTTCCGCAGGGCACTCTCATTAGAATTTTCGACACGTCTGCCGGTCAGCTCATACAGGAGCTAAGACGAGGGTCGCAGGCAGCTAACATTTACTGGTGAGTAACCGTGATCACATCTTTGCTGTACATGTTTTTGTGGGAAACATGACAACAGAAAAATAGAAAATGATGCTGCTTCTACTTGACCCAAAGTTCATCCACACAGTTGTTGGTTAACTTGCACTGCAACCTTAATTATTGTATTTGCAAGTGATTACTGTGTATTGACAGGTTGCATCAACAGTATTCATTTCTACATTAGACTTATGGACGGTCAGATTGTCGTCTTCAGTGCTGCAAACGTAAGATGTCAGACCGCTTCTTTGCAGAGTCGCTATGAAATTGTGAGTGAAGTAATGCTACTACCACATTTCTTTATATGGTGATCTCATGAAGGCACCACATCACGGTTACCAACTCTCCAAGCTTCGGTGTCCAAAATTTCCATTCGGCTTTACATGACAGTCTAGACGTCAGTGAAACATGAAATACGTAAAACCCTCATCAGGGTATCTCTAACTATATCTACACTAGTGTACAGGCTCTTAAAGTGTCAGAATCCTTTTTTTTGACCGCATTTTACTTTTTTGAGCTTCTCATCTATCACATCTGTGAGGCAGGTTTTTACTCCCGGCAGTAAAGATGTCAGCAAACGGAACTCGGTTCACTCGTCATGACTTATTTCCCCCGTGGCAGCCTTCAGATTCTCCTGCAGGTTAAACAGGGCGAGACAAAAAAAATTTAACAGACGCACTCTCAGTAGCCTAGAAACACGTATGCTATGATCCACCCCTAATGCAACAGTCTCTAATGAGGACAGTGTCTGATTTTTTTTTTAAATGCATTTGTGTAGCATTTAAATATAACATGTTTTCAAACCGACCTTCCAGAAAGAATAAATAACAGTATCACCCCTTTTTTTTTTTTTTTAAACATTCATTAGTTTTGTTTAGCAGTTGATTCTAACCACAAACCAAATTTAGAAAAAAAAAAAAGAACTTTACAACATCCTAATGATTATTATTTTTGAGTTGAGTGTATTAAAAAGTCCTACTTGTATTCAAGCTGTTGTGGAGTGAATCAGCCGAAAGAACCACAACAGGCCAGTGATCGCATGACTGAAAGATTTAGTGCAGCTGATGTAGATGTTCCTGTTATAGCAGCCACTGCAGCTACACATGTTCAAAGTTCTGCTTTGAGTATATTGAATTTATGATACAGTGCTTTCATTCGGAAGTACTGGCTCATCACAAGGACATTCAACCTTACAGTAAAAGTAGCCTGTCAATGCTAACGCTCTCAGCCTTGTGTTCTGGTGCTTCCAGCAGAGAAAATGTTTGGTTTGTTTTTTTGTTTACCAATTTGACCCAGTCAGCAGGTATAGTGCCTGAGGTCTGATTGAGTTCTACTCCTGAAGTCAGCTACAACTTTCTGTGCTTTTATCTTGTGTCCCTGTGTTGATCTGAACTGATGAAATCTTGCAGTTTTCCCTGTTCTCATTAGTTTCCACTTGTTGTTGTTGTCTTTTTTTTTTAGCATTAATTTCAACCAGGATGCGTCGCTCATCTGTGTGTCCAGTGACCACGGCACTGTGCACATCTTTGCTGCAGAGGATCCCAAAAGGAACAAGCAGTCAAGGTGCGTCCCTGCTGAATGTTTTTTTTGTTTTTTTTCTACACAGTTTATGTGTTGAATCTGCTGCATAATAGTTTTTACAAATCCAGTGGCATGGATGGAAAAAACAAAAACAACGTTTGCATGTCTTTCTCTCTGCAGCTTGGCATCAGCCAGCTTTCTTCCCAAATACTTCAGCTCTAAATGGAGCTTCTCCAAGTTCCAGGTTCCCTCTGGCTCTCCCTGTGTGTGTGCCTT
The DNA here is from genome assembly GCF_022577435.1 of Embiotoca jacksoni. Classification (NCBI taxonomy): domain Eukaryota; kingdom Metazoa; phylum Chordata; class Actinopteri; family Embiotocidae; genus Embiotoca; species Embiotoca jacksoni. The sequence continues at coordinate 11,474,744 of NW_027185341.1, read as the reverse complement.
TGGAACGGAGCCCAACGCTGTCATAGGTAGGTTCTGATGGAAATGTGATGCATGACTTCATGTCTCACAATGTAACTCTGGCTGGTTACAGGCAGAAGGTGTATCAGACAGACAGAAGGTGTATCAGACAGACAGACAGACAGACAGAAGGTGTATCAGACAGACAGAAGGTGTATCAGACAGACAGAAGGTGTATCAGACAGACAGACAGACAGACAGAAGGTGTATCAGACAGAAGGTTATCTGTCTCCCCTTATCACCAGGTTGCTACTCTCTTGTAGCCATTTTGGAGACAAAGTGCCATATAACTTAGAAATAATCCTCTTCTGTCCCCCGAAGTCCTCCCTTGTTTTACAGAAGAATCTGGAATCCTTGTTTTCAATTATCAAACCTGTAGCCAGAAACCCGGGTGTCATATTTAAATATATGACCTTTCATTTCAGACATTGTACAATCTTGTTTTTGATCGTTCGATGAGACGATGAAGGTTCGATGACTGTAATTCAGCGTTTTGAGGGTGAAGCCAAAAATCCATCTCATGCCTTCAGTTGATACTAAACGCGGCTGCTTGTCGGTTTTAGAATTGATCTTAAGATCAGACTGATCACATTTTAAGTTGCATGGCCTTAGCTCCCAGCTACGTTGCTTGAGTTGCGGCTCCCCCTGTGGGGCGGCCTCAGATCCTCGGGCAGGGCTTTGCTGGCTGTTCTTAAGTCCCGGCTCGAGACTAAAAGGTGACCTGGGTGTTGCTTTCAAATGCCGTCAGCTCTAGAAGTCCCCGACTGAGCATTTGAAGCTAGCAAGAGCAGTGACATCTTTAAAATCACTCCTTAAAATGTATTGTTTTGAAGAAGCCTTTTATTAAATCTTCCTATAATATTGTTATATGGATATTTCTTTCCATTCTATTTGTATTATTTTCATTGCCTGATTCCCTGTTCTTCCATATAATTATTATTATTATTATTATTTTTTTTTAAATACAGCATTGCATTGTTGAACTCTGGTTCTCTGTATCTAGCCTGTGTTTGTTTTCTGCTGACATTTTCTTTTTCTCCTCTCCTCCCACCTTGTAGCCATTTGTGCTGACGGCAGCTACTACAAGTTTCTATTCAACCAGAAAGGGGAGTGTTCCAGAGATGTCTACGCCCAGTTCCTGGAGATGACCGATGAGAAAATATGACCTCTGACCTCTCCCTGTAGACTTCCTATTAAGCCACCTGTTTTGTTTCTCATTATTTTTTTTTCTATTATTATTTTGAAGGAGAGGCCGGAGAAGTTCCATGTTGGACTTGTTCTTATCGTCACAGACTCTGTAAAAAGAGCATCGGATGAAGGAGGGACATAAAGAGAAGAAGCCCAGACTTTGGAGGGGGGGGAAACCCCCTCATTGAAAAAAATGGATGGACGGAAGTACGAAAAAGTGACACAGATTTGACGTCTCCGGACGGAGGATGCTGACTTTACTCCCAAACCAAACACAAGACACAAACAAAGAGGGAAAGTTATTTTTTTGAAAGGACAAACTTTTTAAGACATCGTCCGAGGAATTTACAATGGATGGCTATTTTTAATCACACAGATGATTGCGATAGTTAGACAGATTGAAAATGTTGATATTTTTTGTCAACTAACACCACCTAACCTAACTATAGGGAGTGCCTCTGAGACTGGAGCGAATCTGTGTGTGCACATATTACTGTTGTCATACATACACACATGTTTGTGTATATACAAATGTACCATAAAAGATGTTTACGAAGCAGGATCAGAATGAGGTGACCCACTTCAGTCTTAAAGGTTCGTAGTAACATCTGGAGCAGGGGAGCGGACGCTGATCCTGCTTGGTGAACCATAACCTTAGTATTATTAGATTTTCTTATAGTCACTGTATATACGCAGCTTGCCAGACTGAACTTCTAACCACATAGAACTGTACAGAATAGTAGCAAAAAAACGAAACATTTTTCTTACGTTGTGCAATACATTATTTTCCCAAATTATTATTATTTTTTTTTTTTTTTTCGTTAAAAGCTTGTGAAATTTGAGTGTTTGTGTTTTTTCTTACCCAAACAATTGAGCTCAAGGAAATAGTTTGACATTTTAAGAAAAAAACGTTATTCACTTTCTTGCCCAGACTTAAATTGTTTGATACCACTTTCATGTCTGTAGAGTAAATATGAAGCTACAGCTATCAGCTGTTTAGCTTCAGCTTAGCTTAAAGACTGGAAGCAGTTTGCCTGGCCTCCGTCGGAAGGTAACCAAATCCGTCTGAGCACTCTAAAGCTCATTTAAATAAATGTTATAGCTTGTACGCACAGAAACTGACAGGTAAAAAAGAACAAAATATAATTTTTCACGGGGTCAGATTGTTTCAGAGCCAGGAGCAGTGACTTGATAAAATACTACTCAGTTTTTTTTATGCTTCTGTTTTGTAAGGATTCAGCGAGCTGGTGTTTACCAGTTAGCTTTAGAGGTGACTTTTGATATCTGCAGACGGAAGATGGGCTAGTTTTCAACCGTCTACACTTTTACGCTAATTTAAGCACATTTCCCACAATTTGAAAATATTTGGTTTTTTTTGGTTCCACCTGAACAAGAAAGCTTAAAAAAATTGGGGGTGGGGGGGTACAATTAATTACTTACTTGATGAAAGTTCGATGAGAAGATTGATATCACGTTCAGTTCAATATGAAGTTCGAGCTAGTAGCCAGTTTATCTTAAAAACTGGAAACAGCAAAGATGTGCTCTGAAGATAACAAAATTCCCCTATCGGCACCTTTTAAAGCTCACTTGTTATTGCTTGTTGGTATAATTTGTAGAAAAACTGAAATGTAAAAATGAGAAAATGTTTTATCATTTGATTATGTGGCAGTGAATTCCTACTGTGGGTTTTGTTTGAATCCAGCAAGCCATATTTTTCATGATGATTATTTTAGCTTTAGAGCTTCAGTTACACACATTTTGTTATCTGTTGACAAAAGCTATGCTGTTTCACCATTTTAGTCTTTTTGCTAATATAAGCCTTAGCGTTCAGCCTACAGATGTCTGGTATTGACCTTCTTATCTAAGTCTGCAAGAAAGTGACTACAATCCCAAAAGATTTTGAAATATTTATTCCAGAGTTTGTGAAGCTGAGTGTTTGTTTCCACCTGATCAGAAAATTTAAGAGCCAAACACAGTTTCAATTGTTAATTTCCAAAGTGTAACTGATTTAGGAGATGTGTTGGTGATTTTCTACTCAACACCCCCAATCAACTGTAAAAATATAAACATTTTGAACTTGGTTCAAGACTACTTCATGTTAAGTGTTATTATCCCAGTATGATCAGAAATAGGATTGGTTGCTTCACATACTTTTGGTTGGCCAGTGTGGCGCTGCGGTCGCACCTGTTTGACCCCAACGGTGTCTTTTTTTTTTTTGTCTGCCGGTGCATCTTTGTAAACTGCCTAATTCTGCCGAGGCACATCAGGGACGCTGAAGTGCTTTGTTGAACCCCTGCGGCCATAAACAGGAGATCTCTTCAGTTTCGATTCACCCACAGTGGGAACGGATGTAAGAAAAGTTGTGTTTAATGGCTCATTTTTTCATTTTAATTTGTCACTTGACAGCTGATTTATTGCAAAAAAACATCTAATTTTTGTTGCTTACTGCATCAGATTGTACTTTTGCAGGTGTCATGCTGAACATACACGACACTTAGGTGGTCACGGACCAGGGGAGGGATGCTGCACAAACTGAAAAAGCCAACTTGTTTCTGACACACTCAGAATGATTGTAAAAATCTGCATTTAAATTTGTGATTAAAATTTAACATCTGCTTTTACAGTTAATTTTTATGCCCTATTTCACACATTTTGTACCGTGGAAACCAATTGCACTAAACCTACATGTTGCACACGTGTTTTTTTTACATTTACTATTTTAATGGTGTTTCTATCCGTCAGTATTAGAGCTGCAACTAACTATTATTTTAGCGATCAATCAATCTGCAGATTATTTTCTCGATCAACTGTTTGGTCCGTAAAATATCTGTTTAAAAAAAAGTGTCAAATTTCTGAAACCTTAAGGGGGGTACCATGAAAGTTTCTTATGACTGAGCACTTCCAAAGGGTTCCCCCCCAAATCCAAAAGTCAGTGATTAAATGGGAAAATTCAGACCTGAATCTGACTTTTTTCCAATTCTTATAAAAAAATAAATAAAATATATATATGTATATATATATATATATATATATATGTATGTATATATATATATATATATACCACAGAAATGTGTATGTTTTGAGAATTTTTTTTTTTTAAAGTACAAAAACCAAGAAAAAAAAGTAGGAACATTTTTTTTTTTACCAACGAGGTAATGCCTGTGGCCTCGTTAGCAGTCCCTAAAAGTCCAACCCATCCACACACAAAAAAAGCAAAAGTACACCAATAACCAGTTAGTTGGTTAAGTTGGTTAACGTCAGTGAGTGTAATTGCTTTCTAAAAGCCTCATTTAAACCCAATGAGAAGTTCCACCAGTTAACCGTTACTCTAGTTGCACTATAGGACCTGTGTGCAATGCGTTTTTGCGACCGCTGGGACGTGTGCGCATTTGCGATTTCACCATGGACCTGAAACTCGAGCAGAGAGCATACATCAAATTTTGTGAAATGTTTTTTAGGAACAGATGTTGCAGAGAGCCGAAACCTGCAAGGAGTGGTGGGGAGGTTTGACTGTAGTTGCTGGTGAGAAGCTTTTGTGTGTGTGTGTGTGTGTGTGTGTGTGTGTGTGTGTGTGTGTGTGTGTGACATCGTTGGCATGTTTCCCATCAGAGGTTTCAGGATATCACAGTAAATCGAACGCCCCTCAAAAAGACCCGACTCCACACACTGCTTCATTTATTTCCGCTTTCTCAAGCATTTCAAATCTCGTTGCAGATTTCCCAAGTTTTCCACAAATTTCGATGATTGCTTTTTGCTCAAGTCATTGCTGATATCCCGAATGCACACGTATTAGCGGTAAAAAAAACAACGCGTGGAACACAGGTGCTGATGTTGATCGACCAACATAACTTGGAATATTTATTGACAAAGGTTCCTGCATACCATCAGTGTGCTGCGCTCTGTTGGTGTGCAACAGCAACAGTCAAGACTTTCTGATTACATTCTGATTCTGATTACATATACACATCAGATCATTTTAATAATATTTAACAGCCACTAAACCAACAGCTGTCAAGATTTTTCACAGTCTGAATTATTTGATGAAGAATCTGTTGGAAGAAGTAGTTTCTCCATTTAATTTGTACATGTTTCAGGAAGGATTATGCCATATTTTGCAATTATCAGCAGTATATTATACTGACATATTACTCCTCATCCAATGTATATATGTTTTTATGATATGATTTTGAATTGTATCCATTATTTATGACCTATGTTCCCAAAAGTTAAAATTCCAATTCCATTGTTGCCTGTCCAGACCAGTATGATGCCAAATGACCAGCAGAGCGACACAGAAGCAAATAATGAGGTGTATTCCAAAATATCATTTCATTGGTCTTCTTTTGTGGAATATAATTCCAGATTTACTATTTAGTTTTATAAATGACAAAAACACAGTTTTGGTACTAAATCCAACACTTCTCAGTTGTCGTAAATGCGACAAGTTAAATGGGACATTGTCAAGTTTCTAGAATTGCCACTCGTTTTGAGCGAAGCACAGACTGGATTTTAGCCGGCGGGACCTTCTGGTCAAGACTCAACTGTCCAACTTCACCCTCACATGGGCAGCAGGCATTACTACATAAATTCATGGTTTTTTTCCCACTTCCTATAATTAAAAGATCTGTTTTGATACTCCGATATCTCGATTATGCTTAACCACATAATTAAGACAAAAACAAAAATTATACTATTGATAAAAAAGTTAAAAAAACCCAACTCGTTGTTTGGAAATCTATTTAACGGTTGACTAGCTTAGTCACGAGCCTCGACTCTAGTGGATTTCCTGTGATTTCATGTTTGATCTGTTTTGAAATCACTTATTTAATTCATAATTAATCTATTAAACAAAAGGGAGTTGAAGAAGAAACAACAGATTTAATGCAAGGTTGAATTCTTAAAAAAGGACATAAAACTAAAAATGTTTTTCTAAAATACCTTCCTATTACACGATTTGACTTGAAGCCCCTTTTTTGGGGGGGAACTTTTTTCCTCGTTTCTGTAGTTACTGCTCAATACACTGTCCCCGCTTTTCTATGACGACATACGATGGGGAATGTTTGAGTCAAGCTGTTTTCGTTCCTTTCAGGAAGTTAATAGTGTTACAGGAAGCATTTCCACCCATGTGGTGCACAGACTTCCTCCAACAACCTGACCAAAGTGGGAAGAGTTCTCGCCGAAGCCCTCCTGAAGAAAACCTCGCGGCGTGCTACGGAGATGGAAACTCTCCCTCACGCATCTTTCCAGCAAAAGAAATAACAGATATAAGTTTGCGTTTGCGCCCAGCAAAGAAGGCATTTACTCAAAACAAATACAAACTAGGAGGTTTATGTTTTAAATAAATTTATAAAAAAAAAGCTTTTATCCATTGAAGCAGAACAAACACCTATCTCACTTGTTTCTCCTCCAGAACATAGAATACAATCTGAATAGACTTTTTAGTCGCCTAGACAGAATTAAAAGAATCAAGCCAAGAGACTGCCAACTTTAACACAAAGGTAATAAACACAGCCAATGATGACAGGGGAAAAACAAAACGGAAACTAAACCAATAAAAATGCAAAAATAAAAAAAGAACTAAGAGTTTAAGTGCAGCACTGGTCAGAATCATATAGCGTAGATTCAGTCTAGATTTTCTTCAGTTCCATATTCAGATAATCTGCTCAGGTACATTGTTTCTACATCCGTAACATGCAAGCTCGATGAAGTGTATAGTCAAATACACGAGAATATATTTTTGATCTCGTAGTATATTTCTAAAGTATGAAAAAAATCTGTAGATTTACAGTGATAAAAGAAATGTCATTTGCATGAATGAGCAGAAAAAAGAACATCCACTCCATAGTGTTTTTTTTTTTTTGAGAAAAAAAAAAAAAAGGAGACTACATTCATTTCACCGAACAGAGTCCACATACAAAAACAACAACAACAACAAAAAAAAAAGGATTCTCAAAATCTCGTGATGTTTTAAGTGTTCTCAAAGACCCCACTTATAGCTTTTAGTTATTTTAATTATTACTAGATAGTATCTGTGTGTTGGGAAACGGAGAAAACACTCAAAAAAGATCGAAAGATACACTTGTACAACGGAATACTGCATATCTACTCACGACTGGATTAGGTAGGTCGACATGGAGGCTAGCTGCCGAAGATGGGAATGTCCACACACACGTAAACACGTTTCCCTTTTGCGGTATACACTACTGGTGCTTGGCTGCTTTTTCTATCCGACACACAGTTAACGCTTGTCTGTGACGCTACCAGAATGAGGCTCCTTTATCTTCTTTGGGAGGAGTTTCGGGACTCCTCGCATGTTTTAATAAGTCTTTTTTTTTCTTCTTGAATTTGGAAATCTGAATTTGAAAATCTGTTTTGCTTTCGTTTTCTGTGCTTCATCTTACCATCTGGGTCTGAAACATCGAGGCTCCGCAGTCATTAGCAACTCCGATTCCATTTTTTCAATTTGGTCTTTTCGGTTTTTTTGCATCGTATTTTGTGGTTATAAAGAAAAGAGAAAGAGAGGGTGGGTGGGTGGGGGGGGGGTTGCACATTCTGTAATCCTTCTCTTTTTGGCACCTTGGAGTAGTTGATGACACCGGGTCAGATGGTGGGGTGAGATTGTGGACGTTATAGGCTCGATGCGTACGGGAGAGCAGGGGTCAGGATGCGGACCGGAGCGCTGGAGGAGGGCTACTTGCCACCGACCTGCTCGCTGACCCCTCCTTTCCCGGCTCGGTCCGTGGTGCCATTGTTGGCGGCCGCTGCGTCTGAATTCTGCTCCGTTTTCACCCTCTTTGGCTCGAGTTGGTCTTGCAGTTCTCCGTTCTGCCTTTTGGTGGGGAGGGAAGCTGAGGCAGAAGCGTGAGTTGCTAGGAGATGGAGAGGGTTCGCAATGGCTGATGGGAAAGAGGACGGTTAACAATTAGAGTCTGATATGGAGTGTGAAGTAATAGATGACAGTTCAGGAATTTATAGTACTGGCGGAATATTAGATAAATAAATGGAACAACAACAACAACAAAAAGTCTGCTTTTAATTCTAGTGCACCCGACTCCTGGAACAAAATACAGAATCTCCTTAAAATCAATTCACTTATTCCATTCACACATTTCCGAAGCTTGATTTTAAATCTCCAAACCTGTACTTGTAATTGTTTTATATAACTGTACTTTACTGCTGTTTTATCTACTCAAACTACATAACTTATATTTTAATGCTTCTTATATAACCTTCTTATTTTTGTTAATTTCAATTCACCTTTCAAGTTAATCTTCCTTCATCTGACCGTAAACGGTTAACTAGAAGCTCAACTGTGGTTACAATCTCATCTCTGTCAACTCGGTCTTATTGCTGTGATCACTGTTTTTATTTGTTCTTTGCTCTGTAAATGACTCGATGTCATTGTAAATGAGGGTCACCCTCAATGAATTCTCGAGTATAAATAAAGGTTGAATGATTGAATGAATTACTATGAACAACAATCTTTAAAAAAAAGAATACAGGTTTTAGCATACAGCATAGCGTAGAATACCAGATGAATCAACGGAATAAAACCTGACAGTGAACTGACCGAACAGAAAAGTCTGCTCCTGTCTCTCAACATAACGTAGCGTTAGCTACCCTGCAGGTGGAAACAGGTTGAACAAAAGGAGAATCTCCACACCGATCAGTTGAACTGCCGGTGCTTCAGATCAGTCTGCTGCAGCTCGTTGGTACTCAAGAAAAAAAAAAAAAAAAAAAAAAAAAAAGTCGGATCGGCTTGAACCAATCTGTCTGTAAGGAAACTACCAACCGCTGCAACTATATTTAGAAAAAAAAAACCTCTCCACTTCCGTGTCATTGCACTTAACCACGGTCAAACACTTGATATTAATAAACATAAATAAAAAGGCAACAAGTTCAAGTGAACGCCCGCTGTGTGCAGCGGCGTGGGCGGAGTCGTCACCGTGCGGCCACAGTTCTACGGGAGCATTGCGGTGGGCGGAGTCAAGTACGTCTTCACCTATTTCCACAGCGAGCTGCTCTCTAGAAACAGGAAATCATACTTACGAACAGGCATCCAACGAAAGGACAATGGTGGCTGACACAACGGCACATTTCGAAAAGGGCCGTTTGACGGCAAGTTAAAGTGGTGAAAACATTCTACGTGCAGTACAGTGAACACTTAATATTGACTTTTTTTAGGTGGCTGAAGTACGTTTTGTTGGCGACTCTCTCCAAAGCAGTGCATTGCTTAACTTCTGTGCCAGTACAGCCAACAACAAATCCGAACTATCCCTTCAATGCGAACTCAAACCTTTCAATACATCCATACCACAAGCGCGCATACGTCCTGAGCAGCGAGTCCCTGCTACGGGTTCGGCCGACCCGGACCTTTGCCGTCTCTCATTCCCACTCACTTCCTGTCACTCTCCACTACCACTGTCAACATACAAGTCGGACAAATGCCATATTCAACATGTAATGGCTAGCCCCTTATGATGGCTAATGCAAGACCTGAAAAGTGAAAGTCATGAAATGACCTTGAAATTCCACACTTCCAGTACATTTTTCACATTAAAAGCCAAAGAGTAATAGTAAGATCAGTACCCGTGGAGAGTGCTGAGGCAGCTTGAATACAAGTGAAAAACTGGAATTAATTACTGAAGCAAAACGCTATTTCAAAGTAACACAACTACTGTGGAAACGCACAAGTTATCATGTTGGAATGGAAGTCGTGTTTGCTAGTTCATTTCACCACCCAACATTTTTTCTTTACCTTTATTACAGACAATTACTTAAATACTGGCTATTCTATGAGAGTTGACGGTAGACGTGTGTGTGTGTGTGTGTGTGTGTGTGTGTGTGTGTGTGTGTGTGTGTGTGTGTGTGTGTGTGTGTGAGACCCACCTGTGCTGGCAGCAGTAGTGATGGGGACCAGATGAGTGCCGTTCTGTGTGATGGCCTTTATTGGGAGCTGGTGATGACCGAGCGGGGCTTGTTGCAAGATGGTGACCGTTGTCAAGGGAGCGGCCTGTGAGCTCTGGATGATGCGACTGACTCCCCCTATAGACGAGGCTGTGATGGATGGCACCGGCTCCACTTTTACTGTACACGGGAGGAGAAAGTCTATGAAACTGAATACAATACTTACAACTTTATATCTAATGACAACATTTTGGTCCACGGGGAATTTGGTGTGAATGACAATTTGCAAGCAGCATCACCTTTGATTTCTTGATGCTCTCCTCCTCCATTCTCCTGAGGTTCTGGGATCAGTGTAGCAGCGGATTGTCCGCTAACAGTTGCCATGGTGACGGCCGGGATCTGATGGACGACGTGCACCGTCTGCATGACGGGGGCAGAATTTACCGTTGTTGTTACGATGGCTGGCGTTGCCATGGCATAGGTCACAGGCTTCATGGTCGTTTGAGGCATCGTACGTTGCACAGCGATCAATACTGGCTGGTTGCTGAGGGGGGAGCCTATCAGAGGGCGGGGAGAGGTGTGTGTGTGGGGGGGGGGGGAGGGGTAAAGGTCAGTGAGACTGCCATTTACTTAGATAAAAAGGGACACAAATAAGACACACCGTCACATGAAAAGGTCAAAAATTAAATAACAATGGTAGCATTGTCCTCTTAATTTTGCCACAAATAATCTACAACATGTCAGTTTACATGAGATCTTTCGCAAGAGTATCTGATAAACGGTGCCGTGAAAGGGACAACACTTTTTTTAATGCACTGTTTTACCAGGGGAGTTCTGTGCAAAGCGAGCCTCTTGAATTACAGCGAGTTTGGGCTGGACTGTAGTGGTTTGGGTGGGGGCTGGCGGTGGGGTTGGCTCTGGCTCCATGGGAACCGGGGACCCCTCTCTGGACAGGCTGTCTGGAGTCTGGACCCCGCTGGAGTGGGCAGAGAGTGCCCCTGTGTGGTTGGGAGAAGCTGGCGCACTCCTGGGACAGTGAAAGAAAAGCAGGGTTCATCGGCGCTGTATAAAACCTCTCACTCAAACCGTACATGGCAGTGAGTGTTGAAAGTAATACGCTCATGTTTAGCATCAAGTCCGTGTTCACCTGGATGAGAGCGGCCCCAAAGGGGTCCTGAAGCAGGGCACTCCTCTCGGCCGGCGCTTCCTGAAGGCTTGTTCAATCAGCTTGCCCTCCGAGGCCGGGTCGATCCTCCAGAACGAGCCTTTGCCCGGCTCCTCCTGAGAGCGGGCCACTTTGATGAAGTACCGGTTCAGGGACAGGTTGTGGCGGATCGAGTTCTATGTACACACACACACACACACACACACACACACACACACACAAAATACACAAACATTGTTGTAAAAGTCAAAATGATGGGGGTGGGTAGAGCATTTGTGTTTTACAGTGTTGGAATACTCCCTTGTTGTTGCATGACTCGCACCATATGCAACTCATGACAGGTGTGTGGCCAGAAGTGCATTAGTTTGATGAAAATAAAAAAGGCATTCTTAGGTAAGATTTACCTAATTATTATTAATATTACCAAAGCTGAAACAGTAATTTATTCTAACCGGGCCGCCACAGCAGAACCCGCGAATGGGAAACTCTGGATCTGAAGATATGTACTCGGAAAAGGTAGAACAGTGAGAGAAAGAACATAATGGCTTTTCTTTGTGTGCATATGTTGCCTTAAAGTCTAGTCCAGTCAAAATGTATTTGTATAGCACATTGAAAACACAACAAAGGTTGACCAAAGTGCTGCACATCGACACACAGTCATGCATTCGAACAGACTTGATCAATAAAAACAAGTAACATCCAAATCAAGATAAGGGTAATAGTGCATCTTCTCCACATGCTTCTGAGTGAATGACATTGCAATTCGTAGGTCACGGAATCTTGTAAATGACGACATGATCTAAAACGTGTTCACGTCATAGTTGAGCACAAAAATGAGAATTTATATATAAAAAAAAAAGAAACAAGAGAGAGTGACCAAACTAAGTCTTTATTATTATTATTATTCCACCACAAAGCTACCGTAAATATAAGACAGTTGTACCAGATAAGGAAGACACTGACCTGCCAGCCTTTATCAGCGGTCCGGTAGTAGGGATAGTTCTTGGTAATGTGAGTGTATATTCCATTCAGTGTTAGCTGTTTATCTGGAGCCATGGTGATAGCTTGGACTATTAGCTGTGCATATGAATATGGTGGTTTGGAGTCATCCTGCGGAATATGAAAAAAAGTTAAATTCATGTGTTGTTGGAAAAAAAAATAATTGTCATGCATGTTTTTGCACACAGACACAGACAGACAGAGAGAAAGACACACACACACACACACACACACACACACACACACACACACACACAGTTCAACCAGGATCTGTGCTACAAAGTCTATGCTGCGCTGAGCGTTGGGCAATTTTTAGACTTCAATGTGATGTTCACAGCGCTCAAATCCATTGAGACTTCTTTCAAGTCTGCTGCCTTCATCATGCACACTCTTGTTTCTGATATCTACTTTGAATCCATGTTCAAAATCCCTCAGACATATCAACAATATGAAATATTGTAATAAAATACAATATGGCACTGCTTTTGCCCAGTTTTTCCACTCGGCTCCGGACCGTTTTGCTCTCACCTTTGGGCTGTCTTCACCTGAGGCCTCCTTGTCATTTTCTGATTGGGAATTGTCTCCTATGAGGTCGGCGGCCAAAACACGGCCCATCCTGTAGCTGGAGAGTCCGGCCCCCCGCGGACTTGACGGACAGGAGTTTGCCGCACTGTGAAATACATTCACAAAACACATCTCTTTGATTTGTGCCACTGAAAAATTAGCCTCAGGTTAAAAAAAAACAAAAAACAACAACTCCTTTTTAATTATCCACAAACACAAGTTGACCACTCATACCTGATGGTGCCGGTCGGTGAAGGCAGTGGGCTCATGAGGTGGGAAATGTTGTCTGGAATGTTTATAGTCAGTGGTGAAATTTGGGGTTGGACGGGCTTGACCGGTGATTCCGGCACGTTCCTTGGCTCCTTCTTGTCACTGAACAGGGCTGTAAATGTGATCTTTATACTTGTGCTGGGGAAGCGGAAACAACACCTGAGAAAGGAAGAGAAGCGCAAAACAAAACAAAACATAAAGCATGTGTATAATGCAGACATCTTCCTATTTTAAATCAGTGGCATAACACAGCCAGTGATTTGAGTGCATATTACAATGTTACTGTGCAGACAAGCTTCCTGACGAGCAACAAGCAAAGCCAAAAAGGTGCAACTTGAAGCTCAGAGAGAAGCACTAAGAGTCAGCTTCACACTGTTTAAATATGGACGTCCACCATCACCATTACGCAACAGATCATGTCTAACATGTCTAATTTATTATTAATGGAGTATATTTGGATCAGCAGCTGACATCTCAATTTGAATTCCTACTATGGCTGGCGACAACATGAATAAGCCCTGCCTAAACATTTATGAGGTTTTAACTGTAAACACAAGAGCTGAAAAATAAAATAAGTGAAGAGGAGCAGTGTAAACAGGCAGTGAGGAACATGAGGCCAAGTTGACATTGAGCCAGATTAATGTAACACGCACCTTAACGTTGTGGGTACCATTGTAACACGATGCCATGTTTAAAAATTGTGTTGGACAACCTACGTAACAATAGTTCATCACTAGCGTCTAGTTGGAGTTCAACGATCAGCCTGTGTTTGGTGGCGTGTTGAGCGGGAGACGAGCAGCTCGAGTTAACCCCAAAACAAATAAAGTCGAACCAAATCCTGTTACAACTCACACATTTGAATGTTTCGTATTTCAGTAAATGCATTGAAGTAGTTGGACGGTTTTTAATTGTTGGGGGACCGTCTGCAATTCGGCACATGTTCTATCAAAAATAAATACAACAAACATATCACTTTTTTACGTTAGGGGCCATCTTCCACGAGATGCGTTATAGTGACTAGCAGGGCACCAATTCTTTGACTCTGACGTTTCACTGACGTCTTGCTTGGTCGATGTGTACGCCGAATTAAGCACGTAAGCAAAACCAATAACCCACGATTGTGAATCAAGTTCAGCGTATTTTTGTAGTAAATATGAGCATCGGTATTACTACACTCCCATATTTGGTATGGAGATTAGGTGTGACGTTATTGCCAATACACACACGGAGCGGCACAGCTCCGGCTCGGTGTTGCTTGACACAGCACGTGTAACACTGCTGCGGGGTAACAAAACAATAACAACACACGAGCCCATAAATCCGCATGTATATTATCATTTCAAACACACTGGTTCTATCAATCTTACATTCGTGGAAGCTGGAGAGGTGGAGCCCCTCTTCTCTGGAACACCCCATCAACAAACACCCCGTTTTTTCCAAGGCATCGAAGATAGAATTCCCCAGTGCCAGTGCCATCTTCCCCTGCGGTGAATATTTCGAGGTGCCGCCGGGATATGAAGCTGGAGTGTCCCATGCTGACGTCCACCGAACCCTGCGAAGAGTTCCGGCCGATGGTCACCGACTTTTTCTTCATCAGATACTCGAATTCTCGGCCCTCGAGCCGGGCTACCGCCGACCCCGACATCCCGCTTACCATCGCCATCTTCTTAAGGTACTGGGTAGAGATTTTGGAAGTGTGTGTTAAAGCGCGTGTATTAAGCGGTTGCAGGGAATTGAAGGGGGAATAATTTTTGGGGTTTGTGAAATAAGGGGGGATCCAATTTTACACCGTGGAGAATTAAGCTAGGAACGTGCCAGACCGGGGACACAGCGGCTCCGACCCACCGCCGTGAAGAAGAGGAAAAAAAGAGGCTACGGACCAATCAAAAGCCGCCAAACGGACGCATGTACTTCGACAGACAATCCGCTCAACCAATGAGAAACTGACCTGGGTAGGCAGATGTGTGGTGTTTACCAATGACAACAATAATAAAAATAACCGTAGGAAATCGTGTTCGGTTGCAGTGCAGGCTGACACGCAGATGGACGGAGAGATGTAAAATGCGGCGTCGTGATTTCAAGGAGTGGAATTTGATGTAGACAAGACCAGAGGAAGCTCAACTGCTCAGACTGTTCATCATGATATTTTGATCTTTGGAGAGACATTTCTCGGCTTGTCTTCTCCTTTTTTATTTAAGGGGGCAGAGCTTAATGGTCTTAATGCTCCCTCGTTTGTCGATTAGTATTCTAAAAATATTAAGTATTTACATACCACTAAAAATGATGTCATCTCTAAAAGCTCTACATTCATACGTTTCATACGTCAAGAATGAATTATATAATTCTTGGATAGCGTCTAAGTTACTTAAAGCTGCATTAACTGTTTTATTTGTTTATTGATTGTCCGCAATCAAGTTTTAAAAACAATATGATATCAACACTATGATAAATACTGGCTAACTCTTGCCTATTTACACACACAGCAGATGTAAAGCAACATTATCATTTATGTGGTGTTGTTTTTGTTGCAATTCCAATATTCTTCCAGCTCTGCTTTTGGTCTCCCATCAACTCCTGAGAAAAATATCTGACTCAGGCTGCTGTTCACTCGATAGTCACAATCTACTGAACACAGGCTGCTGTATATCAACTATCTGGCGATACAGTGTTTGGTGCCCACGACAAACAGAATAGCATTTGGTGCTGGATAGATGAGCCTTTTTTTCATTAGAAACAGTGGCCTGCTGGCACAGGTGGGAGCAGCGAGAGTGAATGCAAGCAGTAAATCAGTAAGTTGAAAGATCAAAACAATGTGCCGAAAAAGGCTGAAAACACTGTAAAGCTGAGTGGAGCAACAGCATGGGGTGATAATTCATTTTGTACGGCATCTTTAACATTGTGCATAGTTGTTTGATCTCTTTTTAATAAGAACATTAATTAGAGAATCTTTAAAGAGAGTAATATCCAAGTAAATCATCCGTAATGTTCCTATTCTATTTCTTTTGTTGTGTCCCTCTATGTTATGCAGTTATATTCAGTTTTTTTGTTTCAATAACATACACAACAATTCATCTCATAACTGATGAAAGCTGGTGACACGAACAGGAAATTGTGCTGAGACCAGACCGTTTCATTTCGGTTTGGTCTTCTCGATCTACAAATGTGTGTGGGCCGCGTCCTTCGAAGGAAGCAGCCCCAGAATTTGGACTCAGCTGTAGACCATACCTATCCAGAATTACAGCTTTGTGGTTGTAGGCCTCCGTCAACCTGTACAAGTCGCAGTTTACATCGTTATCTGGATATTGACTCAAATAATATATATAGTCAAAACTTTGAAAAATCCTTGCAAGTGTTCGTAGAATTGGCCAATAAAGCTGATTGAGAGTAGACAAAGCTTCAAATATCCATGGACGTGGGGCACCACCCAAGATTGGTGTCACCACTTAATAATCCAACCAAATATCCCTGTTCCTGAGTCACGGTATAGAATAATGGCCAGAAAAGTGTTTTGTTGAACATTATGATGTAACAGTGCATAGTTTCACCTTTTAGATATAACATTTCATTACTTCACTTTTTTATCCTATTAGACCTATGTGGGAAAAGTTTGTGCTAAATTAATTTGTAAATAGTGTTGGGACAGATGTGAGGTCACAGTGACCTTAACGCCCAACATCTAATCAACCAATCCTTGAATCCTGCTCTGTCCCTTTGGGATTTTATGGAATTTGTTTTGGTATTCTTAATTGAAAATGCCTGATTTTGCGTCGTCTTTAATCAAAAATTGCAACTTAATGGACTTTTATATGATTTCTTTGGGGGAGCAAAACATGAACTTTATGATGATCTACTCTACCAGCTGAGCCAAAGCTGCCCCAAGACGGTCCCGACCAAAGGATCAAAATTTGGTTCAACTAAGAGAGGTGGTCCTCGGTCGGATCAAACGGAACCCTGTTTCAGTTCATTTGCAGTGTCAAAAATCTTTTTGAGGGCTTTGGACCAAGTATAGGAAATTGATGCCGCATATCATCACTGCTTAAATACCAGAAGAAAAAGATCCGAAAAAGAAGGAATAATTAGTCATGGTAGCACACGAGGAGAGGATATAACGATGATTGCACCTCTAAATAAAAGTTAGACTTGTCGAGGTTAAAACACCCAAAGATAATCACTTTGTATAATCATAGGCATATACTGCACATCACAGAAATATTTGAATTCTAATCTTTTATTTAAAATTTTGTTGTTAAAACAGGAGCTTTAAATGCTTTTAAACAATATTTTATATTTAATTAATAATAATAATAATAATAATAATAATATGAATTCAACATATACTGTAAGCGCAAAAGCAAGATGCAGTTTCTTGACTGGAAATGTGCATAAAACAAATTTGATTTGTGATATTCCTGACTTTGAACCTCAGAATTTTGAAATGTTTGCTGACTTTTCTGAGAAATGGCGGACACCAATGTTAGTTCATTTTTTGTTGGATGGTAAGTTATTCTTCTGCTAACTTACAAAGCTCTTAATGGCCCATCTCCATCTTATTCAAAAGTCTTATAGTACCCAATCATCCTAGTTGAGCACTTTTCTCTCAGAGTGCTTAGTTATGCTCTTGTAAGCCAATAGGCTGCTGAAGGACCTTCCATGATGCACTGAGCTCCTCTCCTACTTCCTGTCACTCTCCATGCATGTTTACGTCACTGTTAAATCTCATTACCTATATGCCTTGTCTGTCTTAAAGTTTTGTTTATTGTTTGTTATGTCGCTTTGCAGGTTTGTGCTGCATGTTTCTGGTCTGCGATTACTGGAGCCACCATCAGTTTATTGTTTTCTGTTCTTTTCTGTCCTCTTCTCCCTTCACCTAAAATGATCGATGCAGATGGCCGCCCACCTCTGAGTCTGGTTCTTTTGAACATTTCTTCCTGTTAAAAGGACATTTTTACCTCTTAGCTGTCGCTGATGTGGGAATTGCTGAATTATTGGGTTCCTCTCTGTAATGTTGTAAGATTCTGTTGTGTAAGTTGTGTAAAATCTTAAGTAATTGAATTATGATGTTGTAATTTCGGTTGTACAGGAAATTGTTCTTCCTAATTTAATAATATGTTTGAGGAAAATGTTGATGCTCCCATTGGCCTCATCTTTCACCTCTGTCATTATACCTTTGCATTTCCTGTATTACAAAACCTACCCACTAGCTTGATAAATTGTTAGCCTCTGTGGCTTCTTGACGTTGACAACAAAACGTTTTTTGACATCCATAACTTCAAAATATATTGTTTTATATATATATGATAATATGTAGTCTGTTTTATTTGGTAAAAAGATTCGCTTTAGAAGCTCCAAAGAGAATTAGTGAATGGGCTTTGAGTTTAAATGATTATTTTTTAAGATTTAATTTACATTGATATTGGGTTTGTTTCTTACTGTAAGATGGAACAGCATTCTTTTTTTTTTTATTACTTTTACTCTGTAAGACAAATTAAAGTTGATCCCATATAAAGATTTTACCATCCAAAATGTTTAAACTGATCTGGGTTAAATATGAGTGACTGTAAGTGTTCAGCCTCATCTGTATTAGATTTAATCATATTTCTGATGCAGTGAATGTTCAGCATGAAAACAAGTTGATAATTTTCTACTAGTATTTAAAGCGGAAGATGATTATTTTTACCAATCATAGTGATTGTTGTAAATGAGTTAAAAATACCAGTCGAGTGCTGCCACCTGCTGGTTTTTAATTGTCATGCAGGGATGTCTGAGGCAACCCTCTTTGTATGACCTGAGGTGCATACTACTGTACCAGTGAGTTTATATTTGCAGAGGTCTTAGGGCATTAGATACTATATAAAAGGAGAAGTTAAACAGTTTTAGATGTTGTATTGTTATAAATATCCTGAAAATTCTCTATTTGATTCAAAGTCTTTAAGTGCAACAAAACCAATAAGCATGCATACAAAGTGGAAGGATTATTCCTTTTAGTCAATAGATTATTCTTTATTTCTGAAAGGGGGTGGGGGGATGGGGGGAGTGTGCCTGAATCAATTTGTACATTAACCTGAATTTGAAGGCATGGAAGGTACATTTACCTGCATTCAAAAGCAATACATGTTTTATTACCCACTAAATAAAGACGTTATTTACAGCTTACAAATTCTTCTTAAAGGCAATCTATTAGGCCATAATAGAATGTAAAGTAGATGAGAATTAAAGATGAAGATATGGTGTGACTAATAAAAAAATTCCTAGGGCCAAGAAGAATAACTAACTTGAGGAAGGGTTAATTTAATCCTCATATTAGTGAGTTCACATGCTAGTTAAATTTATTATTATGTTAATTGCTGGCACCCACTCATTTCAGCTACTATTCAACAGGTAGAGGTGTATCTTAAAACAGCGACTCTCCACAGAGACCAGACTAATGAAATACTTTTAACCAAGGAGGCACCTCATTAATGTATTGGGAACTCCAGTCAGTGAAAAGGAAACTCTGGGATAAAATATGATCTTAAGTGAGGAATTTACAGGAAACACAGCTGAACAGTTTTGTAATGAAATTTGAATGTGTAGAGAGAGAAATGGTTCCATATCAGGCTTTGTTTTTAAGCAGCCATGGTCGGGAAAGAAATGACAGATACAACTGGATTTACTCTCCACAATATGGCTGCTTGTATTTAGACCTCAGTTAAAGGCTGTTAAAAGTAATCATAGTAACGTAACATTTTAAAAGTAACATTCCCAAACACTGATGGACACATAATTTTTTTTTTTTAAATCATCATCATCATTATTACATTCAGGGATAAAGGTAAGGTAAAATTAGATTAACATTTATGTTAGGGTAAAGGTTAGACTCTGGAAATTATTGTCCATGCTATGTCCTCTGAAGTGGTGGACACATGACTTTTCACAGGAAATCTGGCATCTGGCTGCTGGACTTGACATATAACTTTTTACAAGAAAACAATAAACCTTAATAATAATTACAAGTTGCTATACAAAACCAACATGCAGCAACTATTTAGTCCAGAGTTTACTTTTATAGCAAAACAGCAGCCACACTTTGCTGTTTCTAAAGCTGCAGACCCTCTATTAACTCTATTACTGAAAGTGAAATATGTCGAACGTTGGCTGACCTTTGAACATTTTGTTTGTTATGCAGTAAAAACAAATTTAAGTAAAAATGAAGTGCTGGAAAATAAAATCTATTAAAATGGTTCTGCTGAAAAGATCATTTTCAGCCTAATAGAAGTAGTAAATTCAAGCTCAACTTTTGAATACTGTGGAGTTTACAATTTGAAGTGTAAATAATTTATGAAATCATTTTCAAGGTTATTATTAAATATTGATAAATGGAGGGATGCAAGAGAACACTGTTTGTTGTTTGTGTATTTTCCCGTCATATTGGCCGAAGTTTCTCCAAAATATAAATTAGTTTTTGTCATAACATGAGCCACTATTTACCTGGTAAACCTGAAAAATCTGTATCTGTACTTTTGTAAATAATATGATGCAACAAAAACTGTGAGTGTTCAAGTAAAGTTGTCATCGTGTCATCTTGTAGTGTAGTACTTGAATAAGTTTACACGGCTGGCCTCTCCTGTCAACTCCATCACATTTTGATTTTGCTATTTGTAGCATTACAGTGCTGCTGCAGTGTGAAGTGCTGGCAGGATTACCACCAACCAAACACCAGACCGACAGGCTTTGCAGGGACTTAATACCCGTCGTCTTTCTCACCATGGCTCTGAGTCAAACAGTGTCATGTTCACTTGACCCAGGCCGGGCGTGTTGGTGTTTTGCGAATGTGTGCTAGACGTGCATTGTGTAGCAGTAATGAAAGGACGCGTTAGGTGTGAGGTGGAACATGATCTCCCAGAGACAGACAGTGGGATTGTGACACCTTAGAATCACATGTCAACCAGCTCAAAGTAAATTCTCCTGGAGTTGTTTGAGCGGTGAGGGTGAAGTTGTGAATTAGTAATGCACAGCTGACACATTTCAGAATATTCCCTTTGTGTGAGGCTAAATGGCTGTATGGTCAAGCGCTTTGAAAACATAGCAGCTTTTCTAAAGAGATAGTGAAGAGCAGAATAAATATAGATTGTGCAAGGACTTTTATGAGGCAACTGTAACTACATTTTTAAATCAGAAAATGGGTGCTTTACTTTTTTCCCATGTCTCATTTTGTTGTTTAAGCTCTTTTTTTTGTGTTGTTAAGACTCAGGATTGTTGTGGTGTTAAGTTTACAGTAGATATCAGCTGCACTGTAAATATGATGTGATTATGTGAGGTAAATATGATATCAAAGTAAACATCACTATAAACAACTCTGTACAATCATCTTCTAAATGTTTTATTCCAGCATATAGTATTTCAATTGTAATGATTTATGGTAGAAAGGAAATGTTTTCTTCCTTTTCTCCTCTCACACACTAACATTTTTGTAAAACGAGAGCACTCCCTGCCCCGGTAACTAACCAACCCTGTTTGACTGGTTTCTGCTGAATGGGTTGAGCGACCAATACTCAGATTTCTTAACAAGAAAATCACCGTAGACACTGATCACGAGTAACAACCTCAGAAGGAAACTTGTAAAAAAGAAACACAATGACATGATGTAAATGAAGTACAAATGTACAAATAGAAGACAAGGGGTTTGGATTTTGAGGCCAAACTGAAGCACTGGTTAAATGTTCAATATGGAAATAATTTGATAAAATTTGATTCAAACAAAATGCATACATACATAAATATGTTAAACTACAATGAGACAAAAAGTCTACAGGGAGCGATAACCCAAAAGAGAAGCAAAATGACCACAGAGAGATCGAAATAACCATAAAGAAATACAAAGAATACAAAGAGAAGAAAAACAAATACCAAGAAAAGCAAAACAAACTCAAATAGTTTCAAAATGATTTCAAAGTGAAGCAAAACAACTACAGAGTTGCAAAACAACAACAAAGAGACAACTACGAAGACAAGCACAGCAATAAGCAAAATAACATTGTTATACTATTAATATGTACCACAAAGAAATTCAAAATGACTTCAAATGAAAGCAAAACAAACAAAAAAAAAGCATTAAAACACAATAACAGAAAAAGTCTTGAGACATCAGCCACAAAGACACAAATCAAAAGATTCAAAACGACTGCAGAAAAGTGAAATGACAACAAAGAGAAACAAAGCAACTACAAAAAAGCAAAACAATTCCAAAAAGAAACAAAACTACCACACAAAAATTCACAAGAGAAGTAAAACAACTGCAAAGAGATTTATAATGACTTAATAGAGAAGTAAAATAACTACAAAAAGAAGCAAAATGACCACAAAGAGATTCAAAAGAACTTCAATGATCAATTTGACTATTACAGTTTATTATTGCCATGAATCACAGTTTTAAATACACAATCATACTAACTTTAGTTCCCTCAAACTGCCACTCTGTCTGCTGCTCCCAGTTTATAAACCAGCTCTTGAATCGGACTTCAGCATTCAGATGTCCTTTTATATCAAAGTTCCATGTTTTATTCTGTCACAGTGAAGTTCCATCTTTTTAGGTTGGTGAAGGAAGTGTACAAATATCCACAGATGAGATCGAGTAGAAGCATTTTCACCCCTACAGAGAAAAGAACAGAACTTTATCAAATTAAAATCTTACAATCCATGATTTATTTGGATTGTATAATGCTTTAATAATGCACCTGTAGCTTTCACTTTGGTTCCTTTTTCAATGGGGATTGACTAAAAACTTCTTTGTGCTCCAAATGAACAGGCAAAATGAAGAATGTCATTAGGGGAGTGACTCCTCCATTGGCACCTCAAGGTTTCCCACATACCAGAAGACCCAGAACACCAGGCTGATGAACATGAGGATTGGTCCAGTGAAGACAAAGAAATCCCAGAAGCTGAGGGGTGCGGCGACCCCAACTAAGAAGACGATGAAGCCTATTGTAGCCAGGAGGACGGCAATGAATAAGAAAAGCATGCAGCGACCGAGATAAGTGCTATAATCCATGACAAGAGAGCGCAACTAATTTAGAGTTCAGGCAAAATTTTTCACGACTTTGCCAGTTTATGTTAGACGTGAAAAATGATAGGCGTGAGGTATATTCAGAAGTAATGCTTCTTCCTTTGTCTGTGTCGCCGATGAGTCTGCAGTAAAACTGATGAGAAGGAAGAGCTTAAACACTCGGGTCACATTCCTTTCTGTATCTACATCTCGCATTTTTTCTCATGACACCGTCTGACGGAGGAGAAATGTTTACTTAATCATGACAAAGAGATTTTCCAGCTCTACTGCTGAATGTGGCTTCATTTCATAAACATATTTCATTCCACCGTTGACAGCATTATCTCAGGCCCAGGTGGGTTTGGAAAAGCTAGAAATATACAGGCCACATGTTTTGTCCCTAAACATATTTTTGCCTGATTTCAAATAAAATAGGTGGAGAACTCCGAGGGTACTGTTCGAAAGATAGCATAAAAAAATGTGATGAGAAAAAGCTTCCTGTGTGGCGTAGAAAAGATAATAAACAAGGTGGAAACTAGTCACGGAGACATGGAAAATCTACCCCCTTTGCTTTACTCACTGCATTTGGTATTACTGTGTTGTTACCTGGCATCAGACAGCATAAAAGAGAGTCAAGCAACGACTACATTCAATTATATGTAAACTTTATTTCCCCCCAAAATTATTTACATCTGTCATAAAATCAGCATATAAAAACAGAAATTTGCTATGTACAAGTTGAAGACATTTTCTTTCTCTGTGCACAGCCCGTTTTGCCTTCTGTGGATGGAGGGCTTTTCCCTGATGAAGAATTTGTCCTCACTATTATATATATATAAAAAAGTGTCTTTAGTTCATAAGCTCCAGATTTTCAGTCTGTTTTGGAAAGCAGCAAAAAAGTCCGTCCTTTGAAACCTCAGGAGAGCCAAACATCACCTGGAAAAAAGAAGAGAAGAAAAAAGGGTTTTATTTTTATTTATTCATTGGACATGTTAAAAGATTTGATAAAAGTAACAATGAACATCAATGTGAAGGCAGGAAAAACTGAATTGTAAGAGATACTTTGGACATGAACAAGAGAAGATTGTCCCTACTGTCGTTATTTGAGCAAACTCGTTCACATTATCTTTCAAGGGAAGTCAAAAAAATTCTGACATGTCCTCCCAGATTCTACATCTCCAGGACAACCAATTTAGGCATGGCAGCGTTTGATTGGCTGACAGGGGCGAGGCTATCTAAGGGCCATACCTTAAGGCGATAATTTTGTATTTCAGATGACTTACTCCCTTTCCACCACTGCACAGTGGACATAACGTGCTTTTGAACAGGTCAACACATTTTGAACTTATCATGCCACCACCAACAAACAGAAGGGACATCAAGAGCTTTCTCATCAGTCAGAGTGTAACAGGTGGTAAACTAACCAGCCTTCTGATTTAAAATGAAAATCTGCCACCTAATATTCCACTGTGGAAAATAATGTCAACTGATAGTTAACTTGCAAGCTAAACCCCTGACTTCTGTCATCTGTAGGCTGACAGTCTGGGTACTAGCAGGAGCTCACATAAAGTTGAAAACATGAAATGGGTAGATCAATCTAATTCTATGTTCAATTTAAGTCTACAAATACCATAAAAGTGTCACTATTAAGAAATGATTTTGAATGCAGGAAACAGCAGCAGGCTGATGAGAGAACAGGTGCATCAGTGTTTCAGGTGAGGTCCTGATTATGAATTGTAGTTTGTAATTAAGGCAGGCATGCACATTAGTCAAGTTAATCTCAGGATGTTTGGCAAATATAATCTTTAAAAGTTGTTGAAAATATACTCACACAATATTGTTAAAGTATAAGAAGCAAAGAAAGAATAGAATATAATCAAGAGTGTTATGGTGTTGTTGCACACGCTTTCCGCACAAATAGATTTGTTACCAACTCTTGTTCTCATATTTCAGTGGAATGTTTGTTTAAGGATTTGAAACCATTGAACCAGAGTTCGCTTCTTTGAATCAATTAGTTCAAATGTGCAAAAAGAAACTCATTTTATGTCATCTTTACAGTTTCAACTGTTGCGCTTTGTTTTAATTTGATCTAACATTATTGTGCACACTCCTTTTTTAGTTTATCACACAAGAAAAAGGAAAGTAGGAAATTCAATTTAGAAGCTGCAACAAGGGAATAGTTGACATTTTAGCTTGAATAATTTATGAATTAATAAACTAATTGATAAATCAGCAACTAAAACATTTGAGAAAGAACTATACTCTTTCAGTAAATTGCTGTAAATAATAACTATTGTAATATTGTGACCCAAAGATGCAGTCTCTGGGTACATCACCCTGTAATTGGGCTTGAAAACCTAAAATCCTGACAAACTTTTAAATATTATGACATTAAAATATAGTGTATTAATTAAGCACAGCACAGTGGTGTAGTGGTTAGCATTGTCGCCTCACAGCAAAAAGGTTCAGGGTTCAAATCCGGGTCTGGCCCTTTCTGTGCGGAGTTTGCATGTTCTCCATGTGCCTGCGTGGGTTCTCTCTGGGTACTCTGGTTTCTGTTTTAACCATTAAATTCACATGAGCCAATGGAGCACTGGACAGATACCTGAACAGAGTACAAGATGAATTCAAATAATTTTGGGAACTACACTTATTGCCTTTCTTTCCAAGAGTGACATTAAAAGATCAATATGAATTGTATGTCTATGTGTTAAAGACAGAGCGATGACATGTTGAGTCAAACTTAGTATTTAGACTGAAAGCACAGGGAAACTACTAGATTGACTTTGTGCAAAGTTTATAAATGTCCTGACAAGCACATAGTCTCATTTGTTGAAATTTTACATGAACAGAAATACACAAACAAGATTTGTATGTAATATGTTGTTATATTGAAATAAGTTTTTCTCAATGAAAAAAAAATGTGGTTGGTGACAGAGATGTTTTCTACACCTTAACGTAATACCAGAAATTGTCATCACAGATTCTGGTAAGCATAATTCTTTGAAGACAGTCAGGCTAACAAGCTATTTCTCCCCGTTTAATGTATTTATGCTAAACTAGGCTAATATCTTATTTGTTTCAGATACATTGTGAACATATTCTCATCTTACTTTCACAATGAAAATAAATAACTACATTTTCCAAAATGCTGAACTCTTTTGTCACAAAACGGCACTAAAACGTGAAGTTATCCATTGAACATGGCAATCATTTATGGATATAAATCCTAATCTGTCTCCATGTTACACAACCATTAAGGCATCATTTACTGCATGTTGTGAAATCCTTGTTCAATTGAACACTCTCAACTGAACTTCAAGGGACGTTGGAAAGTCAGATCTGTAACTTCGGGAAAAGGATTGGTAAAGGTCTCAATGAACAGTATTTTACCATTTCAACAACTGCAATTCACATAAATTACAGTCTAATCTGGCAGATAAACATCTCACTTTATGACTCAATATACAGAGAGTCAAGTGGCGGCTACAATAGCAATGTTGTCCTTAGGTGGGGGCCTGTGTGCACTGGAGAAATGTACACTGATAAAATCCTTCAGGGCTGGTGCCAGTAATTCAGAAACACTGAGTTGTCATTTCTGCAGTCTAACCCCACCCACCTGTAGTTTCAGTTTTTTTTAACTGAAAGAACCTGTGAACAATTAGCTGAGTCACATTCAATTCAAGATACTTATAAATGATACATTTTGAAAATCTAGTGATGGTCACGGGAAAAGCGACAAAAAAAAAGTATTGTTTCCTTTAAAATGTATATGTGGTTAACATTTCTTCATTACCAAGACACAATAAGGCGGGCATTTTACTGTTGAAAGTTGTCTGTGTTGTAGTACCTGCAAAAACATTATATTCTTTTAAAAATATTTGAACTGCATGTAGGATGCAGCAAATAATCATTTCAATATTTTCTCATATTATTCACTACTTCTTCTGGTGGTTTCAAAACTTTTTCCACACTGATATATTCTAGTGAATAAACCCTGAACTTCATTGTTATGTTTGAATTTGTGGCCTAAATTGTCAAAAGTAAAAGATATTTATTAATTTAGAGTTAACACTCAGTGTTCGGAGTGCTGACTTCACAGAAACGACACAACCTCTGTCTCTCAGTGAACCTTGTCTTACATTTAACACACTTAGGTTACAGCACACATACATTGTTCAGCATGCTGTTGGCTGTTCTGACCGCACCATTTCAAACAATTCCATATGTCAAGACCTCCAGGTTACATAATATGGTAATCAGACTCTGGCCCATTCGAGTTAACTACCTGGAACTAGAACTAGTGGATGGATGGAGTCGGCATGAACCAGACTTGTATATATAGCTGAGATCCATTAAAATGCAATCGCACCTCTAAGCCCAAAGGGTGTCTAGCTTGCCACCCAGTTACAAGCAAACTGACGGCTAAAGTAATGCAGAACTGTGAAGGTGAGCAGAAATGGTCAGGCTCATTAATTAAAAGCTGCCACGGGCCACTGAAGATCTTTTCACAGCAGCCAGGGAAAGAAAACAAATATTTTTAAAGATATTTATGAGCGGAGTGCCAGGCGGGGTCCTTGGGGGGTGGAGGGGTTGGGAGGTGCAGCATTAGTGTAAGGGTGCCCATTCCTCAAGATCTACTTCACTGTGGGTTCCATCTGATCTGTGATGAATGTGATACTTTTTATTATTATGACTGGGGTGAGAGCAGAGGGAGGGCTGCCGTGCCAAAGTGGTACACAATGAAGATACCAACAGTGATTTACAGCTGTGGCAGTGAGCAACTAATGACAAGCAAAACAACAGCAGACTGACAGAAAGGGTGACAGCGGGGCAACATGTTGAATATTTATGATTTTCAATTATGATTGTTTGTTGGTTCCAAAGACTTCCAGAGGCTCGTACACTTTTTAGAGCCTTGTTTTAACTTTCAGAGAATATAATAGGTCAAAGATTCGGTGATTATAGGGTGGTGGTAGGTTTTAAAAGTCTCAGCGGCACTCTGCCATGTTACAACAATACAATCCAGGCAGAGAGGGTGTTGAGATGGCCCCCGGTAAACTGAGAAGGAGGAGGAGGAAAATGAAATACATACCGTCTCCTGTCAGAGAAGCCTCTCTGCTTTATTATCCTGCAGCACCATGTCCGAGCTCTTCAGCACCCCCAACTCCACCGTTTTGTTAGCACCAGATGCGCACTCCTTCCCTTCATCAAACTCTCTGTTGTCGTGACCCGAAAAGACTGCGCCGCCGCCGCTGCCGCCTTCCCACGTAATCCGACAAGTCGAAGCGACACGCACAGTCCCGTTCATCTCCTTCCAATTCCCCCTGCTCATCTTCTTCTCCTCAGGTGCTTCTAGAGGCTTCATGCCATTTTTGGAGAGCCTCTCGGACAGCTTCCTGGCCCAGTGCGTAAAGTTGATGTCCAGGGAGCTCGTCTTGTCCTCCGCGTAGAGCTGCACGTTCGCCATGTACCACAGCACCCACCACGCCAAGCTGACGAAAATAATAAGCGAGCCCGTGTAGATGAGGAAATCCCCATAGAAGCGGCCGTCCACGTTCAGGTTGCCAAAAATCCCGACCAAAAGAATCACCAGACCAACGGCGTCAAAAACAACTGCCACGAAGAATAACGGTGCACACTTCCCCACGCAGCTATGGGCCATACCGGAGCAGAGACTGGAGCCCGAGTAACGGCACTTAACTTGTTTTTCACATTTCCTCTACCTTACACCTGTAAGGTGTTCACTTGCGCGAAGGCCCCGCCCTTATTGACGTCATTGTATTGAAGCGTGCTCCCAGAGGCGGCATGCTGCCTTTAAATACACTTTCATTTTCTGACCGTTTGGAAACTAATTTCTGCAGAATGGGGCAGATATGGTTTATTCATTTGAAAATAGTCTCAGGTTTAGATGGTGGGAAGACACAATGGGAATGCATATCTCAGGTGAAGCATTACACAAACATGATTCTGTGGTCATTTAGATTCAAAACAATGTAGCCTGTTAGGTGAAATATTTAATGAATTTGGGTCTTTAGTTTAGTAGTAATTAGCCTGAGTAGCCTTAGTAAATATGAAATAAAAATGTTTCAAATAAAATCCATCTATTGCCTATTAAATCAGTTTCTCCTCAGTTTTGACAATTTTTTTTAATGAATTGGCTTTTTTGGAGTGTACAAAAATGACATCACTCTATTAATTGTATTAATACAATAAAGAATAAAATGCCTCAATTGGTTTTTTTTGTAAATAGGAAAACTGGCTGGCTGGACCACACCCTAAAGCGACCAGAGATCAAACTCACACAAGAGAAATTCTCGATTCTCGGGCGGGTCAAAGATCTTAGAAATGTCTTGGGTCCTGATAACGCAAACAAATGATATCCCTGAGAAATGGGTTTACAGATGTTAAGCATTTGGTTATGTGTTTTCTGCCACCATTGCAGATCTGAGCTGTGAATGCACCAACGGCAATAAATATTGACTGTTTTAAATTTGTTGTGTACATCCATAACTCTTAAAGGAAGAACCTTATCAATATTGGGAGAGCACCGGACCTTTCCCCTCGAGCCAAAATCAGATCAAGCATTGAGTTTGTGAATATAACAACTCAAAATGATTAAAATCATTTGAATTTCGATGTTTAAATGCAATTTTGCATTACTTGAAATTCTCTTTTCTCATAATCATAGTTGGCAGGAAATATAATTTTTGACATATTAGTGGATAAAATTTGCTGTCCCAAAATGATATAGAAGCACAAACTAAGATAGTCAACTAACTGGTAAATATGTTAATATTCTTTTTGTTTTTAGGTGGCATTTCATGGGATGGCAGTTTAAGCTCTGCACATTTGTGGCTTTATGAAAAAGGACACAGGAGAATCAGGCACAGATGAGTAGTTGACTTTTACTGACATTTTGCAGTCCTGCCCTTATTTAAAATGCCGCCAGTCTCATTCACAGTTTCTACCTTCTGTGTAATTAAAATACCATCACTAATTTATATTAATGAATCATTCAATAATGTCCTAATCACTTGCAACATCTCATACTATTCATCCTCTGCCCTCCTTTTTCTTTCTTAGCGGTCTCTCTTTCAATCTTGCCAAGTCACTTTAGAATGTGTATTCACACTCATCATGTGTAATCCAAGGCTCTATGGATACTGAAGACTTTCCAAAAGCATAAATTTTGACTCAAATCTTATTTCAAATACAACTTCAACAAAGTCGCCTCTTCTATGAACATGAACATGAACATGAACGTCGGTCCAAGCTGTCATCCAGTCAGAGGAAAACCGATGTGTTTCGGAAGTACTCTCATTTGATCAGTTTGTAAGATTTTGTTTGTACTTCTGAGTTCTAAAGTTTTAGAATCATAAATAATCAAAACAAATCATGCCTTGCACTAAACAAGTCAGTCAAGTCCAACATCTCGGCCCCGACAGCTGACTCGTGAATGGAGATGTGTTCTATCAGAAAGTACAAGACGCCATGTTTGTCAAAAAACACATGGAGCTTAGTGTTTAAAAAACATCTGCATGACCTACTGTCTATAGGTTGGTATGTTTTATGGATATAATTTTGATGTTGGGTTGATTGCAACTTAATATAAAAAGTAGTTGTAGTAATCACATTGGTAAAAGTAAATCTGTCAGGAGTTGAGCTGCTGTCACAGCTGTTAACAAATACCTCTACTGATATTACATTCTATCTGCCATTAAAGTCTAATTTATCCATGCTTTAGTCAGACAGGTTTTTCAATGTAAAAAGTTATATTGATGAGGTTCCAGTGTTTTATGGTTATTCATACTTGTCTGTGTGGAAAACTCTAACCTGTTATCTTTACAATGTCTGCAGGCTGCTGCTGATCCAGCTGTCAATCCACAAGATGAGCTGGCAGAGCAGGTGATGAGGATATATAGGGTGCTGAACCTACTGATTCAGGATCGTGACTGAAGAGCCTGCTGCTGTTTTCGGGGACTGACCTACACTTTGGATCTGAGGTACCCAAGAATCTCAGCTCTTTTTTTTGAGATATTCCAAACAGTACTGCTTTAATTGGATCCTGGAAACCTCTCAGCCAAGGTTCAGAGACTGAAAAATGACCTACGTATTAAGACTGCTGTCCAGTCAGATCTCACTGGCAAAATAAACATCAGAGTTTCACAGTTTCACTATTCATTGTTCAGTTAGTCCATGGTCATGCTCTGCAGAGACTGTGCTACATAATCAGGGATCCACCGTCTTTAGTAACCTGTTAATCCCAAAATGCTTTTATTTATTTGTTATTGATACGTTTTGGAATTCTTAAAATGGCTATAATCTGTTTATCTGACAATTGCTTTCCATTTAAAAAAAAATAAAAAAAATAGACTGAGGAATGCTTTTCACTCTTTCATTATTATTTTGATAAACTAGATTTATGACCATGTACTGCTGTATGAGCCTGTTCATTATTAGAACACAGTAATAAATCATCAACATACTGTATCAATGTGCAATGTGCATGGTGGTAGAAAGCCCTCTTGATTTTCATAGAGCTGCTGGAAACACTGCTGGATTTTCACAGTACTGTTGGAGAACCCTGAACTAAGTCAAGTTTTTTCCTTAAAGGTGAAAGCGAACCAGAATGGAGAACCCAGATGTACTGGCTGTCCCTCCTGTGGAGCTTCCCTTACTGGAAAGATGGGAGTCCGGCAGTGGCTGTCTCGACACAATAACACCTTCCGTGGATACTGGGGTTGACATGGTCAATAGTCAGATTATTTAGGAGTGACAGCATTTTTCATAATTCTTGTGGCCACTCTTTAACCTATGATCATTACGCAGCATTAACGATTGTGTAATATGCTATTTCTTTGTGGACGCAGATGCACGGCATGCATTCGCACAAAGGTGCAGTAAAAGGGCATCTAATACAGATTCATTCCTGTGCAATGCACTACTTCTCCCTCTGACACCCACTCATGTAAATCATTGCAGTGTGTCACCCATGAACCAGCAACCCTCCACTGCCAACTCTGTGGTTTAACCAGACATGTGGATAAAGGAATTTAGAAATCTTCTGACTTCTCTGAAAAGACAATGCACTGTAACCACCTGCCCAAAATACATTTATACCAGATAATACAGATGTTTCCCTATTCTCATTCAGACTGTGCAGTGCAGGCCTGCATGGAATCTTGGTTTTACCACAGGTAACTCCATTGGGGAACAAATTGTTTTCAACATTTCAGCC
Source organism: Embiotoca jacksoni (assembly GCF_022577435.1). Taxonomy (NCBI): domain Eukaryota; kingdom Metazoa; phylum Chordata; class Actinopteri; family Embiotocidae; genus Embiotoca; species Embiotoca jacksoni. Next base: position 11,442,371 of record NW_027185341.1, on the reverse strand, counting down.
TTGTTTATTGGGTCTAAATCATCTTTCTTGTCATTATCATTAATGTTTTCCTCAATTTCTTCACTGCCTGTCTATTTCTAGCCTCCCTTTGATCCCCTCTAGGTCCACCTCTGGGCTGTGACTCTCACTTCCTCTGGTCTCAGGCTCTAACATCAATGGCCTCTGTCTTTCTTTTGTTTTGGATAGTGTTTACCCTTGTGTTGCAGTAAGCCACATTGAAAACATCCTTCCTGAGGTTCTCTGAGTTCTCCTCTCCTCCTTCCTTGTGCTCTGCCACGTCCATGGCCTCTTTGTCTGCCCCTGTTCAAATGCCTTACGATGTGACTTTTGCATTCTTCCAGCTGCTGCTTTTTCTTACTGTTGTTTTCTTTATTTTGTCTGTCCACCAATTCAACATGTCTGGCATGAGTAACATGATACCCTGTATCGATATGGATGCAATTTTTCAGTACATCTTTCAGGATTTAAGGCAACAATCCTTCACCAAGACAGTCTCCACTTGTTGTCAGTCCACTGTGCACCGTAAATACATCTTTCAACCATAGATTTGTTTTTCCAGTTGATTAAACTAAAACTGCCATTTTCTGGGAAACCAAAATTTTAACTGTTCTTGAGCCCAGTGCCCATGTTTTTTTTTTTTTTTTTTTTTACTAATTATTTTGCACATCCCTAATAATCTACATTTACTGAGGTCTACCCTAAAAATAGTTTTCTCACCTCTCTGTTCGAGTTCTTTTTTCATCAGGATGCTGTATCAAAAAGCATGTGGTCTAATTTGCATCAGGTGACCATCCTTCCATCCCCTCAGTTCATTTATGATGTCTTATGGGAGAGGTTTGGACTACAGTACTCTCTGATTTATTACAAATTGTTATTGTAGATCAGGGAAAACTCAAGATAAACATCCCATCCTCATCGCCTGATTGTTGTGGAAGTTTTCTACTAAATAGAATTATTAAAGCTGGTGTATTCCAAACACAACAGACAGAGTATACTGGGGTGGCTGCGGCTCAGATGGTGGAGCGAGTTGCCCTCTAATTGTAAGGTTGGTGGTTGAATTCCCCTGTCCACATGATGAAGTGTCCTTCGGAAAGATACTGAACCTAAAGTTGTTCCTGATCGCAGGTGAGCACTGTTGCCGTTGCTGTGTGAGTGTGTGTGAATGAGAGGCTAATAGTAAAGCACTTTGAGAGGGTTGCTTTTGCCTTTTTTGTCTTTATTTCAAATCCAAATAACACAGATTCACAGTCTATATTAGGATGTGGGAACTGAAAATTACAAATACCAGACATATAAATACCATATTAACTTTTTATTTCCTAACCTGAAGGTCTAAATGCTGCCAGGAATAAAATTTTGGTGCAATCCAGAATCCTCTCTGCCTGGAAGTAGACACACTTAACTTTAGCCAGAAGGACTCAGCTAAAATGTGTTGAATTAAAAAGTGGTACATTTTTAAGTTCCCCCAGAAGGACATGGCTTCAGAGTCCACAGTGCAATGTAAATCCCAGCTCACTCTAAAGTTGATTGAAAACCGCTTGTACACAGAACTTTAAGTTCAATCCAGCACAATGACTTGACAATTTTGAGTAAAGCTGACAGAATTTTTTTTTAATGTAGCTTTCATGTTTATTGAATTATATGGTCTAGTGAAGAACACATTTTGTGTTCAACACAACCCCTAACATTTTTATGTATAGTGAACACAAATTATTTCTTTTATGGAGTAAGAAAATGAGCAAAACAACCCAAACATTTTGAGCAAAATATGTGTTAGCTGCACTATATGTAATTTAAATTGAAGAAATTACACTATGTCTATTCTTAGCACAATAAACTCAAAAATCAAGACTTGTTGATTCATCTCAACGAAAAGTATGTCAAGCTCACATCGGATGTGTGTTTGTGTCAAGTAGAAATGAAGTGTTTATGTCATTTTGACTCCTCTGAACACTGATGTGTAATCTACACCAACATGTTTGCTTCATGTGTTATGAAGCTACGTATAGAGGCGTAGAGGATAGGATAAAAAAAAAAAGGTGAACTGACCCCGAGCAGGGAAAACCAAAACACACAACCTTCACTGTATGTAGTAGTTTCACTTACAGCCAGGCTCGCTTTCATTTCACATCTTGAAGCACCATTATTGTGCTAAATGGGTGAGGGGCGTATTATTGTGACCCTTTAGTATCAGAGTGAATTACTGGTAACATGCAATGAATTGACCTAGAAGCAAAAAAAGTTAGTCACTTTCATTTGGCTTTAGAGACATCTCTAGCTGATGAAGTGATTAAGTGTAATGATGGGAATTTATTCACAATATGCTTTCAGTCTGAAATGTCACACAAGCCAAGGGTAATAGAAAATTCTTTGGTTGTATGTGACCTCTTTTCAGCTCTACTGTGTGTGATCGTTTTGTAATTCTAATATTTCCAACATTCCTTTAAAGTGGCAATATTCTGGCCCTTTGAATGGCACAAAAAATGTCCCTAGCAGCTCCCTGCAGCCCAGCTCAGTAACCCCTGACACTTTAGTTATTCATCTGGGCAGCGGGCTCATTGAAACTGCAACCTCGTCACACTATGAATGATTTCATGACTTATTAAGCCCCCGTGATTAACGGGAAGATGCGGCAGATTACATGGATTTCCTTCAGTGAAGTCCTTCATGGCTCAAAGTGATTTCTTTGCCATATGCAAGGCATCTGCTGCAGAAAATTACAAGAAAATTGGGATGAAATGGAAGATGATTGTGGTGTCTTTCTCATAGCCAGTAGAGAGAGAGAGAGAGAGAGAGAGAGAGAGAGAGGGAGAGAGAGAGAGCGAGAGAGAGCGAGAGGGAGAGTGAGAGAGAGAGAGAGGGAGAGAGAGAGGGAGAGAGAGAGAGAGAGAGAGAGCGAGAGGGAGAGGGAGAGAGAGACAGAGAGAGAGAGAGAACCTCAGCAGGAAGAAAACCAAATCTTAATTTAACCTGCTAAATAAGGCTGTGTGTTTAACTGTGTATACTTACAGTGACTGATGATAATCAACACATACCAAGTTCAAAAGTATGTGTGCATATATTTGGCTGCTAGAGGGCGCCAGTTACCTTTAGAACACAGCTGAACCTGCCTGAAGCACTACATTACAAACACACTGCATTGATTAACCAGGAGTACCAAAGTAAGAAAAGCAAAATTTGTCCTTGAGCGTTGTAAAGAGTGGTAAGGTCGTTTACTGTGATACAAATGTCTCATTGTTTGATGTCTATAATCCCAACCCATACGATGTCAAATTTGCACATGAAAATGCATGCAGGTACACAAATAAAAAAAACAAAAAAAAACAAAATGAACACTTTAAAACTTCAGTTGTGAGCAAGGCTAAAAATGCCCTAAAGGATAAAAAAAAGAAAGAAAAAGAAGAAGCCTTTACAGATGTATGCACCCACAACCCCCCTTTAATGCACCTGTGCACACAGGCCCAAACTGCGTCCCAGAAGTTAAAGTTAACACACTGCAATGCAGTGATGCTGCAATCTAGTTTAACAGTAACAGGTTACTTTCTCCTGGTCCTCCCCCTGGCACCTCCTGTGTGGTGGAACAATTAGGCATTTCTTCAACTGCATGTGAATAATATTACTGACAAATTTGCCATTACATAATGTATAATGTATGTTAATGTTTTAAAGCTGCATTAATCAACATGTTATATCAATAATTGATCAAAAGACTACATGTCACATGAAAGGTGCTGTTTGTAGTGTGTAGAAAATCACGATTTCACACTGCAGTTTGGATCAGCTGTGATAAGTCCTTTGGCCTCTTATAGCTCATTGTTTTGGTTTTCTGCCTCAGTCTCCACTTCCTCCCACTCATTTCTCATAGCAGGAAGCTGCTCAGAGCCTATAAACCCACTACACATTACCTGTCCAACATAGAACAATGAATAGGCAAAATCAGAACTAGCCGGCGATGATGGTGGGACAGCTAACTGAACGTGGGCTCACATTAGCAAAGTGATCAGAGACAAGACTTCAGTGAATGCTATTATTGTTCAGCACCTGCTGAATACATAAAAAGGCCATCCATTTGCTAAGTGTTTAAGGCATTAACAGCTCATTCCGCTGCCCCAAAGTGGTTTGAACCAAAACAGTGAAGTTGAAGCCATAAAAACAAAACAATGAGCTAAAAGAAGCGATGAGCCTCTACATAAAGCAGACCTGTAGAGTCAGATGTTTATTTTTCGGTTTGTAACCAACCTGTTGTTATTCCTGGGGCGTCAAATGCTGTTTTATGAAAGCCATTTGTGTTTCCGACATAGACGCCTACAGCAGGTATACAAAATGAAAACCAAGTGGTTAGGGTTAGGAACATATGCTTTGGGTTAAATGCAACACTGTCGCTGTTTGGGTAGGTTTGGGCAACAAAACTACTTGGTTAAGGTCAGGCAATAAAACTACTTAGCAAAAAATCATGGCTTGTGTTAAAATAAGTTATTTTATGTAAATTAGGTCAGGTATGTAACATACAGAATCCGTGTTGACGTTTGCTTTGTAGCGGACTGGAACACCCATCTCCCAGGTGAGAGTAAGTAAAATTCTATTCAATATTTATACTTTTAAAACAAATTTACAAAGTACTGTAAAGAATAAACAGAAAAATAATCAACATATAGCCTATACTTTACATTACACACAAAAACAAAATATTCACAGCTCTGTTACTGGTAAGGCAAGTTGGACTCAGCTGATCTGTTGGAGGGGTGAGGGCTCCAGAGGATGGGGCCCTAACAGTGAAAGCTCCTTTGAATTTATGGAGGGTGCCGGGTATAGTGAGGAAGCCCTTGTCTGGAGGATGATCTGAGCCACTGCCAGGTGGAATAGGGCTGGAAGCCTGGGTGTGTTCCATCCACCCAACCCCAACCTTCTCTCTAGTCTGAATTCAACCATCTTTACTTCATAACATGACCTTCTTAGACCTGGCTCGTCCTTGTGTATAAAACATAAAGTACCCTCTATGTATCTTTTAGTTGCTAAAGGGCATATGGTGTGTACCTTTCTAATGCCAACTGCATTGACAAATTTGTATTATTTGACATCCTGTGAATGAGATTGGGCTCTGATAACCTACATTTTTCTGAATTAGGGATTAGGATAGTTCCACCAGATAGCAACAGTGCTGTAGAGGAGGTTCTGTTTTCCATCGGTGAACAGGTAGGACATAGGCGTAGCTATTGAGCCTTTGTTGAGCAGGCTGAGAAGTCCTTTGGGCTTGGCGTTAGATGATCTGTTTGTGGCCTTCTCACTGCTGTTTGTGCTGTTTATTTTCACTGTGAATATATTGGTGTCGCCACCCTCAACAGAGATTTGTTTGCAGTGGTTCTATCCTACTGAGCGTAGACCTCAGGTTAAAATTAACCAATCAGCTTGCGCCAAAATCGTTACACATTCTGCCACCGATGCAACTACCTACAGCTCGTGTCCACCAAAGCGTTTTTTCCTTAGTAAAGCGTATTTTTAAAGTTGTTTTTAATGAACAGCAGCAGCTTGATGAGGTAATGAGTGTTTATTCTGCACTTAGCACTGAACGTTCAGCGTTTTTTTCCCGATCAACGACAATTCACAGAGTTTCACTAGTCACTGTCATCAGCTGATTGCGAGTAGCAGTCCATGTGCTACCGTCGAGTGGCTGGCTGCTGGTGAACTGTGGGCCAACGGTGAACAGCAGGCCACTGATGAGCTGTCGTTGCTGTCAGCAGCAGCCTGCAGCCTCATCCACTGAATAAAAAGTAACTGAGAACAGTGAGGTGAGCTGTGAACACACTGAGGGACAGACTGTTGAAGAAAATAAAGGCAGTAGGCAGACAGAAAGAGGCGTAGGTGATGCTGAGACAGCTGAGGCTGAGGTGTAACAGCAGGTAGGTTAAACATGGTAACTGGTGAAAATGAAGAGGTAATGTTGGAGGAGACTCCCTGTCACAGTTCTCTGATATTGTGTCGCAGGATGACAAACAACCATGCTCTGTATAGGAGATTAATTACTTCCTGGATGAAACTTTTGACAGGCAGTCGGTCGAAATAACCGATTTCTTTCATGACAAAGACAGATTCATTAATTCTGGTCTAAAGATAAGAAAACAAGTTGGCTACAAATAGCTGAGCAAACAGAAGAGGTTTCACCTTAAAAATACTGACCAAAGAAAGGAAAGAAAAGCAGGGAAAGGCTCCTCTAAAGGAATAATAAAACATGGGTGAAGCACTAACTGTGCTCCGCTTTTACTGTCTTTTCTCTACTCTTTTTCTTCCTGGTCAAAATAGCAGTTCAACGAATTGGAACTTTCAACATCAACGGAGGGAGGATAGAGATAAGAGAGCAGTGTTGGGTGAACTGAGCAGAACTAAGAACGGAGGTTTGTTTTTCATACAGGAGGCACATGGCTCAGTAGAGGATGACGTGGAATGGGGAATGACCTGGACGAGAAAGATTTCTCTTCAGTCATGGCACCAGCCTTAGCGGTCTTGTTTGTACAGCGCCTCCACTTAACAAACGTTCAAGCACATTCAGAGACCAGGGAAGCATCAATCATGTTATGTTATGTTTTTTACATATTTACGCTCATAATTGTGGTGCTGACTGAATGGAACTGTTTAAAAAAATATACTGAAACAGTTTGACAGTAATTCAAGATTGGTGGTAGGAGGAGATTGGAACTGCAACACACAAGCCTCAGCGGACATAAAATGCAGGACAACCTCATCAACCTTCAGCCTCCCTTCTGTCCAGTGGGGTTGCAGAAAATGACCCCACAGATGCTTGGAGAAAACTGCATCCTTCAGTTAAACAGTACACATGGGTGAAAGTCAGTTGGGACAGTGTGACAGCCAGATTAGACAGGATCTATGTCAATAAAACCTACAACAAGAGACTAATTAAAGCAATAATTTCACCCGTTGGTTTTTCAGCTCATTACTTAGTAACATTAGACTTTTCTTTACTGGTACACCGTCCATATCGGAACTTTAACGTTCAATTCACCAAGGCCTTCTATCAGTCTTTCTCCTTTTTGGAGCCAATGGCGCCTGAGACAAAACTAATTTATTTCAGTGGTGGGAGGCAGAGAAAAGTCAAATCAGAATATTTTGTCAGTCGTAGGTATCACATTCACATAGAACAAATTGGTGAGGTTAGCTCACTAGAAAATGAAATAATCAATGGGACAGATAACATAATAACACCCGGGAGAATAGAAGGAGAGCATAGGGCTTGTTTTTACACAAAAAGCAAAGGGTGCTTTAGTGAAGACCAGAATTTCAACCATTAAAGAAATAGATGCCTGACTCGCTTGTTCTTAAAGATGGTCTCTTCCTGGGGAATGAAGACTACCAGAGGAAAAACTAGGAAAGTCTATTAAGGAAATTTGTGTCCGATTGTCTCGATGGATGTGGGTCCAGCCCCAGTTTTTTTTACAGGGGGAGAACTTTGGTTGCTAACAACTTGTCCGCCTCTATGCTCTGGCACCAGTTTACTTTTGTTGAACCTCCAGGCAGAGTCACCCTGGAGATACGGAAGAGCCGAGTGAATTTCTTTTGGGTAGGATTTGACCGGCTCAGATCAGCAGTGCTGTTTTTGTCTGAGGTGGAAGGTGGCCAGGGACTGATCAACCTCTGAAGTCGCATAACATCATTTACGTCTTCAGACTGCACAGCGTCTCCTTTACCACAAACATCAGCTCTGGACTGAAACAGCATCTGTGCTGCTGCATAGAGTGGAGAACCTGTTCTATGATAAGCATCTGTTCCTCCTGGATTTGACTGGTATAGATGTATCAGACCTGTTTTGGTCCTGCGGGCCTGGAGAATTGTTGAAAAGATAAAGAGAGCCAGTTCTCAGTTGTTAAAACCATCTTATACAGAGCAGGCTGCTCAGCTCTGTCAGTGGGCAGAGGATCCTCATAATGTCTGGGTTGACAAAGTTTGCAGATCTGAGATCAGCAGGGCAGTAGAAAACTGCTAACAAACTGAGTCATGAAACTGGGATTAAATCCTTGTGTCTTCTGGAAATTCTTGGTTGAGGAGGTGATGAGTGGTCTTTCTAGCCTTTTCAGGGTGGTGTTGGGGGCAGAGGCTGCAGGAGATCAACTAGTTACATCACCGGTGTTTTCAGCATTGTCCATCTGTGCTGCAGTAGGGGAGCAGGAGGAAGAAAACAGGACTCTTGGCTGGCTTGGCAGGCTTTTTTTTTAAACACAGAATCTACCGGACTTCTTCAAAATATAGAAAAAGAGCCTGCATGCAGTAACAGTGAAGGTTCTCAACAGACCGCCATTGACCAATGTTGGAAGTCAAGGTGGGTGTGTTGGTGCTGGGTTCATCTCCCAGGGGCAGCTGAAGGTCTCTGTACAAAGCTCCATAGTGAAATGCAGTGCGGATGTCCGGTGGAGAGTGTTGCACGGGGCTGTGGCTACAAACAGACGTGGCACAAATAGACCATAGAGCTGGAAATCATTGTGTGTTCTTACAACATCTTTGGCTTGGCTGTCCCACACTGGAACTTGAAGAGTGTACTTCAATATGGAGAGTTAGTGATGTTTTGTGTCGTGTAATTCAAAACTCATTTATTCTTAGTTTCTGAAAATGATAACAAATCTGTTTTTTTCTTTTATGGTGGAGTTGAGTAGTATCATAAAAGGGTGTATGTATGTGTTAAACCGTCTTGTTATTTATTATGATTGAAAAATTGGACCAATAAAGGGTTGGTTCAAGGGGCAAAGTTCTCCTCTCCTCTCCTCTCCTCTCCAGCATTTATATATCACCATACCAATACTTTTCACTTTGTACATGCTTCCATCAGGATATATCATCAAGAAGCACTGCATAAACTTCCATTGTTATGCAGATGACACTCCTATGAAACAAAGCAAATGTTATTGTACTTGGTCCTAAACACCTCAGAAACTCTTTCTGTAATCACTTAGTTGCTCTCGATGACATTGTCTTGGCCTCCAGCACCACTGTGAGGAACTTTGGAGTCATCTTTGATGAGGATTTGTCCTTTAGCCACCAAATAAAGCAAATCTCCAGAACTGCCTTCTTTCATCTACGTAATATTAATAAAAACAGGAAAATCCTTCCTCAGCGTGATGTAGGAAAGGTAATTCATACATGTGTTACTTCCTGGCTGGATTATTGTAATTCCTTGCTGTTAGGATGTTCAAATTACTCATTAAAAACCCTGCAGTTGATCCAAAATGCTGCAGCAAGAGTTCTGACAGGATTTAGCAAGAGATCATATTTCTCCAGTTTTAGCTTCTCTTCACTGGCTTCCTGTTAAATCAAGAATAGAATTTAAATTTATTTTGCTTACTTACAAAGTTCTTCATGACTCCATCTTATTTCAGGGATCTTATAGAACCACGTCATCCTGACAGAGCACTTTGCTCTCAGTACGCTGGTCTACTTGTGGTTCCTAGAGTTTCCAAAAGTAGAATGGGAGGCAGAGCCTTCAATTTTCAGCCTCCTCTCCTGTGGAACCAGCTCCCAGTTTGTGTTTGAGGGGCAGAAACCCTCTCTAGCTTTAAGGGTAGACTTAAAACTTTCCTTTTTGATAAAGCTTATAGTTAGGGCTGGCTCAGGTGGCCCTTAATAATCCCTTCCTTAGTTATGCTGTCATAGGCCTTGGCTGCTGGGGGACCTCGTTATGCACTGAGCTCGTTTCCTCTCACTCTTTCACTCGCTATAACTCATATCTCACCATGACATCTCATTAACTTCATGCCTTTTCTCTCCCATAGCTTTTGCTTATTGTCTGTTCCCTCCATTCAGTTCCCTTGATTGCATAGTTTCTGTTCTTTCTTTTGCAGATGTCCATGGCCATGGAGCTGCATGTCTCTGCTCTGTGATTGTCAGCCCCACCAACAGAACTGTTGATGTTGTCTTGGACCTCTATGCTGTCCTTTTCTCTCTCTGCTCTCCTCTCACCCCAACCATTCGAGGCAGACCACCTCTGAGCTTGGTTCTGTCGGAGGTTTCTTCCTGTTAAGAGAGAGGTTTTCCTTCCCTCTGTTGGAGGTTTTTCTCCCTGAAAGAGGAGTTTTTCCCTCTTAGCTTATGTGGGAATTGTTGAATTGTTGGGTTTCTTGAATAATGCTGCAAAGTCTTGCTGTACGGGCTTTAATGTGTTAAGTGCCATTAAATAACCTGTGTTGTGATTTGGCGCTATATAAATACAATTTTATTAAATTGAATAGATTACTCTTTCCCTATATTTTCTTTTTATTATAACCACACACTATGATCTGAGCACTGCTTTCTGTCACTAAGCCTTGGCAAAATTGGATAATAATACAAATTGTTCCACAGGTGATACAGAAAATTGCTTTTAAAGAAATAGCTCATAGAAGTTGAGCTCAAAGATTTATTATGAACTGCAGAGATGTGGTCACCTTGGCAATGTGGAATAGGTCAGAAAATGTTTTGCTTTACAAATCAACACCCTGGAGATTATATTATAGTGTAGAATCAATTTAAAAAGACATGTAGCACAGAAACACTTTATCTGTGCCAGGAAGAGGCACAATTGGAGAGTTAAACCTTCTTATGTTCCCTTTGAACAACTTCTGGAAGTAAAGGAGCTGGAACTGTATTAAATAATTGAGAGTTGGAAGGTAATTGAGGACATAGATCAATAATATCTAGGGGGTTGTTCTCATTACAGAGATACCCAGACACTTCTGAAAGTTATAGCTCAATGATGATGAATCTGAAGCGAAAGGCACAGAGAAAGGAAGAGGAAGGAGGAATAGAAAAGGAGCAATGAGATCTAGAAATTTAACAAATGAGACCCATTTCCTATCCCTGTCTGTCTCATCAGAGCCTCATATCAAACCTCTGGATGTGGCAGGTGGTTTGGCTGCCTCACATTTCAAAATGTCAGATCTCTGTGCTTAGAAATGGGGATCTTTCCAGGGAGCCTGACGGCTTCCCAGGCCCTGATTTCCCAGAGGATTGGCAGTCTCGTCACGCATGGAGAGTCTGTGAGCGTTTAAACAGTCAACCCTCCACCTCCACCCAAACCACCCATCCCGCCTCCAAAACGTCACCCGCAGCTCCCTATTACAGCCTCATCTATCCTCTTCTCCCTGCTTCTCCTCCTCCATCAAGCACACGTTGTTTCTGCTTGTATCACCTGTTGGTGATGTAAAAAGGAAATTGCTCAACTTTTAAGGGACTCGGGGGGGATTAAACGGAGTCATTTTTTAAAAATGTTTACCCTGCCTTTGCTACAAGTGAGGAATGCGGAGTTGATGAAGCTAGGGTTTCAAATCAGAGCTGGTGTCTTTTGGGGTTGGTGGAGATTGGAGGGCTGCATTAAAACTAATAGTGTCTTTCAGGGGAGGAGTTACCTTTCTACCTGTTTATCCCTGAGGGGCTCAGTATGTAGGTAGGTAGGTAGTTACTTTATTAATCCCCAAGGGGACATTTTTTGGTGGACATGTCAGGCAGGCAGAGCTGCTATTCATGCTCATAGATGAGGCCACCCACACATGTGAACACACACATTTGTTTTGTCACACACATGAGGATCTTGGACTGTCTTAGATCCACTATTCTAACAGCCTGACCTCTGTCCTATGACCTTACCACTACATGTCCTCAAAGCTAAATTAAACCTTAGCTAATTTAGATCCTGGTTAAACTTTGTACCCAAATCATGTGCCTCAATCATGAGCTCGTGTTGATGTTATCCTAATTTTAAAGCTCTAAAACACAAAAGGGCTCTCAAAAGAAGGAAAGGACAAAAATACAGGCACACTACTTTTTCATGCTTCCACATCGGCCTTATCTGTAGTTTCCAGATTATCCGTCGGTCCATACATCCATCCTATTCTCCTGAATGTGTTGTCTCAAGAATGCCCTGAGGACAATTTTCTAAACTTGGCAAGGAAATTCTCTTGGTAACAAGAATGAGCTGATTGTAATTTGGTCGCAAGATATATATATCTTATATCTAGAAATTTCTCCAAATGTGGGACAATTGTTTATTTGGCTTTAGGGATGAACTGATTAGATCTTGGTGATGAAAGATCAAAGTTCATGACTATCATCACCTCACAATGAACCCAACATTTCAGGAACGCCTGGAGGGAATTGCTTCATAATTTTGGTGGTCATAAGCCGAGGTGACGGTGAGTTCAAATTTGTGACCTTATGTCCATCCTATCCATCAGTCCTATTTTGTAAAAGCAATATTTAAGGAACGCTTCGAGGGAATTTCTTAGAATTTGGCCATAACATTAATTTGGACTCAAGGAGGAACTGATTAGAATTTAGTGGTAAAAGATAACTGTGACCTCACAAAACATGTTTGTGGCCATAACTTGATAATTCATACATTAACAATATAACATTTCAGAGGAGGAGAAGGGGAGAACATTACCATATTTCCCATTAACAGTTACTGTACTGGTGGCATTATCCCTAGGTGTCTATTTAGAAATTGGAGTGATTGTATAGATTTTCTGTGCTGTCAGGATTGCGGTTGTGTGACACATCCAAGTTTTGTAAATTTATAGCTCCAAAACTTTCTCAACAACATGTATAGTACTGCTGCCAGAACTAAATGATAACATCTCTGAGAATATTCTGAGCAAAAACAGCACTCATATGTTCAGTAAATAACACAATGTTATGTGTATGTGTAAGTTGCCTTTGCTGACTTTTTGGCCACAAGCTATAAACACAACTGACATACAGCATCACCACCTAATAAAATGTATACCGAATGATGAATGTGTTTGTAAACAGTTGATTAGGCAACATCCTGCAGACATAAAACAACATTGGCATTAATTTAGTCATGCCCCTGGCCAAATATTCAATCTCCTTTCAAATCTGTTTTGCTTTTAAACAACTCTTGTTTGGCTTTTGGCAACTAATTGCTCCATTATGTTCACCAAGTAGCAGCTACCTGACTGTCTATGTGATGCTGGGCAGGTAGTTTACAGAAGGTTTATCAGCAATGCTGGTAATGTTGAAGTTGCTGACTGGACAACAAAAACCATGAGCTAAAAGAAGCTAAAGCAATTTCCTTCACCTTTAAGTTAAAGCTAGATACAAAAGCGTACTCAACAGTGACCTGAAAACTACCTGCAAACTTTGCCTGTCTGCTGGACTGCTGTTGGGAATGTAGTGTACAAAGGGTTTGTCTGAGCTTTTTGACTGAAAACAACTATGCTGAACGATGCTTATTAAACACTGTATCGAGGTGAGAGAAAAGTGCAATTCTTAATTACTTTAAGTTCATCACTTTGACTGCCAATGTTGACTTTACATATAGTCCTCAGACCCATCTTTATTATGAAAATATTGATGAGTGCGTGTAAGCCCTGTAAACACGACACGAACTGGGAAAACAAAATCTTTAAAAACTAAATTTCGGCGGTTGACTTCCAGTGAGCGTTTCAAGATGGCGACATAGATCGAAAACTCTCCTGGTCAAATAAAGAAAAAATGACCCCACTGACACAAGAGAACAATATTTGCATATACGGGATTAAAGAAGGTACGGAGGGAAGCTCAATGCTAACATTCATGGATTACTTTCTGAAGACAGCTGGTCCTCGATACAAACACGGATCTACAGATTCAGCGAGCCCACAGGTCACTCGGCCCGAAACCTCAATCTCAAGATCTATTCTGGTTAACTTCCAGAGATTTGACATTAAAGACAAAATACTTAAAACAGCTTGGGCTAAAAAGATCACCTATGAAGGGAAAGTGGTGGCATTTGCACAAGATCATCCTACTGACGTGAACAACAAACTTAAGGAGTACAAAGACATAAAGAAGATCCTTAAGGAGGAACAAATATGCTTCCGGACACCATACCCTGCCAAGATGAGGATCCACTGGGAAAACGGCCCCTGCATCTATGACAGAAGCAGCCGAGGACATGAGGAGGAGAGGCTACTCCCTGGACCTGCTGCTGACATCCGACACCAGCTGGGACCAGAAACTCACACAATGCGCTCACTGGAGCAGAAAGACCGGGGACTGCACCGGTCGGGTCTGAGATAGACTCAAAGATAACCAATGCCAATAAGTATGAACATTATACCACCATGATTCATCAGGTATGGACGGACTAATTTCACATGCCGCTAAAGAGGTATTACAAATATGAAATACTTCCCAGCCGGTAACATGCCCAAAGACGTAGACACACACATATCATTTTTACCCTGAGGTTGGAAGTCAGCTTTATATTTGTTATTAATGGTTTTGTTATTTGTTATTGTCACAAAACATGTGTTTATGTTGCCAACACATACAGATTTAACTGTTGTTATGGGATACGGTAACTTTAAAGAGAAGGGAAAACCACCAAATTAAATTTGGTTATATATGGATACAAGAACATATTTTATAGCTCAATGAAAACCGGAAAAAGAGGAGTCGCTGTATTATTACATAATTCTATTAATTTTGACTTGGTTAGGGAGATCAGGGACAGTGAAGGCAGATATGTTATTGTGCAAGGCAAGATTGAAAACAAATTGACCACACTTATCTGTGTTTATTTACCCCCACAAAGTGGTCAAAGTATTATGAAAAAAATATTTGAATTGATTTCCTCAGAATCACAAGGCACACTAGGAGCAGGAGACTTTAACACAGTAATAAGTAATAAATGGGATGCATCTAATAATAAGAGAAAAGTGTCCCCCAAAAGTGTCTAAATTGCTGAGAAGAGGATTGGATGAGATGGGCTTACTTTTACATTACATTACATTTCATTTAGCTGACGCTTTTATCCAAAGTGACTTACAATAAGTGCATTTCAACCACGAGGGTACAAAACCTAGAACAACAATGTGGTGGCCGTTTTGTCCCAGGAGGTGCGGGGGGTGGACCGCCCTGTTGTGTACATCAGCCGGAAGTTATCGGAGAGGGAGGCCAGGTACAGCACAGTGGAGAAGGAGTGCCTGGCCATCCGGTGGGCGGTCGACTCCCTGTGGTACTACCTGCTGGGATGCTCATTCGCCCTCTGTTCGGACCATGCTCCACTGCAGTGGCTCCACCGCATGAAGGATACCAACGCCCGGATCACTCGGTGGTATCTGGCGTTACAGCCTTTTAACTTCAAGGTGATCCATAGGCCGGGGACGCAGATGACTGTGGCCGACTTCCTCTCCTGCTCTCAGGGAAGTGGGAGGGGAGGAGGGGGGGGAGGGCTGAGCCAAATACGGACTGATGAGCACAGCTGAGCTGGATGTGGACTAATGAGCTCTCCCCTATGAAGGGAGCAGGGAGAAGGAGGACCAGGAGAGGAAGTGGTTACACGAGTGCATGGTGTATGGGCCGGGCAAATAAAAGCATTTTACACCTGAACGTACGGCTGAGTGTGTCATCCGTGTCCAGGAGAGACCCTGGTAGCACCAAGCTTGCTCCAAACAAGAATCAAGAAAATACAATTTCTTCAAGAAAGCTAAACTACAAAGTGCTATCAGTAAGTGCCATTTTAAGTGCTACTAAAGTTCTCCTATTCAAGGTAAAGTTGGAAGAGGTGTGTCTTTAGTTTGTGGTGGAAGATGTGCAGAGTTTCCGCTGTCCTGATGTCGTTGGGGAGCTCATTCCACCATTTAGGAGCCAGGACAGCAAACAGTCGTGATTTTGTAGAGTGTTTATCTCGCAGTGAGGGAGCAACAAGCCGATTGGTAGATGCAGAGCGGAGGGAGCGGGCTGGGGTGTAAGGTTGGACCATGTCCTGGATGTAGGCTGGACCCGATCTGTTCGTAGCACGGTATGCAAGTACCAATGTTTGGAAACGGATGCGGGCAGCTACTGGTAACCAGTGAAGGGAGCGGAGGAGCGTAGTAGTGGGAGTGAATTTGGGAGGTTAAAGACCAGTTGAGCTGCTGCATTCTGGATGAGCTGCAGAGGTCGGATGGCACTAACAGGTAGACCTGCCAGGAGGGAGTTACAATAGTCCAGACGTGAGATGACCAGAGCCTGCACCGCCTTCTGAGTGAGAAGAGGACGTATTCTCCTGATGTTGTGCAGCATGTATCTACAAGAACGTGTTGTTGCAGTGATGTTGGCAGTAAGGGAGAGTTGACTGTCGAGTGTCACACCGAGGTGACTTGACATTTGGAGTTATTTGACATTTGGAGGGACCTACATCCATCTGAAAAATATTATACGTTTTACTCTGCGCCTCATGTGGTCTTTCCAAGAATAGAATATATTTTTATGTTTCGGAATGATAGACATATGATTTGGAATTGTGATATAGGAACTAAAGATATCTCTGATCATTCACCAATGTATTTAACACTACATTTGGATAGTAGGCCAAAGAAAACAATCTGGAGACTTAATACAAGTGAAATCGGAAATTAAAACTTTTCTTGACCTTAATGACAATGGGGAAGTGAACCCAAATATATTATGGGACACCTTAAAAGCAATTATCAGGGGTAAATTAATATCTCTCAGTTCAGTTCTCAAAAAAGGAAAAGAAAAGAAACTCAAACACCTGGGAAAAAAAAATCTAAAAGAACTGGAAAAACAACACGCAGAGACTCAGGACACCTAAATGTTGACCAAAGTTAAGGAAATGAAAAATCAGATCTTGGATATTTATAAAGAAGAAACAGAAAATATATAAGTTCCTAAAACAAATATATTATGAAATAGGCCCAAAAGCTACAAAATTACTTGCTAAGAAAATACAGAAAAAACAGATCTCACACTCAATATATAAAATACTTCACCCTAAATCAGGACAAATAAGCAATAACTCAGACGAGATCGACACCGCATTCCAGATATATTACAAAACCCTATACTCACAACCAAAACAGGAAACTAAAGATAATATAAAATCATTCCTAAAATCTATAGACCTGCCTTCAATTGGAGAACATCAGAATGACTACTTGACGTTACAGATTACCAAAATAGAATTGAAAACTGCACTGAATAATTTAAAAAACAATAAGACACCAGGAAGTGATGGTTTACCAGCTGAATGGTATACGATCTTTAAGGAAGAGCTGACTCCAATACTTCTGAACTCCTATAATTGGACAATTGAAAACATGTCAACTCCACCCTCTTGGAGTGAAGCTATTATTTCTTTCATACCAAAAGAGGGCAAGAATAAAATATTATGTAGTTCATATAGACCGATTTCGATTTTAAATCAGGACTACAAACTGTGTGCATCCATCATGTCCAGGAGATTGGATTCCTTTATTCCTGACCTAATTGACAGCGATCAAACCGGTTTTGTCCAGGGACGGCAAACACAAGATAATATCAGACGCTGTCTTCATCTTATAGAAAATATCGGGAAAACCAAATCAAATGCCGTGTTAGTCAGCCCAAAACGGTGAAAAAGCTTTTGATTGTATGAGCTGGGAATATTTGTTTTGGGTTTTAGAATGATTTGGTTTTGCTGAAAAGTCAATCAACAGTATTAAAGCTCTATATTCTGCCCTGACAGCAAGAATCAAAATAAATGGACGTCTTACTTACTGCATACAATTGGAAAGACCCACTTGTCAGTGGTGCCCCCTCTCTCTAACCCTTTTTAGACTCTACATGGAACCCTTAGCACAAGTAATAAGAGAACGCTGTGATATAAAAGGAATTCTGATAAATAATAAGGGACATAAAATAGCGTTATACGCCGATGATGTATTACTATACATCCGTGACCTAGATGCCTGCCTCCCTAGCCTTTTAGATCTCCTTGACATATTCGGTACATATTCAGGATACAAGTTAAACATGCAAAAAAACTCAAATATTACCATTTAGCTACAATCCATCACCTTTTATAAAGCAAAGGGTACCCATTAACTGGTCTCAGAAAGCAATCAAATACCTTGGAATTTGGTTAACTCACTGTACTAGTGATCTATATAAAAAAAACTATGAAATTGTAAACAAAAAAATTAAAAAGATCTAAGTAACCGGACAACACCCCTACTGAATTTAAGTGCGGGAATTGATATTATCAAGTTGTCCATTTTACCTAGACTACTGTATTTATTTATGTCACTACCAGTTAAAATCCCAACCAGACAATTCCAGGATTGGGACAGACAGATCTCCAGATTTATTTGGAACGGAAGGAAACCAAGGGTTAAATATAGCACGTTAACCATCAGTAAGGAGGGAGGTGATATGTCTCTTCCTAACCTTAGAGATTATTTCCATTCTGCCCAATTCAAAACAATAGTTCTTTGGTGTGACAATGGTTACGAGGCTAAGTGGAAGGAGATGGAAAATAAATGCAAAGGTATCCCAGGACAGGCAATGATCGCAGACCACAAATTAATGTTAACTTATCGTGACCACCTGAACCCTGAATCTCATTTACCCTCCACACCTGGTTTGATGTTATAAAGCCATTCAATTTGTGGAACCATTTGAGAAAACTCAGATGGCTTGAATATGACACAGAATTTAAACCAAATAGCATAGATTCTAGATTCAGGTACTGGACAAACCAAGGTATTACTGCTTTCTGCACAATAATGGAGAAAAACACATTACAATGTTTTCAGGTATTGAAGGAAAAATACAATTTGGAAAAGTATGATTTAAAAAAAAAAATATTTACAGTTACGGCAGTACTTTCGAAAAGAAATTGGGAAACATGAGTTAACTATAGAACCTAACGAAATAATACAATTAACATTACGGGCATACATAGGTAGTCCCAAATCAGTAATTTCAAAAGTTTACCAGGGATTTACAAAGGGCAGAGGAACTACCATAACATATATCAAGGAGAGATGGGAGAAGGAACTAGAAGATAAAATACCCAGTCGGCAATGGGAGAATATGTGTGAAACTGTGTTTTCTACTTCCTGTTCTATGTATTTGTGTGAGTTTGGCTGGAAGAACCTTGTTCGTTTCTTTATTTCCCCTAAAATGAAGACATACTTAACTACAACAGACCATACATGCTGGAGAAATGTGTGAGGGTGCAAATCACCACCATATCTTTTGGTGCTGCTCCAAGATACAAATATTCTGGGAAAACATTTGGAGAATTATGCAGCATATTCTTAGGCAGCAGATCCTATTCACATGCAAGTCACTTTATACCAGAAGGAATAACAGGAAATGACAGGTACCTCCTGAAAATATTAACAGTAGCAGCAAAAAAAAGCAATTACTCGTAAATGGTTACAAACCGACCCACCTTCAGTAGAAAACTGGACTGAAATCATTAAAGAAATCCACGATATAGAAATATTATCTTTCCTTCTGTGACTAAGAAAGGACACATACATAGCAAGATGGACAAAATGGATCAAATATTTGTCAGAACATGGAAATAGGCAGGAGACTTGCCCTCTCTAACCTCACATGCTTTTGGATTTTGTTTGCTGTAGATGCTCATTATCTCTTAAAGACAAGTACTCTCTTCAAACAGGATGCTACTCCATGTATGCAAGTCCAGATCCAAGTTTAAGAAACACAGTGTATAGGAACCTCTGAATATATTTTTTCATATCTGTTTGTTGGGCTTAATTTATGGTTGACACGATTGCTTGTCAACGTTGTTGGTGTATTGTAAGGGTTGACTTGATAAAGTTTTTTTTATTTTTACATATTTATTTGTTTAATTTGTTTTTTCTTTCTGGTCTTTCGTTGTCAGTTGCACCGTTAATTATTATTATTATTTTTTTTAATCTTTAAGGGATTTGTTTCTCTTTGCTGTAAAAAAAAAAAAAAAAAAAAAAAAAAAATACCTTAATAAAATATCTAAGTATAAAACCCCCCCCAAAAAGCTAGTTTTTGACAGGATGCCTTAACAAGAACATAGTACACAGAACACAATGCATGTTCATACTGTCGTACTACCAGAGTGCACCGCAACAACACTGCACCAATTTTTATCTCCAAGTGCAGAAATGTTCACAGTTGTCTTGATCCGTCTACAACTCATGTCAATTTTTTAGGTGCTTGAAGATCCAAAATAATCTCTGAAGTGTATAACGTGTAAGAGAGGCAATAAAACCAAATGGAACTATCAGTTTTCATATTGACATGCAAGATGTAGTGATTGATTCATGATATTAACTCGAAGATCTTGCTTGATCCACTCTCATTTGCCCTGTTAAAGTTATTGCATTATATCTTAATACAATCTGAACATAGCAAAGTATGATTGTATTGTTGACTTTATCAAATGAAAGGGATGGAAATATCATTGATATCGTATCGTATAATATGTGAACTTGCCACCACAGTGGTTACGTAACCTTAGAAATGCTTACAACTTAACTGTGCACGTGTCCTTGTGTGCGCTCTTGTGCGTGTGGGTGTCACAGGTGTACTCCAATATTTCAACAACTAACACTTCACTCTTGCTTACTGTCTATATAGAAATGAATGTTATTCAGGTGCAGTCTAAACAAAATGTATCAACAAATAAAAAATGGGACAGAATTAAACTTGCATTGTATTCTCTGCTTTTTCATCTCTTTCCGCACATAGACACAACATGCATTCAGCAATTTATCACTGAGGCCAGAGGTCATCTCCTGTTAGCTGTTGTCCTAAGAGATCTGCCATACAAGGACAGCCCTGCTATTTATATTTGTCAACCTTGGCATCTCTTGTATCCACTTACCACAGCCCAGGAAACTGATGTGGACACCAATGAAATCTCTCCTCCTCAATTCCAACCCTCCACTCTGAGTGGCTATTGTCTTCACTCCAGTCATATAAATCAGATGGTGCACGTGAGCTGGAAGAAGATTAAAAGGAAGGGAGGGAACAGAGGAAGATGAAGTGGGGGAGAAAAAAGAGAAACGAGTCTTATGGCCAAACTGTCCTCTTCAAGGTCGTCATGGTGATTGGGTTGGTGAGAGGAGGATGGAACTAACTGAAATGGGAAAGCACTATGTCCAGTCTGCAGTGTGTGTCAATTTGTCCTAAGTATTTTTTTTTTTTATTTCTTAAGGATCATAACAAGAATTCCAACATTATCCTATCTTGAAATATACAAGACCATGGGCCTGATTTAATAAGATCTCAAATAAAGGGTACTAAATTGCTTGTTCCTTCCAAAAGTTTGCAAATTTTTTTTGCACCCGTCTTGCGGGTGATTTACTAAGATAATTGCGTCATTGAAATCAGGTGCAAATCTCTGTATCTAAATGAGGTGTTTGCATTCCAGCAATGGAAAACAGAGCGGCCGGAAAAGGAAATCTGATCACATTGAAATTAAGAAATATAAATATAACAAGAACAAAACGCCATATAGGAGATTATTAGCAAGAAAGTCAATACTGTGGGTAAAAACAAAAAGGCGAAAAAAAAAAGGCTTGGTAATAAAACGTCAGCAAATAAAAGAGGATTAGATCCTCTAACAAACACCGATCAGCAGGTCCAGATCTTTGTGATGAGCAGGTGAATTTTCATTCAGTGCCTCGCGAGTGCTCGTGAACCTTATGAAGCTACCTGTGAATTCTGCGGGACACATTCAGTACCTGTAACAGCACACATGAAAAACGGGACTGCTGAGTTAGTATTAGTATTATTTGGTATTAGTAGAAGTTTTATAATTGCTTGTATTTTGTGGCTCCTACTTGTTGTTGGCTGTCAATCATCATTCAGTTCATTCAATAACTCAGAAATGTCATCGCTGGACAAATGATATGTCTGAATAATCTTTCCCTCTCATCTCAAAAATGTTTCCACAGGTGTAAAACCACGTTCTCAACGTATTCTTTGGTTTCCCTGCGTCTCCTTCTCAACACAATAAGAGCAGCTGTCTCTCTAGATTTGCACGTGATTAATACGTGTCCTTTCAGTCGTACTAAAATACACAACAATCACTTCTCCTATTTCGTCTCCAACCGATTTTCCCCACTCGGCAAAACACCCGCTGAGAAACCAACCCTGGTTATTGGAGACTCTATTTTGCGGAACGTGAAGTTAGCGAAACCAGCGGCCAGAGTCAGATGCCTTCCCGGGGCCAGAGCGGGCGACATTGAATCAAACCTGAAACTGCTGGCTAAGGCTAATCGTAAATACAGTCAGATTGTTATTAACGTCGGCAGTAATGACACCCAGTTACGCCAATCAGAGGTCACTAAAGTTAATGTTGAATCGGTGTACAACTTTGCAAAAACTATGTCGGACTCCTAGTTTTCTCTGGACCCCTTCCTAACCGGACCAGTGATGATATGTTTAGCTGTACGTCTTTACTTCACCGCTGGTTGTTGAGGTGGTGTCCCGCTAACAATGTGGGCTTCATTGACAATTGGAATACTTTCTGGGGAAAACCTGGTCTGATCCGGAGAGACGGCATCCATCCTACATTGGATGGTGCAGCTCTTCTTTCTAGAAATATGGCCATATCTCTTAACAGCCCTAAAACCTGACATCCAGGGTTGAGGCCAGGACGCAGAGCTGCAGTTGTAATGCTCCTCTGCAACTTCTTTAGAGCTGTCACTCACCCAAAACATTCAACATCCTATAGAGGTTGTGTCTGTACCCAGACCACCTATATTTAAAAAAACTCAAGAAAAGATGTATCAATAACATTTTTATAAAAATTGATCCTACCAAATTAATGGATCAACAAAATCTGACAATTAAAAGCGGACTATTAAATATCAGATCTCTCTCATCTAAATCTCTGTTAGTAAATGACTTGATAACTGATCATCAGATTGATTTACTCTGTCTCACAGAGAACTGGCTGCAACAGGAAGAATATGTTAGTATTAATGAAGCAACTCCTCCCAGTCATATTAATGATCATATTCCTAGAGATTCAGGCTGAGGAGGAGGAGTGGCAGCAATCTTCCACTCAAGTTTATCAATTAATCTGAGACCGAAACTTGGTTAGAAAATCATTTGAGAGTCTGACTCTTAGTCTCTCACCCAAACTGGAAAGTACAGAAACTGATTCTATTTGTTGTTGTTTATCGCCCACCTGGTCCTTATTCAGAGTTTCTAACTGAATTCTCTGACTTTTTATCTGATTTAGTGCTGAGTTCAGATAAAGTGATAAAGTGGGAGACTTTAACATTCATGTTGACATGGACAACGACAGCCTCAGTTCTACTTTCAGTTCATTATTAGATTCTGTTGGCTTTTCTCAGAATGTAAATAAACCCACTCACTGTGGTAACCATGTCGCCCCTCTGAAGAAGAGAGTAATGAACCAGAGGAAGTTGTCTCCGTGGTACAACTCAGACTTACACTCTGCTTGGCAGCGACTAGAAAGCTGGAAAGGAAATGGCGTTCCACTAATTTAGAATAATTTCACCTGCCCTGGAAGGATAGTCTAATATTATACAAGAAAGCTCTTCGTAAGGCCAGGACTATATATTATTCATCATTAATAGAGGAAAACAAGAACAACCCCAGGTTTCTTTTCAGCACTGTAGCCAGGCTGACGAAGAGTCACAGCTCTGTCGAGCCCTCTATTCATTCAGCTCTCAGCAGTAATGACCTCATTAACTTCTTTACTAATAAAATTCTTACTATCAGGGAGAGAATCGGGCCGACCCTTCCTGCCATCGTCACTGATGTGATGTTAAGCACAGCAGCCCTGGAAGCAACTGTAGGACCAGATGTATACTTGGAAAGTTTCTCTCCTGTTGAGCTCTCAGAGTTAACTAGAGTTATTTCTTCATCTGGATCCTCTAGCTGTCTGTCAGATCCCATCCCAACTAAACTTTTAAGGAAGTGTTCCCTTTAATTAATACTTCCATATTAGATCAGATCAACCTATCTATTGTAACCAGCTATGTGCCGCAGGCTTTTAAAGTGGCTATAATTAAACCTTTACTTAAAAAGACGACTCTTGATTCAGCTGTTTCAGGAAACTACAGAACAATTTCCAACCTGACGTTTATTTCTAAAATCCTTGAAAAAGTTGTTGCAAATCAACTTTGTGATCATCTACAGAGGAATGATCTGTTTGAAGATTTTCAGTCAGGCTTAAGAGTTCATCATAGCACAGAAACAGCACTGGTGAAAGCTACTAACAACCTTTTGTTAGCCTCAGATAATGGACTCGTCTCTGCACTTGTTCTTCTGGACCTCAGTGCTGCTTTTGATACGATTGATCATATGATCTTATTACAGAGATTAGAATACGTTATGAGGATTAAAGGAACTACATTAGACTGGTTCAAATCCTATTTATCAGATAGATTCCAGTTTGTCCATGTCAACAATTAGTCTTCCAGACAAACAAGAGTTAGTTATGGAGTTCCACAAGGCTCAGTGTTAGGCCCAATACTTTTTACTTTGTACATGCTTCCATTAGGAGATGTCATCAGGAAGCACTGCATAAACTTCCATTGTTATGCAGATGACATTCAGCTATATCTTTCTATAAAACCAGATGAAACTAATCAGTTAGTAAAACTTGAAGCCTGTCTAAAAGACATAAAGGCCTGGATGACCAAAAACTTCCTGCTTCTAAATTCAGACAAAACGGAAGTGATTGTACTTGGTCCTAAACACCTCAGAAACTCTTTCTGTAATCACTTAGTTACTTTAGATGATGTTGTCTTGGCCTCCAGCAAAACTGAGGAACCTTGGAGTCATCTTTGATGAGGATTTGTCCTTTAGACACCATATAAAGCAAATCTCCAGAACTGCCTTCTTTCATCTACGTAATATTAATAAAATCAGGAAAATCCTTCATCAGCCTGACGCAGAAAAACTCATTCATGCGTTTTTTACTTCTAGGCTAGATTATTGTAATTCCTTGTTGTAAGGATGTTGAAATTACTCATTAAAAAATTGTTGAATTGTTGGGTTTCTCTGCATAATATTCTCTGCATAAAGTCCTGCTGTAAGGACTTTAATGTGTTAAGTGCCATGAAATAACCCGTGTTGTGATTTGGCGCTATATAAATAAAATTTAAAAATTTAAATTGAATTTCAGGTTTAGTAAATGTTGTTGCGGGTGCTAAATTGTTCTATTTGCATGTTCCCTCCCAGTATTTTGCACCTTAAAGCAGAAACTCCCAATATTACATACGCATGCAGGCAAACATGCAAAATGGACAATGTGTGTTAAATTTCTCATTTGAAAGACGGAATCCTCACTGTGGTGTGGAGTTTACATGTGATTTTACACCTGCAAACCTTTAGTAAATAGGGCCTCAAGTTTCTTGCCATTGCATAATTCTGGCTAGACCAGTCTCCATTGAACATCTGCCAACCCATCACTAAGAATTTTATTATTGAGGCCAATTGTCCATGAAAATCTTTTTATTTCAGAAAAAAAATGCATCCTGTCAAGAAGGTTTTTCTTTCCATGTGATGTTTGTGTGTCCCCACATTGTCATCCTGTGTTTTTCCTCTATACATATATTCCAATGGTGGGAACTGGTTTTGGTGAAAGCAAGCAGATGGCTGTCACTCCTGCTCCGGGTTCTCATTAGCAAGAAAGTAGGTGTGATGTAACATATATGAAATGGATGCGCAGACTGATCTCATTCCAAGAAGGTCAGCAATGCTACGGTACATTTATGTATTACAATGTCAAAAGAAGAATTTCCTCTTTTCTGAGATTGGTACAAGAAAATTGAATCAATCTCAGGTTTCCATGTTAAGTGCAGGGGTGGAGTCAGGCTACCCTGGCCCTGTCCAAATGGAAAAAACACTCTTAAGCCTTGCTAACGTATTATATCTTGTTGTTTGATGTACACAAGAAAATGCAAAAAAGACACAAGTGTTGAGGGGTAAGTTCCAACCTTCGACTTGCATGTTAAACCAAGTTGCAACCCACCGTGGCATCAGCCATTCTTTTCTGAACTGCCGTTTTGAAGCAAGTCTGGCATTTTTGCCGTCGCTGTCTTGGTATTTTAACAGGTGTCCATATTTGGACGAGAAGGTGGAGTTGGGGTGAGGCGAATGGTGGATCTGACTGAGAACCCAAGGACACTGTGCATACCCACCATTACCGCCAACCTGACTGCACTCCAGGCATTTCACTCAAACCAGGTATGCCCCCAAACATACCTCTCTTAGTGGCCCAATATTCAATTACACTTAACAAAATCATGGCTGTTTGCTGTCCTTGCTCCTAAATGGTGGAATGAGCTCCCCAATGACATCAGGACAGCAGAAAGTCTGTACATCTTCCGCCGCAAACTAAAAACACACCTCTTCAGACTTTACCTTGAATAGTAGCACTTAAAATGGCACTTACTTATAGCACTTTGAAGTTTGGCTATCTTGAAGAAAATTGTACTTTCTTGATTGTTGTTGTTCTGAATTTGTACCTTCATGGTTGAAATGTACTTATTGTAAGTCGCTTTGGATAAAAGCATCAGCTAAATTAAATGTAATGTAATTAAATATTTTCAGAAGGACCACCAGAGCACTGAGGAAAAAAATCTTTTAATATTTCATGACAGAAATCGATACTTTCTGAATAGAAGTTTGTTTGGAGCTAGGCCCTTGTGGCCCTCAGTGGTATTGAACTTCAAGGCACCTAAGCATTGGCTTCACTTTTCTGATCCAGCATCAACATCCATTTTATAATACAGTCTATTGTTCTGCCACATCAAGTCATGTGCTGCATTGTGCATATGTGAGCATTAAAAATACCATACTGATTCAAGGTAAATTTGATTTCACATCTGTCCCATTTTTGGAAGCTTTGACTTTGTCCCAAGAATGAAGTGATTCGATTTTGGGTGTCAAAAGTCAGAGTCAAGGTCCTTTTGACTTTATGTCCTTCCCATCCATCCATCCATCCATCCAATTCTTGAATGTGTTGTCTCACGAATGCCTTAAGGAATGTTATTCTGTTTTGGCAAAAACTTTCACTTGGACTCAAAGATGAACTTTTTTGGGTGACAGAGAGAAGATGTGTAGAGGGTTTGGAGGGGTATTTATCCATTGTAGCACAGAGCCTGACACTCTCCAACCTGCTGGAACAATTAAATAATCCGAGTATGTATTGACACAACGGATCAAGCTGACAGGGTTTGCATTTACATTTTGCTACATAATGAATTTTAAGGATGAGTTTCAACTTTTGTTGTGTATTTTGAGTTCAAAATGAAAGACAACTGAAGCCTCACACTTTTAATACACTCAATTAATTTTTCTTATTAGTGTATATATTATTATTAGAATATAGATTATTATAAGAATATATCTTTATCAGGCTCAACGTGCATTTGCTGTCCATGCCATTGTATTAATGTAAAGCGATTGACCTCGAATAGACTATTTCTTATATGCAATATATCAGGTCAGATTTTTGAATGCAGATGCAGTTAAAGAAGTTAGAACAAATATGTGATATAAATCAAGTTTTTATTTTCAATCATGCAATGCAAATGTATTGAAAAAAAAAAAAAATTCCATATAAAGGGCGAAATGACCCAAAAATCAAATGAAGGAGGCAAAAAAATGTCTTCTGGGAAAAAGAGTTCAATTCTGTGAACATGTATAACAACATCGTTCTGTCTATTTGAGTGTGTGCACACAATACATATGTGCATTTGTGCATGAGTGTTGTCATTGTCCTCTGGGACTCCTCCAGCCTGTTTTGGGACTGAAAGACAAAATCTGAGATTAGGGCAGTAGAAACGCAAATATTTTTTCAAATGTTGTGTTAATTTACAGTGATGGCTAGAATATGTAGTCAGAGTAGTGAAATATTACAAACAAGCACAGATCCTGTGGGCCCTGTAAAAGCCAGGGTAGTCAAGATATTCATTTGCAAAACTTTCTAGAAAGACCAACTGAAAAAGGTGCTGTTACCAAAAGATTTGTAAAATTCTGATCACAATCCATACACCTTGTAAATTGTTGTTTTAGAATATGGATTGCATCCTTCCTCTATAAGCGTAGTAAGTTTATTGCATCCATCCATTTCATTGTTATCCATTAGGTTTAACTGTCAGAGAGCTAAAAAAAAAAATCTATTAGCTGATGCTTGACAGAATTTTGAACTATATCATCTTTTGTAAAGTTTGCTGCAGTAATTTCACATTTCTTTGTAGTCCTCTGTAAGAACAATATTGTAATTAACAGTCATATTTTTCTAAACTAAAGAAATTGTGTGAATTTTCCTCCCCATCTTCAAACCATCAGCCAAACTGATTGTCCATGATTGTTCAGATATTCTGTGCTGCCTGGTTGACGATGTGTGTGAAGCATCCTCGTTTTAGAATTGGTAGCTTCTTTGTAATAACTTCTATAATCAAAGCATTGTCTGTAGTAAATCGGCTTCATTAGCCAAGCATGTGAACACATATAAGGATTCCTACATAGTCTTCTTTACACATATAAGTCTGGACAGATATGGCTGTACACTGCAACTTGATTGGTTGGTGGAGGCGAACAGCCACAAGGCTGTTGTAGTTTCTTTTTATTATGGCTGAGCAGCAATGAACAGTCTCCACTATAAAATGATTAATTTCATCAAATTAATGAGACATGGTCTTATTGTCCCGGAATTCATCTCTAAAGGGACATACACAGAGGTTATCAGAAATTCACTCATTTAAAAATTTAATGACTCCTTACAACTGGGAGAGTGACATGATTCATCACGCTTATTTTCTCACCACAATATGCTCACTGCATCAGAATAGAAATCACACTTCATCCAGGTCTGTCCAGAGCACTGCCCCCTCCCCCACCAACTCATTAATTTGTGTTCCCCCTTAGTAATCCAATTATGTACACTGGCTCTTTCCGCCAACATAGTTGATAGTTTTTTTTTTTTTATCATATTATGCCTTTCAACTCATTTTCAATTGTTTGCTTCAAATTGTCCAGAAACATGGTCTCGGGAAGGACAAAGAAATGACACTTTTTCTGATAACTGATGAGTGGAAAATCAGCAGAGAGCTGGAGGTACTGCTACTGAGCTTCTTCCTCTTCCAGCCAACTACCAGCTTTTCTCCTCAATCACAGGCTGTTGCCTTCAGGTTATACATGAGATGCCCGATAATTGACACACCATTGTTGTGTGGACGGTCGATCTTTAAATACTTGGTTTATTTAGAGCCCCTGCGTATACTTGAAGGTACAAAACTGGGCCTGCACTCAATTTGGAATCCATCTGTACATTCTGTAGGAGAGGAAGTCAATATTCCCAGACCTCCCTGAGGCTTTGAAAAGGGGAAATTGTGAGAAATGTTGACAAATAGATAATCAGTTAAAGGCTAGATGAAGCGGGCCTCACATGCCTCCCTGCCAGCTGAGATAAAAATCCGCAGTGTAACTGCCATGAAAGATAAGGGGGAATCTCATCTCCTACACGTCTTCTTTCTCACAAACATACCACCGGCATCCATTTTTCTCTCACTCCCTCTCACATCCTCCACTGCTCTCTTTCTTTCAAGCTTCTTCCCTCCTGCGAGCTGGTATTCCACTCTGTGGCCCACTCTCCATGCTCGACTGTTGTATGGCTTTGCCACCCAGTCAACCCGCAGTTTATATTAATTTAATTTGTGATAAATGGATATACAATTAAATGTGATTGGATTATACTTTGTTCAGTGTGTTCTGCTGTATGTCTACTTTATTATGTGTAAACTCATTGAGAGAAACAAATTCCTTGTATGTGCTAACATGTTTAGCTAATTGTTGCTAAAGGTTTTAGCTATGGTATTAGATAATACTTAGAATATTAATGCTACTGCAAAGACAAATTCTAAAATGTGGATGCTTAACATGCATCTTCAATCTTATGACAGAGATGATCAATACAATCACAACAATTTCACAGATTCAGTATATGACAAGAGAAATGTGGTCACAGTCACAGAGTTTGGTTTTGGTGTTTTTACAGAACATTATTATGTCATAGTTATAAGTTGGCCTTTGACTTTTAAGAAAATTGGACAAGATCTTGTCATAATTAGCGTTTTGATTATTGAGCTATAGCCACAAATGCATTTTGCATTCTGTTTTGGTCACCTTAACCTTTGACCACCAAGTTCTACTCACTTCAATCTTGAGTCTGAGTGATCGTTTGTGCCAGAATTGAACAAATTCCTTCCTGATATATAACATTCACAGGAATAGAATGGATGGACTGATGAAAATACAAGGCCTCTGGCCATGGCTGTTGCTGGCGTGGAAGCAGAAAAAGAATGTCGAAATTCCCCAAGACTTGTAAAAAGACTAAATAATAAAAAAAAAAAATATTATATCAGTGTGGAAACAATGTCCTTTTGGGGTCTCAAGCAGCATCAAATAGAGAGCCATTGAACATGACACTTATTCCTTCCAAGCTTTTGAGGGGTTAATTCAGACCTGCCTCTGACATTTGGGGCCCTTCATCTGCCTCGGTGCAGGTTATCGGCGCAAATCCTGGCGCATTGGTATTTTGGTGCGACACAAGAAGGTTTTTTCCACGCTTGTCATCTTCCATCTGCAATTTTCCGAGACCAAGGCGCTACAGGAGGTGTGTCGTTGAGGATGGACTGATGCGGTGCTATTCTGGTGTCAATTCTGAGGTGAAATTGTACCTGCGCTAGTTCAGACCTAGAATAGATCTTTGACTTAGACCTGGTGTAAGATCTTTTTTTGGTGACTTCAGTGCACAAGACAACCATGAACAGATTTATCCAAAATCCCACAGACAGGTTTGGTGGATGTCCTACTTATTTAGAATAAAATAGAATAAAACGCTTTTACTGTCATTGTACAAAAATCCAACTGAATTAGGAGTGCAACACTTGATCAGTGCAAATTGAAGACAAATGGAGAGTTAAAACAGACTAAAAGGACACATCCTATAAATATAAAAATATAATAAATGCTTAAAAATGTGAAAATAAACCAAAATATTTTTCTGAATAGTCTATTTTTCACAAGTGATTATTGCTTCAAAGAATGGTGTAAAAAAAATTCTTTGCAGATGACAGCATTCCTCATCATATCTGTATTTTGGTGGAATTGAGAGTCCTAATGGCCAGGGGAAAGAAACGGTTGTTGAGTTTATTAGTCCAGCCTTTGATGCCCCTGCAGCACCTTACAGAGTACAGTACATTAAAGAGGTGGTGTTCAAGATGAGAGTGGTCCTTGATTATATTTCTGGCTCTGCAGAGGCACTGAGAGCTGCAGATGTCTTCCAGGTAGGGTTCAGAACAGCCGACGATTTTCTGTGCTGTTTTGATGACCGTCTGCTGCTGAGCATACCACACAGTGATGCAGTACGGCAGCATACTCCCAATGGTGGAGCAGCAAGAGGCCACCAGCAGCTTCTCCTCCAGTCTGTTTTATTGGAGCACTCTCAGAAAATGCAGTCTCTGCTGAGTTGTGTCAGCAGACCAGGAGAGGTCCTCTGAGATGTGAGTTCCAAGGAATTTAAAGGGTTGAAACCTTCTCCACATAGTCCCTGCTGATGTAAAGTGGGGCTGGGTCCCGCTTCCATAAATAATTAAAACAAGATATTTTCTTAATGCATCCTTCCGATTTAGTTAATCATATGAAAAATAAAGCTGACTCGTCTATTGAATTGCATGTGAGTCAGACAGTTGGCGCGTTGTGAGGCAGCCATAAAATATAAAAGGCAACTCAGGTTAAGTACAAATGAATTGCAATGAAATTATACACAAAGGGGTTAAAAATTAAAAAGCATTCTCATCTACTCATGTGGTTTAGTAATCCAGCCAGGCATGCAAGACTGCACAAAAAATTAAAGCAATTTTAATTAATGATTGCAAAATAAGCACGGCACACTCAAAGCATCGATGGAGTTTATTATTTACAACAAAACATCAGTGATGTTTGGAGCACATTGCTATTAGTGTTGTTAATACATTAATTGTGCGCTATATTTACTTCTGCCATCTCCTCAACATTGTTCCTGATTTCTTTAGGGTGATCAAACGTTCCAAGACAGCTTGTCTTGTGTGTGAATGGAACGCAGAGATGATGTAACCTTCGTGAATAAGTACTCCAGATTTTTTAGGCAAAGAAGTTGAGAATAACAAATTTAACAAACTGATTGCCCCCTATTTAGTGGTGCATTTTCCATCTCCCAGCAGAGGGCGGCACAAACACAACAGGTTCTCTCTTCAGTTCACTTGTGTGCCACTGACTGATGTCACACAGGCAACACTATCTGGATCAATGGGAAGTGAAGTCCAAAAATCCAACTGCAATTACCCCTATTTACCATGGGTGCCACCAAGGAGAACAAAACAAATTTTCGAGAGGATAACTTTAACCCCTTTAGCCCCACACTTTTTTATGAAAGTTAATAAAAAATGTAGTCAGTCACAGTTGGAAAACAGGAGGGTCAAAATTAGCAATCGGCTTCAGCTTTGTCTTTTAATGGAGCTTGTAGTTATACTGCCACAGGCCAAGGCTGCTGGCTGCATATCATTAACTTGATGTCTCCTTTCTCCTGTAGACTGTGCTTTTCCCCTTTCTATTCTCTTTCCCCGTGCTACCTTCTCAGTGTTTTGGGTTCAGTGTCTTGCCCAGGGTCGATTCAGTATGTGGACAGAAGGACCTGGAGATCGCACTGCCAACCTTATGATTAGTGGACAGCCCGCTCTACCGTCTGATGCCCTAGCAACACGTTAAGGACCACCAGCAAACTTTAACCGTAAACCCTGAAGCAAGGAGTGTCAGGATGTTTTCACTCATCATTGAACAGTATATTCAACAACCACTTTTTGAATTCAAGCTGTAACTGCTCTGCTTACTCTCATGCTGCTTTCCTGAAAATTAAGATATCATTTGCTGCCATTGTGGCTCTAAATGTAGCACCTCAAAAGTGCTAGCCTCCAACTATAAGCTCTGATTCTATGTCCCCTGCAGAAGAAGGTTATTATCGTCGCTCCCTGCTTTACTTCTTTGACTGGAGTGATAAAGCCAGAACCTAGTCACCATGTAGCTCTCTCTATACAGTGAAGGAAATAATTATTTGATCCCTTGCCGATTTTGTAAGTTTGCCCACTGACAAAGAAATTAACGGTCTATAATTGTAATGATAGGTTTATTTTAACAGAGACAGAATATCGAGAAAAAAAAAGAAAAAAAAAAAAATCCAGAAAATTATATCATATAAAAGTTATAAATTGATTTGCATTTGATTGTGTGAAATAAGTATTTGATCCCCTACCAACCAGCAAGAATTCTGGCTCCCACAGACCGGTTAGATTAGTCCTCTCGCTTTAAGAAAGTACTCAGAATCTCAACTCATTACCTGTATAAAGGAACACTTGTCCACAGAATCAATCAATCAGATTCCAACTTCTCCACCATGGGCAAGACCAAAGAGCTGTCTAAGGATGTCAAGGACAAGATTGTAGACCTGCACAAGGCTGGAATGGGCTACAAAACCATCGGCAAGCAGCTTGGTGAGAAGGAGAAAACTGTTGGTGCGATTAGTCGGAAATGGAAGAAACACAAAATGAGCATCGATCGCCCTCAGTCTGGGGCTTCACGTAAGATCTTGTCTTGTGGGGTATCGATGATCATGAGAAAGGTGAGGGATCAGCCCAGAACTACACGGGAGGAACCTGTTAATGATCTCCAGACAGCTGTTACCAAGAAAACCAAATCGGTAACACACTATGCCGTAATGGATTAAAATCCTGCAGCGTCTGCAAGGTCCCCCTGCCCAAGAAGGCACATGTACAGGCCCGTCTGAAGTTTGCCATGTACCGTGAAATCTTGGGCGACAACCTCCTTCCCTCAGCCAGGACACTGAAAATGGGTCGTGGTTGGGTCTTCCAGCACGACAATGACCCAAAACATACGGCCAAGGCAACAAAGGAGTGGCTCAAGAAGAAGCACATTAAGGCCATGGAGTGGCGTGTAGAGAAACTCCACAGATTTTTGGACATACACATGGTTTGTAATTGGATAGAAAGCCAATATTCCTTGTCGCGATAAATACTGGCCCGATTCAATAACTTCAGGTAATCTATAGATGTCGCTATTGTTACGAGAATGAGTGGCGGGTCAAAGTATTGGGTCTAGGTCAGGTTCATCCTCTAACATAATGTTGGAAAAAGAAAGCTGGTTGGCAGTGGACTGTGTGGGGCTTACCTCGCGTCAGCTCCAGCAGTGAGATCCAGCCCAACTGCTCTTACGAGTTGCGAGCCCAATATCCGTGTCCCCAACTGGTTTGTTCAGGTTTTTTTTTATATTGGAGGTGGTAGTTGCAAATGAGAGAAAATAAATTGGAGGCAGTTGCCGTCCTGGCTTCAAGGTCCGGCAAAAGTCTGTTCAGGTGGCAGCTGCCTGGCTTTACTCAGCTGCTCTCAATCAAGTCCACTCTGACCTGGTGTGGTAACCTGGCAGCCTTTTTACACTTGAGCCACCCAATTCATGATAAGCCCTGCCCACTACAAACCAGCTAAAAGAAAAGAAGGAACTATATTCTATCATTAAAGACACGATGATAATTTTTCATTGGAACTACTTCATACCAAAGAAATAGTCCCTCCACACCCAGTTTTGTGGGAGTGGGTATCAGAAATCTCAGAGAAAGAGAGAAATGACCCCTTTGAAATTGGTTAGAGGTGTTACTTTTGCCTCTAAATGATTGTGCTCTTGTATTTATTGTCCTCCGCAGTCTTGGATTTCGCTGACAATTTTGCAAAGGACAACACCAGCTATATTAGATCATGGCTTATGTGTTTGGGGACTGGATAGATGCTATCCTCTCTTCAAAGGTATTCTCATATCAACTGGACTATTTCTGCTGTTGTTTCTCCCTTTTTTTTTTTTAAAGGGGGGTGAAGGGCTGGGGGGTGGGTGGGTAGGGTGGGGCAGTGAGATCTGTCTCCGGCACAACAGATTCGCTGTGTCCGCAGGCAGTAATAAACTACAGACATGTTTCCTCAGCTCAAACTCCACCTTCGCTGCCCCCTCTCTGCGACACAGCCCATATCATTATCCTCACAAGCAACAAAAATGCCTCTGCAATCTTTGTTGGAGGAATTTCTCCTCCTGCCTTCTGTCAGCTGCCTCTATCAGGCATCTTCCAGGTCAAGACTTACACAGAATGCACAAAAAAAAAAATCACAGAGGAAATCCACACTTTTGATGAATTTTTTTTTGTTCCTTGTGAAGATGGGGACGTGTGAGGATTCACTTGAAGCTGACTGACACTGCAAAGCT
This sequence comes from Embiotoca jacksoni, assembly GCF_022577435.1. NCBI lineage: Eukaryota > Metazoa > Chordata > Actinopteri > Embiotocidae > Embiotoca > Embiotoca jacksoni. Next base: position 11,407,265 of record NW_027185341.1, on the reverse strand, counting down.
GGTTGAAAGTATTTGTGTATTGTGAGAGATCTTGTCATCTAATAAGAGAATGGAGCCTTAGGTAGTATACAACTCCTCTGTTAACATGAGTAAAGTGACACAGGTAGTGAGTGCAGGGATGATACAAGTGTTTCTGGCTCCAGTCCCAGAAAGCTATTGATGCTAGATGTTCTGTGCTATGAGTCTCTCTGCTGCTGGATTTCTGCAGTGCTTGTGTGCATCTGTTTGTCTGGCTGTGGACCAGATAAGAAAGCAGAGAGCGAACGAGGTGCTGCTGATGACAGTGTAGCGTACAGTTAGCAGTCAGAATGGGGTTTCTGTCAATGATTCTTTCAACCTTTGCAACAGCTTTTGAATACTTGCGGGCATCAGCCACAAACAACACTAGATGGCGGTGTTTATTTCTAGTAGAGACCCAAATGCTGCTTCATACTAAGTGGAAAAAAAGTAGTACTGTATTCAGTTCAGATATTGATATTCAGATAACCACCCACCATTAATATAAACTGTTTCTTCTGAAGTTCAAACAGGATAGTTTTTCATGTATTGACTGTTGAATTAGTCTGTATTGCTTTTACTCATACGAAGGACTGTTTGAGTACAGTTCTCAGCTTATGTTAAGTGACCCTCTGAGGATACAGCTCTCTATAATGCTCTGTACAATACTAGCAACATAGACGTTCGAGAAAGGGCGACGGAGTGCCTTCTGCCGTCATTAGACCGACAGAGGAATGCAGATGGAGCTCGTCGTGCGAAGTTAAGCGAAGCATTAATACACTATTGCCTGGCAACAATGATCTGCCTGGCATAATGTGAATATTGGATTACAGTACTCATGATGACAGTACCTCTGTTGCTGCTATCACCGAGGTGTTACTGAGCTTGTTTTATGCTCTCAGCATTACCATGCTTGTTGGAACAATCTGGACAAATACAGCCATGCACACTCTGCTAAGCATCAGCGTGATGATTGATTTATGCCTAAGAGTGGGGAAAGGTGCGTGTTTTAAACATGTGTACATGTTTCTGTTTTCTCATGGAAAAAGCTGCTAAGAAAAGGGTCAAAGGTATGTGTGGATTTGATTACTGCTCAGAGAGACAGGGAGACCAGCTCTTGCCCGCTAAATGCAATCCATGGCCCTCTGTTGACATCCATTGGACTCCTTGTTTGTCAGTCAAAGGCAGTGGACCGGTCTCGGATCACTTTCCATGTATCGATCAAAACAAATGGAATGACTTGACTGGAACACAGTGGCCAGACTTAATGTGATTCTGATGTGTGTGTGTGTATGTGTGTGCGTGTGTGTATGACAGGCAGGTTGACGTGGTGCCTGGGGAGACCTCATTACATCAGACCTCTGTCCCTGTCTGAGACAGGGGCCCTTGCTTCGTAGCTGTGTCCTTGACACTGCTGTCACATCCACACCACACACACACATACACAAAGCTTGAGAGACTGGGAACATCTGAGAGATTTGAGAATAAACTCATCAATAGAGAAGCACGGTTATCTGACATCTTGTCCACCTCTAAATGTTATCCTGGGCTCGGAAATTGGCACAGAGGAGCATGTGACAATACGATGGATTTGTCTCAGCCTCATCCTCACCGAAAAGGACAATTCTGCCTTTTTTGGAAAATTCAACCTCAAGTGTAACATTGAGATTATACAACAAGTATAAACAAGTCACCATCTAAGTAAAATACATAATCAAAATATATTCATATTGTGGGGCAATTCGCCCTCAAAATATAAACCCTTTTTGAGTGTGATCTCCGTTTCCATGGTAATACATAGGGTAAGTTTACAACTGGAAAACAATCAGTTGTGTCAGTAGACGCGGATGTAAAGTATGCCATGTTTACCACTCCAAGAAGTAAGTCGACCCTTAGTAACGACCCTAGCAATAGAGACGGGATCTAGTTAATTTTATTGCTTTCGAGAGATCATTTCTCAAATTGAATAACTACAGCACATAGAAACACTAAACTGCTTAGCTCGCTCAATCTCGTTGTAAGTCAGAAAAAAATATATCAATGGACTCGTATTTTTTAAATTATTTTTTTAGAAACATAACCGTTCAAGCTAGCCGCTGCCAGGATTTTAAGTGCGTGACTATCTGTGATGTTACGGTACGGGTGCAAATGATGACCAAAAAAGACCCAATTTCGCAAAATAGGTCACATTTAATAGACCTAAAACACGTAAAAACAACATTATATTGCATATTATATGAAATTCAATTCCAGATATATTGACAAGGAGAAGGCGGAGTGATATTTCTAGTGACGAGCAGGGTGGGCTGTTATGCTGATTTGAGCACGTTCCAAATGTACAGTTAACCAATCAGATTGCTGGGTCAGAACTACTTGTTGTAAAATGGTTATTATAACGCTGTTTTTACCAAGTACTTCCAATGTTTGGGAACAGGGGATACTAATACAATAAATGTTAGTAACATAAGCAAACAGACGGTCAACAGATGTCAAACGAGCCAACAGTTTAGCTCGATTGTCTAAGTTATGTTATTTGGACATAAAAGTTACAGCTACCATTATTATGCTGAACCAGAAAGTCAGTCTGCAAAAATTGATGTGTGTTAAAAATTCTTGATAACACACCTGATTATCCCACCTGCGTTCACTTTCTCAAAACTCACAGCACAGAGTTCTCTTTACTAACATGCTGCTCAGCACAGGATCCACTCTGGTACCTGACATTTCTTACATTTGTCTCCCAACACTTTGTCACTCAGATGCCGATGACAGCCATAGCCGGAGACATTATGTTTTCGGGCTGCGTGTCCGTCAGTCCATCTGTCCTATTCTTCAGAATACAATATCTCAAAAATGCCTCTAGGGAATTTCTACAAACTTGGCACTGATCTGCATTTTGGATATTTGTGGATTATCACAGTCATTTGTTATGTGTCATTGTTTAGCAACAACTGAATTGAATTGAACACATCAGTTTTTGTGCAGTATGATTAAGTAATCCATATCACCTGAAATACTAAGTCTCTTTCTCGTGATCACCAGGTCAGAGTGAGATCTGAAAATTCCAACACTGACATTTAGACCCCTAATTATAACAGCGAATTAGAGTGTAAATAACAGTTTTATAACAATGTGTCAGTGACACTGATGTTATTGAACCTGTTCCAAAAATTCTCAACTGAAACTGAAGCAGCAAAAATCAAGTACAATGCTACAATCATTTTAACAGTACTAGTACCAGGCCGTACCTTCGGTGAATACACCATGTTCTGCAAACTTTGAAAAATGTCAGCAGGTTACGTTCTAATAACAGACACTAGTCTGAATCACAATGGTGGAAAGGGTAGGCTTGATTTTTACCATTTTAATTGCACATATATAAAAAAAACCCAACTAAATTAATGCAATACAGCTACAGATTAAGAAATACAACAGTGCCAGTTATCAGCATTTGATCACAAATTCCCAGTGACATCACACCCAATGACGTCTCCTGCAGTACACCTGGGGAAGAAAAGTTTTGCATGACTGATCTAATCTAGCAAATGTGTTTATACATCCAGCAATCAGACATCGTTCATGTGGCTTCTGGTGATAAATGTTCTGCCTCCATGAAGAAAAAAAAATCCTCCATAGAATTGAAGTATTGAAACAAGTTGTCCATGAAAGAGTTCTGAATATCCCAGTAAACAAGTTTCACATTTCATTATTATCATTTTTCAAACCTCTTTTTAGGTGCAGTGTTGATATGAAGGAATGTAGAAAATGTCAGTCTAATGTGCAGTCATTTTGTGTTTTATTCAGTTTTAGCGTTGTATGTAAGCATGTACAAAAGCAGTGTAAATACACAGAGTTTTGGTGTTGGTTTGATTTATTTATTAGAGAAAGCAGTTCATGAATTTTAAAAGTTGTGCTTATTGAATGCTTTTTTTGTCAAAACAACATAAAGTGATCCAGAGTTTAGTTCACATGGACTCTGTTATGTTGACTTTGTAAAGACTTTTGAAAAAACTTGAAAAAGCTTAGATAAGAGTGGAACCAAAATCATAGTTTTTGAAAAAAACAATCAGTGATAACATCTTTGCGTTCTGTTTCCAATTTTAGCTGCTTTTAATGAATGCCATTTCCCATTAGGATCCGCAGGTTGAACGTCAGGTATGAATATTTTAGATGTGTAATAATAGTAGATATTACCAATTATGAACACTGCAATACAACAAAATTTTGATTGCAGCCGGAGTTTTTTGTTTGCTTGCAAAGTAATCATCGTTTAACTTCATGAGCAATCACATTTACTCATGTCATTAAACACTAGCTCCTCCTACATCATTCAGAAATAAGGTGTTGCTCTTGAGGATTGTAGCCCTCTCTGCTAGATGCTGGGACTAGAGAGTTTCCCAGAGGTGGAAGGGTAAGCTGGTGTTAAATCTAGGAGGCCAAGCAAAGAGCAGAGGAGCAGCAGGGGCAAACAGAGAGAAGGTAAGAAAGGGTAGATGTGAGGAACAGGAATGAAGGGTGTAGAGGTGAAGGAGCGCATCAGCCTCCTCTTTTTCATCCCAGCATGATGGCAGCTTTGTTGAGTCATTAATCTGTGAACAGACCTGCAGACAGAGGATGGACAAACCTGCAAACCCTGATCCGAGGTCAGTTAGTTGCTTTGAATGCTGCTTTGAGTTCAGAGGTGAAAGATTGGAAAAGACGGTCCTCAATCAACAGTCTGACATGAATCCAGTGCTTCATTAAACAATAAGGACAATTTGTCATCACGGTTTCAAAATCATGATCAAGCAAATCCCAATAAAGATGAATCTTGATGTGGCAAACCAACACTGATAAATATGTTATGAACATACAAGGTGTCAAATTGGCTTTTAGTTCTGCAGCTTTTTGAAGATATACAACCATTAGTATTCCAGTTTAGCACAGTACCAGTATAGTGCGCAAAATCCTCCACTGCTACACTGAAGTTACTAAAATCGTACTTTTTCTGACGAGAGGGTAAACCCTGAAAAGAACCATAAAGGTGAGCAAGTCTGTATCTTTAGACAATAACTATAACAAAGACAGATGGGGGTGTGGGGGGTGGGGTGTGTGTGTGTGTGTGTGTGTGTGGGGGGGGGGGGGGTATGATGGTAGCAGCATCTGCATGCTGATTGATCCTCTTGAGGAAGAAGAAGAATAGGACCTGCTTACGTTCAAGTTATCCTAAATTAATTTTTTCAACATACACTGTATTATTTTCTATCCTTTCATGAGCAGCAATAAAGTCAACAAATTTTGCCTTTGTCCGCTATGATAATGAGAAGTTGAGCAAGGGAGAGTGAGAGTATGCGAGAGCGAAGGAAACAAACTAATTACAGGCATTGATTTACTTCCAGGCAGTCTTATGGGCAGCTTAGCTTGCCAGTCAGGTTCTAGGTAATTCAGGGGATTGCATCTATCACCATGTACTTCAGTTATCGCTGCAATCCCATCTCAGCCTCCATGAAAGCATGCAGTGAGACCGGAATATTAATAAGCATGGCGTTCAAAGTTTAGGACCGTAGGATCTGACATGATCCAGAGTGACACCTCTTCCCTCTTTCTCCAGTGCGAGGGGTCACCATTTCATGTTTCATATTCTCCTGGTGCGTGTGGCCAACTGAATACAAAGATACCTCGTAGCATGTTTCTTTTATACCCCAGCTCTCACATGTTTCTGGATGAGGCGCTTTCAAACATGCTGCAGCACAAATCTTACCAATACACAATTGGTTAATGTGACGCACACTCTAATTGTGTGTGTGAAGGACTTTTTCTTGTTGGGCATGTCTAATTGTCAAGAGCTGAATAATAGTTCTCTTCCTAACGGGAGCGTTCAACTATCATTGCCCCTTCCGTTTGATAGTTGAATGCTCCTGTTAGGAAGAGAACTGTTATGCAGTTGTTTCAGAGGCTGAAGGACAAGATCTGAAGGACGAGAGACAAAAGAGAAGCTTAGGTGTCCATTATCCACCCCAACTCAAACACATTTAAATGACTGGCTTAAAATTCTGACCGTCCTCCTTTTCACATTCTGTTCTCATCTTTCAGACTTGTCCTCTCACCTTTTGACTTTCTCATCTTTTTTAGTCCACCACCCCCTCCACTGACTCTTCAATCACAAGCATTTGGGTGCCAGTGTGATCAAGCCACAGTGAGATGTATGAGCGTTAAGAAAAATGGATGGCTAATTCAATCAGGTCTATTATTCCTGAGGCAGCGCAGTTATCAGCGGCACAGCAAAGGCCTTTTGATGCATTACCTTCATGCTCAGCCCCCCCCACACACACACACTTACACAGAACTCTTAAGTTTTCGAGCTTCACAGTGTCATCACAGGAGGACCCTCTCCTTCCCATGGCATCAAATAATGTCATGTTGTCAAAGCCATTGGTGTCAGATCAATGTACATAAGGTGTCATGCAGTTGTAATAGGTACAGAATGGGGTTTGGCATTGTTCTGCTAAAATAAGAAAGGCCCTTTCCTGAAAACAGTGTTGTCTGAATGGCAGCATGTTGCTCCAAAACCTTTATCGTTCAGCATTGTTAATGCCTCTTGAGATATGCAAACTACCCATCCAGCTTGCGCTGATAACAAGCTGGATGGTCCCTCTCCTCTTTAGCCCAGATAATGCAGTATCCATAATTTCCAAAATCACAATCCTGTGATTCGTCAGAGCACCATACAGTTTATCATTTCCCCATAGTCCATCTTTAATGAACTCTGGTGTGCCGATGGAGGCATTTCTGGATCATATTTATATGATGTATTCTTTGCATGGTCGAGTTTGATCCAGCATTTGGAGGTGGATTAGATTTGTCAAACAATCTGTTTCTATGCAACTTATTTGACCAAAGAGAATTTAAAAGCATACGTGATGAGACTGATCATTTTAAGACTTTTTTTTTTTTTTTTTATCACCAATCACCGAAGAATGTTCTTAGAATTTGATATGCTTTGTTTTATAAAAGAAGGCATTTTCAGCTGTCTTGAATGAGAAGATTTTTGTTGCAGCATTTGGGGACACCATTATGTAATGTAGTTGATTGTGAGTTTCGAGAACACCACAGAATATAAAGCAATGCATTTGCCGTTCTGTAAACTAAAACATTCTGGGCTTATTGTATCAAATAATTAATTCAAAGAAACACACGATTCTCTAAAATACAGTTCAGATGGTTTGAACTTTGTATCAATAAACAAAATGTATTTGTATGAATAACTATACTGCGAGTCCTGTGGAGCTGGTAGTGTTAAATTTTTTTTTTTTAAACTCGTATTAGAGAGCATTGGCGGATACAAATCCATTATAAAGTCGGTAACACCTTCCCAGCATATTGAGAACCTTATTAACGCTCAGTATGAGGTCAGTTGTTTCTTACCAACAGTAATGTCTTGCAGTGCAATGCAGACATTGCCTCGATGACTCATTTCCATTTTTACTTGGAGGAAGATTTGACACAGAAACGACAGCACAGTTGTGCTGCATCAATGACAATTTTAAAACATTTTTCTGTTTATTTTGAAGAATTGCTTCCTCATTTTGAAATATTCTTTTCAGACACTTCTACATTTGTGGCACAGTATGCCAACACTGCTCTGATTGGTAGCTGAGTGACAATCCCTAAAAAATACACACATAATGACACATGGGAGTACAAGCAAAACTGAAACCTCCCACAGCTATAATACATAAAAGCAAGCAGAACATGTCATCATGTTGTCCAAGAGCCAAGGACCACTTGTGGAGAGCTTCAGAAAGACCTGGAATGAGCAGGTACAATTGTTTCAAAGAAAACAATAAGTAATGCACTCAACCACCATGACCTGAATGCACGCTTACCACGCAAAAGTCCATTGCTGAAGAAAAAGCATGTTAAAGCTCGTTTAAAGTTTGCTGCACAACATTTGGACAAGCTTGTGAAATACTAGGAGAATATAGTCTGGTCAGATGAGACCAAAATTTAACTCTTTGGATGCCATAATACACCATGTTTGGAGGACAAATGGCACTGCACATCACCCTAAAAACATCATACTAACAGTGAAGCTTGGAGGTGGGAACATCATGGTGTGGGGCTGCTTTTCAGCATACGGTACTGGCAAACTTCACATAATTGAAGGAAGGATAATTGTAAAAATGTACAGAGACATTCTTGATAAAAATCTGCTGCCATCTACCAGGATGATGATGAAACGAGGGTGGACATTTCAGCAAGACAATGATCCCAAACACACAGCCAAGGAAACTCTCAATTGGTTTCAGAAAAATAAAATAAAGCTGGTAGAATGGCCCAGCCAATCACCTGACTTGAATCCAATTGAAAATCTATGGAAAAGAACTGAAGATCAGAGTTCATAGAAGAGGCCCACGGAACCTTCAAGATTTGAAGACTGTTTGTGTGGAAGAATGGGCCAAAATCACACCTGAGCAATGCATACAACTAGTTTCTCCATACAGGAGGCATCTTGAAGCTGTCATTACCAACAAAGGCTTTTGTACAAAGTATTGAATAAATATCAGTAAGCATGTTCAATACTTTTTCCCTGTGTCATTTAACATTATTACACATAACTTAATTTCTGAACTTATTTGTTTTGGTTTCTTTGTATGTATGGATTACTTGGGTTGTTATCTGTTGGGCTCCATCTGGTGAAAATTTAATTTCAATAGCAGCTTTGGAAATATATTTACTGAGAAAAATTGTGACATGTTCAATACTTATTTTACCCGCTGTATATTGTATTTAGTTATTAGCACGTGTTGCAACAACAAAATCCACTGGATTGAACGCAGACAACACCAAATGAAAATGATAAAGCTTAAACATGAGATAACAGTATGTAAATGACAGCAGTATCAAGTCAGAAGGGAATAAAGTGACAGGGGTGAGAAATGTAAGTGGGAGTGAATAGGTTCAAACAAATTGAGGATTGAGACTACAGACAGATATAGACTGAGAGAAAAAAACAGGCAGTGTGTGAAATATAAACTGATCACGAAGTAAAGAAAAAAAAAATCAAAAGAACTGCAGACATGGGACGAGTGTGATGTGCAAGTTCATAAATGACATGAAAAAAAGAAAATGGTAAAGGAGGTAGAGTCAGACACACTTAGATAGAAGAGTAAATATAATATTTTTATACAAGACAGGCTGTGCGAAAAATCATATACCCTCACATCCAAACTGTCATTTAAGCAATTAATCACAGCTATTATGGAGAGCTATGCTCCATCACACTCCCCCTCTCCTGACATCACACACACACTGTTAAATCTCTTTTCCATGACGACACTGGCTGTACTCTACTTTTGGTACAGTTACTTTTCTGGATTTTGTTTTCCACTGCAGATACTACCCTCTCAATGTAATGTCGTTACTACCATGAAACTACTCTGACGTTGTCTTCAATGTGGCACACACTCGCTGGATCCTTTTGTCAGCAACCAAACCGAGGAATGTCTGCAGCTCTTAAATTGAACACATTGTGGTTTTCTGGGTAATTATCTTGTAGCTTGGCTATACTGTTGTGGGTTTGTGCAGGGTGTCCTGTGTGGCACATGCAGTGACACAGTGATTGTGACCATTCACTCTAACCAATCAGTGGTCTGCAGTGTTTTCACATCTCATTATATTTTTGGCTCAGCTCGTTTGGAGCCTCAACAGAGGTGAACAACAAAAAATGGTACTACACACCAGGCACTGAACAACTTTTGCTCAGTGGAAAACCAAAAAAATGAAGTACAGCCAAGCTGAGCTGGTACAGGCAGTGGAAAAGGAGCTTTACATGCTGGAGAGTGAGTAATAAGCAGGACCCCAGTGGTCACATGAGAGAAAACAAAAACACTACTGAAAGCAAAGCTGAATTCACAAAACTAACTGGTTGCCAAACAAGCAGCCATACCTCCCCTCTCCTGCGTATGAATCGAGAAATAAAAAAATAATACATTTTACAGATGGATTTTTGGTTGTTTTTAAGAATTAAAATAACCACTGCAGGGATACTGTATTTTTTACAGACTCTATCAGAACCACAGCTGTTGATTTTGTGATTGGCACCGAATGTAATGCCTTTCTACAGTGGTATCAATACAAATTACAAATCAAGGATTTCTGTTTTTTTTTCTTCAGAAAAATAACCCCCTGTCATACAGTTTCACTCACTATTTTATAAGAAAATACTTCAACTTTGCATGAAAATGCGGTATCCAGTACCTTTACTACCAATGTTTTTTTGCTGATGCTTGATAGAATCAGCAGGATCAGCGGGAGGGAGTCTATCTTTGATTTGTTGTTTTGTTGTAAAAGCATTAAGGTTAGCGCCACTCCTAGCAACAAAGAGCCGGTACATTTAACTTAAGCATAAGCAAAACAAGTGCAACTGTACTTCAGCATAACTCCAAAACAGACTCTGTATGTAACATCTTATTTATTTTTAATAACAGCATTGATTGTCTTCCCCAAAATGTCTAGTTCCTGCTGAATTTATGGCACCATCAAATAATCACTTAGAAAATACAACTTAACTGTTTTTTTTTTTTTTTATTACAGGGTTAATTTGAGAAAGTAGCTGAAGTCATGATTGGTGCGCTGAAGTCGTGACGTCCTGTTTATGTTTTTAATTAAAACCCCTCCACAATTTCATACACGGTCCAGCTATATATTAGGTTTTGAAGTAGTCTTGTTACTCTAAAAATTTAAATGGTTGTTCCTTTGATTAAAAATTATGAATTTCAGCAATATTTTACAATATTTTCTAAATAGAGAAAAGGGGCCACTCTGCTGTTTATCATCACATGCACCACAGCAACTATGGACTGGCGATAGCAAAGCAGAGAATTGTCTAAGAAGATCAGAAAGACCATTTCCAAGTAGCTATATGGGACATATAGCTACTTGGAAATGGTCTTTCTATGGTCTGACTACAGTTTAAGTTTAGAAGGTTAAGGAGAAGTTTAGGGGTCCATGGGAATAAAGCCAACCTATTCCACAAGAGGAAAATGGACCCCCAGATTGAACAGAAGTATACTGCGAATGGTAAACAAAACAGAGTCAAGGCAAACTTCCAAAATGATACAAGAATCTCGATACATCAAAGCCTGATTGCACCATGTCTCCCTATTTTGGCGACAGTTGGCTCCATAGTGGAGGACTCTACTGTTGAAAGGACAACAAAAGCAGGCAGAAATTTGCTCAAATCCATATTGACAAGCCACAATGTTTCTGAGATAATGTCCCTGGCTAGATGAAATAAATCTGGTGTTTTTGGCAAGTTGCACCAGTTCCGATTTCGCAGAGAAGATTAAGTTTTTCCCACAAAAAACTCACACCCTCTGTGACAAATGGAGGCGGTCCGGTTCTCTTTGCAGCAGAGCTGCCCTTAAATCGGTGCCTTACATCTGTGCAGAGCACAATGAAATGTCAGACTATCAAGGCATTTTGGAGTGAAATGTGCACCTAATGTCAGAAAACTCACCCATTCTTGTGAGATTTTAGCTTTATTTTTTGGGTCATTATCCTGGTGGAGAACCCATGATCTGTGAATGATCTTGATCTGAATCCTATCAAATATTCATTGATAGAGTTTAAACATGCTGTCTGGAGAAGAGATCCTTCTAACCTGAGACAGCTGGAACAGTTTGTCGAGGAAAAGACCGGTTGACAGGTCACAGGTCTCACTGAGAGCTACACAAGTCATTTGTTTGTAGTGGTTGCCACTAAAGGTTGCACAACAAAATGTCAGGTTCAGGGTCCCATCATGTTTGTTTACTTATTTAAATTAATCTTTTAAATTAGATTAAAGATGGAATAAACATTGAACTCTTCGATAATGGCCATAAGTGTAAAATTTTTGAAGTCCGACAAGAGATGAGTTGGAACCAAAAAGCAGGCACAGAATTTTTGTTTACCCTCGTTCAGAGCGAGACACACAGACGCACACAGGCAATCACACCTAGAGTGATACAGAGAGGGAGGGAGAGAGAGAACCGTGGATAAAAACACTTCCCTTCACCTGGTAAAGTGTCACCATGATATAATTGGAGCCAACATTGTTTTTTTGCTTTGATTATACAGTGCACATGCGATAACAGATCATTTCCCTGTATATTTTAGATGGGAAACCGTGTGGCTCCCGAGAAAAAAAGGCACTGGGTCTATTTTGTAAATGATGCACTGCACACATGAGCAAGGCGGTGTGGCTTCTCTAATCTGTTAATATGGACGCTGAAATGAAATCACACCCCGCAGCAACAGGTAACACACGCTACACAGGCAGTGTGTCCCAGGCCTTAATCAGATGCTACATGGACTTTGTACTATTGGGCTCTGGCAGGGTGAAGTCTGTTAAATGCCCAAACTATTCAGACATTTACATTCTCACATACAGCTCCTGAAGGTAACGTCTAGATAAGTTCAGGGTTTTAGTGCATGTGTGAAAGCTTGAACAGATGGCACGAATGAACAGCTAAGCAACAGCTAATCAACAACTAATCAATGGCTAAGCCCCCCCCCCACACAGTTGTGAATTCACTATGATAGGCTTTTTTCACAACAGTCTATTTTTTACACTCACTGTCACACTTGTGTTATATATGGCTTATCAGTAAAAGGACATTTGAATGTCATAATACATTTCATTAATAACCCATATGCTATGCTATGATTAGACACAGTGCCTATTTAAGCTATAGATAAATCATATATTGTACCAATCAAATTTTATGTGACTTTAATGGACAGAAATAATTAATCTTTCCCATCAAAAGAATACAGTTTAGGTGAGGCTGCTGCTGTCCTCAGAAATATTAAGAATAAGTCAAATCTGCTGTGGAACAAAATATATGAGGGAGCAAAAAGATGAACATTTGACCTATTAAAAAAACAAAATTGTCTTCAGACTTATGTGTGAGTTTTCAGTGCAGTCTAAGAGTGCTGCTCTTAATAAAAGCCTGGAGTCTGTCCTCGTCGGATGATGTCCCCTACTTCTCCCCAGAACTCCTTCATCAGCAAGGTCAGGAGGCTCTCAGCGTGGGGCTCCACTGTGGCAGCACTAATGCAGTCAGCTGGAGATAATGGGCAGTTTTTTGGAAGTGGACCTTCAGTTTGACCCTGGAGGCGAGGTAGAAAAGCTGACTAAATTATTCATCAGCCGTCACTAATCCTAATAAAAAAAAAATAAATAAAAAAAAATATGTGATGAGTCCCATGCAAATTAAGACTCAAGTCTGAGTTTTGTTGCCTGGATCCTGCCCAAAGCCTAGGATGAAATACATAAACAAATAAAAAAAATACTTACGCAACCTCTGCCTTAGAAGCTCATAATAGAAATCAAAGCAGAAAATGTATTTCTCTCTTTATTTTACCGTATATTATTCCACATTATGTATAAGAGCTGCAAGAGAGACCCTCTTTGTAATAAGACATTATCTCTGTGCCAAATCTTATGGGTGTTTCTTCACATCCTCAAATAGTGAAGTCCAAAAGCTTCTCCAGAGTGCCATTACCAGCACATAAAGAATGCAGTGAACAATCAATGGGACTTAGGAAACAGCTCACATGTGCTGAGGGGCACATATGCATGGTACAGACTGGAATAAACATTTGTTTATTCCTTGGTTTGTTGAAACTGCTTTCCTCCTGTCCAACATAGGTTACATCAATGATTAATATTGTTTTCTGTATTTTGAGTGCACTTTATATATTTATACTGTGTGCCAGCATGATGTTTGGGAGTGAAAGGTTTGCTGCCCATGTTTGTGCTGCAGAAAGGCCACCAAGTGCTTTTCCATTCTCAGACGTTATTGTTTGACAATCCGCCCTAAAAGCGGGTTTTGTTGGAAACCATTTGCACATTTTGTACCCTGCGGCTTTTACAGTGAAAAACTCTCTGTCAGTATATAACCTACATGCATGCACATGCATAAAAGTAGGCATACATACAACCCCCTCTCCCCCCCGCAATGCCCATCCCCCACAGCACACAGACGCTCTCAGTGGGTGTAAATAGGTAGGAGGTCAGGCTCAAAAAGGATGCAAGTCGGCATTAGTTACTATGGTAGCCAGTTAGACCCTGTTTCCCTGAAAGCACAGTGTAAAGGGTGGCATTACTGCCAGTAAATAGATGTCTTCATCGGAACAGCACTTTACTCGAGCATGTCGCTGGCTTATCAGTGTATCACTGAATGATCAAATGGTTTGCACAAAAATGTAATGGTTTTATAGCCTAGATGATGGCAGCAGATCACACAGCTGTTATTCCTATCTTGTGTGACCACCTGATAAATTGTGAAATATGGGACAGGTCATTCAGTGAGCAAGCACCCGCCTTCAGAGGCTGTTGCAAGTAATGCACAGTGTACAATTGATGGCTTTATCCACACTTGACAGTCTGTTTGCTAGTCTGATCTGTTAAGTAGGCTTCTGCTCATAACTATTTAATATCTGTGCTTCTTTTCACTTGAAGGATCTGAACTTAAGTAACTTGCATCTTGTATCTTTGCTTACAAATCTTTGCTTTAAATCTTTTAAAATGGAAACCATCACTTTAAGTAGTAGTAATTCTCTTGGAATGTTTTTACTTAGATTTTTTTTCAGTGCTGTGGGCAGCATTAACTAAATTTAATTTACCTCATCACTGTATTGGGTTGAGCTGAACATCCCAAAAATATAGCCACAAGCAGAAATGTGCAGGTTCATGCACTTTTAAGCTCAACAGAAGGAATCGGCTTAATTGGCCAAAGTTAAAGTCACGAGCGGAATGTGACTGAGGCCTGTTTATTTCTGTTCAAAGCAACAGTTCAATTTCTTTAAAAATCGTCCAGCTGATTGGTTGTAACTATGTACTTTATGATGGGTCACTGTAATATTATTACTGGAATTTAAATAGAAATTTGTTACACAACTGACTACATTCATTATCAAATTTACAATATCCACATTATTATATAGGAAATATGCCTCTCCCCTGAGATCCCATAATAATTACAATACTTTAGATGTATACAACATTTTTAGTTTTAGTTTTTTGGTATTTTTATGTAATTAAAGAAGTAAGGGAGGCGGAGTTCTGATTTTTGTAAAAGAATGCTTCCTTGTCATAAAATCACGTCGTGCTCAGAGCTCAAGGAATAGGAATACATGATGGAATACTTTGTCTTCATAAGGACAAGCATGTGACCATATCACAGTTATCATACTTACTCACAGACCACACCAATACAGAAGTGACTACATTTGGAGGAGGTTGGGAGGAGCGAGCGGTGGATTTGACTTCAATCAATCAATCAAAATGTATTTGTATAGCACATTTTAACACACAACAAAGGTGCAACAAAGTGCTGCACATAGATAAGCAGTCATACATTCGAAAAAAACTGGATTGCTTAAAGTAAGTAATGTTAAAATCAAGACAAACTAACACAAATCACACAAAAGACTTATTCTGACTGGGAACCCAGAGTCACTACGCTTGCCCACCAAGCCTGACTGCACCCAAGGCCTGTCAATCAAACCAGACATGCTCTAAAATATACCTCTCTCTGAGGCCTAATATCTATTTAATGATGGAATTATTTTCTGAAGGACCTCCTGACCACTAATCAGAAGGAGTGAATTTATTTGACACCATAATGACTGATGGGAAAAATTAATTGAAGCAGAGGTTCATTGGGAGTCTGCTTGAGTGAGAGTTTTTTTGAAGCCAGCAACTCGCAGCCTTTGGTGGTGTTGCACTTTAATGTCTGCATTGGCTTCACTTTTCAAACTTTTCAGTCCATTCCCACTGATGCCAGTGAACAATGCTGTGATTGGTTATTTTACCTAATTATAACTCCAAACGCTTAACTCCTCACTCTCTGGACCTGGTAAAGTTTTCTCTGCAGGGCCTTTCTCTTGTTCGAACGGGAAATAGTTCTATAAGCTAAGACACTGTTTGACAAAGAAGAACATTAGTAATTCTTGGAGACCACTACTTTACTGAGGGACTTATCTGTTAGCTCTGTTCCAGTTTGGAATGACTCAGAAACAACCACAAAGGCCCTAGAGACACATTACAAACTCTGACCAACAAAGAAAGGCTCTTTGAAGTGGTTTTGTTGCTCTTCCACCCTGCTCTAAGCTGTTAGAGGCTTCCCTATGAGTCACCTGAACACTTCTATTTATCATTGTCTCGCTGTTGCAGCAAAGTCATTCCTCAGCTGGGACAGGAGAATATGTGAGAAATGTTTTTTTTTGAGACTGGGGAAAGCAGTAGGCTGCTGTCTAACCTTACCTTGTGCATGTGATGTTTCTGAGTGGACCCTAAACTGCAGGTCGAGCGGTGCCTCTTGTCTCTCTTCGATTCCAACATGCCACTGTATCCTCCCATGATGTTGACTGTGTCTCATCATTGCTGCATCTGCATCAAGGATCAATCCATCCATACCTGCTTTATCCTGAACAGGGTCACGGGAGCACTGCAGCCTATCCCAGCTTACTTTGGGTGAAGGCAGGATGCACCCTGAACAGGTAGCCAGTCTATCACGGGGCCAACACTTAAAGACAGACAGAAACAAAGACCATTCACGCACTCACTCACCCTGAAGGGCAATTTGTAGAACCACCAATTAACCTGACATACATGTCTTTGGACAGTGCACAGAGAGAACCCACGCAGGCACAGGGAGCACTTGCAAACTCCACACAGAGAGGCCCCAGGCCGGGATCGAACCCAGAACCTCCTCGCTGTGAGGCGACAGCCGCATCAAGGATGAGATTCAGAAAATTTTCTGGCACAATTTTACCAACAATAGTGGGGTAGTTCCTCTTGTTCATCAGTTGGTGTTGGTCCAACAGTGCAGTAAATATTTATTTAAATATTTCAGTAATACATGAATATTGAATGAAAAATGCTTACTACTCAAATTAATTTAATATGTAGATAATTAATTATTTATTCAAGAAGAGCAAAAAGTTCAATGAGACCAAAACTGACACAGAAGCAGACCAAGAGTCAGCTGAGAAACTCTGAGAGGACAGAAACATGTTCAGGTCAAAAGGATTTATTCTGGATTTAAGAAATTTTTTAAGCCAAATGATTGAATACACAAGACTGGAACCTGCTATGAAGTGATTAACAGATAACAGGGACTACAACTAAGTAACAACTATGTTAATCTATTAAATTTTTTGAAATAAAAAAAAAAAAAAAGAAAATCCTGTGTTTGATGGATTCTTAAAAGTTACAAGCAAAACAAGAGTTGTGAAATGAGAAGAGCTGATGTGGGTGCCCCTGGTTCAGGAAATCAAAATTGCAATAATGGTTCTCATATAAATATGGTACATGTCATTACATACATTGGACATTATATAAAGTTTGAGCATGACTTGGAACTCAGTACATTAAATGATGAACAACTGTCATGTAAATACTGTTTTTTGTTAAGTCAAAAGAACAAACATTTCTGGACAGAAATGAACTACGACCCCTAAGATGCATTTTGGCAAGAAACAAATTGAGAATTAGATTTAAATTTTGGGTCAGATTGACTTCTCCACAACAGCAGCTGCCACGGCTCATAGGTAATGTTGTGTTCTTTAAAATTTTGCCACACTAAGATCAGGAAATATTTGACTTCTCAGAAATAAAGTTGAAATAAGCTGAAAGTGGTGGTCATTAGAATAAACCTATGGAGTTATGTTATTTGGGAGAATCCTGTGTTTCATTGTTAAGTAATTTTAGACCACCTTGTAAAGAAAATTCAGAGATGGCAATACGGAATGGAGAAATGAAACCCCATGGAACCAGTGGCTCTTCCCTCCTGGCATATCTAAAAACAGAGTGGAAGTTAAGAGGTCATTAGAGACCCAAAACCACTTTTTGCAAAAGATCCCCATGGGGGGTTAGTCTGCCAGTGTTCATTTTGTTACCAAAAAGCTATTATATTGTATTATTTGTTGGCCTTTTTTTTTTTAATGAGAAATATGAAAGTAAAACTCTTGGACAAATGAATTAATGATTGGTTTACTGTGGAATCTTGTTCAGTGACCTGCAGTCATACACTGGAAATTCTGATCACCAAAAGCTTCCTGTGCTGTGGAAAATAACTTTTATCTTTTGCTTTACTATAACTGTAATTTCAAGATTCATGGAATAGTTTAAATCTAAAAAATATGTGAGTCATTAAAGATAACATTGGGGCAAATTTTATTTACAAAAAACAATGAATGTATGTAAAAGAGAGTTGAAATCTTTCAGATGCACTACAAACTGTGTTCTATTTTCAGAGATTCTCTGGTCTTAAAAAGTGGATCAAATACAACATGTACTACAGGAAATCTATTACTTCTGTTTCCAAAAGGCTTCACTCCTGTACTGCAACATTACAATCCCAGAATTACACCTGCTTTGTTGCTTTCCGGTGAGTGAAACAGGAAGTGTGTGTGTGTATGTGTGATTGGCAGCAGACTGGAAACAGACAGTGAGAGGATCAGAGGTACATGAAAATAGATCAAAGGGATTCATTCACTTATCAAGCCACTGCAGACAATCTCTGCTAAGTGATAGCAGGGCCATTTAAAAGGAAGACTCCAGCCACCACCCCCTCTTCCAACCCCCCCAATATGCTGCCCAGTGCTTCTGCTGGAGCTCTACAACTGTAACTATAGATACAGTATTTAATTTTTTTTAAACTTCATTAAGTAGAAGTTATGTTTGCACAAATATTTCTGACAGGTATGTCATATTTTAGAGTTTTAGAGCACCTTTTTTTTTTTGAAAACTGAAGGGACCATGTACTTTTTGCACTCCATATATAGTATGCAATTTTGGTTCTCTACAATGGAGGTGGAGAGTACAAATTTAGCGTGACCCATATGGCCTCAATAGCCACAGGGAAATATTAGTCTTGCTCTGCTTGCCTATTGCTTATACTTTCAGTGTTTGCTGTGATGAAGGCTTGACTAATCAACAACCACTGTGGGTCACACAGTCATATGACACTTTTCCATATGTAGTTCCACCAATCGCGGTACTGGTAGAACAACTAGATGAAGAAATCGTAATTGGAATGAGAACAATGCATGCATTTTAAAAAAAAATTAAAAGTCTGCAGTGGTCATCTGCTAACATGTCATTGCACTCTCACATTGGGGGAGAGTCCCTGTTGTTTTCTTTCTTGCAGAGTTGAAGCGCACAACATAGGTCCTATGGTTGTTAAAGCTAATGTGTTAAAGGCTTCTCCAATAGGTTCAAATTAACCTGAGGTCTATGACTGCAATGGCTGAAAACAAAACCCCAATGGAGCATTACCAGATCCTGTTGGCTGGCTGGTCTATTTACAGAATGAATTTGGGTCTGGAAATACAGGGGTAGGAAAATTTGCTGTGTTAAAACGAACAAAAAAAGAAGTTGAGATAATTAGAGGGTCAGTTAGTGCTTGAAGATTTTCCCCTTGCCTCCTTGGTGAGTTAATCTGCTATAATTATTGTCATTTTTTTAAAGAAAAATCACATAAGCCTGAAATTTCTTTTAAAAATGTCAAAGAAATAAAATAGCAGATTATTTGGCACTATGGGTCAGATCAAATTAATATCCTGGAGTGTTTCCTACACCAGTGCTTTCATCCAAGCCCTCTACAATGAATGTAGGCATCAGAGCCAGATGTTTCACACTGACATCTACATGAGGGCTAAATCCCTCATGGTCTACAATTATGAAGTCTGGGTCATGCTTTTGAATGCTCCCCTACCTCCATGTAAAACCTCTTTCCCCCTGTGCGTGCTGGCTTTTCTCTCTGAGCCGACACATCACAGGGACTCCTTGGCAACCAAATCAGCTCCCTCTCTGTTTCATTCATATTTTCCCTGTGACCCAATTTTCCCTGGTATAAGCAGCATAAAAAGATGAGGCACAAAGGCAATTTTTCACAGGGCTTAAAGCCTTTTTCATGAGACAAATTGTGCAAATGGAGAAGAGTCACAAAATTGCTGTAATGTAATCACAAGTACCATGTGAATTAAGCCTGGTTCTATCATACAATCGTGTAAGCGCTGATTATGGTAATCCACAGTGGCTGTATTTCTCAGGTATTGTAGCCTACCGCACGTGTAGTTACATCAAGTCACACTAAATGAGGTAAAGGAAAGAAAAGTGATGACTGACTGCGGAGAGGACAAAGTTTACAAAGTCAAATATTTTTCCATTTCAGAACAGAAATATGGATTTACATCAGTCCATGCTCTGCAAAGACATTTGGACATGAACTCATGAGAGCCATATGTATAGTCATACTTTCAATCTTCAGGAGGGAAAACTGAGCAAAGCATATGGGCCGATGGCAATGTGTTTTTTTAAGCATTTTATCATACTGATGGTAGACTCATTTGAAGTCACTCCTGGGACCTTGCTTAAGGATCTGTGTACCTATTGAAAACAGCCTGTGGGATATTGATGCCTTTCTCTGATAAACTGAGGAGAGCTTGACTTCCAAGAGCAACTTTTGGATCCCAGCCAGGTGAGCTTACTTCACTTTGTGTCTCAGCTGGCTGCAGAATCAAAATGAGGCCTCTCTCCCTGTCTTGCTTTGGCCTATGGCCCTGAAACAAAATGATTATTCCTCACATTTCAGCTAATGACTTTGGCACATCAGCATATCCCGCTCTCTAACACATATCAATTAGTTGGGACTACATGAATGCCTGAAACACTTTTGTGGGCAGAGTGCTGACACCAGCAATATGACCGAGTCATCCTCGCCCGACTCTTAAGCAGTTGTAACTCCGGTTTCAATCCAGAGTCAAAAGGTCCCAATTTAGAGGTCCATAACAAGTTCAGTTCAGTCCAGTCACAAGTAGACTTAATTCGTAAAAAATAATTACAAGTTTATACATTGGGCCAATGACGTGCACTGTATAGGCTACACGTTTCCAAAGAAAAAGTGCTCATTATGAAGAAGAGTTGAAGTTAAGACTTGCTGCCGAGTGGAAATCTGTTATCTCCAGATTTGAGTTATTTTGTGCTTACTGCGTAATTAAAATAAGAGAAGAAATGAAGAAAGACAGAACACATATAATAAGAGTGAAGTAGGAACAGACAAATGGAAAGGAACGTTAAAAAAGAAATAAAGAAAAAAGTAACAAAAGACACATTGAACAAAGCGACAAAGAAACAAAATAGAGAAAAGACAAGAGAAAAAGAAAAAAGCAAAGTAGAAGAGAAGGAATGAAGAAGAAAACTGGAAGACCATAAGAAATGTTTACGTTAAAGTGAGAGCGCCCTCTTGTGGCTGTAGTAATTATGACAGGAACAACGAAGAAAGTCCGATGTTCTTTTAGGAGTAAGAAGCCAATGGAGGATAGATAAACCAACAAAATACTGTTTACAGTTGTAAAGCACAAGTAAAATGCAAGCCATTACATTGCATGTGTAGATAGTTTGTTTGATTGACAGTAATAGAGAAATATAGAGACATTTTGAAAATAGAGAAAATCTCATGTCACGTTTGTTTGTATGTTTTATCATTCATGGACAACTGTTGTCAGGCCAGCGGAAAGAGGAGTAACATAAGACTGGATAAGGGATTTAAGCTGTCATTTGGTTTAAGTTTTCCAGTCTTTTATCTTCAAGCACACAAAACATCAAGCAGAGCCCAGGCCAAAATAACAAACAAAACTCCCCAACTAGAAACCTGCAATCCTAAAACTACCAGCAATGCAAAAGTTTACGATAATAACCTTCCCTCCAGCACTTTATGACATGAATTACTAACTAAACATGAACTTATAGAAACAATAACTTAAATGTAGGATAAATAACTGAAATGCCACAAAATCTGACAGAAACGTGACACAAAGGTAACACAAAGTCACAGGCTTGTGGTCACAAATTGCTCTCTACATACTTGGAAGCAGGAAACTAGAGAGGGAGAAGTGCGGCTTCTCAGCCTTCATATCCTGGTGGACTAATTGGCTGGACTGACTGGCTGCAGGTCCCTAGCAGCACTAACCCATGAAACGAAGGGGGGATCCAGAGAAGCAACACAGCACTATCACGTAAGAGAATGTGCCTTAACTTCACTAAACCTTTAATCATTACACAGATTTATTCTCCAGCAGTAATTTGTAAAGGTTGAATAACTACTTTGTCTTTGTACATTTGTTTTGAAAATGTAAAACCAGCCGAGTTAAGTGAATTTCACAAAACAAATTCAGAGAACCTTTTTTTTTTTTTTTTTTTGTCATACGCACAATCATTTCAGACAGACTTCCTTTTCCTTAAAAGTTTAGTCAGCTCAGTTTTCATTTTTGCCTGGTTACTTTGTTATAATTGCACCGAGCTTCATCATGGTTGGAATTTTCTTTTTAATGTAAAGAAACAACCATGTTATAATTCAAAATGTATTGAAGGTGCAATAGTGATTCACTGTAGCGTCATGGTTGTTTTTGTGTTTTTCAGGTTGGGCATTGGGGACTAAAACTGAGACTGAGGCTTTCATATGGTCTTGGATTGATAGTCACGCTTCAATGCAAGATTGCTGCCACGTCTCTGCGGACAGAAATTCGAGGAATGTAATAATTGATGTGACTGGGGGAAGTAAATCGACATTCGTCCTGCTGCATTCAGGTTTCTGTGACACAAACAAAACAAAATTTAATGATCAAAACTTTTAAATCATTTACAGAGATTTATATGAGAGAGATCTAATATTTAATAGTCTACATTTAATTGTATAGTCCAAATAGTAAAAAAAAAAGTTACCACCCAAGTCAATTCCTAAGCTCCTTTCCTTGACCTCATTGGAAAAAGTCTTGAGGTCAAGGAATTATTAGAAGGAGAATTCAAAGACATCTGTTGTGTTCAGAGAATCCGATAGACGTGGATCTGCCTGGTAAAACTACAATCTTCCGAATATGAACTACAAAAAGTGTATCTTTGACACTTAGGCTGTGTTCAGACACAGCTGCTCCAGATCCAGGGTATTTTAGCAGTACGAAGTAGATGGGCTGATTGAGTCCAGGTGTGTGGCAGGTGATCAACGGCAGGTGGATTGCGTGAGTAATCTGAAGGGGGAGGAGCTCAGTGCTGAGCAGACAAAAAAACATACACAGACTGACAGGATACACAAGAAAACAAAAGGGTGAGGGGAATCCAGAAACGGGCAGATCCTGACATCTGGATAATTTTTTGAAAGTCGGAACGGCAAAGAAAACACATTAAATGATAAAAGTGTTTGTAGTCCTGGCCTTAGTTATGGTAACACAACTATATGTGCAATAATATAGCTATTTCAATTATCCTGCTGTGAGACTGTGAAACAGTAACCTCTGTATTAAAACACTTGACACGACAGGAAAATATGTTGGACTTTTATAAATCAGACTTTTACTGAAAGTAAAATAAAAAATACCCTGACAACTGTGACTTGTAGGCTACTTAGCATCAAGAATGGACGCTTTGGATCGAGGGTCAAACTTTTAGTCTTTGTGACAGCTCACCTATCTGACGTAAAAAGAGTAGCTACACATTGTAATTTAGCCTACCATTAGGTCCTGATCAATCAGCTCTCCACGTTGGACATAGTTATTCATGAAGTTACTGCTGTAGATCCTGCTACTGTATGAGGTTGCAGGTATTTGATCAACTCAAACAGCTCTTTATATAGCTGCCACTTAAATACTTCTGGGGGATTTCACTAAGTTAGGAACCTATCTAAACAAAATTGACTTTTCGAACGCACCCCATCTCTCTTCAAACCAGTTTTTTTCCAATAGGTTTTCCAGCTGTCTATGAAGATTCTTTTGACATGAATTTCAATGCCAAACCATGACTGGCCACATTGTTCACATCTCACGCTTTAGTCTGGTGACAGTTTTCCATACAGCAGACAGGTATGGTAAAAATAGTTTTTTACTTCCATGTATGTATGTATATTTGTAAATTTGTATGTATGTATATTTGTATGTATGTATGTATGTATATTTGTATGTATGTATATTTGTATATTTGTATGTATGTATGCCACCCAACAGCTTGCAGTTATTCGTTATTAGCACTTACCAAACACAACCCTGACATAGCTGTAGGAGAGCTATCATTGAACTGAGAGATTTCTATTACTTCAAATTATGAACAGGTAACTATAAAATACATGGATGCATTATTTCTTATTTATAACTTGTATGATGACCTGGGTGAACCCTCCCTACTCTACAGCAAAAACTACCAGTTAGCTCTGGTTTCATTTAAACACAATAGTTACAACAAGGTCAGGTCACTGGACATTTTAACTTTAGCTTTACCTCTTGTTCACATTGGAAACTTGAAAAAAATGCTTAAGAATGCTTCAAATACTTTTAATTTGAAATGGATACAGAAAGTTTCAGAAAATAGTGCAACTTTGTCACTGAGTCACTGAGTGGGAAACATCGCCAGGAAGTATATAACTCACAAACTATCAGGGTTCCTACTCGGACGAGGTTAATTGATCCACACGTGACATGATATCATTGAAGTTAAAAGAAAACTGATTCCTTAAATGTCACCATTCTGACTTGTTTTGTGCAGGTGCTCTGTGGTACCTGACAAGATACCACCCTGCCCATGTCACCCATACCGAAGTCCACATACTTAATTGCTTATGAGTACTTGAGTTCTTAATGTGAAAGTACTTAATTACTTACACGAGTACTCATAAGATTACACATTTTCTTGACTTTTGTTGGACTTGTTTAATCAGTCCAATGAAAACTGACCACAGTAAGACCATCAATGACTATTGTCCACAAGCTGCTGACCATTAAGTGCATTTATCTGTACTGCCTGTCATAGCTGATGTTTCCCTACATCTCCAGTGTACACTCTCCTCAGACCACCCGCCATATGCTGCCTGTCCTCTACGGGTGCCCTTAATTCCTAATGACAAGAACAGGAGGGTTAAAAGCAGCAAGAGTGAAGACAAGTTTTAAGAGTCAGCTAAGATTGGAAAACAGCAACCACATTTTAAACATTTCAGGCCTCTGCACCGGTGACAGGCGTAGCTGGAGGCATTATGTTTTCTGGTCGTCTGTCCACATATCTGTCCCATCCTCATAAACATAGTAACTCAAGACTGCCTGTAGAGAATTTCAAACAGTATACAAACACTCACGAGGACTCAAGGATGAACTAATTATATGTTGGGAATCAAAGGTCAAGGTCACTGTGACCTGTCAGTCTTGTAAACATGATAATGCAAAAACCTCTTGAGGAAATTTCTTTCTTTATAGTTAACCTGAGTGCCTTTTATGTTTTATTGCTGAGATTGACTACTACATCATGACGCACACCAACTTCCTGATTTACATCTACTTCAACAGACAAGAGTCAGCTTTATTTTTTTTTATTACATCACCTGAATTGTAATCATTGCATTTAAAAAAATAAATAAATCTTGTTTTAATTATTTGTTTGAACCTGGTTTGAGCTGGCAGAGGCACAGGTGTAAGTTCACCCCAGAATTGAGACCAAAATTGAACATGATTGATGCACCCTCTGTTGCACCATTCCGCCCATTTCGGCTTATTCACTGCCACAACTTTGGAGCAGAAGGAAAGATTATAACCCTATTTCATCTTTAGTTGGATACTAAATTTGTGACACAAATCCTAGGTGTCCACTGTCAACCTGTGGGGATTGTACATTCTGTGCTGTGATTGTAAATGTGAGGCACCCACACACAGGTTTTTCAAATTGGTATCTTTTTTTTGCAGCAATATTTTTGAGGCATTCGCTAATGTCACCTTTATTGGCCAAGTATGGGAAGGAATGGGGGGGGGGCAGAAGGCATGGTGTTGACCTAGTTAGAGGCAGGAGCTGAAGGCGTGGCCTTGACCCGGCCAGAAGCTGGTGGCCCGGCGTCAGCGGCCCGCCCGGAGACAGGAACAGGAGGGACGGCGTTGGCCCGGAGAGAGGAATGGGAGGAGAGTCCATGGCGGCTGAGGGGGCTGGAGACTCTGTAGACTTTGCCGTGGAAGGCTCGGAGGTTGAGTGCTCAAAGGCTGAGGCTAGGAAAGCTGCAGGGCCAAGAAAAGAGCCAGAAGGGCAGCTGGACCGATGAGCATGATGTCGTCTCCTCCTGGTGGGCCCTCTGAAAGCTAGGCGGGTACCTTCAAAAACCTCCCCAGGTTCAACTTGGACCTGTAGGAGCAGGCTAGCCAGCTCCCTGCTCCTAATGGAGTCTGGAGGTCTTGCCGGGGCTGATGACATTGATTCAGAAGCCGATGAAGACACTGGAGATACTGAGGCTGACTTGGGCAGTGTTGCAATTAGGTCTGAAGCTGCTTGACACAGATATTGGAGTAGAGTAGCAAGGTTAAGACTGGGCCACCCTTGAGAACCACAGGGGTCTCCCAAAAAAAAACCTCTGGGCACTTCCTAAGTTTGATCATGTTATTCAAAGTCTTAGAAACAGAGGGAATAGTAGCCAGCCAGGGCCTGGATGTCACGACAGACTCCATTAGTCTGAAACCTAGCATGTTATGTGGTGGATGTTTTACCAGGACCCAAATGCAGGCTCACAGACTCAGGTATCGGTTCCAAAATACCGTCTTTATTTCCATAAATAAAAACAAACAAACGAACCAAAAGGTGGCACCTACAGTGTCCACTTGCTTCCAAGTCGGGAGGGCAACTCAACTGACTGATCCAGGGAGACACGGCTGGCAGGACAGCCGGCAGACCAGCGGACAGGACCGCTGGAAAAAACAGAGTCTATAATCCTCCGAGTCAGGAGGGCAACTCCACCGACTGGTGACTTCGACAGGGAGCTCCGCAGGAGGAACAGGAGCCGGAGGAACAGGAGCCGGAGGAACGGGACGGACGGACGGGTGACTAACAAATGAACCGACCACCAGAGGAGTGCAGGGGCAGGGTACATATAGTCCGGGGAGGTGATCATGGAGCACACCTGCAGGTGGTGATCCGGGGTGAGTGGCTGCAGCTGCTGGGACTGGTGAGGGGCGTGGCCATGGGAAGTGAGGAGAGGAGGACACAGAACAAGCAGACAGGGGACTGAGGGGACACAGGAAGAGAGGTCTTCGAGAGAGAGGTCGGGGGCAAAACAGAGGAAAACCGGGCTCCTGACATAACAACTGGCAGTTAATGTCAGGTTCCAGAACATCAGGATCAAATTTTTCCAGGAAGGACCTCGTCCTCAAAAGGTCATCTGCGGGGTGAATCTCAGGGGGAAGTGGAGAGAGTGGTGTAGCTTGTTGGCTTGACATAAAAGCAGTCACAGGGGATGATTTAAAGCCAAGGGTTTTCTGTACCAAGTCTGTGGCTGCTGGGTCTATACTGGTCAATCAGTCTGTTCTGTTATGGGAGTGCAGGATAGGACCCAAGAGCAGACACAGAGGTGTAGATGGTGAGAATAAAATGGAATGTTTTATAGTAAACAGGAGTTGTAGATGGAGCGTGAATGTATAATCCACAGTCTCTTCTGACGTGAGGCTGTGTAGGCAGGTGAAGACCGGAAGTCTTCCAGGCTGAAGGCGAGTCTGAGTGTGTGACGGTTTAACCGTGATGCAGAGTCCAGGGGTCCGGAGAGCGAGAGCAGCAGACTCAACGTTGATTATCCGTGGATTGATTCAGGACTTACACGCCAGAGCTGACTGGTGACCTCCGTGGCCAACAAAGGACAGCAGGTGAGAGTCGACTGTGGGATCTCTATGGATATCCGCGGGACATCAGGTAAGTCCAAGGCCAGACGAGGGGACAGGTCAGGCAGGCTGCAGGCACGCTGGAAGGTTGCAGGTGAGATGATCAGTAGGATCTCCATAGGTCATCAGGTAAGTCCGAGGAAAGACGAGGGGACAGGTCAGGCAGACTGCAGGCACGCTGACAGGTTGCTGAGGCAGGCAGACAAAACTGAGGTTAGGGCAAGACAAGGAAAAAAGAGGATTAAAACCTTACAGCAGCTGTAAGCTGTTTTCAGATCCAGAAGCTACATTTACTTTTATATACAGACTATGGTGAACTACAACACCCAACTTGCACTTTGGCAAGCATCAAATCACCATGCTTAATTTCTATAATTTGAACTGTTAACAACGGGTGAGAGCCACAGATTATGCTTCTGAGTAAATCACAAATATCAGTCACAGATGTTCACACCTGTGACTTTTTTCCATAGCAATGACGCTCGAGACTCATGGGTGATGTGGTATTTAGACACCTCTGTCATGTCAAAATAACAAAACATAAAGTTGAAACAAGCCTCCCCAACTGGGTTGGGCTGTGTGTTGATTTGTACATAGTGGCATATGAGATGGCAACAGAGGATAGGAAAAAAAAATGGGGATTTTAAGGGTTCAGTGACCAACTACTGTAAATTTTAGCTTAGTAGATGTTGATAAGCGTTGCTGGCTGGCGAGCTTGTAGAAAGAGGCCCAAAAATGGCGACAAGTGTGGATGACATTGACCAAGTTGTATGGGATATTCCATTTAAGACAATTTGCATAAATAACAACCCAGTCATATATTTCTTTTGTATAATTGAAATGCATAACTACATAAATACATACTGATTGGTAAGGGCAAAATAAAACTGAACAGCTTCTCAAACAGCATGTCCTCACTACATCAGCCTGAATTATGGAGTAAAACTAAAAAGCTATTTCAGTCCAATTATTAGGCTAACCAATTAGCATTGTGGTGCATGCTGCCTTGGTATTACACAGCTTTTAAGCCTACAGACCTGCTGTAGGAGCACCGGCAGTCAAAACCACTTTTTTGTTTGGAATGAAATATGTCTCAAAATGACATGGAGTGTTTGGGCAGTGGGAGGAACAGCGACAGTGGCAGCAAGATTAATGTGGGAAGGTAATGAAAATGAGGACGGAGTGACAAAAAGAGGTCAAGGAAGACTAAACTAAATGAGTGAGCGAGAGGACGTGATGCTAATATGTGGATGGCCTGTCACCTGGACAGAAGCAGGACTGTTATGTTGGTAGTTTTGTCATTGATATCAGGAGCTGATGAAAACAAGCAGCAACAAACTGCTGAAAGGCTGACTGCTTGGAAACAAAACAGGTAGTCCCCACCTGTTTTTGGAAACTTACATACCCACCTTTTTCCCACTGTCATGGTTATAAGGCTACATTACAAACGAGGACTTATAAAAGCCTGAAATTGCTCAGAAATCTCACAGGCATCATTGTGCTGGCCATCAGAGTAATTGTCCGTCTGGATGCATTATCTGGTAGCATTATCTCCTTCTGGCTTGGGCCGTAGCTTGGATCAGATCCCAGGGCAAAGTGATTGAAAAGCAAGAGGAGTCAGGCATATGGCTAGTGAGCCGAAACCAGTAATATATGATGAAATAGAGCAGTTTCACTACGTTTGGATGTCAGGAGGTGGGAGAAGGGAAGAGATTCTTTATAAGTGCGTGCAGAAATTGAGACTGAAATGATTTAGGATGATGGACTGAGCTGTTGGTAGGATGGCAGTTCATGAGGGAATACACAGTGCTACCTGGAATAGCCCACGCACTGGCTTTACCACTCAGTCAGGTTAACATCAAGGCAGCCCACTTCTACACAGACAGACTCAAGAATCTACTGCTTATCGAAAGTTTCAGATAATAAAAGTAGAAGCCACTCCCCAACAACACTCCTGTTGTGAATGAGTTGCAGGGCTTTCTAATAACCTGTGCTGCAACAGTGGAAGTAATAGGACCAAGCCTATGGACTGAGACAAGCAGCCATTTTATAATGAGGGATGGAACCACTCAGCCATACAGCACCACTCTTCCTGTTAGGATCCGTAAATTAAAGAAGCAAACGATGCGTGCAGCAAATTCTCGCCCCTAAATCTCCAGGGCTACCTTTCTCTGAGTGGAATCTAACTCCTCTTTCTACCAGCTCAACTCTCATCTGCTCCACTGAATCAGCTCTGCTCTCAGATAAGGAAAACGACTTGCTGTCTTCAGTGTATCATTGAATGGAAACTGTATTTATCCATGGACCATTTTCATCAGCATGGCAGAGGAGTTACTTGTGCATTTCATCACTCTGAAATATATGGCACTAACTCTGGCATTTCTTCACACGCTGGAGTGTTTACCCCTTTCACTTTAGGCTGTTTGGCTTGTTCAGAACGTGTCATTTAATTTCCAGATGACATAAAAACCTTACAGAGATGGCTGAAAAATTAAGCATGGTCGTGACCACCTACCGACTCTACTGAAATGCAGATTATTAGGAAGGAGGATGTAATGTGAGCTGATTTAAAAACTATCCCTGAGAAAATACACTTTGGGTTTAGAGCCATAGCCTACCGACGATTGAGATGGCAAAAAAAAAAAAAGTCCCGACATACTTTGACATATGATAATGGCTTTACCATGGATGGAGTGAATGAGCTTGTTGTTACTACAAAATCTTTACTCAAGATGGTGGTTCCTATGTGGTTGTTAAACAGTCACCCTCAATCATGACGGCAGCCAGTTAGTCTCACTTGAGTGAATTCACTCGATAGCTAGGTAACTAACATTTATTCCATTATTCCAAAGTCCAATATAAAATTTCACTGGAAGTTGAAATGTTTTTCTTTCTGTTCAGTTTGTTTAAATGATTAAAATGCACGCTAACTTGAGGTACCCTTATATCTTTTTAATTGTTACAAGATTATCATAGCGGAGGCCATTAACATTTGCATATGAATAGAAATTGAGCCTGCATTTGCTTTCTTCAGTGAGACAGAGGTAAATGAAAAGACTGCGTCAATCAAGGCTCAGCTTTGGGAGGTAAAGAGGTACAGGATGAGATGAGGAGACTGAAGGAAAGAAAGAAGGTTATGGAGATGAGAGAGGCAGAGCAGACCACTGCCCACTGTGCCCAGGATAAGAATAGAAATACAGCAGGACATTGTGCTGTTCAAAACAAACATAAACAGACTGACCTGATCACATTCAAATAATGTGATTCAAGTTCCAACAGAAATATACAATACTTTGATAGTTACAGTAAACCCAAGGGCTCAATTAAACAACAACAGACATAACACAATTATAGTTTCATAATATATTTTCATTATTAAAATTAAATGTATTATTGTATAAAACATGTTTTGCTTACATTTGTGGGATGTTTGAGACACATTTCTATGATTAAAATCCAAAATGACGCTGACGCAAACTGAAAAAAAAGGTGCATATAATGTGACTAAAATATTTTCAAAACACTTTGTCAGAAAGAAGAGTGAGCAGTTACTGATGAAGGGACTGGCAGTGACTACAGAGGAAGGGAGAGAACAAAGAGTAGAAGACAGAGAGAAATTAAAAGAAAGAATGCCATTTTGAAGACAGACAAGAGAAGATGAGACAGAGGGAGCAGGTTAGGGAACCCACAGAGAGACACAGAAAAGGAGGCTGAGAGGAAGAGCACAGGAGTCACAAAGAGAAAAGACTCTGAGAGACCACACAATCAGAGCAACACTGGAGGAGACCAGGCCAGAGGGGAGGTGACAGGACAAGTAGAGAGAGAGAGAGAGAGAGAGATGAGAAGTGAGAGAGCTGATGTCAGTCAAAGAGACACATTTATACATGAATTTCAACCAGCCAAATTTTCTAAATAAACCACTATCAGATGAATTAAGTACTGCCTTCTCAAGAAAATGTGTTTGGATTGTGGGAGGATGCTGGAGCAAATCCATGCAGGCAACATGCAACACAACATGCCAACTCAACAAAGAAAGACCTGGGACATTCTTGCTGTGAGGTGACGGCTAACCACTGCACCCCTGTGCCACCATGGTTCAAAGCGATCATGCTTTTATATGATGTGAGAAGGAAAACATCCTCTTACATCATGTAGAACATTTAGATCTGGAAAATCAAAAAACTTTCAGGGGGAGCTTTGCATCCTAATAGATGGTTAATTTTGAAACTATTGGAGCAGCTTTTAACCATTCAGATCTAACCATCATATGATGAATGTTGTGTACCGAAACTCACCTGGAAAGTAAACAACAGAGACTTCCACTGGCTCCATAGTCCCATTCAACATCTAGCAAAAATACAAAGTCAATAAACTTTTTCCAAAAGTCACTCCTTTTGATTAGTTTTCTGGCAGTCCATTTGAAAATAATCTTATCATTAATTTGAATGTCAAAGTCACAGAAGAGTAAGAGTCACAAAGCGTTATGATAATGAACCAGCTAGTTGTTAATATAACGTATAACACACAACATCAACAGCACATGGGATGCTTTAGGTCATTATCATCAGGCTTTTAAAGAACTGTTTGACATTCTCTTTAAAACCACTGTGTCATCATGATTGTTTTTCCTTAATTCTGCTTACTTACCCTCAAGACGACCTTCATCAGCACATACATTATATATGTTCCCACCTGAGTAAGCCCATGTTAAAAGGTTTGATTTCTCCACTTTATTTGTTTTGGCCTCAAGGTACCTCAGTAAAGATAACAGTAGAGACATGTCATGGGTGTAGTGTAGAATCCATCCAGCATAGGAAAAACAAATTTAATAAATCAACTGAGGGCAACCTGCAGATGCTCAAACTTTGCTATAGCCTAATGCAGCTGGAGAAATTATTCATGTTTTGTTATCTTCCATAAACTCAAGAGAAGATCAATACAGACATTACAGGAACATTAGATTTGATATTGTAATCTAATCAGCAATACATGAAGTACTGGTGAGTATATACACTATGTTGTTTAGTAAGTCTTGTAGGCTTAAACTGGGTTTCAGTGACACTGCAACAACTAGGTACAGTACAGTCAACTTTTTCCATAGTTCCGTGTAAAGTGAACAATTTGCAGGTGTGAATGCACTTCAACTTGCAGGACTTTGCACCCTGAACTGCACACTCCTTGCACCTTGTTATAACAGGGAAAAGCTTCTCTCTTCTGCCCTTTTCACAAACACAAACTGCCTCTGCTCCAACCTGAGCAGGATAAATCTACAGGCGTGTTGACTAATAGAAAATCTCTCAGCCATGCATCATAAACTTTGAAGGCTCAAACTGGGGAGAACGAAGGGAGAATGAAAATAAATTAGGTATAAACATACACTGGATGGATTTGTACTTTTGGATTAGAGTAAACACTGGTTATTCATTATCAAATGGGCAGTTTAATTGTTGGCAGAATATATGCTAGCAACCCATCCTGTATAAAGAAATCATAACAGCTTTGTCAGAGGGTTGACTCCTTCATGATCTCTTTTGAGAAAAGAGACACACTGTTAATATTAGAAACATAAACCAGGAGTCACACTACCAACAGGAGTTCTCAAACCAACTGGCGTGCATACATATGGATTTTGGTGAATTTGCATCTGTTAATCAAGCATCTCAGAAATTATATAAATAACAATTGGCAACTGCCATGGTTGAAACTAATTATCCAAATTCTTTATTAAGTAGTGTTTGGTAATCCCTCTAAATATTCTCTGCTGTGGCATCTTTCCAACACTCAGCCCTGCAGTCAGGCTGTCATGAGAGGGAAGTAAATGTTCTGCATACTGTATATACTTCATCAAATCCTGGTTGTCCTCGTCAACATATGTGTGTCTGTACAAGAATATTCCAGCATGGCCCTCGGAAAGATTCCCCGCAGAGACGTGGATCAGCTACTACCTGTAAAAATTATTCACTAGCTGCAGATATTTTTGTGCTTTGCCAAGTGGAATCGAAGTAGATTTAATAAGGATATTTGAAATCAATGAACACAAAAACAGAATAAAATAAAAAGATGTATATGTTTACTTAAGTGTTCCCTTTCTTTATTAAACCTAACGTTAATAATCATTGGTGCAGCCAATTTTTATTTCATTTTATTTAACCGGGAAAAGTCCTTTTGAGATAAAAAAAAATAAATAAATAAAAAATAAATATATATATATATATTTTTTTTTTTTTCAAGGTAGCAGCAGCACAAATTAAGACGGGGTAACATTAAACAGTGAAAACCTAGACAAAGAGAATTACAATATATGGGATCCCAAGAAAAATAAAAGTGCAATACAAGCCATGCATCCAACAACATCAGTCAAAGCATCGACACCTCAACAACTCCATCTCTTGGTCTTTTAAAATGGATTTAAAAGCATCCAACAAAATAAAATGTCCAATAATCAGTTAAACAGTGATCAGTTGTACCAAGTCAAAGAAAATTAACTGATTGAAGAATTTGTATGAAGAATTTTTCATGAGTCAGTATGGTGACAAAAACCTTCACCGTGAGGAAAAAGAAACACTCTGAACAACTTCACAGAGGAGGTACTGAAGAATACACAGAGTAAAAGATCATTTCCAAGTCATTCAACAATCCATTGGTGCCCACTTCCAGTTGGTCCTAACTGAAATATCTCAACAACTATTGGATGGATCCAGATGAAATTTAGTACAGACATTTATGATACCCTGAAGATAAGACTTAATAACTTTGGTGAACCACTGAATTTTCCTCTAGCATCCTCATGACTGACATTTGTGGTTTTCATTGAAGTATTTTGGCAACGACAGTAATGAGCCCAAACTCAATGACCTATGGTCCTTTGGCAATACAAGACTAGAGGACCTCTGAAGGTTCCCTCCCTGTGTTATTACAATCATCTGTGAGTGGTAAAAATGTTCTGGCTAATATATTATGTATCTCTCTGAAACTTGATACAGATTTTTTAAAGTCTGGTAGTGACAGACGCTATTCCACACTGAAGCTTTTGGTTTTATTATTAAGTGAAACCGTCATCAGGAACAGTTTGGTGCCAGGAAAGAATGGTAAATAAATAATAGGTGTTCCTCGTGACTGGCTATTAAACTGATGCTATCTCAGGCCTACACAACTTGTTAGATCAACACCAGATGTACAATAACATGTAATCGTCAAAGCTCTTAGCATCATGTTGACAACTTTGTTAGAAGCTTTTAGGCCACTGTTCAAGGAAGGCTTAAATCTGCAAGAGGCAAATGTTTCTACAATAAGAACTAGAATATCCCTGGATTTATTATTATTATTTTTTTTTTATAGTACATGGGCCATATTCATATGTATTCTTACATTTAAGTATTGCTTGTAATCACTGCCTGGTCATACAAAGTGTACTTTAGGATCAGTGGCTATGAAACAGTATTTTTGCAGCCCTACAATGTTATGAACATGACCCGTTTTTTTTTTTTTTTTAATTCTTGCTGTTCTTTAGATCTTTGTAGAATTTGAATGGCAGATGTAATCATTTTCTTGGACAGTGGTCCATGTTGGTGTTGCTTGGAAGTCCCTTTGAGATTAAAAATGGTTTTTGTCAAGGTAGCAGCAGCCCAAATTAAGATGGACAAATTAAACAGTGAAAAACTAGACAAACAGAATTACAATATATGGGGTCCCAAGAAAAATAAAAGTGTAATACAAGCCAATACAAGTCGGATGACAACATCAGTCAAAGCATCGACACCTCAACAACTCCATCTCCTGGTCTTTTAAAATGGATTTAAAAGCATCCAACAAAATCAAATCATGGAGTTTTAAATTGTATTCCAGTCTGACGGTGCTGAGTACGTAAATGCCCTTTTCCCAATCTCTGTATAAACGTTTAACATAGAAAGGCAGTTGACCACAAAGAGTACAGTCCATCGCACTTCTGTGTGACATAAGAACATAGATAAGATGGGAGCAGCCCAATAATTTCATTGTATGTGAGCGTATAGCTCTGAGTCAGTTGTTTGCCAGATCAAGCCATTCTATCCTGGTGTAAATCACAGTTGTGACTAAAGGCTTTACAATTTGCGATGAATCTAAGGGAAGTAAAGAATGGAATCTTTTTTTTCAGATGTCAAATAATTAGTTAAACAGTGATCAGTTGTACCAAGTCAAAGAACATTAATTGATTGTACGTTGTAGAACTTTATGAAGAACGTATGTATGAAGAACTTTTCATGAGTCAGTATGGTGACAAAAAACTCCCCCGTGAGGAAAAAGAAACACTCTGAACAACTTCACAAAGGAGGTACTGAAAAACACACAGAGTGAAAGATCATTTCCAAGTCATTCAACATCCACTGGTGCCCACTTACATTTGGTCCTAACTGAAATAGCTCAACAACTATTGGATGGATCCAGATGAAATTTAGTACAGACATTTATGATACCCTGGACTAGACTAGATCATTTTTGTTTGTTTGTTGTTTTTTATTTTACATGGACCATATTCATATGCATTCTTACAATTAAGTATTGCTTGTAATCATAGCCTGGTAATACAAAGTGTACTTTAGGATCAGTGGCTATGAAACAGTATTTTTGCAGTCCTACAATGTTATGAACTTGACCCATTTTTTAATTTTTTTATTCTTGCTATATTTATATCTTTGTATAATTTGAATGTCAGATGTATTCATTTCCTTGGACAGTGTTCCATGTTGGTGTTGCTGGGAAGTTCATCCAAACAGAATTTTGCTACAATCACTGCTGGAAATTCATTACACTCACTTGGAGGGGTGAATACTCCTCCAAGTAGTTAAACATGTATTTAGTTTTGCAAGTAATTAACTCTGTAGAAATCTGCTTCCTCTGATATTAAATAATATTTTTCTATTGAGAGTTAAAAAAAATACCAATTAAATTTACCCTGATTAAATTTTGTAAAGCAAAAAAACGTAAAACGTTTCATAGAAGGTAAATCCTTTAAAAGGCACTGAACTGTACTGGAGCTCCAGCAATCATTTTGATGTCAGGGTCCCTTTGCACCGTCCAAAGAAAGCCGTGCATAATTTAGGTCAAATAATTGCAAAGCCACTCCTTGGCTGATGAGCTGTCAATAAACACAATGACAAAACTGGGCTCATAAGGGCAATAAACAATGCTGACTAATTAGCCTCCTCTGGCAGCGTGGAGCACTAATAAACACAACAGTGTTGGCAGATCAAATGAGAGCAGACAAACAGAAAAGTTTCATGTGAAGGAGGCTGTTAGTAAGACACACAAATCATCCGCACACACGTCGTGGGGACGTAAATGTGCTTTTGACGATAGGAGTGCTGCATAAAAGCTGGAGTCAATGAGTCTTACGAGAGTAGGCATGCACACAATTATATAATCAACACTATATTCTCTTGCACTTGTGAGTCATTTTAGAGAGTTTGGGCTCTCTGCTGTTGCCTGCTATCCGTACAATGTCTGTGCACTGCATCTCTTGGTGGAGCTGAGACTTCGAAAGGCATTCATAGTTTAATCAATTAAACACTGTCAAGTTGCTGGCTGGCTAACAAGCAGAAGGAGTGGGGGATGAAGGGTTGGGAGGTTGGGGGTTGGGGGGTGGCGTTTGCGAAGATAGGCCTTTCCTCAAAAGGGGCTTGATTTGCTGTGATTTTAGCTCACAACTTATTCAGGCAAAAGTTAGGGTGCATTTTGTCGGAACTGTGGGGAATTCTAAGGTTTGTTCTGTTGCAAAAGCAGACTGAAAACAACATTGAAAACCTCAGAGCCAGAAAATCAACACATCTTTCTACTGAAGTACCAAGCAGAGAGCCATCTTTGTGAAAATTGCCTCATTCGGGAGTCATCATGCCTTTGCCCACGAGTGTCCAATTTGCATAACTACAGTTGCAACTACCGGAGAGTCTGGTCTGCTTCTCAAAGCTAAATTCTGTCTACTCCTATTTTTTTTTTGTGGTTCCGATCATCACAGAGGGAAATACTTCCGTCATCTCAGCATTTGGATACTGTGCAAGGTTCAGGACGGAAGTTCTTAAATCTAAACAGTTGATGCCAGCGTGATTAAACATGCAGAATCTCCCCTCCACTTCATGACTGAGTGTACAGGAGTGATTTTTTTTTTGTTTTGATTTTATACACTTTATTAATCCCCGAGGCGAAATTTCTTCACTACAGCAGGGGGGCTCTCAGGGGGAGATGCTGCAGCAGGCTGCCACTAGCGCGGCGCCAGGTAACCTGACCTAAGGTGCATGTTTTTTTGGATGATGGGAGGAAGCCGGAGAACCCAGAGAGAACCCACGCAAGCACAGGGAGAACATGCAAACTCCTCACAGAAAGGCCCAGGACCGGATTCGAACCTGGAACCTTTTTTGCTGTGAGGTGACAGTGCTAACCACTGCACCACCGTGCCGCCCCTAAAGTGTCAACCTGCAACTTGCATTTCACACTTATGCATTTATCACACCTGGTATATTCCATGACATTTTTCAACCATCTGTTACCTATAGGTGTTTTATACATCCCTGCAGAAAGAGTGCTAATGTTATTTCCTCTAGAGAAGGTTAACATTGGGGTCTCAAGGACTTTTGACAGATCGGGGCTGGGAGCAACTGCTCCTGATATCAGCCAAGCAAAGGTTGCTGGGGCTTCTTTAATAAACTGTTCTGCTGCCTCCGCCCCCAAGTAGGAACAGATGGTGAGTTTTGGCAGCATTTTGTTGGCTGGAAAACACCCTTTTGATTGAGATGCCCATTCTTTCACATGTCTAAAAACTATGTGTTGAGAGCAAACAGTGTGAAAGAAGCACAGAAGCAGAGCCAAATTATATTCTGCTATGTATGCAATGTCTTATAGACCATCTGGATGGCTCATTTGACTATTCAGGTTTCACTGCACTTCCAAGAAAGCTTGGAGATGGTGAGTAGTCAGGATTACCATTCCGGCCTTTCACAAAAACAGTCCTGTTAAGTCTGTACTTTCCTTTTGTGGTTATTGTGGCGATATAGTTCCATATGAATGTGAATCAAAAACAAAGGCCTTTATTTGCCTGCTGTTCTGCATCAACTGCAGTAATCAGCTAATGGCCAACTTTGGTCACAAACCACAGGGCTGTTCAAGACTGTGTTACAGTCACTGTTTTCCGTATATTGGAAGTGACAGCGCATGTACGACTGGGTTTCTAAGTGACTCCTGGTAGTGTGTCTTCTAATCCAGTAATTGGTAGAGAGAATGAGCAAGAGAGTGAGAGAGAGAGGGAGAGAGAGAGAGAGAGAGGGTGTGTACCGAGAACACACAGAGAGGATTGACCCTTTTCTTTCTTTCTCTAATTAGCAGTATTAGACAAAGAGCCCTGGGAGAAGACAGATTGCATCCCATCTCAAGTGTGAGATCACTCATGTTGGAGTGGCCCTCAGAGCAAAGTGATGTGTGCCAGCGTCTGAAATAAAGCCGGCACCCCAACACACCTCCCGTGGCTTTAGAAGGACAGGGGCAGAAGCTCTAAAGCAGGGGTGTCCAAACTTTTTGCAAAGAGGGCCAAATTTGATAAAGTGAAGATGCCCGGGGGCCAATAGTTCCTTCTGACATTTTTTTTAACCACAAAAGTTACATGAAAATACACACTGTTATAAAACAATTTTCATTGTCACAATTACCTTTATTTTTCAAATGACAATGTAACCAAATATAAGCCACTCAGGCAGACGTGAACAACTCTAAAAACACAATTCTGCCTTTCATTCAGTCAGATAACATTGAACAAACTGTATAGAATACCTTCAATTTCCATGAGTTAAATATCTTTGCCTCATGAACATTTTAAACAGGAGTTATAAGTAATGCAAAGTGGTCTGTTACCATTAAACTTTAAAACAAGTGAATTTTGCCTTTGTCTTTTACAAGATCTTTCAGAAAGCAATAGTTTGTGTCACATCTACAGGTACATAACATCAACAGTTATAACACATATCTTATTCAAGAGTTTAATAACATAAGTGCCATAAGTCCAAGTGCATTAGTGTGCTTTAGGCTTTTCACTGTTAATAGTGACAGATGTTACCGTTCAAAACACTCAATTTTAGATTGATCATTGAACAGATAACTTGCTGACACTAATGGGAAGGGTGATACTGAGATCTAGATTTACGTAAAGAGACCAGGTCTGGCTTGAGAGCAGTGGTTGAGATGCGTAAAATGTCACGCAAGTGGGAGTCACTCATCCTTGACCTCAATCGGTTCTTGTTAAAGTTCATGACTGAGAATGTTTGCTCACACAAATATGTGGAGCCGAATAAGCTCAGCATTTTCTTAGCGAATGACCACATTTCTGGAAACCTGCTTTTGTCCAGCTGCCGGTAAAAGTCAACAAGAGAACACTGCTGGTGTTTTCCGCAGCACTCATCGTCACACTGCAGCTCAATGAGCTCCAGCTGCAGCTGTGGAGGAGCATCATTATGGTCCACGGAGAAGGGAGAAGAGAACAGCAACATGTCCTTTTCAATAACTGCAAAGTCCCGAAAGCGTTTGTTAAATTCCACAGAAAGAGATGCGATAGCTGTTGCGTAACTCTTCATTTGCGCACCGATGTTGTCCTGTGGGAAACTGTCAATGACCTCTTTCAAAGCTGGGAAGTGCACGGTGCAGGGCTCGGTTTGGGACAAGTGTCTTTGGAAAAGTTGCAGTTTGGTTCCAAAAGCCTTGATGTGAGCGTACAGCTGGCTCACCACGGCATCTTTTCCTTGAAGATTAACATTCAGCGCATTCAGATGCTTTGTTATGTCAACCAAAAAAGCCAGATTTGCCAGCCATACAGGATTGGACAGTTCTTCCATTGGTTGTCCCTTCTCACCCTTTTTTGGGTCCAATTTCCTCTTTGAGAGAGAAAAATCGCTGCAGTGCGGACCCCCGGCTTAGCCACCTCACATCGTTGTGATATATTACGTCACCGTATTCAGCCTGGATGTCACGCAAGAACTGCTGAAACTGTCGGTGGGTTAGAGCTTTAGAGCGAATAGAATTGATTGCCTTTGCCACTGGTTTCATAACATTGTCAAATTTGAGATGTTTGGCACAGAGAGCCTGCTGGTGAATGATACAGTGAAGTTTGATAGCGTTACCTGCTTCTTCGCTGACTTTATTGCAGATCAATGTGGACAATCCACTTCGCTCACCAGCCATGGCAGGCGCACCATCGGTAATGATCCCAGAAACTTTACGCCACGGTAGTTTCATATCATCAACAGCTTCACAAACAGAAACGAATAAATCTGTTCCTCTGGTTTGCCCTTTAAGGCTTTTGAGGTCAAGCAGCTCCTCTGTCACGTTCATGTTGTCATCAGCTCCTCTTAAAAAAATAAGTAGTTGTGCAGTGTCAGATGCATCGGTGCTTTCATCGCAGGCTAATGAGAAATAATCAAAAGCCCCTCCCCTGTCCCCCAGTTGTCTCTGAATATCTGACGATATGTCCTCAACTCTCCGTGCCACAGTGTTGCGTGCCAGGCAAACATTCATAAATTCTTGCTTCTTCTCGGGGCAAATGTTCTCCACCATTTTTATGACACAGTCTTTGATGAACGCACCTTCAGTAAAAGGTTTGCCATGTTTAGCTATTAACATGGCCACTTTGTAGCTGGCTTTTGTTATGTTTTCCTTTGACTCAGAGGCCGGTGAAGACTCTCTGTTGTGATGCCGGAGCAGCTTGGAGTTGCTTCACTTTTTCAGCGCGGCCACTCCCTGTTAGCTTGCCGTACATTGTAGCATGTTTAGTCTCGTAGTGTCTCTTTACGTTGAAATCCTTAAACAAGGCAACCGCCTCTTTACAAATTAGACAAACACAATTGTCTCGATTTTCAGTGAAGAAGTATTGTAATTCCCACCGCTCCTGAAAGCGGCGGCCCTCACTGTCAACTTTTCTTTTTTTTTGCGGTCGCCATGGCAGAAATGATTTGAGAAGGGTTCGCGGCACGGATGCAGAGCCAGATAGCATTAGAACGGTGCTGCTGTGGTGAAAGGAGGAATTACATCTTTACATTTGTATGATTTATTTATTCTGACAGAGCTAGCGAGCCATAACTAACACATTATAAGACCGAAGCTGCGGGCCGTACGAAATCTGACCGCGGGCCAATCCGGACTTTGGACATGCCTGCTCTAAAGACATTATAGCCGGGATGGATGGCAACTAAACTCACTGGAATAACTTTTTATCTGCAACATGTTTGCCTGGAAACGTGTCCTGCCTTTTAATAGATTGAAGGCACCACATAATCAAAACTATGAAAATTCAACCCAAAGGATTGTGATTGTGCACCAGCAGTTGTATCAAAACATACTTAACATAGGCAGAGATATTTGCAAAAAAAAAAACTACTTTACCAGCAAAAACGTATTCCAACACAATAATATAAAAATGCTTTCAGACCTCCTCCACTCAAAGACAGCTTCACTGTGCAAAATGATGAAAGTACAGAGCATTGAACTAGAAGACTGTTTTTACAATTGTGGCATAAGGGAGTGTTTATCCCTCTCTGGGCCTTCGTGTCATCCCTTAATTACAAGGCCATCACTAGCCAATCACGATGGGCGGGCATCATATAAATGCAGAGAGGATTCCCTTAGCTCCACCTGACGTCAAACGTGTGCCCTACTTCCGGTCTGCCTGACTTCCGCCGCTGTTACAGGTATGCGAGTGCTGCCATTGTTTTAGTCAGTCGTGCGTTTCTGGTGTTACATTTTCTGGTTGTGATTTTTGTAGACGATCTCTTAGGCTCCCCTCATCCTGCACAGGTGACTCACCTGCGGGTCAGTGTCAGTCGGTCTCGATTACTCCTGATTTTATTTTATTATGGTGTCACGTCTTGTTTACAGAGCTGCCGGTAGTAGTGCTACATGCCCTCCTCTCCTCGGCTGGAGCGGACAAATGTTCCCTGATCAGTAGGTGATTTTATGGTGCTAGTTCATGTATTTTGGTGTTTATTATTATTGTTATTATTATACTACTAATAATAATAATTATTTGTTTTTATTATTGTTATTTTTTTTTTTAGTTTAATTTTTTTTTAATTTGATGTTCATCCTGTATCACGGGGGACTTTTGGCGGGTTGGCGCGGAACTTTGCCAGAAAGTGGCTACAGCTAACCCTGCTCACGTTTAAGGACGCTGCT
The DNA here is from genome assembly GCF_022577435.1 of Embiotoca jacksoni. Lineage (NCBI taxonomy): Eukaryota > Metazoa > Chordata > Actinopteri > Embiotocidae > Embiotoca > Embiotoca jacksoni. Next base: position 11,364,392 of record NW_027185341.1, on the reverse strand, counting down.
GTTTTCCCTTTGCCTACCGGGTGTTTTGCCTACCGGGCTTCGCCTTACCCTGCGCAGCAGCTTTTGTCTACAGTGCCTGATGCTGCTCAACTACCGGGCTTCGCTTGCTCTGGTCAGCACGGCGCCCCTGCTTAGTGCCGTTTCATTTCACCGTCACACTGTTGTTTTAATGGAGAAAACTCCTTTTAGCCTGAGCCATTTTACTGTGCGTGTATTTTGACGGAGGATGTTTAGGTCCACTGTGGGATTTTTTTTTTTTTTAAATTATTGGGTATCTGATCATCCCTCCTGGATGATCAGCTAACTTGAGTTATTTTGGTTGTTTGGTTTTCTATTTTGTTAATTTTCTTTCTGTGAAGTGGAGCCTTGTTAATTCTGCTCCCTGTCTCTGTAGGAGCTGCTGGACCTAAGGTGGTGGGGTTGGTGCCTCCTGGTGTTGGTGTCTCCCTTCCTGTGCTGTGTGGTTTGGTGCACCCCTGGTTCTGAACCCTCACGTGTGCTTGCGTGTGAGTGATTTTGTATGACTGGGGTGCCTCCTCTTTTTTGGGATCCTCACATTTAGTGGTCTACCCCTTTACTGGTAAGTCGCAGCCCTGAACATCTCTTTTAAATAACTGTATAGGGCTCTTTTATTAGTAGTTGGTGTTTAAAAAGATCTTTGCTTGAATCACTGTTTTGAATATTGAATGTTATAATAAAGGTTAATTGTTTGTAATGGAACCACGTCTCCTGCTCATCAGTATAACAAACCTGAGTTTGTGGGGAAAACTTATTCTTTAGGTGAAATTCCTCAGGTGGCGTTGTCGTGCTCTTACCAATACTATTGGTTAATGTCCTTCTGAACTCTAACCATACCCTCCTCTTGCCACACAATCATCTGCTCAAGGAGAAATGTTTCTCTGTGCCAATTGAAAATATTGCTTTCAGGATTGGGCCTATGAGTATGATTTGTGAACTCACAAATTGCTTTGAAGCCACCAAAAATATAATGTGCTAACTTAACACCTCCAGTGTCCCTACAAGTGAAGTATGAGGTATCTTATGTCCAGCATTTGAACTTGTACATTTGACATATTTATAGATTGTGGAATTTTTAATGAGCGAGAAAGAGTGGATGTAATTAAGAAGTTTAAAGAGATAAGTAACATATCAAACACACATTTTCCAAGATAATTTATAAAGCTGAGAGGGGTGGCACATAAATATGCTGATGAAACAGTATGAGTTGAAGTGTTGGACTGGTCACAATAAAAGGCAACTCTAAAATGTGCAGTTTTATCAGGCAACACAATGCCACAGATGTCACACATTTAGAGGGAGTGTGCAATTGGCATGTTGACTGCAGTAATAGCCAACAGATATGTTGTTTTGAATTGAATGTTCATTTCACTACCTTCTACTACAAGCCTTCTCTAACATGATTTCAATCAGGAAAGAGTTGATTTAAGAGAACACAAACAAAACAGTGTTGTCGAGCTCAGGAACTGAGAGAAGCATGAGGGATGCATGCATCTTTGACAATTTGAGCCCAGTGTGATGTCATCAGATTTAAAGGGTTCGAGGCAGTTCACAGTAAAGGGAACCCGGATTTAAAGTTTGACAACAATGGAGTGTTTGGCTAATTGAGATCATGGTGAAGTTTGATTGGTTTACCCAAAAGGCACATAGTCAGGTGAATAGAAGAAGTGGGAGAGAGTCAACTGAAGATGAATGAAACAAGGATAGTCTCCCTGATTGAAATTACACTAAGCTTAATTTCTGAGAATTTGGTAGTACATCCAACTGACATAACAACAATAGTTGCTTTGCACAACTGAGAATTTTCTGTCAGAAAGCTTCTCAGCGAAGTTCATCCTGAGTGCTTGTCATCCTCACTGGGGTTCTGACCTGACTGCAGTTCATCGTTTTAACTGCTCAACTTAAATGGTGTCTGGCACTTTGGAGAAATGTTGTCTTTACATGTGGATCCTGGTTTACACTGTACCAGCCAGATGGCAGACAGCCGACAGAGTGACCCCATGGTGGCGCTGGTATTATGGTATGGGCAGGAATAAGCTACGGCAGCAAACACAGGAGCCCGAGCCCTTTTGTCGTGCTATTCATTCGCCCCCATGGCCTTATGTTGCAGCATGATAATGGATGGCCTCATGTTGCAGGGATCGGTACAGAGTACCTAGAAGCTAAAAACATCCCAGTTCTCGTATATGTCCTGTATGCTCACACCATTAAGCATGTTCGGGATGTTCTGGATTGGCATTTACGGCAGCGTGTCCCAATTTCTGCCATTATCCAACAACTTCGCACGGAAGTTGAAGAGTTGTGGGCCGGCATTATAAAGGCTACAATCAACAACCTTTATACAACGGAGATGTGCTGTGTTGTATGAGGCAAGTTATGGTCATATCATAATTTAATTTAAAATGAACTCGCATGCAATATGTAATTCAGTTTCCTCACATTGACATAGCTGTTTGTCACAACCCAGGACAGAAGTACATTGAGATTTAAAATAAATAAACCTTTTAGATCTGTTAAATGCGAGAAAGAAATTGTATTTGCGCCGGAAAAAAAAGAAAAAAAAAAAGAAGAAGAGAGGAACACATCCTTCTTTGCAAAGAATTTGTTTTCCAGTTTAATTCATTCATTCTATTTGTGTAGTGAAGAGACCCAGGGCAATTGTTTGCGTCGTACCGAGGCAATTATACTAAAAAAACATCCTCCTTGAAGTCCTGCATCAGAGTTTTTAGTAGGATAATTTTAGAATGAAAATGCAGTTAATCTGAGGACAGGACTGAAGGCCTTATCCATCACACAAATACATCCAAACCAAGCCCTGTGATGTATCTCGACAAATAACATTATTCCAAGCTCAGGCTGGATAAAATAATGATGAGGTAAGATAAAATCACTGATGGGCGAAGAATGGAATAAGTCTTTATCACCTAACTCATCTTTTATGCAGAAATACAATGATTAAATAAAAGCTGGGAGATGTTCTTTTATTTCCGTTGATCTATTGAAAAGTGCTGAAGATGACGACCGCAGGCTTACAGAGCGAGATGGGTTGGGGGGGGGGGGGCACTGTATACTGTACATACCAATGACATTGATTGCTGAGAACGGCCTATAAGACTGCTGAGATGGCCAAATGTGCATTTTTTATTCTGGTAAGAAAAGTGCGCTATGATCCAGCATCAAGACGTCTCAGGGCTATTTTGATGAGCTGGGTGGCATTTGGGATGAGTGAGCCATTTCTTTGTCCTTCAGTTTTGAAACAATATCAGAGCAAGTTGGGAACCTGAGAAAAAGCCAATTTTTTTGTGTTAAGTAGTCATTATTTGAAAAAAGACCCTTTGGCGCTCTCGGTTACCCCCCCTCCCCTCTCCCCCCTCGCTCCCGACAAGGACCCCTGGTGCAATATTCTACCAGGCCTTGAATCACAATGCATCGTCGCTGTCACTCCAGGGACATATTATGCTCCAACCACCCTTAATTTTATTCTAAAATCTGCTCACACTTTTCTGTAAAGCCTTACTTGTGTGCGCAGCTGTTAATATTTCATCACAATGTATTTACCTGATGCAATATTTAATACATACTATCAGCAGGTTTGTTTTACCGCATACAAATGCTTCTCAGATTATTTATGATTTTTTTTTTTTTATTTTTTTTTTTTACATGAAGCAAGTAACAGTTTTGCATTATGTGGGGACTGAAGTAACTGAGTTTATTTATCTTTCACATCTATTAGAGTAAAACATATGGCTCTTTGTAACCATCACAATAGGCCTTTTTCACATAAGATGTTTTGACATGTCACAGCAGGGGAAAAAGAAAATGGGTGTAAATGAAAAAAAATGAGCAGTGGCTGAACTCCATTTAGTTGCTTTATTTTCAAGATGCTGACATTTTGCAACCTGACTCACTGTCTCATTGTCATGATGGCACCAATCAATAACAATCATCCAATCAGCCAGCCAGATCAAATGTACTTCTTCTCTTCTTGCAATTTCTGAACTTTGGATTGTTCATGGTCTTGTAAATGAGCTGTATAAGTGTATACTGAAGACTTATGTGAGTAATTTGTTAACTATGGTAACATTTATCTTTGTCAGCATGAGTTTGGGGATAAGTCAGTCAAAAGCAATTAAAACTGCAGTCTGCTTGTTTACTTGTCTGTCAGAGTTCATTAAGTCCATTAAAATTAGTATGACATATTCATCCCACAGTAATATTCCTTGTATTATTGCTGTACAAGACATTCGTTATTTTCTTTCTCCTTTTCTGATAATCATTCGTAATATAGGGACAATTTGCAGTTACAAAAAATAGTAATAGTATTTTCCCAGTCAAGTTATTTTGGTCACAGTCCTTTAGTATTGATAATGATACGGAGTCCAATCCAATACTTATATGTACCTGAATGTTTTTTAAATGAAATATGTATCTGACACACTGAAACTTGATTAAAAATACTGGAAGCTCTTGTTCAAAACTTTTAGGATGAAGAGCTTAAATTAAACAACAAAAACTTAAAAGAGGTAAATATTTACTTTTGCTTCCTTCCTTCCTTTACAGGACTCAAGATAAATATTTGTATTACTATTTGTGTTTTTAAAAGACAACATAGACTTTGCATTGCAACATAAAACACTTTAGAGATCAGATGTATTATTTGTTTTGATGAATGCTCTTCCTATTCTGTAAATCCTGATGTGCAGACTGTGGTGCTACTGTGCAACATGACCCCTGTCATTCCATTGTTTCTCCATAAGAGGCAGTGTCACCAAACAGATACCCTGTTTATGTGTCCTCTTAATGACAGAGGCCTTCATTCTCCTGAGGCTCAGCAGGGAAGCTACTTCTTGTCCTCGACATGTCACACACATAAAAGGAAAACACACACCTAACTCACACTTACCACACACGACACACAAATACATATTTTCCCAAACACACACCAATAAAAGTATGCTTACATACACTCGTTCTTCACGCAGACACATCCACACTCCCAGTGACACAAAGTTAACTCAGCACAGCTGTGACTAGGTTGGATGCTTGCACGGTCATCCAGGCAGAAGAGGTCGTTTCCCAGCATCACTCATGGGTACAACCTTTGATCTCTCTGTCTCTGTCTATCTGTCTCTTTTTTCTCTTTCCCTCATTCTACCTACCTTTTCTCAAATTTTGTAGATTAGTGCTTCACTCTGGGTCCCTCTGAGGTGCAATATGTAAGATTTTGAAGGTAATTCATTGTTGACCAACAGTGCTGTACTGGCCAACAGGAATGCCAGGATAAATCCCAGTGGTTGGTGAACTGGTGAGCCTGTGGACAGTTAAAACGTCCATAACGTTTTTACCTGATCCTGTCTGTCTCTTTTCTATTCCCCTCTGTGAGCCCATCATTCAGGGTGCACATGAGGACATGCACCTCTGTAAAATGTTACTGACAGTATTGATATGCTAAGTTAGCTGTTTGTTGATATGAGGTTCAAACTAGTCAGAATAGTAGTATGTAACTAGATCAGTTAGCTTGTCATCTAAGTATCTACCAAACTAAAGCAATTTTATGGAGCAAACTAACCAGGCATAGACCTTGTTTGAACAATTCAAAATGTATCCTTAGTGTAGCTAACACAAAACCTACCAAGAAACATTAATTAACCTTAATATATGGTTTTGCCTTGGCTTTGCTTTCACTATAATGGTCTTGGAAAAATGGAGATAAGCAAAATATGACCTATAAAATAATTTGTTTTTATCAACCACTGGGTCTATACAAGTAACTTCACTACTGTCAGCTATACAGTATAAAACAAAAAGCCAACTATTAACTAAAGGAAGGACAAGATTATGCACAAATTGCCATTAAAAAAATGGCTGTTAATAGGAGTGTCGTGTTTTTTAAAAGTCAGCAGTGTGTCGAGGCGATGAGTGTCATTTTGTTCTGCGTAGTTTTATGATCGCCAAGAGTTGAAAAATGTTCACTTTGCTAAAGCCTCCTTGAAAAACTGGCACATTATTACATCTCATCTCATTTATATTGGCATCAAGTGTGGTAAATGCAAAAAAATGTGACAATATATATACAGTATGTTTTCACAAAATTAAGTTCGGTAAGTATCACTTACTCTAATTAGCTTATACTCACTATTGAACTTTTTATGGCTGTTGAATAGAAGATATAGATTGAACTGTTCTGAATTTCTATCTGGTTGGTTACATGTCTTCACTACTCATTCATGATATACTCCATAATTTTTTTGTTGTAGTGAGAAATAACTTGAGTTTTTGAAACTTTCAAATTGTTTTGCATCATCTCAGAGCTAATTCAAATTCTTGCATAGCAGGAAGTAGTGTCTTATATACTATATAGATCATTGCATACAAAATGTTCGTCATCAATTAAACACAAAGTTTGAACTATAAATGTATTTAATTTTACACGGAATCTCTTCAAAAAGGAATGTGTAATTTTCAGATCTGTATGTTGCAGCAGAAATAAGTTGGACAAAGGTTTCGTCTGTTTTGAATGATAAGCAAAGATTTCAACTCAGAAAAATGTGCATCATTCACAGGCAGATGAGACTTGGAGTAGGTTTGTTTTTCTGGCAGCCCTCAGGCAGCTTTCAATCCCCACAACAGTGAGACAGAAACGGTTGATGGGAAATACAGTAGCCGGGGCAGTTTCCGTCATGTGAATATGGCCCTCGACATATGGATGATGCAGAAATAAAGAGCCTGGAGTGCTCATTAGTATCGTACAAACCATAACACGTATGGGGTTTTTGCTTTCAGCATCAGCCACTGTTTGTTTTGTCTTTGTTCAATTATCAATGTCCACAATGTTGCTAAATTCACATGTTGGCTTTCTCTGTTGCTCTGGAGATGCAGCACATGAAAACATCTCTCAGGAGAGGCGTGGGGTTTGAAGGAACTCTGGGTAATGAGCTGGAAAACTGCATTGATAATGTTGACTGTCACTCGCCAGACTGATGTGATTGTGTCAGGCTCAATATATTATGTATGAGGTGCGGTCTCAATTTAGCGAATGCTCCCCTATCTGACCCTTTCACTGGTCTATATCTCACTGTGGCTGTTTAATTATGTAAGGTTATAGCTAAAGAGGGAGGGGAAATGAGAGACATTGAGAGAACCTACAGAAAGGAGGGTTATTTAACTTGCTTTTCAATTTTATGTATGTCAATGTCAATTTTTTAAAATTTGTTTTACCAAAAAAGAGAACATTTTCATCAAAAGAAGCACTACAGCTGAGGTGCTTGGTAGTTAAATTTGGTATCCACTCTTGATGTGGTGAAATCCTCCAATATAAACACAAAATGCCCTGTGTTTTTTTTTAGCAAGAGAAGAAAAACACACAAAACTAAATATTCAGAAAATATTGTCAGCCCACAGTCTACGCAAAAATGTTAAATGCAAGACTCTAAAATGGATTTTTCTCCACAACAAAGATAAGGCCAACCTGGGAAACAAGCTTTGCTTGAGTTTGGGAGACAGAGCAGATATCAAAGAGGGAGGTATGTGCATCAGTATGACAGTCTATTTGGAAAATGTATGCCTTAGTATTGGCCCTGTGTTACCCTCTCTTCAATGGGACAGAACATGGGGTTAAAAACCAGTTGGATGAGGGTGAGGGAATGATAAGTTTTATGCCCTCTTTTCATTTCTCCTCCTTGCTCAAGGAAAGCCCCTGCTTTGAGAAAATGGTCTTATATTGGCAGCTGTGACCCACTTCTACACATTTATGCTCCAGCTATGATACACACAAACACACACTCACACACACGCCTTTGCATGTCGTAACGCATCAGTGAAGGGGAAAACAGGCATCTGGAAAAGTCGTCCTCTGGGAGGCATTGACATGATTTGCAGAGGCTCACTGCTTTGCCCATAACTTTGGGAGTGCAGCGCTCTGCTTGGTGACTTCCCAGTGTGTTTGTGGTGGCACCTGATGGCTGCACAACTAACTGGTCAACCACATTAGCAGGCCAGCATAAGGAGCTGAGGAATGTACTTTAAAATATTGTAAGGAGGCATGTGAGACCACACGATGTATGAATGATTACACATTAATGTTTAACTCTAGTTTAAGTGACTCCTTGGGAGTCAGGGGGAACATTTAAGCTGCTCGTGTCTCAGCTGGAGCTGAGTCCACAAATGTCATCTTAGATGCGATAGCCTTGTTTCAATGTTTTTTGGTATTCCCTTACATGTACTGCAATGTCAGGTTATTGTTACTTAAATACCTCCTCCAGTGAAAATTAAGTTTTTAACCTTGGTAACATGTCCATGTGAAGTCTTTTATATGCTATATCATGGGTGAAATAAGCAGTCAGTACCAATGCTGAGCCTTTCTGTTTTGAAACTGCACAACCAGGTGACTGAAAAAAATAATCCCTGACAAGAGTTGTCCACATGCCACAGACACAGAATCACGAGTTGTTGCTATTATGTGTTTGAATGGATGGCAAAACTTTAAAATACATTATATAAGTGTAGAACATTTAACTTGCAAGGTGGAGCTTTTTATACCATCGAAGTGTCAGCTGCAGGGGAGGGTGAGGCTATCGTATGAGTCATGTGACTTTAACTTCCAATTAAGTTTTCTCGAGTGACGAAAAATAGATGCAGCAGATGAAAACTTTAAATCTGTGTGAAGCGATCATCAGATATAGAATGAGCCAACCACTGAAATCGGTCATCCATCAGATTTTGTGACCTGCTCTATTATTATTAATGCCTAGACCACTGGAGGTCACAGAGTCTCAGTAACACTAAAGAGGGGGAGTGTCTGGACATTACAGTGACTCACTATCGCCCCCGAAAAAGGTGTAAAATGTGATTTAATTCTAACGAATTATACTTTCAATTCTAGTTAGTTTTTGAAATACAATCAGGACATCTTCATAGTTTGGTCAGTTGGTTAATAAAATGTTCAAATTCTTCTTTCAAACTAAAAAATACTGTTGTTCCTCATTTTTTATCTCGCAGTCATGTCCGCAGTCGGCCTTGTCTCACTACTTCTGCCAAAGTCACTGTTCTCACTCTCCAAAGGCGATACTGTGACCTTTATTCTGCCATTATTGTGGTTGTTCTTCATGATATATGTGAAGATGTTTGTATATATAAAAAAAAAAAAATTCTGTCAGTATTTGTCCACATTTGATTAAGTAATAAGTTAATTCACATCGTTTATCTATTCACTAACATTTGCCTTCATTTCCTGACCCTCCTCTTCACCTGCTCACCATTTGTCCTTCTTGTCTTCCTTCAAGAAATCTGGAGGTCCAAAACATTGATCTCACTCCTGGGTTCAGGGGCATGCCTCCCTCTACCCCCTGAAAGCTTTTGGTATACACATTATATTTCTCCTCCCTTATCATATTATAGAGTAATTACTTTTCACAAAATTTAGTTTGAAGGTAATTATGGTTGTGTTTGGAGAACTTTTTCTTGAGGAGGCAGCACTTATCTCCATCTGATAGTGGTTTATTTTTAAACTTGGCTGGATTAAATGCATGTATAAATGCGTCTCTTTGAGTGACATCAGCTCTCTCACCTCTCATCTCTCTCCACTCATCCTGTCACCAACCCTCCAGCCTGGCCTCCTCCAGTGTTGCGCTACCTGTGTGGTCTCAGTCTTTTCTGTTTGTGATGCCTATGCTCTTTCTTTCTCTCAGCCTCTATGTCTGTGTCTCTCCTTCCATAACCTGCTCCCTCTCTCTCATCTTCTCTTGTCTGTCTTCAACATAAAAAAAAGTCTGTTCATTTCTCCCTGTCTTCAATTTCTGTTCTCTTTCTGTCTCTGTATTCACTGCTTGTCCATTTCTTAGTGACTCTTCACCTGCTCTAGGCCAAAGTATATTAAAAAATGATTTGGTAAAATTAATGTGATATTATTATGATGGATGGTGACTGTTTACAATCACATTCATCAGATGATTGATCAGCCTGCGTGTATGTGAATATTGTGACAGAATGGCTCATGGTGGTGGTGAGGTTATGGCATGAGCAGGTATAACTTATAGACAACGAGCAAAGGGGCATTTTATTGAAGTTAATTTGATTAGACATCGATATTGTGACGGGACCCTGAGGCCCATTTTCGTGCCATTTAATCGCCACCATCGCCTCATGTTGCACCATAATATTTGGACAGTCCCATGATGCAAGGATCTGTTCAGAATTCTTTGGAGTTGAAAGCGTCCCAGTTCTTGCATTGCATATTTAATCTCTTGACATGTCACCCATAGAGCATGTTTGGGATACTCTGGATATAGGACGTGTTCCAATTCCTCCCAATAACCAGCATCTTCATACAGGCATCTCAGGGGAGTGGACCAGCTTTACACAGGGCACAACCAACAACATATATTTCACACAAATGGTGGTCATGCTAGATATGACTGGTTTTCTGCCCTCCACATCTATTTCCATTTGCACCTAATACTGAAAACTTGGTCTAAGATAAAACGGCCCATTTCAGAGTGGCTTTTTATTGTGACCAGTCCAAAGCAACCAGTGCAATAATCATGCTGTTTAATCAGCATATTAATGTGACACAACTGTCAGGTGGATTTATGAAGTGAAGTGCTCACTAATAACATTTCTGTGCATAAAGAAGTCGTAGATCTTTTGCATCAACTCATGAAAAATGGGAGCAAAAACAGTGTGGCGTTATTGTTTTTGTATGACTGTCTTTGTCTTGATTGTATTTCAAAACCTAATAATTAATTGATAATTTTTGTTGAATTAAGAAAGAGGAGTTCATTGAAATTAGGAATGACAGAGAGGTAGATTTAAAAAAAAAAAAAATATTTGTATAGAAGAAAAGCAGTTACAGCAGTCTTGTTGCAGTTTCACAAACAAAATGAGGTTTCACACATCAGAAACTGTGTTTTACAGAATCTTTAGCCTCTCTGGGATAATCTTTCCCAGATTTGACCAGATTTCTCTAAGTAGGGTGGCTTTAGATCTGGGTGAAGTCTAATGTGGTCAAGATGCAGAAAAAAAGCAGGGAAATGTCCCCAGCCCATCTGTAGTAATCTAGTCCAAAGTAGACCGATCTATGTATACAGGTTGTGAATATATATAAGTTCCAATATGATCAGATGTGAATGTACACAGATGTAAATAATGTTTGGCCTGTTTGGGATAACGTAGTCCAAATTTGACCAGTCTGGTCTGGAAGGGAAAAAATGCAGTGAAATCAGGCTTGTCCATGTTTTCACAAACAGATTAGATGTTAAACAAATTTGAAAGTCGGTTTCAGAAAGTGCAAAGACTTTCCCTAAAATGTCTAACTTGATAAAACAGGATTAAGAGAAATAATAGAAAATGAAAAAAACCAGAAAATGGGTCGGTCAGCGCTGTCAGTTAAGTTTCCCTTTACTTTCCCCTTAAGTGCTGAACTGGAGGCTGTGAATCGAAAATTAACTTCAGGATTGTATATGACGATGCTTCTGCTGTCTATTCTCCATCATCATAAGCTGCCTGCAATTGTTGCTCATGCACAACTGTCCCTAAACACTCTCGTTTGGTTATTTAGCAATTACATGACTGAGGCTGGCTATGGCACTGCAGCCAAACAGCTTTTTGCATTTCAGACCATCACTGACTGTGCTATTTTTATTTAACTTTGTCCACCCATCTTTCTACTTTTGCTTCATGCTTGCCATGACCACTGAAACAAAGATAACCCACTAAGAACTCTTTGGCATTTGTTTCAGTCAAGCGGCAACCAGCAGTGATGTCACCCTTTGGTTTGTGAACAGCTGTTATGAAGCCTCGAGTTCGGAATTTGTCCGGCGCCATCTTGTTAGTTCAAAGCCAATTCGATCTGATTGGAACTCCAGCGATACTACGTCCCGCCCACCGATAGCCGTAATCTGACTGCACAACAGGCCTGTCGATCAAACAGACATGCCCCCCCCAAAAAAAACAACATAGATTTTTGAAGTTTATTTTTTAATTAATGACGGGAATATTTTCAGATGGACTGCCAGTACACTAATCTGGAAGAGTGAATTTAGCGAATGAAATACAGGAAACTTGTGGAAATTTCTGATTGACTGAGAATTTTATGAGAAGTTGAATGGCAGTCTATGGAACAGGAGGCTTTTTGGAGCCAACCTCTAGGGACTCTTGGTTGTATTACAGTTTTCAGACACTTTCGTAATGGCCTCATTTTTCAGAGCTGGAAGCTACATCCACTTTTATATACAGTCAATGGTTTCAGTAGGTTTTTTCATACCAAGGCCTATCAATTATTGCCGTAGCGCCCTCTACTGTCGACTGTTGAAGTCAGTCTGTATCACTATCTTCTGGGCTTTTCCAGGACGTCCAGATGGTCAGTCCACCCCGGTTAATAAGGTTGATATTAAACTGGTGTTTATTGTTACCTGGTGCATGTAAGCCCTGTGATGGACTGACGATCTGTCCAGGGTGTACCATGCCTTCGCCCAAAGTAAGCTGGGATAGGCTCCAGCCCCCTCCGTGACCCTGTTCCGGATAAAGCGGGTATAGATAATGGATGAAGGATGCTTATGAGTCTGTGTCAAAAGGAACATTGGCATTAAACTGGTGTTTCTTGTTACCTGGTGCATGTAAGCTATGTTACAAAACGATCTGGCTCTTTAGCAGCTAAGGGCTCCACAGTGTTAACTTATGACCTTGTTTTCCATTCAGTGCTTGTCAGGGAACTGTACTGTGGGATTATGAAACCCGCTTCACTGGAAACAGTGCTAATGAGAGCACTGAGTAAAAGGTTGGTAAACCAAAACCTTGTGAGCCATAAAACCAAAACAATGAGTTGAAGAATGTTAAAAAAAATAACTCAGAGGAACGGCAGGATGACTGGGTGATCATTTTCAGTGGGTTTGCACGAGCCTGCTGCTTGCTTGTATATCCCTCAAGGCTTCAGCGGGATCTCCCGAGGTCCACAAATTTAAATAAAGGCTTCAAGATGTCAAAAGTGCAATTTTTCCTGATGATTTACAGCATATAGCTGGAATATCCCAAGATTCCCTGCTGACGTCAGCTGCAGATTATCATAGTGTGTCACTGATTACACTTTGAAAGAAAGCTTCCAATTTCTATATGAGGGCACCGTTCCCCCGGTTCTTCCACTACACTGTCAACTCCCATTCAATATATTCTACAAAGTGGCACTTCAGTAATAATCATTCATAACCCCAACCACTGAGCGCTCTGAATATACGGCCCTGATCAAAAGCCAACACTGAACATCAAACGGACTCGTTCTCGTTAGTCTTGCTGTAAATTAGTGGTACATTATAAGGTGCCAGTGCTGGTGCCAGAGACAGGAGCATAGGCTGGATTTTAGACTAACAAGACAGTTATGGAGAAGTGATGACAGCATGCTGGCAAGTGCCATTACTCTACACCTAACACACTATTCATCTGCATGAGGCACCCAGGAAACAGCTAAAAGCTAAGAAAAATATCAACAGGGGTAAAATGTTTAATCACTTGCAAAACTGATGTGATTTCATTTGGCATAAACTCATACAGAAAAAAGAATGGATGTATGATTCGCTTTTATTGAGAGTATATGAGGATGAAGAAGCCTTACATGACAGGTTAAACAGCCCTTCATCTTCTCCTTCTCAGGAAGTGCTCTGTTTCTAAATTAGAGGAGCTGCCCGGGTTTTAATTCGCTGCCCAGTTCAACACTCCACCAACTCAAAGCTTATGGCTAAAACTTGTAGCCCTGTGGGCAAAAAACTAAGCATTATCAGCAATTCTTGACAAAGCACTTTCTGGAGTAGGACTCAGCAGCACGCATAGTTAAACTCAAGGGGACAGTTTCTCTTAAAAGCTCTTCTACCAGCCCCGGCTCTTTCTGCAATTTGGGAAACACAGTTTTCAAAAGAAATTGGGGCATGGTAATGGCAGAAGAACATGGCATGTATAAAGGATTGGCCCCTGGAGAGAGAGCAAGAGGAGTCAAGAACAATGGTGGCCTGCTCAGACAGGGATGCACTTCATTGCTTTGTCAGTGCTGTAACAGCAAAATCCTGTCCACTGAAAAACTGGTATTCTCCAGCCCGCCTCTCCGTTTTTCCCACATTCAGGTAATGTGGGCAGATAGGGGGCACGGTGCTGATCCGGGGGTCAGTTCATAAACAAATAAGAAGCTTAAAGAGTTTCTTGGCCTAAAATGATTGTAAAGTTTAGTGCTTTTCCTCATGAAAAAGGTCCTTTGGTGGTCATTCAGAAATCCAAGGCACTTGAAATATGTGTCTGAAGCCTTTATTCTGCATGGCTAGTCATAATTGCAAGCTTAAAATTAGAGAAGAAAAAGAGAGGGGAGTGAGATCCCAGGCACTCAAAAAAATCTGTTAAAAAGCCTTTATTCTGCTCCGCTGGTCACTGTGATGTTTTTAATTTGCAGTTGTGACTACACAAACAGAAATGCAGAGGCTTTTATAAATATTCCCGCAGTGTTTGGAATCTTGCTTTTCTACATAATGATAAACAAATCTTAGAAGTGGCTGGCTGTATTTAAAATGCAACACTGACAAACACGTGAGTCAAAGATTGAACAGAATGGAGATGGGTAACAATTAAAGCCTCAATCTTTAACACTATCAAGGAGTAAATGAACAGTTTAGTGTTATTTTATAGCAGTCTTTAATGTGTCCTACAACCGTGGCCTATATGTTCTCATAAATGTGAAATGCAAATTAGTATACATGTATATATACATGTAAATGTAATCACAAACACACACACACACACACACACACACACATATATATGTATATATATATACATATATATGAGAGAAAGGGGGGGGGGGGACTGTTCATAAATAGGTTTAATGAACAGTTTTGAGCAAATGACTCATTACACATTATGCATTAAAAAAATAACTATACTACTAACAACTAAGCAGCAAAAGTATTTTTTCTTTACTCAGCCCAAACCTGTCAAATATGTATTTAAACAATTTAACATATAGAATAGAAAACAAGACAGTGGTTTGGAAAGCAGGAGGCCGGACAGTTCAGAGGGATTTACTGACCATCCAGCAGCAGCTAACTCAGCCAACCTTGCTGCACACAAATCTCCAGAATTCACAGCCGCAGCTGCAGGTTCACACACCATTCTACTCTAAATACAATGTATTCACACTCGGGAATCACCTATGCAGCTATATTTTGCTGAACAGGAGCTACTGTGGCAACAGATGTGAGTTATAGTGTGTGATCAATGCTAGAAAACAATGTAACAGTAATGGAAGTGGAGAAGAGAAATAGTGAAGTCAGAGAGTGAACAAGAGAGAGAGGGAATATTTCTTCTCAAGTTACGTTTAAAAATAATGCAACCTGATTCCACTGTTTTACAGGACGGCTCTTGGAGCCATATCACATTGCTCAACTCTGGAGAAAGAGTAATTTTGCTCAGTTACACAATATTATTTCTTATAGGTCTGCAAACATTAGCTAACATCAGCCACCATAAGATGACCAGACCAAATGAAGCTGTAGCTGCAAAACCCCTGAATGTATTGACTTGAGAATGTATTTCTAAAAGAGTGAAATGGTTTTCTTTAAACTATCTGTATATTTTTATTTTCAACTATGGTGTTACAAAATCTGTAAAGCTGTTTATCTCATGTTTATGAATGCTAAATAAGTTGGGGAAAAAAAGAGTTGCATAGAATAGAAAATAATTTAACACACAATGCTGAAAATAATGTACCAAAAAGAAAAAAGAGACGTAAGAAAGACAACAGGATGCAGCCTTAATCATGTTTATTGAAGGACCAGAAATGGATCTGAATCATTAATAGGACTTCATCCCATTTGGTCACAAACCACAACACAGAGGCAGAAGATGGGTTAAAACATTGCCTGCATTTTCCTTATTAACCATCTTAATACTCTTTATATATTTAGTGATACAATAATATGAATCATGAATCATATGAGTAAGGTTTGTTTTCCTACTGTCAATTTGCATGCTTTGCACTACTGTGTGCTTTTTATTTGATACTCGGCTCCCAGCCCTGCTCCATATGTCTCGCTGCACCATTTGTATCTCATGTTGAAGTCCCAGAGAATAGTTCAGTAGTGAGGAGTTTAAATTTTTCATTACAACAAGTATGGATGGCATCGTAAAATGTGGTTACCAAGCAACTGCTTCTCAGCCTCCCAATCAGAGGCGTTGTTGGTTTGAGATTCAGACACAAATGTCGTCACTCTCTCTTTTCCTCCTCTGCATGTCAATCATTGTGCTCAACCTACACTGAATGGATTAATTTGAAACGTCGCAAATGAAGAAACAAAGTGCTTTTGATCAAAAAGTCTTTCAATTTAGCTTCCTGAGGGACAAATCTCCCTCCTGAGTCAGTCTAATAACTTCAGCCTGATGTGCCGGAGGTGTATAAGCCATTCAGGAGATACTGTAAGTTTTATAGGAGAGGCTTAGACTTTAAATTAGGATTTTTTTTTTTTTTTTTTTTGGTACCTTAACCTGCTGCCAGTCACACCACTGGCGATAGTGAAAAAAAGATGCTTATGCAAAGCGTTTTTTCCCCCCCTACTGTTCCTGTCAGGGAGCTTTTGAAATCCCTTTTCTAATGAGAGCTGGCATTCCACCTTCCTTCAGTATTTCCTCCAGAGGAGAAGCAGGGAGGGTTAGCGACAGAGGGATGACAGTAGTGAAAGTGCCACAGTCAGGAAAAGTCTGCTCTCTACTTATACAGAAGTTATGCCCGGACTGGAGATTTGTCTGTTTTATAAACAATGTCAGGAGACTGCAGGGCGTCAGTCAGCTGTGTGACCTCCATCTGCAGCAGAAATATCTGATCTGGCACCACTGACTTCTCCTGTGAAGCCTGACAGGATGGAGGTGGATGTGAAACTTTAAAGCTCCTGTAATAATGTATTTCCTTTGGTTTTTAATTATATCAGCACTTAGAAAGAATAATGGACTGAATTAGTTTTGCAAACATATTAAGCTACGACAAGGCTTTTTTTTAAGAGGAGGAGCTACAAATATCATGAAAAGACCAAAACCAACTATTGTAAAGAACAGTCAGAAATACATACGTTTTGTTTTTAATACATGCTTAGTAATTTTGTAAAACAGCGGTTTCTTAGGATTCTTTATAAATAGCAAGTTTTTTAGCAAATATTGCATAAAACCAGACCAAATAATACATTTTTGGGACACAATTGCAGCTGTGGGTTAATACACAATTAGTGCTCTATTGCTCAAATTTGGCCATAATGAGTTGCAACACAGTAGCAATTCTAAATTTATTTGGAAAAAAAAAACAGGGCATGTCATTACTTACATTTTGTACATAGCAGATTTTATGAGCCTGGTTTTACATCCTGACCTACTCAGAGCAGGATTTCCAGCTCAAATGTGGCCAATCTTCAGCACATACGGAGACCATACCTAGTGTGACAACAATTTGAAAGTTCAGGCTACTTGGGCTGTAAATAATGTCTAAAGTATGTTAATGCAACAACAGTTTCTCTCAAATCTTTTATGTGGGCTTAAAACCTGTCTCGTTTTGATCAGGACAGGTCTTTTCATAATCCTCTCCTAAACCCTTGTTTCTCACAATAATTTTCACTATCCACAACTGAGATCTGAAAGCTGTATCAATTGATTTTTTTGGACACTTGAGGGCAGCAAAACCAGCTGTGACACAACATTGGCCAAATTATCACCAAGGGTGCCTCTAAAAGGGGGCCAGAGGGGCCACTCTAATCTCTTTGCAATCTCTTTTTGCAGCAGGTTGTGTTAGAGGAATCCAAATTGTGAAAACTTTAAGTCCCTCTCCTGGCATTGATTAAAGCTCTAAAAACTCAATTTGGTTCATCAAAGTGACATTTTTAGAAGTTTTTTTTAAGGAAAAAAGTCCCCCAATTCCTTAAATTGCCTTAGATGTACTCCACACCTTTGCCCTTATTCAGTAGCCACAGATCTATGGATATGCAAATAGCGCCCCATTGCCACCCACCTGCCACTCAAGCTGGCGGCTCGATAATATGGAATGCTCTACTTCACAATTGGTACACTGCAATTCCAAAGTGGAAATACTCATCATTGACATGGTTATTTTTATTCAGGATATGTCTTAGCGTACAAAAAAAAAAATCCACATTGACATGTTGACAAGGCTAAAAACCTGATTTTCACTGGTGGGGGTTCTAACCCAGAGTCGTTGAGGTCAATAAGACCCCTCCAGCCATCCCATGATCGTTCGGATCACAATATTTGTGGGAATGGAGGGGGTCTTTAATTTTAGCATCCCATGTATTCTTACTCGACATGAGTGTGAGCGTGATTGCTGGTTTGTATTGAAATTACAATTCTATTTGGTATATACTCGCTCTCTAATGGGCTACACATGTAGCTCACACAGATCTGGAGCTATGTTCAGTAACTACATGATTTGGAGACAAAGCCATATAAATTCCAGGTTGATTCTTAATAAATAATACAAATTGACAACAGTAATTAAGTGATCAAGTATGAAATTTGTGTGTAGTCTTTTGTAATTGCATTAGAACTTAAGGCCAACCATCTCTGCAGCCATAATTCATTATTTTATTCCATAGAATACAGGTCCACCTGGACTTACTGTATGATCACTTGTAGAATTTTTGGCCACCAAGGATTTTGATATTTGAATTAAAATTTCTGTCTGTGGCTATTATTTAAGGAATTAATGACATGTTTGAAAAAATAATATTAAAATATAATGTGCTGGACATCAATGAAACCTTTGTTATCAGCTCATGATTTATGTTTAAGCAGCCCACACCTTTGATTTATTAGTAATGGTGTATTCAAATTGCAATTTGATAGGCCAATTAATGATTCCTTGGCTGATCTCCAATTAATTCATTATCTGATATTCACATAAGACTGTCCAGGAAATTAAAAATAATGCAATTTGTTACACGCTGTAGGGTTTTTCTTTTGCATTAACTTGCATATCCTGGAATTCTTCTGTGCTTGATGGCTTTTTCAGTGTGCCACCCCAAGACTTTAACTGGTCCCATCTGCCCCACCACCATTAAATACTTTATGTGAATGCCACTGATTATCACCCAGTTGTGGTGTTCTGATACATACAGCAGACACTGATCAACATTCTCAATTATTTGTAGCTGTGATAAATGTAAGTCCAACATTCAGTCTCCTTTTTATTTTTAACTGGTCAGTAAAATTGCGGGTTGAAAAACAGAAACAATGAGATAAATAAGATTAAAACGCTCCAAAGAGAACTGTAGACTTGGGTGATACATTTTCTGGGGATTTGTTACTATTAATGTCTGCCTTCACATTACACAGTCATTTAAATGATTCTTTATGTTATAAATATCTATTAGTGCAACTTAAAAGAAATATTAAAGCCACTTCTTTGGCTCAACATTTTAGCAATTTGTTCATCATAATACAAAACTTGAACAGTTTCCAAGTCTGTGGAAAAATATATTTTTAGCTGCTGAGCATCCCTGACTTATGCTGCAGTTACTCCTTCTTCTGCTTTCCACCCAAATCACAAACTATAACAACTGCACAATGTATGAACAATATATTTAGTTTTAATATTGCAAAAATATAAACAAAACTATACTAACATAACTATATCACAAAACTGCTTCTGACTGGTTTTCATTTTATGTTGATTGTTACTAAAAACCTGCAAATGTTACTCTTTTGCACTGTACAGTCACTGTGACTTACAGAGGGGAAAGTCTTGTAAAACGTCAGGGATTTATGTTGTGCCTGAGAATGAATTTCTGAAAATACAATCAAACGCTATAAACACAATCTTACTCTACAATGTAACAGTAAACATTTGTAATTTCCTCTATCCCTCCACAGTCTCACAACACTCCTCTCTTCTCTGATCTTTACTAGTGCTCCTTTGGCCCACATCATTATGGCCTCCTGCATGCCAGAAAACACCTCCATTAACAATGTGCTGTATTCTCATCACGTTGTATGCGTTCCCAACCAAGGAAGATAACTGTGATTTAAGGCCCTTCTCACCCCGCAGCTTCCACACCTCTCTGTAGCTGCTGTTGTCAAGACACCCTCGGCAGTTTGTGATCAGAAAGTGTTGGATGCAAAAACTGATGTGCGATATACCTCAGTGCTCACCAACCAAGAGAGAAATGTGTGCAGGTCCTCATCAAACCAGACTTTCTACCTGCTGATTTGACTGGTTCACTATAAGTGATAAGTAGTGAAAGTCTTTATTTGGAAACCAACAGACGTGTATGCATGCTTTTCATTGCTGACTGTAGATAAATGGCTACAGATAAAAAAACAAAAGCTCAGGTCAGTTTTCCATAACCCCCAGGTGCCATTGTTCGGCTTTAGACCAAACAGGAATGGATTTATTGATATTAATAAAAGTGTTAACTGACAGCACTGTTTCAGCTCCATGTTTCCAGACACGTAGCTGCAACATGATAACAACCAGTTGTACAAAAGGTCAGGGAATTATGAAGACTGTAAAGGCAAATAAACATGCAAGGAGCAGAGGTAGCTGCCAGAGACAACCATGTTCTGCAAACAGAGGTCTGCGCAACCGTTTAATTTGGAAGTGTAATTGCCAATAACCAGGCTCGCTTGCTTTCGTGCTGGCTTGGAGGAGGAGGAGGAATAGAAGGAGGAAGAGGAGGGGTGCAATTTACCGATACTTGGCTGAGTTCTGACGCCAGCACCGAAGTGATGTAAGAGACGGAGGGAGGGAGAAAGCCGAGAGGGAGGAGAGAAGAAGTAGAGAGAGAGGAGAGGGATACAGAGAGAGAGAGGTAACGGTGGAGAGGACTTCAGAGCGGATATTCTCCTCACTTTCGGAGACCCAGAAAGAGAGCAACTCCCCAGCGGGTATCCCAACAGAGGTAGGCTGAACTCCCACTCTAAATATTGCGCACTGAATATATCAAGAAAAAGCAAATGCATCAACTTAAAATGAATTTTCTTTGAAAACATTAACAGCAATGGTTTTGTAGCCACGTCTAGTTAAGTACTGCAATGGTAGGGTGTAATGCTCAACATAAAGATAACACCACATTGTTTGGAAGGTATTGTGCTGTGTGGGTGTCACGTTGTCAAGTTAAATGTGTCGTGCAGGAATGAATTCCTATTCATGACTAAAATCTGTCAAGTTATTTGGACGCATAGAAGCCTACTAATTAATTAATGACGTGTCTCTGACGTGAGGGTAATACCTAATGAGCTCATTTGGCTTATTTCTTCTCCCAGCCTAACTTTGACTCCAGCAGAATTGACGGGGTCTCCAGGAATCAGCACCTTGGACAGAGACGCACCGCGACTCTCGATCGTAGCTCACCCGGGGAGGAGCGCGCAGAGCACGGGCATCCTTCAGCTTGCATCCCGGTCAGGATACGGTGTTCTCCTGTCACCGCTGCCCGATGGGTCGCAATGAGTTTTAGTGTGTCCATTGCATAACAGCAGAGAATGCCCTTGACAACAGTCTACACAGAGTTGTATTCAGTATGACGGCTGCACAGGACACTAAGAGAGTAGGGGAAGACTCGGTGGCGAAACTTACACAAAACTGAACCTTTGCATGTTAAACCAGAGTTGAAGTGTCTTTGCCAACACATTAAACTTGAAGAGTTCTTCACACTACCATGGGGATAAGGCATCTTTTGTTGCTGTTAATATACCTGGACCCGCTGAGCGTCCTGAGCGCCGCTACGGGCGGTAAAAAAAACAAACCGGTGCCCAGGAAGGCTGCCAAAGCCACTGTGATCCCCACGGTCGTCCCGCCGAAGACCCCGCAGCCGGCGCCCTCCAGCAACCACGACACCTGCCTCGGTTATTACGATGTGAGCGGGCAGTATGACAAATTGTTCGAGTGCAACAACACGGACCACCGGTACTGCTGCGGGACGTGCTTCCTGCGCTTCTGCTGCGAGTATAAGAAAGACAAGCTGGATCAGAAAGCCTGCAGGAACTACCAAACGCCGGAGTGGGTGCAGACGGTCGCCCCATCGCCCATCCCGACCGGTGAAACCTACGATCCCAGCATGGATCAGACCAACACAGCGGTCTATATCACCTGTGGGATCATAGCCTTCATCATAGTGTTGGGAGTGTCGGTCAAAGTTGCGTATGACAAAGCCACAGAGCCGCCTCAGGAAATGAACATACATAGGTGAGTGGGAGGAAGACTGTTTAATACCGCATTCTGACATGTTAGAGTGACTCGTGAATCCATGCTGTGTTTGCAGTAGAAGCTTTTCTTGTGCTGAAAATATCCCCTGCTCCTCAGCAAGATAAAGAATTAAAATCGCACAATGAAAACTCATAATTTGCACTATTAGATGTACATATAGACTGTGAGTGGACAAACCATGATTCAGATAGACACACAGACCCAGTTTGCAGACACAGGTCGAAAGTCAAACAAATAGGCCTAGAGTGATGTCAAACTCAGTCATTTTCAATGTAGCACTATACAACTTGTGTTGTTCTTTATATGAGAAATTTATATGAATTAAAAATGTATATGAATTAAAAATGAGGCAGGCAAAATGTTTGAATTCATTGAGAGATTGTTATCTAAAGCCAGCACCTTTCAGATCCAATTCCATCAGATTTGCAAGAGATGTTAAATCCCAAAGAATGAAAGTCAGAAATAATTACAGGAAAGTTGAAAGAGAGCGACAATGATTGTGGTAAGCTGGTGTTCATGAACTGAGTCTCTGTGTGTGTATATCTGCTATGTGTGGGAGTGAGAAGGACTAATGCCCAGCATTTATATTGGATGCTTGTTAGTTTATATTGCAGATATAATCTCTGAGATAACAAAAAAGGCGTCTCTCGGGTTTGAATCTAACACTAGCTCACATGTTTGGCTCATGGGGCATCCAGCTGTCAAACATCGTATCTCTCAACCTACCCCCCTCCCCCACCTCCAACCCCACCCCTCCCCCAACCACCCTCTGCACATCAGTACATGGCTATGTGGTGTATTCAGGTATTTTTTCTTTACACGAATGCATCGTAGAGATGGGATACCATGGTGCACGATAGCATCTCACATCCTCAGCTGGCTCCTGCTTCCTTCTGGGGCTTTACCACATGAGAGTCATCAACCATGAGTGGACCTCATGTAGACCGTACCCTCATTGGTGAAACAATGCTGACACATTATTTCCTCAAGATTGAATGATTTATTTCCCCTATTTGATGCATTATTCAACACTTGAGCAATCTTAAGACTGTGAATAATGGATAGTGTTAACGTTGGGCCCGTATCAAGGTCGTGTGACATGCATGCACTGCTGCACATTCAATAAGGAACAGGAAGAGGGGTGGGGGGGGCGGAGGGGTGAAGCTAAAATATTAATTTAAAAGCAAAGGTTACACCGGTGATACATTTGTTGTACAAAAGCTTTGAGCTGCTGCAGCGCTGTTGCAGGAGTAATTTGATTTCCTTTTTTTTTTTTTTAAAGTGATGCCAGAAAAAGCAAACAAACACTTTTTGAACTTTCTTTCATCACGATTGCTTCTCTGCCTCTTTTCCACACACGCAAACCCCTCCCACCCCCCCACCCTCGAGGGCTTCATCCTTCCATATGCACCTGGTGCAGTCTGAAAAACATTCAACTTCAACCCAATTAGGCAAGATACTCACACATTCAACGTTGTTTCTCTTGCAAATGAACATTCGTCATGTTCCCAGAAGTAAAAAAAAATAGAGAGGGAGAAGAAGAAAAAAACAGAGCTGCTCTGAATTACCCATAATAGCACAACACTGTCTCAACAATTAGCAGCCATTCGGCAAGCAGAAAACAGACATGCTATCACTTCATTTTTAATTCAGTTCAGCTACACTCACACAGACAAACTGTTCAAGGAGGAAATCCATCCTTTTGGTGTACTATTAAGTGTTGCTCTTTGTTTTTTTTCCAGGGCCCTTGCAGACATCCTGAGGCAGCAGGGGCCCATCCCCATATCGCAATATGACTGTGAGAACTTTGCAGCGATGAATGGCTCACCCAAAGACAACACGCCAGTCAGAACCTCATCCAAGAACCACTACACCCCTGTTCACACCTCTAAGTCCAACCACGGTAAGAGCTCTTCTTTCTGTCCACACTACACTGCAGCTATAGAGCTTCACAAGCAGCCACTAGTTTATGTGTCATGGCTGTTGGTCAAAAATAGCTTGAAGGTAGATCTCAGCAGTCTAAACGTTTGCCATCTTCCCCAGCGTGTCTTATGTATTGCCTTTGCAGTGTATGTTCATTATGGCTGTGCAAAATTCTGCACTCCCCTCCAAAGAGCTCCCGCTGTGTTCACCCTTTCAGCAGTTTAATCTGGAATGGTGACATCCTGTAATCATCCGATTTGAGTGAAAGGGAAGAGAGTGCGAGGGGCCTGCTGGTGGAGACAGTTACAGACTGGCAAGGAAGTGTAGCCCCGCAGACTCTGATAGGCTGGAGGTAATGACCTCTCACTCCGTCAGCGGGTGAATCAGATATAACACACGCGGCGTGATTTAACCCCGCGAGTCTGAGAAAAAACAGGGAGCCTAAATCGGTAATGCGGCTCCAAGACTGCATGTTAAAAACAGAAGTCCAGGAAGCCAGTCAGTGCTGGCAGGTTCTCAGGCAAAGCAGGTGTTGTCAGTTGGAGGGAGGCTTAGACATTTGGGGACAGGGACGCAGATGGAAAATAATGAGATATTACAAAGGAGTCACTGGAATGGAAAGAAAAAGCAGAAAGCTGTTAAGCCTCAGTGTGCCGGATAGGCAAAGAAATATACAGTGTGAAAAAGTGTCGGTGTTGATTTTGCAGCTGTTAATGCTAGCAGACTTTTTCCTTTAAAAAAACAAAAAAAAAACAAAAACAAATTCTCTCATGGCATGATTTTTTTCTTTAAACCACCCTCACCTTCCATCCATCCATCCCCACCCAATTATTTAAAAGATATGCCACTGTCATGCATATGGCAGTGAAAATGAAGAAACTCAAAATTTGGTGGTTTGAACTTTTAAGACTGGCTGAAGAAATAACATGTCCTTTATTAGTCCTTAAATTACACAAATTACTGAAAATCCAAGTTGATATATAAAAAATGTAAATGTCACAAAGTTGACAACAGGACTGTTGTCCTTATGTGTATTTTACGTAACTCTGGCCCTATTCTCTCCTACACTTTGTAAAATGCTGACTGCTCTTTCATAGATGACACAACAGCAGCAATCTTTGTATAAGATTGTATAATTTGTATAATTGGTTCTCAATTGATATCACCTGGTTAAATAAAGGTCAAATAAATAAATAAATAAGAAACATGTTCATACATACAACCTGAAACCTGATTGCTGGATCTGTTCTCTCTCACTGTCCTCACTTTTTCAATGAGCCCAAACCAGGTGATCATAGTTTCTTTCACACCTACAGACCAGTAATGCCCAGGGCCATTAGTTTACATTATTTTGCTTCTCCATCACTGGGCGTGGTGTTAAGAAACCAACTGTATCTGCACAGCATTGCCAAATGGAAAATCAGAGTCTATATATATAAATATATATAAATGTACATTTTTAAAACTGGGAGGGTCAAATTGACTTTCTGTTGCTTCAGAAAGTTAAGGTTAACAGAGCATTATGTAAAATGAGACTTTCATTGACCTCTGCTGGTGTGTTCTCCCGAAATAGTACATGTTGTTATGGTTGATTTGTGCTGCCGAACAGCAACAATCTTTTTGCATACTTGTCTCAATAATACATTGTGCAAACTCCCAGCTTTGTTTAGGTTTGCAGCCTCTTGTATTTCACATAAACATTGCCTCTTTCTGCCACTTCCACATGTATTATTTCTATCAAATACATGCTGGGAATGTTTTTCTTGAAGCTCAGTGTTTGTTGCAACCATCGTCTGCATTCATTCACTGAGTGTCTCAACCGCTCAGTCACTGTATCAGTCCATTCCTAATGGTCACTGGCCAGTCATGTAGGGGACGTGGCTGATACGCGAACTGCACGTGGCAGGCTACGACCTTCCATGCATTTATACTTAGTAAAGGTCATGCGTCGCTTTATCTGTCTATGTGTCGCTCTGCTTAGCTGCGAGTATTTTGCCTCCCTGCACACAATCACTGCATAGAGAATAAAACTGGGTCCAACTCAGCTCAGTCTACTCTACCCAAACCCCCACACTCCCCACCCCTCCACATCAGGGACCACAGCAGTCCTGACGGGGTTGGACATGAAAGGCAATGACAGCGTGGGCGAAAGCGTGGTTAATGTGTGCATATAAATTGGGAGCTCCGTGGAGCGACAGAGGGAGCCCACTCCCTCGCATAGAAAATGTATGTTCATGTGTACCTAAATGGGCATTTGGCACAGAAACGGGGAGGCAAGCCTCTTAAGGAGAGGGTTCTTGGGCGGAGTTGTTGCTGCTGAGTTTGGCACTTCACATCCAAAGGCTTTTTGAGACACTTAAATCAGGTGGAGGGACCTCATAAAGCGAGTGGTTAAGGGGCCCAAGAGGATCTCATCAACTTATGTCAAGTGTGCGAATAACATCCATTTCTCCTTCAATCCTCAGCATGTAACAGTGTCCAGTCGCTCTCAGCAGTATTCACATTCATACTAAAGTGTTTTTCCTCAGGACCTTTGTTTCGGCTCACTTCTAAAAATACAAGCTGATTTATTTTTTCACGTTTCAGGCTTTGTATGGCGACATGGTACCCTTGGTGCACTGCAAAACTTCCCCACATTTTTGGAACAACATATTCCTTTTAAAAAAAGGGCCTAAAGCAAAAACAGTACAGACAGCATAATATGATACCAGCGCAAAGTGCTGCTATTTTTATTCAACTTCACTCTGCATTGTAGTGGGGCTCAGATCCTCTTTTAGGTTGGGGTGTAAACACAAAGCGCCCCGCAGCCACAACAAGGAGCAGACCTACAAAGGGAGGAGATACCTTTACAGGAGTTTGCCGTTGGTTAAAGTAAATAATAACCGCTTCTCTGAGTAATGCAGTTTGGCCCACAGCTCTCTGCAGATGAAGTAGATTTGTTTACTGCACACCACAGGCAAAGATTTGAATTTTTGTTAGTTTTTGAAAAGTGTTGCTCGGTTTCCTTTCTGACAATTTCTTAATACGCAGAATGATGAAATTTAGTTTTCAGGTAGTGCAGAGAATAGCTGTTTTCTCTGTCTCAGTTTACTCAACAGAAACTAAAAAAATAACATTTACTCCATAGAGTAGTTCTGCACAAAAGAACAGGCAAATTGGATTAAGGGTTATAGAGCCATGTTCACTGCATCACAACTATCAGAATAAGCAGTGACAATGTTGCCCATGTGCAAGTTGAAACGCCTTCAGTCAGTATTTATACATGTCTGAGTTCCTGCAGTGTACAGCACTCGAGGGATTTCAGAAGTCAGTTCATTTTGTTTGTGATGAGCAAACTCTTGAGCTTAAAGGTCAAAATTAGACTGTGGACAATTAGAGGTTGTGATGATAGAATAATATTTCCAGCTCGTTAGCAGCTTTGACATGACCTTCCGATATTTTTAAAGGACCGCGCATTTTGTGAAGCAGCTTCTCTCCATGAGTTACCCAAACCACAAATTTTGCCTAAATAACAAAACACTGATTTAATTACTTTTGCCAACAAGCACTTTTATAATCATATTCAGTAGGCAGTCCTGCCCCATACACTACCACACGCACACACATGTAAAACACCTCCCCGCTCATCCCATAACCTCCCTGCAATTAATCCTTCCCGTGTCTCTCCACTGTGACCTCGCCGGCTCCCCATTGGCCAGATAATCACCACCCCCAGGTCAAAAACAACATTTCTGTGCTGACTGCATCAACCTGTTTAATAGAAGCTTCCTCCTGAGTGCACCTGTGTTAAACCTCCGCATCTGAGAGATCCCACCTCATTGTCCCCTGCCCTAGATCTCATTATTGCCACTTATTATACAGCTGGACCTTTGGCCATTCTGGGTGTACATGTGTGTGTGTGTTTCATGGTGTGAAGGCAGGGATCCATCTGTATCTCTTCCCAGGAGCAGTACATGTTAATTATGGCCCAGTTGTGGATCAGAACTTACTGCACTGCACCATTACTTTCACGAGAGGGCAGGAGCAGGTTTAAAAGAAAAGAAGCTTTAAAAAGGTATTTTTCTAAAGAGGTTTCAGCATCAGACTGAGAGACAGCGCAAGAAGAAAGTATAGAGATGGATTCATGTGATGCAGAGCTCCAGCTGAACAGCCTAACAGAGATGATGTACACATTTCCATGTCCACTTCAGCAGATCGACATCTGATAATGCTGTAGAATCGGCATAGCATGTATATTCCTCTGCCTGGCTGGGTTAAAGCTTAGTCAACCTTGGTTACCAGCCACGGAGTACCACTTCCAGCTCAGATTCATGATATTATTATGTTATTATTCACATTTTTCCACTCGCAGATTCGGCGGTGTGAGTGTCCAGTAAAGAAGTTTGATTAAAAAACGATTTACCATATGAATCCTCAGCAGCCTAAAGCTCTGATGCCATTCATTAATTTCCATGGCACTTCGTTGAGCTGAAAGTCACGATTTTCTTTGTGTCAAGGACGATAAATTCATAATGCGCAGCCTTCCCTCTGTGGGCTCTTCATGCTACCTCACCTTAATGAGCTAGGAATGGGAGCAAGAGAGAAAAAAAAAAAAAGGAGGCTGGCTGCTTTTCAAGGGTCTTTCAGATTCAAGGGTTGTCGCAGTGGGTTGTGCAGTGGCCTACCAATGACAAATGTGACAAAGGAAGACAACAATAGCGTGTGTGTGTGTCACACACAGAATTGGCGGTATGATTGAATGGAAAAAATAACCTCAGCAGAGAGTCTATCTGCAGCCAAAGAAGTGCAGGGAGAGATGTGATTGAGTTCAAAGTGCATTGGTATGTGGGTGGTGGAAACATATTGCTTTTTTGACTTATCTTTATTTTCTGAGGATCATGGCATGGTATTTGCTTGCATGGTTCATATTTCAACCATTACCCCTTCACTGTGCCTGAGGAAATGACACCAGTTTTGATACTCATCATTTCCTAAAAGGTTATGTGATTTTTGATGATTTTCTGCACTTAAAGGCAAATCACAAGCCATACACCGACCATTGATAACAAATTTATTACAAAAGCAAATAAGTACAGTTAAATAATTTTTTATTTTTTATTTAGCAGTAATAACGATTGATAATATTGATGACCTGACATTGCTTTTCTTTTCTCAAAACGTCTTATATTGGACTGACAGTGGTGCAGGGGACTTAGATTTGTGGGCACCTTCTTGTTTTTGTTCAGCGTCCTTATAATTTTTAGAATGCATTATCTCTAAATATTGTTGTCCGGTATATTACTGTCACAAATAATGCACCTTGCTGAATTGTTGTCCCCCAGTGAAAATTAGCACCAGACAACACTACATTTCCCTTCTGCTGCAGAGACCCAAACTCGTCTGTTCTCTCTCTATTCTGTTGACAATTTGATGCCGAAGTGAGTGCAGTTTCCATAGTGCAAATGTGCGTGTTCAGTTCTCATGTTACATAGTTTTTTTTACAGTCAAATAACACGGGCTAGGTCCAGTAATTTCTGAGCTGTTTGTAGGCGTAAACATTATATTTAAGTATTGAAAACTTTTCAAAGTGATACATCCACCCATGTTTTGTATTTGTACAAATTACTTAGTAGATAGCGGAAGGTTTGATCAATATAAAGGCTCGACTACATGCCGCGACTTTTCAAAATAAAAGCCCTCCATTTTCACACAGGGTACTAGGTATACTAGGTTTTTACCTCGAATGGCGTTTCTTTCAGGAGCGGCAAGGGGTCCCAATCAAAGGGGAAATACTGGAATTTCCTGTTAAATCTTATAATGGAATGTTTTTTTTGCCACTTTTCAAACCAGTTTGGTGACACAAGTGTTGCATGCATGCACTACACTAAGCATTTAAAGCACATCTGCGTAATTGTAATTGTAGATAGAGACCCCCCCGCCCCTCTCCAGCTACTGAAAACATAAAGAATTGCATACAGAAAAAAGCATGTTGAATTTAAGCATTTGTGATACAAAATGTGTGTGTTGACTATCAGTTCATTATTGTTCACATAAAAGAAGCTTATTCAGCTGGTTCGGGTGGAGCTCAGCTATGTGAATAAATGTTACTAATCATGAATAGCTCTCTGACACTTAGACTTGTCAAAGTAGAAGTAGTAAAAGGTTGGAGACCTGATATAGTGTAATGGGAGGGAGGTTAGCC
This sequence comes from Embiotoca jacksoni, assembly GCF_022577435.1. Taxonomy (NCBI): domain Eukaryota; kingdom Metazoa; phylum Chordata; class Actinopteri; family Embiotocidae; genus Embiotoca; species Embiotoca jacksoni. The sequence continues at coordinate 11,334,048 of NW_027185341.1, read as the reverse complement.
TCAATCGAAGGAGAGGAAACATGACTCCTAGTAATTGTAAAGTTGTCTTATTCAAATGCTGTATGTTTTTTTAGCTGGCTTACTATTATTTCCACGGGGAGGTTCAGGAATCACCTAGTTTTATTAGACTTCAAGGGTGTGTGTGAACCTGCACATTAGGGCTAAGCTAACTGCTGCCGAATGGTCAGCAGTCTCTTCAACCTGCAGAGCTGTGAGCATGATAAGCCTCATTTGAATACCAGCAGCCAGCTGTGGGTGTAGAGGGTGAGGGGTGAGAAGTTGTTTTAAGGCACCTGACGGAGCTGGAAGGAAAATTAAGTAATGACTAATGTAACACATTGCTTTCGCTGATGAGTAATAAGTAATTCTCAACTCATGAGTCATGTGTAATGAGTCATTGATTGCCATTTTCAAGTAAATAGCAATTTGAACCTCCGACCCAACTGTGGTCAGTAAAGTTTAGTTGTGAACCAAGTAAGTTCAAAAACATATGAAGACGTCATGGTGATTTTGTAAAATAAATCAACAATATAATGGGTAGATGAGTTAAAAATGAAATTATCATTGTTCTAAAGTCTAATGCCTGGGAGAGACTGGCCGTAACAACCACTGCACACACACTCACTCCAAGTGCCACGCTGAGGTTATTGGGTGTCGGACCCTTTTCTGATTGGGAAGTTGTTTTGTCCAATAGCCACTACATGATTAAAAACTACACAGCTTTTCCTTCATGTTTTTGAAAGTTTTATGTAGTTTAGCTGAAATAGAAAAACAACTGTGCCTTAAATTTCTGAAGGGCGTTAAACAAGTGCAGCTGCTTGTCTCCAAGCTGTGTGTGTACCAGAGGATATGCAGTATGAATGAAGCACAACCTTTAAAACATTTTGGCTGGAGTTTGTATGTGACTGAGTCGTTCGTCCCTAATACGGCTCAAAATGACTGCTTATGTTACAGTCTTGATGCTCCTGTCTCATTAAGTTATGTTTTGGATTGGAGGTAATAAATCTTGGGTTATTTGGAGGTGGCATTAATATTGTTTTCGCTTTTCTGAAATGTCACCTACAATTTTGTAATCCCATTTATTTTTTAATTTAGATTGTTTTCTCTTTTCTTTATCTATCTGTCCAATTTATTGTTTTGTTTCTTTGCCCTGAGATGAATTATCTTTTGATTTGGCACCATATAGGTGTAAATAGAATTGGAATTGAAATATGTCTGCACCTCATTGTTATTGTTATTACACTTTTAATATCTAAATGACTGCTTGCTTTCTTGTTAGGCAAAGTTCAAATTAAAAAAAAGGAAAATCGGACTTGATCGGACTTTTGTTGTACCTCCCTAAAGGCTGACATCTTTCAAAACCTACAAATCTAGTGTGGATTTCAGTTATAAAATTTGTCTACAACACGAGGCTTTGATCATCCTGATTTCCGCACTCTGACATCTTCAGGGTTATTTTTCTAGACTTGAAAAAGCTAAAAGACACATTATAAAGCTGGTTTTAGGGCAATAATATAACTACACGTGACAAGCAAATTTGTGACTTATTGTGTTTGGCTGCTTACCTCCATGTGTTTATCTGAGTAACATTTATATAACTGACAAGCTTAAACTTTCTCATGATTCACAAGAAAAAAATAGAAAAGTGTTTTTTGGACCCAACACCCTGAATGGGTATCAGCCTCTTGGTTATAGCTAATGATCATACTGCTTAATCGATCAGAATCCTAACACTGTGTTTATATGTCTGCCTGACTGATTGTATGTGTGCGTGTGTCCCTGTGTGTTCCTACATGAACATGTGTATGTGTCCATGTTCCTGTGTGGTGGCCCTGCATGCCTGCCTCTGTGTGTGACCAGGTCTCCACTATGGAAAGGAGAGCGTCCGGAGCAGTGGTGGCGCTGACCTTCACAACTTCATCTCCTCTGGCTTTGTGACACTGGGTCGAGGCCATCAAAAAGGTAAAGTACCTTTTCTGTCCTTTTTTCTTTTCTTTTCTTTTCTTTTCTTTTCTTTTCTTTTCTTTTCTTTAAAGAGGAGATTAAATTAACTCTTCTTATCTGCCAACATTGTGCTCTATATCTGCTGAATGCTTAAGCGACCCGTGGAATGTTAGACTTGCAACACCGGTAATCAACAACAAGACACTTGGCGGAGGTGAAATGTTTCCAGATTCAATTTCCCTCCCTGTGCAATTCACATGAACTTCTGCCTCTGCATTTTGCAATTAAACACAAGCAAACACATACTTACCTCCGCTGATGGGCAACGGCGGGGCGGAGAAGGTGACTCCGAACTCGCACACACATTCACGAGACACATACAGCCATTAGTCGGGGAGGGGGTCAGCTTTTTTCCATGGTTAATACACTGATTAGTATGCAGCTATGTTGGCCGAGCTCTTGTGATTTATTCCCATCCACTTCAGCTCCAACAAATCAGACCCAGTGTGTGTGAGTGTAACCTTGTGGGGGTAGCGAGGCAACCTCCTTTTCCTGATACTGCTTACGAATGTTTAATTGAATGCTTGTTCTGTTTCGTGGCCGATGACTACTTTCCTAAAAACGACATGATTTAAACATAACATTTCTCTGCTGTGTACTTTAACGTGATTCCACTCTTCGTCTTTGCTATCAAAACCTGCTGATTTCCTGCTCATCATCACAATTACAGCAGCGGATGACCTGCTTTAATAAATAGCAGTTGAGATTTGTGCGTGCTACGCAGACATGTGAAGCTTTTCCACCTACAGAAACGGATCCTCTTTTACTAAATATCATGGCTTTGTTTAAAAGTGCACAAAACTGCAGGGTCCTGGAAGTTTTCTCCTCTCTTAATGAGGAACCATCGTATTTATGTTTACATGAAATTGGCTGTTTTTCTTCTTGCTTTTTGCTTCGTTTGTTTTCATCCCCAGAGGGGGTCCGTTTCACAATGGCATTCATATGCAGATAGAAAAAAACAACACTGAAAACTCAGATATTCTCTGCAGCCACCCCCCCCCCCCCCCCACACACACACACACACTCTCCTCCGCCTCTCTACCAGAGATGAGTAATGAGAAAAAAATTATTAGGTTTTATGAATCCTGATTCTTTTAAATAGATTTTACCATCCATGCAAACATAACAATAGCAGAACTACCGCATCCATGGCTATATATTTGTAAGGACAGCAGCATGGGCTATGGTTTAGCGTTCAACATCTGTGCAGTCAAATCTGTGTTTTTTTTGCTGCGGGTAGGCTTTGATTCCTCTGCTGAAAAAACAAATGAAACGTGACAGATTGAGATCTTGGAAAAGTCTGCTGACGCTAAAAATTCTCAAAAAAAAAATTCTGTGAAGCATGTGCAAGCCTCAGTTCTTTAACAGTAGTTTTCTTTCCAGCATTTGTTTGGATGCCTCATGCCTCGAGGCAGGTATTACTGTGGATTGAAGCCTAAAATAAATGAAACACAGGTCTGAAGTTTGGTTTGGATATTGTTGCTGCTTGGTATTATCTTAAGCATTTCACCAGTGTACAATCACTTCAGGGTGGTGGAGGGAAAGGAACAGTTTAACCGAGCCTCCCCCGCTCTCTCATCATCTCTTACGAGTACTCTTCAAATCCACAAAAGCAGAATGGCTTTTGCGACACAATATAATATTTGACTGCTATCAAAGTGGAAACATTGCTACAATGTACAGGATAGTCAATATTTTTGACAACAGACATTTATGTTTCCAGTTTAATGATTTACAAACTGTCAGAAAATAATTTTATCCGCCACTTGACTCAGCTTTGAATTTATCCAAAATCTGTGGATGGTGATGTGAACTCGCAGTGGTGAGATGAGTCACGTTAAGGTTAACAGCAAGTGAACAGTCCGGCTGAATTTAAATCATACCAGGCTTTATTATCTTTTGAAGAGGTTTGCACAGCTTGGTTTGCTTTGGCATAGAGGAACAAAGCTGGAAAAAAAGAATACAAATACATATTCACTGGTCAGTTGGTGGAATTATTCAGATGTTGAACAGATGTTGTCTTCACTGCTTCATCTCAGTTGTTTTTTAGGATATATGTTTTTTTGCCACAGTAAAAGAACAAGGTTGAGGAGTCATGATGTAGTCCTCTGGCTTGGATAAGCAGGGCGTCTGTTAGAGCTTAATTATACAGGCAAAAAGTGTGTTTGTTTTTTAATTATATGGGAAGTTGTGTGTGTGTGTGTGTGTGTGTGTGTGTGTGTGTGTGTGTGTGTGTGTGTGTGTGTGTGTGTGTGTGTGTGTGTGTGTGTGTGTGTGTGTGTTGCAGCGCAGCCCTTGGGGAGGACAGGTGAGGTCAGAGGGTGTTGCTGAGCATCGGAGCAGCTGGATGCTTCACATCTGTGTGGCAGGATACAAAACAACCATGTGCTAAATGAGATCAGCCATCAGCGCTGGGGAGGGAAGCTGAAATCCAAACTCAGAGAGTAACCCAGTGTAATCCACTTTTTTGGTACACAACCTTACCCTCGGCTTACCCTGTGTAATTCTGCTTCAGTTAGTGGTGGCCCACATTTCACAAAATGCCTTTCAGCAACCGTCAGAGTGGGGCCATGGACTTATGAGGCCACTATTTGAGCCGTGAGGTGGTCCCAGCTGTGGTTAGGCTAAAGCAGGAAAAGCCTTTTGGCTGTGGTTCCAAAAATGGTTAAATGAATAAGTGTGAAGTCACTGTGGACTTTTTGTGAATTAAAGTAGACGAAGATCTTTCCCTGAACTTAACCAAGTGCTGCCGCTGTCAAAACAAAGCCATAAAACAGTTTAACAATGCTGTAGTCACAAGAAAAGATGAGATATTTTGGTGAAAAAAAACGTGCTGCTGTGAAGATCTTACAAACTGGATTCTCGTCTAAATGTAGCAATGTAAAAAAAAAGAAAAGATAATTAATTCCTGTTTTTAATCATTATATGTATTGATAATGTTTTTTTAAATATTTATTCATATTTACAAGAACGTTAGGTGTATGGATATATAAGTGGAAAATTTACATGTGATTTACAAATATGTGAAAACAATGTCTTCTGTGGAATAACAATTATACACTGAAGTCAAATCTATGTTTGTTTTAGGGAACAATGATATTTGAACTGAAAAGATATGTAAGATTTCAGTCATCAAACATTTTAAAACTAAAACTAAATTCCAGTGTACAGCAGCCTCTGCTGTTGGCTGACTGAACTCAATTCAATTCAATTCAATTCAATTCAATTCAATTCAATTCAATTCAATTCAATTCAATTCAATTCAATTTTATTTATATAGCGCCAAATCACAACACAGGTTATTTCATGGCACTTAACACATTAAAGTCCTTACAGCAAGACTTTACAATATTATACAGAGAAACCCAACAATTCAACAATTCCCACATAAGCTAGGAGGGAAAAAACTCCTCTGTAAGGAAGAAAAACCTCCAACAGAAGGAAGAAAAACTCCCTCTTAACAGGAAGAAACCTCCAACAGAACCAGGCTCAGGGGCGGGCAGCCATCTGCCTCGACCGGTTGGGATGAGAGGAGAGCAGAGAGAGAAAAGAACAGCATAGATATACAAGAGAAGAACTGTTGGTGGAGACGACAAGCGCAGGGCAGAGACATGCAGCTCCATGACGGGACATCTGCAAAAGAAAAAACAGAAACTACGTGAGCGAGGGAACTTAATGGAGACAACAGACAATAAGCAAAAACTCATTATCAGTTAGTGCGCCATTGATAACAGTGGAGATCAAGACTCTTTTTCATTCCTTTAATGTATATCACAGTGCTTATATAGTCCACACCAGCTTAGAGACCATTCATATCCCTCTCAGATAGAAAGTTGTGCTACATTTTGTCCCAACAGCCAAACCACCAGCAGAGACAAGCTTTTTGTGTCAGAACATTTCATATCATGCAATTTCACAACTCCTTTCGAAGCTTTCTGCTGCTGTATAGAGTCAGGTGTAGCATGAGGGTGGGTGGCCATCTGTTCCCTGCATGATCTCTGTTTGCTCAACGTCTCGGGTTGATGCACACTAGAAACACTCACGATAAACCTGGTTTTGATATTTTGGAATTTTGATGGAAACACTGATGTTTTTTGTTCTTTTTCCTTCTTTTGGGGAAGATTTAATGACTTACACACACGGGGCTACGTTTATGTGTTGCAACATTCCCCTTTGAAGAGTAAAACATTTATTATTTTGCAGACAAGCTGTGTCTTTTCCCACAGTGACAATCTTTTAGTGCTAAACTTTATATAGCACGCACAGCTGCTTACCTTGCTCCTGTCCCCTCAGCCATCTGTCCAGGTCGATGCACTGCCTCACACATTCCTTTGCTCCTGTGTATTCTTCTCTACTCTTGTCCAAAATAAGAAGGCAGCGAGGTTGAGGCTTCTGTCAAATTGAGCTAAACTAATGAGGATGCTCACTGATCTGTTGTCTGTGTATGTACACTGCTGTCAGATGGGACTGCACTGTTACACCGCCTTGGGTGTAAAAACTGCAGAACTCATTTTGAAGCCTGAGAGTCGCCAGTAATTGTATGAAAGTTCTCTGGAAACATAATCTTAGAAGATAGATAAGAGGGAGCCGGAGCAACTTTGCTTTACGTTGTTTGCCGGCAGTGGTGATGCAACGCTACACCACTTCATCGCTCCTCGCCACCACACGCTGAATGACGTGCAATTGCAGGCTTATATTAATTGACTTTGTCACAGAAGAACTGTGGTGTACTTTTCTATTCACTCACTGTCACAGACCAACACTCTGCACTGTAAATCACTGTCGCACATATTTTCTCTGTACTGGAGTGTGTTTAAAGAGAAAAGCTCAGAGTGCCAGCGTGCAGATTGAGAATCCCTGCCACTGATGGAGCTAGATTACAACAGTAACACCTTGATTGATTGGAATTTGCTGCCTCAGACAGGAGACTGGATTGACAGCCAGCATGGACATTTGATAGTGTCTTAAAAATGCAGCTTGCCAGCTGTTATTGGTTGAATGTGTCCATTTTAATTATTTTTCCATATGTCACTCTTGTTGATATGAAATGCAGCCAAACCACAGCATCCAGAGAAGTGATTACTTTAGACAAAGCCTCTATCCTTTACTTAGCGTGTGCCATACTTCATTACCTTGCTAAGTCCAACTTTTAATTTTGCCGTGCGGAGGAAGTCAAATTGGTTTTCATGGCAGGCAATTATTGTTTTTATGAATATGATTTGTCTGGAATAGTGGATGTGGCGATGTAGCGACAGAATTAGTGGGGAATGTTATCACAGAACCTTTATTTACAATGCCATTTCAGCTCATTAACAAGTGCAAGAGTCACTAATTGGTGTGCTCCTTATGTTGCAAGTTGTACTGTACAGCAGCACTAAGAGTCCGTGGGGACTGTCGAGGGAGAGGTCTTATGGAAATTGATAAGTTTAACACAGCAATCTCCAATGACGCAAATTTTTCCCTTTTTGTTTACCATTTTGTTGAAGTCCATGATGACGGGGTATAAAACGCCCCTCTATGTGTTTCAGTACTTCCCTCTGATTGTGACACAGTCAGCTCCCGTTCCTCCGAATGAATCAGATGCCGTGAAACAAGCCCACAGGCAGCAACATAATTTCCAGACCGTATAATCAACACTCCAGGCTGATGAGGCAGAAGTTGCAAAAGTCCGCCTGTGAAAACCTTCGGTGTTGTTTAAGGTACACAAGACAAACAACCCAAGACAGGAACTGATTCACACGGTGACCACGCTAAAGGTGTAAAATTAGATTTCTGATGCAACATTCACATTTTCCAGTGAATCAAACATTGGAAGTTACTTCCGTCAGCTTTCACTCCAGCTTCAGATGACTTCATGATAGATTATTCATTTCTCCAAGCTCTGAATGAGGCTGTGTATAATTTTCAAGGTGCATCACAGACACTTTCAAAGCTTTTTTATCCTCTTTCGACAGATCTATAACAGTGTGGGTGAGACTTGGTTGCCAAGCGAGCACTAGCACCAGGAAAGAAAAGCAAAACAGCAGCAACAATTTTTATTAACAAAATGTGCCTGTGTATAAGAAATGTGCCACTTAGCTGGTAGAATTCTAACATTCTGCAGCAGCGAACCACCCAGACTGAGCCAGCATTCTTAATACTAATAACCATACTGAAGTTTTTCCAATGAGCCCCATGAAACATCTGGATTCTAATGTGAGGTACAGTAAATGTTAGCTCGTGTGGTGAAAGATTATGTTGCTATTGATGGAGTCATGTCGTGCCTTCAAGGAAGAATTTGGAGAAGTTTACACCTCTTGATTAGTATTCTCCTGACACAAAAAAAGAGAGAAATTTTTAGAAAGTCATGTCATTGAGAAGAGTTAGCTTTATTAGTTTTTATGTGAGACTGGTTATCTGACAGCTCTTTTAGAGTGGATTTTGTGGGAAACAAATGCACACAACAACTTCTTATTGAGGTTGATTGGGGCAGACGAGCCGCTCTAAAACTGGACCAGAGCCCAGGAGGAGTAAGTCAGAACACCTGTGGATGGGAGTGAACTGGACACTTAACTAAAACATAAACAGAGTTCTCTGTAGCGGAGAATCTTTAATCCTGTGGGAAATACTTCGCCTACCACCATGAAGGTCAATGGATAGACAGTGAGTCAAACACAGCTTGTAACTGATACAATGAAATGTGCATTGATTGCCTGAAGGGGGCTGTTTGCGCTGTATGACTAGACTAGTTTGTCATTATTTGTTGTCCATACAGAACTCTGCAGCATGGACAACTGATTCAGCTTGCCCCTTTTTCATATTTACAATGTCAGCAGTCGAGGGACCTGTATGGCGTGATCTGTGATTGTTTGTAGCCTGTTGTTGGAATTCTTTCATCCTTGCAGTGGTTTTAAGTTGTGCTCTATAATTAATAATTATCTTTAATAAGTAGCTCAATTACTGCAGGCTGTTTTTATATCCCATAGACAGGAGGGATGTGTATATGACAGCTTTTTCATCTTTTTCATGTGAATGTAAACCTTTAAAATGATTTTCTGATTTAGTGTTTAGTGTTTTTTTTTTTTCTCCCTTTAAACTGCACCCTTATTGTCAGTTATTCTAGCTGCATATGTTAAACATAGTTGGTGGAATATAGACTGACCTGTTGACTGATTTATATGATGTCGACATTACTGTTATGGCAGAGTTGAACTCAATGCTCACAGGCAGTGTAACCTGTGTCATTGTAAAAGTTGTTCATTATGAAAAACATTAGTGTTTATAAGTGGTGATCAAACTGCTACAGTATGAATGTAAAAGTGCAGGGAAGTACATCTGCCAGTATTTGCTAGCTCATAATTCTAAATGAAGAAACTTACCAGCCATGACTCTCTTGTGTTGTAATCAGATGATGGTACTTTGGGCAGTGAAATCTGGTTTTACACAGAACAACTAATACATGAAGATAAATGATTAATTTAGCAGAAGTTTGGGATTTACTTCATTTTTTTTCCAACAAGCTTTTGCTTTTTTAGACACCAAAACAGAATAGTACAGCCTAGAGTGAGCTTAGTTACTTACAGATAAAACGAGCAATCTATTAAAACAAGATTGCTTTTCCTTGATAGGTTTTTAAGCTTTATTTCAATGTCCTTTCACAGACTTTTTCCAATATGTACCAGGACAGGTTGTACATGATCTTCTGGGCTTATTCACATATTGGAAAATGCCCTTCAAATGCTGTTAAAGTAAAACAATGTCACTGAAATGATATCTCAATATTGGCCCACAACTCATATTGGTCCATATAAATAAAAACATTATGGGCCCTATTTTCATCCACCTAGATGCAGTGCAAATGCTGTGCCAGGGCACAAGTAGGTGTGGCAAACATGTTTGGTATTTTGGTGAACACAAAGTGCAGGTGCAACTCTGGCGCAGCGCAGTGCAGTGGTGAAGTATAGAGGAATGGATAAAAAGGTCTGTCCAAGCTGATTTCAATCAAATCAGCTCCTCTCATTCCCTTTAAATCCACTGTGGTGCAGTGGATTTTCAATTTCTAATGGCTGGAGAAGGAGCAGACCGGCACTGGCATCCAAACTTTACACTGGAGGAAAATGACTTACTTTTCTGAGAGGTTCAGGGTTGTAATCACTGAATTTAGAGTACTACGAGTCAGCCTCTACAGGCTGATGATTGCTTAGGCAGACAAAGCTAATATCTTAAAATGCCTCTTCTCCTAGTATTATACGAAATGTGGCCAAGTGTAGGAAGTTGTTCAATGATAAAGGGTAAAAACCTGCATCTAATAGATGCCAAACACTGGCATTAATTAAATATCAAACAATGAGCGAAGAACACTCATCCTATATATTAAAATCTACAACAATGGTAAAGAGTGAGTGTAAATTACACACACTTAAAGCGCCCTATGCAATTCATTTGTCAACAACACAGATAAAGAACAAGGTGCTCCAAAGCACTAATGTTTTGGTGTTCATAAAAAAACTGCAATGGGAGCTCTGAGTGTGATTCATATACTTTCCAATCAGTAATGATGCCATGCTTAAATTGCTCCCACCTTTTGTCGCCGTGTCCAACTCTGTGGTTTTGCGCAGCTGGCTAGATAACTAAACCAGATGAGTAGATTTTTGAATTGTTAATAAGATGCATAATATAATTGCAATTTATTTGTAGTTACCCTGAGTGCCTTTTATATTTTATGGCTGAGATTGGCTCCTGCTATGGCACGGGTGGAAAAAAAGCGCTTTGCACTGCACAAAAATGTCTAAATCCTAAATCCAAAGGCTTGCAGCTCATTAGCTGTCATTCATTTTGCTAGGGCTTCCTTCTTAAATGTCATTTTTTTCAGTGTTGAACTTTTTAGACAATTGCTGAGCACACGCTTCACAATCGTCTGTATATAAAGACTAATGTAATTTGTCCAGCAGCAATGATGGCTCATTTTGATAAAAAATAGGTTGTAGTTTGTTGTTTATCTTCCCGCTGTTGGATAGAAAAGTTATTTGGGTTTTCACAATATTTAGTTAATGCATTACTGAATTAGAAGGTTCAAAGTTGCCACTTTATTGAAGTTGTGTTTACTGTAGTTTCCTCGTTCTATCAAATGATTGTGTTTGCTGTAACATTATTGTGATAATTACATGAACTTTTTTCTTTTCTCGCTTCATTGACATCTACCCACTGCTTGTTGTCCCAGTCATTGTGCTTATTAGCTCAAGTTTGTCATTGTTATGCTTCACTCACAGGTGTGTGAATTGATCTGGACATAAAGCATCTGTAGCGCAAAATAATCAAACTTTACTTTCTATCTCCTCTCCTCATATAAAGAAAAAAAAAATGAAAACAGCAGCCCTATTCTAATTTCAGCACAGTTATACCACCACTGTAAAATGCATACCGGGGAAACACAAGCATAAAGCCAAATGAATGGAGCTTGTCCAAAAACATTCAGAAATATTTCCTGTGCAGTGAAAAGATGCAAAGTAACAGAATGAATAGTATCCATATAAGCATTTTGCTGACAAGAATATATTTGGATTTAACCTATTTAAACTTACATTTTGAAGATGTGAATGTTAATTTTGCAATGTAATTATGTAACTGTTACATGTAAGTAGCTCCTTCTTACACTGCTGAGCAGGCAGTGAAGCTTTGTAGAGATTTATGTTAAAAAAAGAAAAAGAAAAGCTGCCTGCTGTAAGCAAAAATGATAGAGCAGTGCGATTGAACCAGTGGAATAAAGTTGTAAACACATCAGCTAAACAGTGATTTAAAAATCGCTATAAAGCAGCAGATTCAGCAGATAATTGTCTTTCACATTGGAATTTAACATTATGTTATTACAGAAATATCAGCTATAGCTGCTTTAAAGAAATTTTGTAGCAAGAATATCCATAAAAGGTACAATGTTACATTTTGGAGTCCTGTTCAGTCTATAATAGTTTCTGTTCTTTTGTAATTGCTGCTTTTGTGCTTGAGTATTGTCTTGAGGATTACATTTGATTATAACACATTAAAAAAGGCTGCTGATTTTCATGTAAAACCTAAATTTAGGAGAAACAAAAGAAACATTTTCCTTTTGACTTGAAAACTAGTTCATAAATCAAAATTAAAAAAAGATGTGATTACCCGACTAAAATACAAGTTGCCACAATTACAGCCTCCTTGGCCCGTTGATCACATCATTGTCCTTCAAAAGGAACTTTTACAATTAATATACAATTAATTTATCATCTTAATATATATTTGTGTTTCTTAAGGAGTCCAGGGTTAAATCTTTATGGACGTCACTGTTTACTTTCCCAAAAATAACTTATTTTCTTTCCTTCACCAACACAAATTCTCCTTTAAACACTTTAAAATCAGGTCACAAGTCAAGGAGCCATCTGAACCACAAATCCGTTTTAGGGGGCTGAAAATCCAGCTCTGCTGTTCCCTTTTTGCTCTGTAGCAGTTTTTGATTGACGGCGCTCCCCCATTGAGGCAAAGCGTTTCTGCTCATACAAATTGATGGTCAGGTTCAGGGGAGGTGACACGACTGACCTGCTGGCTAAGCACTCTGCAGAATAACCAATAAGAAGTGCTAATAAGGTCTTGGAGGGAGCAGGACTTGGACCGTGCTGCTCATTATCAGAAAAAGAGATCAAGACTATTTCTGCTACACACAATATGGAGAGATGACCAGATGTCTCCATCTTTGGAGCTTCTTCCTCTGAATATGCAGGATTGTCCGGCACTAGTATACACGTAATGAGCAAAAAGGAGACGTATGCTCCTGGTAAATTTAATGTCTGTACAATTTGGAGTGAACTGTTTGTAAGTTATTAAAGTGTGTATGACATGCCTGTTTTATTATTCACCTTGAACAGAGAGGAGTGAAAAAGAAATTGGTTGGTAACGAGTGACCTGCGGAGCGTTTCAGCGACTCTTTTGGTTTTATGGTCTGTCAGAGCTACCTCTGAAGATGTGCTATCCGACCTTGTCAGGAATCAAATGTGTTTACTGTTGTTCCGAATGGAAGGCTGAGTGAAAATCCGGCTGTCATGTTTAAGTGAGGGTACAGTCACTCCTTGAACACATTAGTATGGTTGCACTTGGTTGTTGGCATGAAAAGTACCTCAAATAGCTAATTAGGTAGTGAGAGATGTTTCATCTTTGGTCACCTTCTCAACTCCACAAATCAAAGCCTGAACAGGATGTGAATGTTCAATCATCAGTTACAGATGTGAAGAGGTTTCTGAAGTCATTCAACCAGCCAATGGCAGTTTTTCTTCATCTTAATCTACATAACTCAGCAGCAATTGTTGGTGTCCTTTAGCCGAGGAATGAATTAACAGTTATCTTTAAGTATTAAGAAATAAATACACACGACAAACACCTTGCAGCATTTTCTAAAATACCACCAGAGAACATATATTTTGAGGTAAGTGAATGACAAGCCACCCTACAATCCCTGACAAGACTTGTGGGTATCCTGAGGAACAATAACACTTCTAGATACACTGCAGTCAATTACAGTGATGTGAGATGTGGGGGCAGACAGAGGAAATGACAGTTGGGAGACAGCTCTCTTATCATTGTCCTTCTGTTGTGGCCACTTTGAAACAAGTGGAGCTATTTGTCTGGCAATGAGGTATGCTTGAGGGGAAGAAAGAGAAGGCTTTTATCTCTTGAGAGAAATGGGAATAAGCATGAAATGTAGTGAAGACGGAATATCTGAGTGGCTTAAGGCGAGCAAGCAAAAAAAAGAAAAGGGATTTTGAGAACAGGAGTTTGGCAGGTAAAATGGCAGCAGAGGAGATAGAGAGTTCTTGCAGGCAGGTAGTCGGGGGACAATGGGCTGACAGGGCTGCTGTGATGTTTGCTCGGGCACGGTAGTGTACTCTTAATGTGCAGCATCAATCAAAATGCAGCCCACCGCACAGCATGGCAACTTTTATCGCCACTCATTAAAGTAAGTGCAGATATTTTATGCATCAGTAGGAATGCAAGGACTTTTTCATGCTAATTTCCCTCCTTTAGATTCGTTATTCATCATCTTTGATCAACTGGGTCCTGTACACAAATAAAGTGGAGTGGAGGCTTTGCGCCTGACGAATCTGGAATCCACCATGTGCTGAAGCATCACATCTGTGGATTGCCTCCGTTGCTGAAGTTTATTTAGCAAGCTCAGGAGTTTTATTTATGCTTAATGAAACTATATTATTTTAAACCCTCCTTCAGTTATTTAACAAGACTTTTCTTTTGAGTCAAATTAAAGCGGGGTAACAATAACTTATTTTTACAAGGGAGTATTTATCATCCGTTAAAGTGGAGAGCAAACAGAGTGTAGGAATCTGCCCTCCAACTTTTCCCCCTGGAGCATTTCCCTGATAAAAAGAACCTTTAAACAATTTTAAATCCACACCTTCTTTGCCTCCTGCTTCATCACCTTCACTCTCACTTGTACATGTCCGTGCAAGACTAAAAGGATGACTTCAACTGCCGTGGTCTGCTGTGATAGAAAATGAACTTGTGAACTTCACCTCAAATATCAGGCCCTGTGGACAACTCTGCCTCCCTCATGAACATGTTAGCAGATGAAAGGAGGTTGCCATTAGCTGCTGAATTGTGTTTGGGTCTCATCCCAGTCTTTGAATTTCAAGCTTCTCTACACTGGGGGTTTTCCTTCCTCTTCTGCTCCAAGGCAGAAGCGATGGGAATTGAATCCATGTAGTTTTAATTGATTTTTTTTATGACGGAACGTGAGCAAGGAACAACCTCTCTCATTAGAGACATGGGCGCAGATCTGAGTGCTGTTAATCCACTGTTAAAAGGACAGTGTCGAGCCTTTGAATCAAACGGTCTTTGTCTTTCAAACTCCCTCTTTAAGTCTTGACTACATTTATTAAACACACAGCAGCATTTGTTTGGGTTTTTGTTGGCTCTGAATACCTCTAACCTGTTTATCAGCTGCTGTCGCATCCCACCGGCTCAGAATCGAACATAGCAAGCGTAAAGGCAGCTAAGCCGAGAACAGGAGGGATAACATGTGTTACGTGTGCAACAGCTAAGCTCTCAGCACCCAGGGTACCAAATATTTGGCAACAGAAGCACCAAAAACAGCTGGCCCAAGGTGTTTGTCAGATTGAAAAGCATGACTGTATATATGGAACAACCATGTCTTTCACATCATGTCTTTTGGTGATCAAACAGCAGTTGTAAATACTCATGCTCAGGCCATCTTAAGGATACTTCTACACGTATTTTAGTTAAGCCTGGTAAAAGACAGATCTAGGCTCTGCCGCGTTGACCTCAAGCAGCTTTATACCCACCTCCCTACAAGGCAAACTCCCTCTCTCATCTGTAATCTATTATTCATAACCAAGCGGCAGAAACGGAGACTAGGAAAGGCACATAACTTGATCGCTTCTTCTTCCATCCACCCCCACCTCCCTATTACTATTATCCAGAGGCCATTGTGTGGGGAAACAAATGCAGTGATTGCCTTTTGTTTTATAGTAGGGGGGGAATTTGGTATTCTGTGCAGAATTTGAATGTAGACTTACCATTCAGAGCACATAAGCTACAACTGCCAGTTGCATTGTGCAAATAATGATGCATGAGAGGGATCAAATTAAAATGTATTAGCTCAGGGTTGGTGTCCATCTCCAAATCTATTTCCAGCAGATGAAAAATTGAAAAGGCAAAGGGGAGCACATGTTTCTAGTTTGGTGATAATTTGCTGTCATTCTTTTTTTTTTTTTTTTTTTTTTTTTTTTCTAATTCCAAGAAAAAAAAAATGTTTGTCTGCTGAGGCAGAGGTAGTAAATTGATTACAGCACTTACGTTACTAGATGCACAAATGCTTTATTTGGATCCATTAATTTATAACAACCATAATTGCTACCTGATGGACTCAAACCCTCACCTCACCGACCTTAAGGGACCAGCTTTTTGCCCCCCAATTAAGCTATTTTTATCCCACAATTTTAGTAATACATATGCATATTGACATATTTACATGTAAATACACCAAGACCCAGCAGTCTAAGTCTTAGAGTCTGAGAGGCTGATAAATGACTCCTGTTGTTGTGATAATCAGTAATCATTATCAGTTTGCAGTGGGCAATTGTTTACTGAGCACCTTAAACAATTTGCTAATTTTGCATTCACAGAAGATAAACCATTATGAGGCACCTTTGGCTTGTTAAGATCAGCAAATTAGGGCAGTGATGATACAATTCGCTGAACTGGGTCGACCAAAATTACCTTTTTATTATCTCTGCAATGTATTTAACAACGAGATGAGTTTCCGTGCCTCTTCATAAAGCAGGTGGTGTTTTCCCGGGCATCCATTTCACGCCATTGTTCACGCAACACACAAGCTAGAGGGACAAGGGATCAACACCCTGTCAAGCTTGGCATTAGGCTCCATTTTGAAAAAAATCACACAAGACGTGAGAGACTTGACATGCTGAGAGGAGCTCTGTTGGGCTGATAAAGCTACCCCATGAGCTGTTTGTTGAAGACAGAGAGAGTGCAGCCGTGTCTACATCTCATAGCTGTCACTGACTCCATCCCATTAGCTGGACAGCATTCCTGGTCATCTCCAATGAGAACGGCCAATTTGCCTACATTTTGTAGGTTCTGTGAGCTTTTCACATGGTGGGTGCTTGAATTGTGGCATATGGAGGCTATAGGTATTACATTTTCTAGTCCAGACTGGAGAAGAATAGACAGCGGGGCTGAGGTATTATAATTGAAAGGTCCCTTCAATCGAAATAAATAATGAAGTTTCCCCAGAGGCCATTAGGGGTTGGGGAAGGGAGTGTGGTGGATGGAGGAAGGTGTACCCACATTTATCGAGTCAGCCTGTTAACCCCCTGCAGAGCGAGACATGGAGGGAATATGACGCGGGTGTGAAAACACAGGAGGGGGAGTCACTCACACTGCTTTATTATAAATCAACAGGTCTATGCATGACGTAACTGTTATCTGAGGTGTGGGTTACTAATTTCAATTAAAGGACCATACCTGCAGTTTTACATGTTATAACCCATGTACATCCACTGCATGCCTAACATGACTGCTTACCATTTTGCAAAACGTTGTTAGTTGACATATTTTCAAAATGTATTATTTAAAATTTGAGTGTATTTTTCCAAACATTTCAGACAACAATTTGTTTACATATATCAAAATAAATATGAAATAGTATTAAAATGTAAAACCAATGGAAATGGTACCAGGCACTTATTGTTCACTGGAATGAATTCCACAAGTCAAGCAAAGTTTCAAAAGCACAATCATTGATTTTGAATTGAATTGAAACAAATAGCCACCACTTCAGACAGTCGTTAGTTTTCATCTGTTTTCTGCCATCCAGACCATACTATTTAACCTTGCTTAAGTTATTAATACCATTACAGTGAATGTAATGTACACACTAAATGATTTTTTTTTTTTTCAGATAAATGAACGTGCCTATTTTATAAGCAACATAATGGAAAATAATGCTTGCGATAGTATTTCATGTGTTTTCATTTAATATCCTGCAATACAAATGTGTTAGAGGACTGTTTTCACTGTGGCAGGTTTTACAACTTTCAGACTTCTCCTAAATAAATGTAAAAAAGTGCTACAGCCAGTGGTTTATAATTATTGCAGACTTGATGTTCACTGTAATGAATTATGGAAGTCAAGCAAAGTTCAAAAGCTTGATAATTGCTTTCCATACTATACAGAAAGGAGGCCAATGGTGTCTATTAATTTTGAGACACACAATGTGAGGATCAAGCATTGTGGTTGTTAGGCACATGATAATTTCCTGGTATTCACAGACGACTTTTTAAATAATCAATGTCTGACTAAGTTAGATACATTAAAACCAGTGGCATCAATAGTCATGGTTTCCGTTAATCTTTTCATGGTATCAAAATTTACCAGCGAACTCATACTTGCTGTTCATGGGTGGATTACAAACTGAAATGAACAGAGATCAATGGATGCCTGAAAAGATTAAAATAAAGTAGATCCATACATCGGCACTGCACAGCTTACATTATATTTGAAAATGGTCATTCAGACTATAATGTATGTATGATTTGCAATTAAAAAGCTAAAATTTGTTAATTTCACATCAGATAGCCTGTTCTATGCAACATATTTGGATTTAGAAATACATTTTCAAGAGATTGATTTTGAGGAGGTTGGTAAACAAAAATATATTTTCGTTACCTAAACTTCTTCTTTTCTGGTTAAAGACGTTTTCCCTCAGAATTGAATTTTGTTGCGGTGGGACAGCCTCTGCACTGGTATTTACTTAAATTGACATTAAACCCAAGGACACCTATCCTCTAGAAATGTCATCGGGGGTTACGACACACATAAAGCTGTGTGACCCAACCCGTCTGTTGTCTGTTAGACATATCTGTGGGCTACATGAATAGAAATTATAATTATAAATGTCATTACAGATTTTTAGTTGTTGTCAAAGCGGAATCAAAGACAATGTGATGCCTGATATCTTCGATTTAACATCATGACCGGTCTGCTATCTCAAATTTAAAATGAATAGCAATCTGTAGCCTGTATGTAGTCCACGGTACTTTGTGGCAGAGGAGGCACATCATCAAGATACAGTATAAGCAAACTTGTCTTCTCCCTAAACTATCCCTGCTCCTCCCTGCTATGCCAGTCACATGTCACTGTCTATAGTCTATGCACATAGTAACCGGCATACCCTTCAAGCGCTTTCAAATCAGGCAAAATTAGCCGCATGCTTCCGCTTCTGACTGATATGAGCTTTTCAATCCTCTTCCCCAACTGAGTGGAGGAGTTTTCTGTGTCTTAATTACCTTACATTTGGCACAGTGCACTGCAGAGCTAGCGGGGGCCGCTGGGAGATAGGGACTCAGCTGAGACACTCAAACAGCGGTTGGTGACAGAAGCCAGGGGAGGACGCAGTGGAGAAAAGGCTCCCAGCTAGCATGCCTGGGATGACAGGAGCGGTTGGTGGAGGGGGCCAGAGATCCCCGACGAGGAGCAGAAGAAAGAAGAAGAGCTAGCTCAAGGGAGAATACCTCTCAGGCACATATGGCAGAATTGAAACATCCATATGCTGGCACAAAACAGAAGATATTCAGTGTTTCTCTCTGTCTCTCATCCTTTGGAGATATTGTATACTGGCGCATATGTTTTATTTTGTACACAACACAAAATCCCGAAAGAAATGCTGACAGTTGTAAAGGAATGTTTCAGAAACACCACACAACAACGTCATGGCCGGTACATGGTTGGAGCTAAGGAATATATAGTAGTCTATGACAGAACAGCAAGAGGGATGTTTGTATTATATTAAAGCTGCATGAAATTTCATTTTTGCTAAAAAATCAATATATTTATCCTCGTTGTTTTGACTTTTGAACTTGGCAAACTTGTCATTAGAAATTTGAAATGACTCCTCTACATTAAGATAGATAGATAGATAGATAGATAGATAGATAGATAGATAGATAGATAGATAGATAGATAGATAGATAGATAGATAGATAGATAGATAGATAGATAGATAGATAGATAGATAGATAGATAGATAGTTAGAAAGTCAAATTAAAAAATTTCCCCTTGGGGATTAATAAAGTAAATACCTACCTACCTTATTAATCCCACAAGGGAAATGTTTTTCGCTACAGCAGCATTATAGGTACAGGAAAGCAATAAAACAACAGTAAAATAGTAAATATAAAAATGCACAGTATATACAATAAATAGAATAAAATAAAATAGAATAATTAAATTAAATTAAAACTAACTAAACAATAGTGCAAAGATTTACAAACAAGAAAACAGACAACCAATGGTGTTATTGCTGTGTGATGGATTTTACCAGAGGTGAGTTATTGTACAGTCTTATTGCGGTCGGCAGGAATGATCTCCTGTATCTGTCCTTGTGACAGCGGAGCTGGAGGAGTCTTTTGGAGAAAGTGTTCCTCTGTCCCTGCAGCAGGTGGTGGAGAGGGTGGACAGGATTATCCAATATGGATAATAGTTTCCTCAGCGTCCTCCTCTCCACCACCTTTTCCAGGCTGTCCAGTTTGCAGCCAGTGATGGAGCTGGCCTTCTTAACCAGTTGTTAAGTCTGTTGGTGTCACCGGCTCCAATGCTGCTCCCCCAGCAGACCCCAGCGAAGTACAAAGCACTGGCCACAACAGACTGGTAGAACATCTCCAACATCTTGCTGCACACATTGAAGGATCGAAGTTTCCTCAAGAAAAAGAGACGACTCATCCCCTTCTTGTAGACAGCGTTGATGTTGGTCTTCCAGTTCAGTCTGTTGTCATGGAGACACCAGGTACTTGTACTCCTCAACCATGTCCACCTCCTCTCCCAGAACTCTCAGCGGTTGTGGAGCCGTCGTCTTCCTCCTGAAATCGACCACCATCTCTCTGGTCTTGGCCACGTTCAGAAGGAGGTGATTTCTACCAGCCCACTCCACAAAGTCCTCCACTACTGCCCTGTACTCGTCCTCCCGTCCCAACCAAACCTTACAAGTGTGTTCTCCAGGGCAGGGGAAAGGTTGGTACCCTTATCCAGGTATGACAATTTATTTGGCGCAATAGCCTGGTGGTTTAGTATTAGAAACAGTTAATCATATCACCCCAATTCCAACAGCCATACAGAATGTTTACCAACTGTTGATTAAAGCACTTGATAGAGTAGTATGTACGCTCGTCTCTGACTGTACATTGCTCTCTGCGTTCTGCGATTCAAATGATGGAGTGCTGACATCACAGGACATTGACGTTTGTTATTACATCAGCTAAAAGAAGCAGCTCACGGCAGCTAGAACAATGACTCAGCAAATGTTGAAACACCATACAAACGATAAGATGTGTAATGTCAATTAGTGTGAACATTGGCAAGCAAGACTTTCTAGCGCACTCATCAAATTTAGTACCATAAAGGTTCCTGAAATGTTAAAAGAAAAATTCTATAGCAGCCCAATAGTGGTTTACCATCTTTACTTTTATGCATTATGCAGCAATAGCTGTAGTATCACCATATTTATTTTACTCACCTTCAAAACGAACATGCTTTGGCTGTTAAATTGCTACAGGATTGCATCCATCAACATTGGACCGTTCACAGTTGCGAGAATTAAACATATTTCCTGTTGCTGGTGTTGAGACACCTCAAGCCTCTAATCACTTAAGAGCACTTAGGTGTTATTTTAAAGTATTCAGAGTATTTACAATTAAGAAATCCTCCATTCAATTTAATTACCTCATTTAGGTAGAAACTTGAAATAAAAGACTACTTTGCACGTTTTATGCCCAAGTAGTTTCCAGCCAGTGTTTTCTCAGTCAGTTGATTGTGGAAAAAGCACAAAAGGACCCTGCAGAGAGAGATGACTCCGGCAGCCGCAGGCGATGAACCGTAAAGGCTGACAGCGAGGCACTCAAGGTTTTCGTGTGAAAAACCTGTTCCAGTATCCAAGCTACAAACACTCTGCTACCCAAGCCTGTGTTTGCTGGCTCAGTCTTTTAAGTAGAATAGTCAGCTGATTGAGGGTAAACCATGCAGCAGCAACATGGCACTGATGGGAGATGTTGTGACACTGCAAAGCACGGTTGTCCACATAAATATGTGGATTCGTGTTGGATTTCAAAGAAGTGTTCTTGATCATGTCCGCTCGGCATCATCACAGAGGATGTTGTTCCCCTGATAATACACGGTCCGCTGAGGCTTTACGTTGTTGCCTAATGTGTACAGTTTCCACCCTTTTTAAACCAAACAAAGTAGATCTGCCTCCAGTTCAATTGTGCTCCCTTCCCTAAACTGCCTCTATTCCCTTGATCCATCTACTCAGAGCATTGTCTCTGCCAGCCTGACCAGCACCATCAATATTGCATCAGGTTCAGTCCAAACAGCCCAGAACTCTTTTTGCAGTGCATCTGGGGAGAGGTAATCAAATTCAAGTCTGTCTTCTTTCCCAAGGCGAAGCAAATCACATGTCGGCTGATCTCACATTATAGCTTTATTTTTTACATAAGAGGAGAGAAGAATTCAGACAGTGCCAAGAGGTGAGGTCTTGAAATGATACAGGCCAAATGTGACTTGTTACATTATTAATCGCCTCAAATACTAATTAGTAATCCTGGTAATTAGAATTTGGTCCTTTCATCACCCAGAATCGACTGTTCTAAGAAGGTTAAATGTTTACAAGAGAGTGAGTCAATATTTGCTCGCAGGAAGTTAAATTGAAGTATCACAAGGATTACTCCTGAGTGCTCAAACCCACCTGAGCAGCACGGGGAATTCACAGCGTCCAGCTCATGTCCTTAGGAACCCAGTTGGACAAGATTTTGGCCCAAACTCCATCGGACTTTTCATTGTTGCCTCCTCCATCTCTCTCCTGACCACAGTGGTCTGTCTGGCAGACACAGCAATCTAGGGAAGCATGAAGATATTTAATTAAACCAGGAGGAATCAGCCATGCAGCTGCCACAATGCCCCATGGGAAATCTAGTAAAAAATGGAAAGTGTTTCCAGTGGATGATATCTACAGCGCTGGCGGCTCATTGGCATAAAATATTTTAGCTAGCTCATAGCCTTTTGGCTATAACTGATTTTGCAGACTCCGGTAGCTTTATGGTTATGCTGACGTTATACTGGCGTTGCTTTTAATTAATGTCCTGAAAGGTGACATCAAAATCCACAATTTTAATTGTTGTGACATCGAATGGGATTCATGCCGAGTTAGGGTCACGTGAAAGACTTTGCGTCTGAATTGGTAGTTTTAGCTGAGCCAACTAAGGAAAGCGACCAGCCAAGGGCATGGCCTACTTCTGAGGGCATGTAGCTGAGCTGGCTAACGATTTTATCCAATGCAATAACCTCTGGGCTGCCATCTTGGCCTTTATTTTTAGAACACTAATTAAGGAAATGTCATTTTTCCAATCCACTCACAAAAAAATGTATCTACTCAATTTCATAGCTCACACATTTGCATGGTAGTAGATTTAAGGGATATATATATATATATATATATAAACAGGTCCTATGTAAGTGTTCTTTGAAGTAACTCCCCCCTAATCATTTAATAGGGCATCACTAATGTACTCTAATTTGTTCTAATTTAATTTGACTCTGCAGTTTGACTTGAGCAGATGCATTTGTGCAAAGAAAAACTATCTCTTGTTTTATCCAAGAAAATTTAGGCATCAGCGTCAGAATGGGTTGCAATAATTTGCACATTTGAGTGACTATTCAGATTGAAAATCTCCATATAGGATATCAAACTCTGAAAAGGCACTCTTTATGAAGAGTTTTAAAGCTGTAAAAACAACTTTAATAAGGGTTAATGAGTAATTAACTTACTTATAGAATCACTTATAAGACATTATAGCTCTATAACATGTAATATTCATGACTAAATAATCAAAAATCAAAGTGACACATTTTTTGAATAATTACGATGTTTTCAACAAAAAAAGAAGCTATCGAAAATGTTGCTCAATTCTGACTGACGCACTGAAATATGTAACATCAACATGTAACATTTCTAACTGGACCCATCTAGTTTAAAGCAGTGACACTCAATAAAGAAATGACAAAACAAACAAATTCAGCGTCTTTCATATATTATTTTCTACGTGAACGTACTAATATAACCTTCTTATATTATTGTGTTAGAAAGTAACAAACAAAAGACTTGACTATTAACTCAGTAGTAAGAGACACTTCATAAAACAGAAGTTGCTCTAATTAATGACATACAACAGATTTATAAAGTAAATTATTTATTTTTCATGAATAAATCCATTCATTACAACTTACAAAGCATTCATAATAGGTGACAATTTAGAAAGTGTTGAGAACTTGTTTGTTAATGACACAAATTAAATAAAAATGAGTTTAAAATTTTGATATATGTTTAAGAGTGTGCTGGCTTTACACAGCAGGCTGTGCATCGGCCAAGCAGCCTAAAATCTTTCAGTCATGGGAGTGAAACAGGCCAGTGTCAGTTGATGTCACCTCATACAGAGGGTTCATCTCACCGTTTGTCACTGTTTCTGTTCTGCTCATTGTTTGCAGAGGCTAGTCAAGGTCAGCACAGACATATTCCTCCCAAAATACTTCTGACAGGTAACATAATGACTTCCAGGTGACAGCATTTGAGTGATACTTCTAAAAGTCCTCCAGCCTGTTTCATAAATAGCCCGACTGCTGTCTGTCCTTCATGACTTCCTTCCCCTGACAGGCTGATTGATAGAAATGTGCATAATCCATTATTTTGGCCCATTGATTGAGCCCTGCAATCAAAGATCAGTGTTGTGGCAGAGGTAACTGGACCCTCCTATGAGACGGCTCTGTCACGCAGGCGCAAGCAGGGGTGTCAGACACAGGCCTACTAATCACCCTATGCTGTGAGTAATGGCTATGAAAGCAATCACAGTAGAAATGCATCATCTCTGCAGACCCCCGATCTATCAACCTGACGCGCTCTCATTTGACTGAAACGCATGCCAATGTGAAATATGAAGCTTTGTCAAAGGCAGAGGGAGCGCATTGGTTTCAGAGCTTCAGAATGTAATAATTAAATAGACCCATAAAGACCCATTGTATTTCATCTATTGACATGTACGTGTTGTGCATTTCTGAAGCGGTTCCTTGGGTAAACATTTCATGCTTTGCTCCGCTGCATAATTACAATGCTTCAACAGTTTATACACTTACAATACTCCATACTAACAGTCATTTTCCACTTCAGCCATCTTTCAATTTGTTTCCCCACATGATATCAACTGAGTAATGGTGAAAGGAGAGAGAAATATCTGGCTTGGACACCACCAAATAACTATTTGTCGGGAAGGAACAAAAGTCAGATCTTTTTGACAGTTTGCTTTATCAACGGGAGAGAGAGAGTCCCTGATTTTTTGTTTTTTAAACCTGCTTGTGTTACAGGTTTTGGTTGTGGAGATGTGATTTTACACAGTGGGGAACTACAACCACAGGAGTCCTGGGTCCCATCACCTTGCAATCTGCAGGCTGGCCTCTTCTGTCCCTCGTCTCCAAAATACCTATACGCAGCATGTTGTTAGTCTCAACAAGTGTCCAAAATATTTGCACATGGAGCCCCACTTTTGCCAGACGAGGAAACTAAAGCTAGTCGGCGACCTCAAGGCAGAGTTGGAATGAAAAGAACACACAGGAAGACTTTATTTCAACGAGTGCTAATGTGCCAGTTTAACAAAGCAACATGACCAACAATGTCAAATGGTGTCTTTCACTCAAATTCAGAAGATGATTTATGTTTAGGACATCTAACAAATGCAATATTTGTCCTTTTAAAACAAATTGCAGCTGCATCTCTGGAAATGAATAGTATGGATTTTCTTCTCAGCCTATTCTGGTTTTCTCTCAGTGAGGGTTATTACTTAATTAGATGGGAGGAAGGCTCTGTCAGATATCTCCCCTGCCTCAGACTGAGCCTCGCCTTACCTCAGCCACTCATGTCGAATACTGATCGCTTGGCAGACGCTTTATCCAATTACCTGACATCAAATCTGAAACAATACACGAGTACATGAGTACATAACCACAAAGCCTGTTTCTACTATATTTTCCGCCTGTGTTGTTGTTGGCTGAGTCACTGTTTTTCAAGATTAGATGGAATTTTAATCTTCAAGTTTTACAGCTTATTAGAGAATACAGCAAACTTTATTTGAATTGAAATGGCATTATGATTAAAACTAAATATTGTACAAAGGAAGGATTCCCACTGCATTACATTACATTTCAATGCTCATGATGTCCTGATTGTGTGCTGGCAGAATTAACAGAATTTTACAGTCTTTAAAGCTTTATCCCAGGAAAAAAAAAAAAATCTAATTAAAACAAAAGTTTTTTGTCGTTCATAACTTTTATCACGTTATCTGTGTAAAATAAATTCAAGTTTTTATAGAAACTATAGTGCCTATAATAACCCACTGAGGAGTTTCTATGTCAAGTTCAAGCTGAGTTCTGGTCTTACCAAACCATAGAAGCTTCTTCCTGCTGACTTCAGAGAGTCTTACGTATCATCTTTCAAACTACGTACAGCTGACATATGGTGAGCATTTTGAAAAGTGGCTTTGCCTTTGCTCCCCTCCCTTAAATCCAAGTCTGGTGAAGCACCAGATTCAGCTGCTGCTGTCTGAACAGTCTCTTCAACCGGAGCCTCTGGAGCTAGGAACTCTCACAGTTCTCACAGGTCTCTTAGTGTTCCTTCTTACAAGCCACAAAGAGACGTTCAGTGCTTTTCAGTGGCTTCAACAGTGATACCTTATGTGTGTCCTACTTATTAAAACTTGTATTTGGTTTTAAACTTTCTAGTTTGAGATTTTGTTTTTCTCGGACTTGAAAGGACCTTTTTTAGTTGATTAATTTAAAATGCCAGCATACAGCCATGCTCACACATCTGTGAGTCTGCATTTAACCTGCTTTTCCACAGCAGCAACTTAATGACATGTAACCTGGAGCTTCCCATAACCCTAACCTCACAAGAACTTGGAGAGATAGTTGGTTCTGCTTTGCTTTTCCACTGTATTTCACTATTCAAATTGGGAAGGATTAGATGTTTGTCAGTCTCACTGTCCTCACTGATGAGCACACGGAGGTGAAATGGTGGTCACTGTTATGGTGTGTTTGTTGTCTAGAAACCAGCCGTACAATATCTAATGTCTGTCACTGAGTGAGTGAGTGAGTGAGTGAGTGAGTGAGTGAGTGTGAATGACTGACTGACTGATTCAACAACTGAATGCAGTGTTACTGACGCTTCAAATTAAAATTCCTCTATAGCATTTGATACACAGTCCAGCCATCGGTTTTGACCTAGTCGTGCTGTAACTGAAATGTGATGACTTGTGTTTGACAAATCATAAGCAACAGCCTTCTGAGCACCAAGCCCTTCTCCCAAGGGGGTAGGGAAATGCTAGAAATACCTGGAATTCATTTTTGTACGACCTGCAGCACACCGGGGCTTAAGATAAATCACAATGTTGACATGCTAATAGGCTGTTTAGCAGGTACAATGTTTGCCAAGCTCTCAACGTATCTGCCTCAATATGCTGGTTTGGGCAGATGGTAGCCCACCTGAGTATAGCTCTGTCAGAGGTGTCTTCCTATTAAAGGGAAGTTTTACCTCCCCACTGTCAACAGATGCTTTTTCACATGGGAATCACAGCAGTCCAGCCAATAGATGTTGAAATAATTCATTCATAACCAGCAGTGTCAGCGACATGGTGGTGCTACGATGAGCTGGGAAACAACCGAAGTCATTAAGGTACATTATCCGGGTATCATGGATAACTGTACCAAGTTTTGTACCAATCCAAGAAGTACATTCTGCATTTCACAGAAAAACTGGAAACATTCATACGAAGGTTAAAATCAGGGAATCACTGAGGTCAGAAGATTTTTTTTCATATTTCTGACTTTGCCATCAGTACAGTTTGCTGCTGACATGGATAAAAAGCCACAATACTTCGACGTTATTACATCTAAATGGGGGTGAGTGCTTCTGTAGGAACTGCATATGGTGTGGTGTGTTTTAATTGTAAAGAAAAAAATCTCCTAAAGAGAAAAGGATTTACTTCCTTGTGAGATCCAATCATGATAATGTTAAAATGCCTTCATATGGCCATAAATCTCTTCCCAAGCTACCACACCTAGCTCCCTCCAGTCTGATATGCCAGGCCACGAAATTAATCACTATTGCTGTGATCAGTGCAGCTGATGTGACCAGTGGCACTTTTCTGAAATGTTAATAAAGCCATATTGAATGGTACACTATTCTCTGCAGGAAGTCCATCGCCTGTGGCTGCTCACTAAATCTCAATGACTTCATTAACTCATTACCATGAGTCTCGGTGCGCAGTGCTAACAGCAATTAAAACACGACAGAGAAGAGCGGTGTCCTTGGGCCACTCTTCAGCTCGCAAGACTGCTACGCTTTACTTGATTTAGCAGGATGATTGACATATCAATAGGTGCCTTGGTGGATTAAATGGCCTCAGTCAATATTCAGATTTGTCTCACTCACACCTCATGCCTGAAGCCAAATGTGCACGCCTTGTCAAGTGCTGTCTGCTTGTGCGCTTCAGGCTGCTGTTGAAGCAGGATATACGCTCGCAAGATGAGACACCTGTGACGGTTTTGTTTGAATTTTTAATGGTGAAAACAAAATGGACTTTTTAATTTATGGTCACTAAGAAATAATTAAAAGCCAAACAAAGTGTTCGAAAAAAATCCTGGAGGGCATGAAAGGTGACCAATACGTTCTCCCAGTACAGAGAAGACTGGTTAATATTCATTCAAATCTTTTGTCATTTTATTCTTTATTCAACCAGGAGGCCAGAGGAGACAGAAAAATTGCAACTTTCAATGAATATGTCAGGGCTTTAATTCAACTCTCTCCTCTGTCTTTTGTAGAAACACATTTCTATTCATGAAGCCAATCCTCCGTAGTCATGACACTGCATACTTATGTTTCCTTTGTAGAACTCCAGCAAAATGGTAATTAAATTGCAACAGTGGGCTTCTGTCCCTTATGCAGACTTAAAGAAGCCTTTATCTTAGCAAATGACTGACAGTTGATTATGAAAAACCCAGCATTTCTTTTTTTTTTTTTTTTTTTCTCCTGCGTGAAGGCAGTCCACCCACACCTTCGCTTTTGTGTGCGCTATTGTTATGGCTCCATTGTTAATGAGTTTAGAATTAACCGACCGTAATGACTGGAGACTGGAGCCCCTGCTGAGCCTGATTGTACCGTTGAATGGGAAGCTGGAGGAGTAATGTATGGATGGAGGTGCACACACTGTGCGCAGGTAACTGTGTCTACCGCTGGCTCACTGGTTAGAATACAATCGCTGCTAGAACACTGGTTTTAGGAAGTCTGTGCATCAGCGCTCGTCGCTGCTGTAAAACCTGACGTCATGTGTCATCTGGTGGCCATTCATCTACTTCAGGGTATTGGTATTTTTTTTATATCAGGCAGGCATAAGGACATTAGACACTGTCCAATCTAATTCATTACACTCTGAATTAGGGCTAGTAGTTCATTCACAGACATTTTCCTGGCACTCAAACATTATAGACGTGAGAGTAGACCGACAATTTCTTTCCTTGTTGTGTTAGCGATTCAGTAACGAATGGAAGAGGAAGTGATTACAGATAACATTTACATACAACTGATTTCGTTCACAAGCGAAAATAACATGCAACTGAATTAATATTTTCAGGGTGTTTTTACACAACTTTCTACTTCTCATTTTCTGTTTCTCTTGTCAGACAACAACAACAACAAAAAAAACCATTTAATCGTGATTTGACTTTGGTTAATTAATTACTGTGTAGGGACATTGGTCACATCACTGTTTTAAGATGACCAAGTCATTTAAAAAGCAGATTAGCAGATTAAAAAAGCAACAAAAATTGTCATCATCCCTACTTTTACCACTTTCTTTCAGCTTTCTTTATCTACGCTGAAACATGTTGTTAGACTAATCCACTGTGGAAAGAATTTTTAAAAAGTCAATTTTTTTTTTATATGGATGTATTAATACTGAGGCTGAACCACAGTCCTGCACACATTATGTCTCAGATGCATGGAGCACTGGAGCTGCTGCTTTGCCCGCGCTGCACCCTCAGTGTAGACACGGTTTTAGTCTGGACAGAAGAAAAAGACGTGTCTTCCAGTTTAGCATTGCTTCACTCTATTCCAGTCAATTCACATTATTTCCTTATTTTGGGGGTTTATTTTTTCAGGAGTTTAATCTCTGTCGCTGAGCACACAGCTTTTAATGTAAACTGGTCTGGGACAGAGCTGGAAGTGTAGAATTGTCTACTTAATGAGGAGCTTCCAGAAACTCCTTCGTTGTGTTATTACCATTGTTTCTAGCTAACCACTGCCAAGCAAACATTCAGGGATAAATTGGAGGGTGTGTGAAGATTGATGGCTGCTTTGCATGCTAACGTTCTGTTTTGATGGTCATTAACGAACTGGCAACAAAAAGCAGTCTGGGAATTTGCTGTCAAATTCCACGAGTGGTAGATCTTTGAACGAGTCCAAGATACAAATTAAACAATTGCTGTATACTTTAAGCTTTGATGGTAATTGCAACCTGCTATTACAGATTGCACCAGCTATGTTGCTGCCACTAAGATGATCTATTGAATATCTGTGCATAGGTTATATAATGTAAAATAAAGATTGACCCTCAGAAGAGCAGCCCACTGGGAAAATCCCTGAACGAATGCCTGGTCAACATAATACACACCTCCAAACCCAAGCTCTTTAAATCAGTGTATCACTGTCCATCCTACAGAAGAAGTAGATTGTGGGTGTCCAGTGGCGTCAGAATTACTGGAAACCAACATGGATGTTTTATCTCTGTTTGACGCCCTACTGGATCTGTATCACTCAAAATTACCTGACTGCTGAAGCAAAGGTCACTCTCTCCCCTTTACGATATTCATCACAGGTCAAGAACTGCTAGCTGTACATCAGTGCTGAGAAGGAAAAAATAATTTAAAGTATACTGTAGTTTAAAGTACACTGTAGTTTAAAGTACACTGTAGTTTTAAGTATATTGTAGTTTTAGGTATATTGTAGTTTTAAGTATATTTTAGTTTTAAGCATATTGCATTTTTAAGTATATTGTAGTTTTAAGTATACTGTAGTTTTAAGTATACTATAGTTTTAAGTATGTTGCAGTTTTTAATTATACTGTAGTTTTAAGTATATTGTAGTTTTAAGTATACTGTAGTTTTAAGTATATCGTAGGTTCAAATATACTGTAGTTTTAAGTATTTTGTAGTTTTAAGTATATTGTAGTTTTAAGTATATTGTAGTTTCAAATATACTGTACTTTTAAGTATACTGTAGTTTTAAGTATTTTGTAGTTTCAAGTATACTGTAGTTTTCAGTATACTGTAGCTTTAAGTATAATGTATTTTTAAGTATTTAAAAGTTGTCGAGCTGGATTTTGGAGGCTTCGTCTGCGTGCCTCTTCTGCGTCTCCTCCTCCTCTCCCCCGCTGTCCTGCATCATAATTCTCTAAAATGAGCTTGTGGACAAGAGATGAGATATGATTCTTGGAATTAAAACAGCATTTTCCACTTTGATCATCCTGCAGTGTGTGAAGCACTGAAATAAGACTCTCCCCTTTATCAAATCTTCGCTCTTACTCTCCCTCTCTTAATCTTTCACATGCTCACTCGCCCTGCTCTATCTGAGCTTGGGGGATTGCTGGATGAGATGGAGAGTTAATGAAGAAAGCTTTTTTTTTTCCTCCCCTGCAAGAAGACTGGTAAACTCCGGCAACTTTGTACTCTGCTTTTGTTAATCGCGTCGCGATTGGCTTTCACGCTTTACAATCCCAACCCTTGAACCAGTTAAGCATGAATATTTAACATCGTTATTTTTCAGCCCCCGAGAATATGTCTTAAACAATTGTATGAGCTGCTGTACAAATGAATCAACTGTTTTTTGCTTCTAAAGCACAGCTTCAGTCTTTCTTCATGAAACAATCCCGATGACATCATCTCCCCTTTTTTCCTTTTCATGACACACCGTCTTATTTTACATCACTTACAAAAAAAGCAGTCACACACACCCTCATGCTCACGCACACACTCATAAGTGGCCTTGTCTTCATGAACTGCAAGTGAGTTGCAACATTGTCAAAAAGCCATTTAAGATGCTATCATCTAATATGGAGGCTGACGTGGGCTGGTGCTGGCAGCATGGTTATGTAAGCAGCTTTCTCAGGGACTGATAGCAATCCAACACACCCAGCAGGGGAGCAGTGGCGTGTGTGTGTTTGTGTGTATGTGTGTGTGTCGGGTGAGGGGTGGGGGGTGTGAAACAAATCACACATTCAGTACGCTACATAATATTGCACCCAGTGTTTTGCCACAGGTACAGAGAGATTCACTCCTTCATGCCAATTGAGTTGTTAATATGCTAATGCACTATGATTAGCAAAGCTAGAAACTGAGCGCATCTTTGCTCAGTGAGGTGTTGATTGAAAGAAATCAACAACCAGGGTGGCGGATGAGAGATAAAAAAACACATTTTGGAAATCAAAACTGGAACTCTTTCTTGTAATCAGAGACCAAAGATACTTCAAGAATAGACTTCATCTTTTAAAAACAATAATTACAAGTCATATCTCCACTGAAGTCCTCCATACTGGCCATGAGGCAGTATCTCCGTGTTGTGAATACACTTTGGGAAATGATGGACAAAGTCCTTTTGCTAAAGTGTAGCAGAAGCTAATGTAGCTTCAACAGACAGAGCTAGTTAAATAATGTGGTTGTTTCCTATAGGGCTGGGATGATATGTTTATCTCCCCCACACTATCATCAATTCACTACAGATTGCCACTTTTAAATACAGGTTATTCACACTTATTAAAATTTTAGTGACCTTTTTTTTTTAACATTGTGGTTTTAATTATACTGTAGTTTTAAGTATACTGTAGTTTTTAGTATACTGTAGCTTTAAGTATACTGTAGTTTTAAGTATGCTGTCGTTGTCGAGCTGGATTTTGGAGGCTTCGTCTGCGTGCCTCTTCTGTGTCTCCTCCTCCTCTACCCCGCTGTCCTGCATCATAATACTCTAAAAATGTTCAGTCTTTTGAAAACATATCTTGTATACCATGAGTCATGTTTGCAATTTAAATTAATTTTATTTCAGCAGCAACTGAATGAAGTTGAAATGAAATTAAACAAACTGCTGTTATAATAAGGATGAATAAAGCAGTTATGATAGTTAAAAAAAAGATTGTAATAATAAAGATGAAGAAGTACTGCTTTAAAGAATGTTGTATGGGAGAACCAATACATAAACACATAAACACAACTAGCTTGTGCTACACTAGTCCTGAGTACAAAATAAATTACTATTTAGAATTCACTTCAAAAATCCTGAAATAAAGAACTTCAATTTAAGCGAACTGCCTTGTAGTTTCCACGCTGTCGCGACTAAACACTGTTAATAAACAAGTTTGCAAACAGACATTGCTGAGCTAATATTACCTTTATTAACTTGCTAGGAGCTTTTGTAGTTTTAGCCATCATTCAGTTTTAAAATATCACCAAATGAAATGCTGTGATCTGGGACCAGAGCACCAACAGCTAATCATTCAGGTTTACTGAATTTTTCATCAAGCTTACAGTTTAGTCATGCTATCTAAAACATTTTATTAAGTGAGCACACTCAAATGTGGTATTTATTCCACACAGGAAACTGTGAGCAGTTAGCAAAAATACAGTGTGTCAAACTTGAACCAAGTTGCGTGCTACACAGAAAATTCTGAGTTAGCATATTACAATGATCCATTTGTGGCAATGAATTAATGATCATCTTGTTTGAGTGTGTTTTCAGCTCCCAGGCTGCTATGGCACCATTAGCAAACATGGTTTATGAGATATTACATACACGACATCGTATGTTATTATGAAATACAAGAGTATGCGAAGTCTTGCAGTCATAAAAAACGATTTAGCTTTATTGAAACATACATCACAGTACGGCAGCAGCCTGGGGAGTCAGAATTCCCATCATGTAGCTTCAATATCACTAAAATGCACATTACTATCAATGAAACTACCAGCGTTCATTGAAGTTCTAGCAAAATGGATTTACTTTCACAAATGTGTAAATTCTACACTCATCAGTGAAAGTCAATGTGACTTAAATTGTATTTACAAAAGAGTTTCCTACAAAAGAGTGAAGTGTTGTCCTCAGTTCATCTGGCTGAATTTGACTTTTGAAAACTCACAAAAGTCCTCTTACCTTGGGTCTGTGTACATTATGAACACATCCACGTTTGCGGCTGACATTTGAGCAGGCTGACTCCACATCATTGATTTCAGAGATAGTCCCGCTGATATGTCAAGGCCTGCTGGGGTAGGGGTGGCTGCAAATGTAGCAGAGCCCTTGTAGAACGAGTTACCTTGGGCTGAAAATCTGACCAAACATTATTAAGTGCTGATGGTGAGCATGCTGGCAAGTACATTTGCCCTGGGAAGGAGGTCTCCTCAGTGCACCCACTTCTCTGCAGCCTTTCACTCACAATTTTCTTTGCCCTGAATGGAGATGCAGCAGAAAGTCAGGAATTTCTGCCTGTTACCGCCGTCATCACCCCTGCTGAATAAATGTAAGTGTAGCAGTTGACTGTAAAGGCAGTTATATCCCAATTATGGAGCATAACCAGTGCTGTTTACTGTAGCGCTGCCACCTACTCTTATGCTGTTTGCTACCTTGCTTTAAAAGTCTAATGTTTAAAGATTCCATCCATCCACTGAAAGGCAGTTTTAAACCTTTTGATTTATCTTCCCTTCCCGTATTGCGAGAAAATTGCATGTCACAATCACTGACTGCTTTACGTGGCAACGCTGTAAAATGAGACAATTGTTTGCTTGTGCAATGCTGAAGGGAAAGGCTTCCTGTAGCACTCCTAAGCCTTACAAGTTTCTGTTGACTAAAACATTGCACACATCATAAAATACACTGCATACTGTTGAGTCAGGAGAAATGTAACTAATGCGAGGGCATCAAGGGTTCTTGTCACATTTTGTCTTCTAAATAACAGCATAGGAAAACTAAGGTCGGCAAATTGATGTGTGAAAGACCACGAATAGATCAGGTTGGTATTTTGCAGCTTTTACAGCAGGGCCACAAAGAGATGGATTACCTGCATTACCTCTAATAAAGCAAAGGAAATATGATCCTGCAACTACTAAAGATGGAGGTTTACAGCTGCTACAAATCTTACCAGGCTTTAAACCATGAATATGCTTCACTGGGTCCACCATGACCCACGGGACAGGAATATGTCTGCATCTCCCTCGTTATCCCCCCACATAGGGCATCAGGATGGAGCAGATGACAAAGTGTGTCCTTTTGAGGAAACAATCCACCACCATCAATACGTCAGCCTTGCATGACATGTCTGATGGACTTATCAATCCACCGATTAGTTATTGACTGGAAAAACGCTCAAGGTCATCATGTAGGATTGTCCAGTAACAGGAAGAGGTTAATGTCAGTGGTGTTTCTTGTTCCTCTAAGGTGCAACAGCTTTAACTGCCTTATAAGGTAAAAACAACCATAATTAATGTAAGAGGGGTTATCATGATCAATAACATTGTATGGAAGCTTATGGCGGCTAATATTAAAATTAGATCATTTAGTAGAAATAGATGACAAAATAATTGAAATGAAAATATATGTCTTAACCTTCACAATAAAATTCTTCCCATCCCCTTCTAATATTAGTCATTGTGATATCTTATCTTTTCATCGACCATTTTGGCAGATGTTTGCTCTAATCAACTACTTTATTTCCTATTTTTATGAAAATACAAGTACATTGCTTATGTCATCTATATGTGAGCCGCTGTATGTGTTTTCTATTTCTTGTTCATTCACAGATTTTATTAAATGAGGATTACATTTAACAGCACTTTAAAAAACAAGTTGACGAGGTGCTTTACACACCAAAAAAAAAAAATTAACAGGTCAAGTCACTTAAAATTCTAAATACTCACTTGCACAGAATATATAACAAAATAATGTTATTTCATTGGTATATAATTATATAAAACAAAAAGGAATGAAGCATATTGCACATTGTAGTAACTTTACAGAATGACTGTATACATTTTGCTGAACATCAAAACCATTGGCTATGAGTAGGCTAATCAGCAACATCCGTAAAGAAGAGTCACAAAGTTAGGTAAACTCGGTAATGTCAGTTACACAACAAGCTTTCTAACATTAGCTAACATTAATAACCATAAGCTACTTATCTTACCAGACCCAGTAGTACTTTTGCCTTGTTAGTTATATTTGTAACGGAACAAATTATTCGTTTCTTCATTGCAAAGTTGCTTTGAAGTTAAATATATGGTCCAATTTCTTGTTTGTATGAGAATAACATTTCTGAATTAAGGAGGGAGGGGATGCAGGAAAGAGTCAGTGTGTACTACACTGGATAGAGCACATCAGTCTGCAGTGTGTGTCCTCACCCTGCTGGGTATGTGTACTTTAGCATTTTAGTACTAAGAACTGCTGTTTGCTTATTCCTCTCATAGGGGATTTCATGTAAACCTCCTACTGTTATCAGTGTGCACTTCTGTGGAAAAATCTGCAATTCATGCTCATCAGTGTATCTACAGTGTAGCAACAATCCCACCTCTTATCACACAAGAACGGTTCGTTTGGTCAGTGGGTTTAAGGTCGTTCAGACCCCGAGCTGAGGAACTTCTCCCCGTAGCTGTGTGTTGCTGTGTGGGAGGCAGCAGCGATGAGAAGCTGATGGTAAATCGATAGTGATGGATCAAAGTTCCGCATGGCTGAAGCCCTGCGGTGTCAGGGTGTGGGGAACAACAGTGACTTTTACACCTCCTCCCGTCTTCTCATTATCCTCTCCCCCTCTCCTCCTACCCCAAATTCTCTCTTTTCATCTTGAAATCTCAGACTCCTCTCTTTCTTCTATCTACGCTTAGGTACATGTGTGTGTGTGTGTGTGTGTGTGTACGTAAGAGAGAGCGAGGTGACTTGATGCTTTGTGTCATGGTGTCAGGTGGCATCAGCCAGTAGGTGATGGTAAGATAAAATACAACACAATCGATATCGTAGCACTAAAATTGTCCTCATTTCCAGCAGCCTTCTACACTGCGTGTCAACCATCTCTGTTGCTGTAACATGTGGGCAATGTTTGACTTATAAAGAGATGTTTTCATGAAATTAAGCTGTTGTGCTGCTTTTCTGTCGAAAGCTGCAGCACAAATAATGCCAATTTTCACAAAAATGGACAATTTCACTGATAAACAAAACGGATATTGTGAATTTAACCAGATCCCTACTTTACAATGCAAAAACAGTAACTGCTGGTTGTTCAGTGTGATTGCATTTTCTGTTATATTACCATGCAAGAAGCACAATCTAATAAATAACCACTCGGTCTTGTTTTCTAGGAGAAAAACATTGGCCGGTCCGCTCCCAGAGTCACCATGGTAGGGATGGCTGTTCTTTGTTCAAGGGTCAAAGTTGCCTCTAACCACTTCCTAATGATTTCTGTATTTGTCTTATGAACCTGTAAAAGGATTAACAATGGTAACACAAAAAAAGACCAAGTTCCTGATCAGTGTTTGGAGGCAGCTTATACCTGGAGTGTTAATCGTAGTGCAGTGCCTTCCCGTTGACCTCTCCCTGTCTATATACCTAACCCATGTTTTCTCCCCTTGACATTTAGCTATCCTGTCTGTGTAATGAATACACATGTGCAGTCTGGTTTGTGCTGATTTTAGGGGTGTAACGGTACAAAAACTCATTGGTTTAGTAAAAAAAAAAAAAAAAAATCCATTCAGACATATTTATAGGACATTTATAAATAGCTTAAAGGAAGACTAAGACATATTGTACATATGTACATTGAACATATGGTATGTCACTTTCTTGCCTAAAGGATCAATCCCACTCTGGTTTCTGGCCGATAAGTACAGAGCGAGAAGCAGGAAGTTACTGGCCGAGCTAATCATAAAGACTGAGATGACAATGACAGCCTGACAGGTGCCAGAAGACACTTGTAGAGGAGGAGGGAGGGAGGCAGAACAGAAAAAAAAGAACAAGACAAAGAAAAGACAGGAGAATGACTGATTAATTAAAACAATCAATGAAAATGTCCACAAATAGGCAAAAACTGATTGAGATAAATTTATCCAGTTCGTGTTTTTTTTTTTAACAGAATCCAAAACTTAGCAGCTGACTGGAAGGACAACACGCCAAAGGATGTGATGGATTTAGGGGTATTGTCATCAATAATGATTTAAATAGAGAGAGTGAAGGACTTTATAAATAAGCGTAATGTTATGACGAATATGCAGTTTTGTCTGTGAGGTTGCCAGAAAACTAGCGCAGATGCTACATAGAGGTGCTGGGAAGAGAAATGAACTGTATTTGTCAGCAACTAGTAAAACTCCCACTAGTTTTACACAGTTAAATGTCCCTCCGCAGCCCCGAAGATCCAGTGCTGTCAAAAATAATCACATTAACCAAGTACAACTGATTCTGTCTGTTAGAGCATCGTTTCAGTCCGATCTACCAATCTTTGTCCAGTGTTGATATAGCTGAGCCGTGATGCGTACGAACATAAGCTCTTTTAACAACTGTCTCTCATTTGTGTTACGAGCTGTACATCCAGAGTCTAACCACCTCAAATGGTCTCACTAACAGAAATAGTTCTCGAGAGCTTTACAGGTGGGACTCTCAACCTTCATTTATGTTTGCCTTGCACTAAAACCTAGGACTAAAGTGGACAGTAGTCAGCTAATTGAAAGTATGAACCCAATGTTGTGTAGCAGGTCAAATTCACGTACCGTAACACCCCTATCTGTTTCTGTTTAAATCACTGGTGTGATAATGTGGGCTCACCTACAAGGAAACATTGTAAAGAGGAGATTTTACAACAGCACAGTTCTTGTTTTTTACTAAAAAGTCTATTCTATGATTACAGTTTGGGTCTAATTAATGAAAAACAAAACAAACCAAAGTAGGACATACTGTATGTAAACAAGAATATTGTGTACCTCGTGATGTTTGTTGCAGCTGGCCCACATTTAATTCTCTTTTTGAACGTGTTGTGCCTTTAAACCCGACTGGTCTCATTTCACTCTTCTGTTCTAATTCCTAACCCTTTCAAATGTATGTTTTGAACTGTTTCATTTTTCTATGTGCTGTCCTCTTTATTGAAATTAATGTCCTAACCTGTATGGTGTGCGTGCTCTTCGACACTGTCCGTCTCAGTGGAGAGGAGGGCTGGTCTATAAAGGCATGGATAAAGGCAGTTTTGATGATGTTACTTCTTTTATTTGAAGAAGACATCAGATAAATCTGTGCTTATCCTTGCTTGCAATATACGGACCCTCCTCTTCCTCCTCTACCTCTTCCTCGCCCTCCGTCTTCTCTCAAAGGAAGTCTGCTTTTCAACAGCCTGCAAATGGAGTCGGTTGGTATGTCAATCAATTGTTGAGAAGAAGAGAAATGGCTTTGTTTTTTTTGTTTTTTTTATAGGAGTAATATTCCTACAATGTGACATGCAATGAAAATGCCATTCTGTTTGATTTTCAGGAAAGATTACCTTTAAAGCTACAGAGTCACTTCTGCTTTGTAGGGAGAGAGCAAAGAGAAAGAAACCAGAAGAGCTCTCAGGAACATCATGAAGCACTTCTTCAATAAAATGGATCTCTTATTGCCTTTTAACACACAGGGTCAAAATAGTCCACAGTGGGTTCACTGTCTATCACATCTCAAAATGAACTGGATATGAAGTCCATCTCAACCTCTTGCCCTTCCCTGTTCCCACAGAGAATATCATGGCACATTTATCAAGCAGGGGAGGCAGTGACATGTCAAGTAACTACTTGGCCTCTGGTGTCTTGGGGGCGATTGTGAGTTATGAGATAAAGAGCGATACTTACTGGAAGTGTGGATAGAAACAGTCTGGACTGGGATTGTATTGCACTTGGAAGAACACAGGAACTTTGCAATCTGCTGCTCAAGTGATTCTCATTAATGGATTTATCTATGAATGCATAATGATATCGGAGTATCTCAGTGTAGCTATTCATTTTGACCAATTCAAAACACGTGTTAATTAGTTTTCACTCATTAGGCAACATGAGATGGAGATCCACTGACAAGCACAGCCATTTAGCAGTACACTGTATCTGTAGGACCTCAGGTCTGCAGATGGTTATAGCGGAGATACAAAATCAGATAAGCAGAACTACATTTGTGAGACGGCATACTATTGTAAAGCAGTGGGAATGGCAGATATACTGAGG
Organism: Embiotoca jacksoni; assembly: GCF_022577435.1. Classification (NCBI taxonomy): domain Eukaryota; kingdom Metazoa; phylum Chordata; class Actinopteri; family Embiotocidae; genus Embiotoca; species Embiotoca jacksoni. Next base: position 11,294,157 of record NW_027185341.1, on the reverse strand, counting down.
TCATCCAGTTTGTCATGTTTTTAGGTTCCAGTACTTGTTGGTCGTGTTTCCCGTACATTCCACAGAAATGCAACTTTTTCACATCAGTTGTAATTTTATACATAAGAATTAGAATTATTAAAAGTTGCATTAATCACAATACTTACATGAATAACAGGTCACCTAACTGTTTATAATGAAAAAGGTGCAGTAACACACCTATACGGTTGTTCAGTTCCACTCAGCTCTTCAGTGCACTGCACCACATGCCAAGGAACAACTCTGGCTGTCAGCTTGTGAACACAGTGGAGTGCTATAAAAGCTAAATAAGAAAGCCCAAAATGGAGCAAATATTTCGGTACGATCAGGTCATTCAGCTAATGTTGCTTTTTTTAAGTGCACCTCCATCCACCCGTCTTTATTCAGATTTTCAATTTGCACATTAAAAACATGGCGGATATGCTGGAAATGAAAACAGTCAATTACATATTTTAACTCGGCTGAGGTGGAAAAGTTTCTGTAGCGAATAAATGTCTTAAATAAAGTATGTCATAGCAACAGATTGGAGAATTAGTCTCACTAACCGGATGGAAATGTTTGTTGATTTGGCTATACTTAGATGAAAACTTGATTTACAAAGCGGTTCGCCATCGATTTTACAAGGCCATAATAAGTCAAACAGGTGAGAAAGGCTGCCTTCAAAAGGGGGTCATGTTTACCAAGTTCAAGAGAAGAGTCCAAATGAACGCTCATGTTTTGGGCATGCATAACTTTGGACCTCAGAATTTCTGAAAGCTCAGTTGTGACATGTTTGTGGACATATCCAGACATGGCAAAGGCCATCAGAGTTTATTTAATGATGGATGAAGGGTGAATATTCCCAAGGCTTCATCTTTTCCCTCTGCCATTATGACTTTGTATTTCCTAAATTACGTACCCGCCCGCTGGCCTAAATTATTAGCGTCTGTGGTCGTTGATACAAACGATTTCCCATCTCGTAACCATGAGCTTACAACTTCCATTTAAAAGCAGCATATTACTGTTAGGTGGGGCACCCTGGAGTTTTGCCCCATGTTCTGCCCAAAAAAAGTAATGACTGAAGCTGTAAATAAGCTATGGTGGAAAAAAACATGATTTGAACGTGTGGGAGCTGAACTGAAATTTGACAAACTATCAGTAGCTGAGATAGATGGACAGCCCACGTAGCTCATTATTTTCAGTCTTGTTAACATTGGCTTTTCTGCTCTTCCTGTCAGCACATAACACTGTTGTGAAGTTAGAAGATTTTTACAACTGTGATTTTCCAGATTTTGGGGTTTTATTGAAAATGGTCTCATATTTCTGCAAACAAAAGAAATACCATCAGATGAATTAAAGTGATGCTATCAGCAGGCAATGCACTGCTACAGTAGATTTATATTACACAGATGTTGTGCTGTCTTTTAAATTCAGTTGTTTTTATGGAATTGATGTTTCTCCCTGTGCTGTTTCTGCTGATAAAGTTTTCATTTCTTATTTTTCTTCTAATGGTATTGGCTCTTTTGGACTTTTACTGAAAAATGTATGCAAAGTTTTTTGTCAGTTAAAATCATGCTTTTAGTTAAAGTCCAAACTCTGACTCACAGTAGCCATTCGCTTAAGAGAGAGTGGTGGAATCTAAAATTAGCAGAGCTAGAAGTGCTATAAATATAAGTAATAAGCATTATCAACAGTGCTGCAATTGGGTCAGAGTTAAGCTTCCTGCTCTGCCAGTAAAATCAATGAGGAGGTGGGAGCTACTTCTATCCAGGGGCCTAAAGCTTTGTCCCCTACTATCCGAGTGAAGTGGACCTATTATGGCAGTTAACATTTAACGATTAAATGTGAACACTCTTTGTCAGTTGTTAAATGTCAAGCCCACCGTGGCTTCCCTTTTCTCCGCTTCCTTTGCTGCGACGAGAGAGGAGGGATGTGTTGGTAGCACCGGGCTGTCAACTAAGCCAGTGGGACAGAGATATCTGCACAGACACACACACACACACACACACACACACACACACACACACACACACACACACACACACACACACACACACACACACACACACACACACACACACACACACAGTGCACTCTGCACCCTCACCGCCACCAAGGCCACCTCCTCGAGACCTTTCATAAGTCCTGTAGCTCCAAATGGCAGGACTAATGGGATGGCAGGGCTGTTGGTTTTAGAGAGGGATGTCATGAGGAGAGTGGAGCAGAGAGCTCCGGCTGGCTCTCTAATATCAGAGGTAGACGGTGTGAAGTCCGATGGTGGAGGGGTGGAGGGAAGCCTTGTGATCACTGGCCCATGTTCCTGTTTCTCTCCTCTTTTTATCCCAGCACATCACCATATCGTCCATTTTTATACTTTTCCTCCTCTTCTCCACGCTCAGTCTCACTTTTTCATGTTTCCATTATTTTTCTGTGTCCCTCGTTCTTTACTTACGCCTCCTCCCGTTCCCCTCCCTCCTCCTCTGTGTTGTTGAGAGATACCAAGCCTTTAGGGTTTCCATTAAGTTGTGTTTGACTGTCTGTATCACAGTGACTGTCTGTGTCCACCATGATTTCTATATTGTACCATATCTGCTCAAGCAGTGGAAGGGTTTCCTGCTTTTAGGTGCTTTTTCTCATCTGGTGCATAAAGCCTTCACTTATGAATGATTTCTTTTTCTGAAATCAGACTTGCAAATTTAATTACAAAGCTCTAGTTACAACTAATGGGGGGCACAGTGGTGCAGTGGTTGGTACTGAGGAGGTTCTGGGTTCGATCCCGGCCTGTGGCCTCTCTAATAGGTGATTCTACAAATTGCCCTTCAGGGTGAATGAGTGAGTGAATGGTCTTTGTTTCTGTCTGTCTATAAGTGTCAGCCCTGTGATAGACTGGCGACCTGTCCAGGGTGCACCCTGCCTTCATCCAAAGTAAGCTGGGATAGGCTCCAGCCCTCCGGTGACCCTGTTCAGGATGAAGCGGATATAGATAATGGAAGTTACACATAATGCTGACAAAAGGAAGAAAACAAAAATTGTCATAGTGAAAGGAACAATTGCCAAATTAGATAAGAACAATTTAAAATGTCTTAATCGGTTATCACAGACCTTCAAGTGTGGGCAAAACTCACCTTTTTATGGTATGAAAAGGCGTGTCGTATGAACTAGTTTTTTGGTAAAGCATTTTCTTGCCTTAAGTAAAGTGTTGGACCATTATAACTGCAAGTTTTTCATATATTCTCTATTGGAGGGATGAACAGCCTTATTCTTTCCAAAGATATTCTCTCATTTGGTGTATCATTGATGACAGTGGAGCGTGTTGTTTAACGCATCACTCTAGCTTTTCTCATTGGTGTTCAAGAATGCTGCATCTTTATAATGGCCATGAATGGGCCCCAGCCTATTAGCAGACAACAACAATGATATTAGATGGATGCTAAATCCTGTATTACGCTTTTTGTTCAGCGCCAATATTTTCAGAATTCACTCTTTGAACAATTCTAAACTTGGCTACGGTAAAGGCTAAGGCAAAATTTAGATGACAGTAAATAAACTGTAGTTTCCTTAAATTTGCCGTCTGTCTGAACATTTTGCTTTAATGTGCCTCAAAGTGTCTATTTTTTTAGCGTGGTGCTTGGGAATCTCACCTCTGCAGGTTGAACAATTGTTCAGGCGAGCACTCCGATAACCTTGTTTGTTTGTTCGCTATTTTTGTCCACTTTCATTCCCTCACATAGATGTGTTTGGCAGAGCTCCACTCATCTCCTCTCTGAGCATGTCTTCACTATTCATAGAAATACATCAGATTGTGGCCAAATACACACACAAACCCCAAACCCCATCATGACTTGGCTGTTCAGTTGTTGGACAGAATGCAAATTCTTAGAGATCAATGTTCTGATGGTTTCCACGATACCACAGAGTCTGTGACTACAATCGATTCTGCAAATGCTTATTTAACCTTGGCAAGGGGTTCAAGGAGTTTTGTGGTCGGCTCCCTTCTCTTACCTCCCCTGTGTGCTGTATGTGGTGCTTGAAAGTGTGATGTGAAACAAAATGTCATGCCAAATGTCAGATTACTGACTCACTCGCGTGCCATCTGGATGTTATTATGCAACTCGCCAAGAAGGTATTCTCCGGAGATCACTTACTGTATTAGCAAAGGGAAATCTAATGTGAGTAATCCTCTCCCGGAGTTGAGGGTGACTGTATCCAGAAAGTATTTAAGACTGGTCCCACTGATGATAGAAATGCGCATATGGTTGATACAGCCATTAAAAGTGACTGATATCATCTAACAAACACAGCTGCGTCATCAACGTACTGACAGCAAATCCGCCGTTTAGCAATTTAGATAGGGACTCAGTTCAACCCAGCAATCTGGAGCACATGTCAATCACAAATAATCAAGCCACTGATTGATTAGACTGCACTGTCTTTGAATCTATTTTAAAATGCAAATTAAAGGAGATGAAGGCAATAACTAATGGACAGCAGTGCATCCTGGAGGTCTCGCCCTCTACTGTAAGCTCCCTTAATCATCGACAAACACAGGTTTGTGGGGCTACTTCCCAGTAACGCGGTGTGCAGATGGTTTGTGCGATGTCAGCTCAAGGAGGGTGACAGTTCGGTGGGGTGTTCCGAGCTGATAAGCAGCCTCATGGCCCTGAGAGTTTGGCGGTGCTAATTGTGCTGGGACTCTTTCTTGAACGCTCTTAATTGGTCCCCAGATTACGGTGGGATCATTCAACACGGCTGTCTGGGCTCTTAATGAGCTCCAGTGTTCTCCTTCTTCTCGGTGGGTCGTTCGGCCCGGCCCGTCTCTCTGGACCTCTCAGACCAAGCTTTTAGTAGAAATCACCAGATTGAGATAAAACTTTGAGGAAATCGCATTGTATTGGTCCATGTCTGGGTTCTCTAAATGGACTTTTAAGGGAAAGACGGGCGGCTGTACTGATTTTCAAGAACTATGACCCATGAATGATGAGCTCACTTGCGAGCGTGGCCTGTTCTGTTACAGTAAAGTCTGTATTCTGTAGTTGAAGAGAACAAATATAAGTCATAGGTTTAAGGATTATATACATTTTACTAGAAACATGTTGGGTACATGGATGGCAGATGGCCCCCACCTCTGGGCCTGGTTCTGTCAGATGTTTCTTCCTGTTAAAGGAGAGTTTTTCCTCCTAGTTTCTTACATGGGAATTGTTGAATTGTTGAGTTGTGTTAAATGCCCTGAAATAACCCGTTTTGTGATTTGCCGCGATTTGAAATGAATTACTGTGTACTGAAGAAACACATTGCACACAGTATACTGTATCATCTGTATTTAGACATGACTGCTGATGGACTGATGACATGTCCATTTTCACCAAATACATGCTTATTAGAATTGGACATATTTTCTGCCTTCTAGTCAGCTTTTATATTTATGCAATGATAATGTGGAAATAACAACTCATTCTACAAAAACTCAGCATTTATAATCAACTGTATTGAAATTGAGGAAATGTGATGCTGCCCAAATTTGTATTTTTAACACCATAATGAGGAAATGTTCATATTATTTGTTGCTGCAATATGTTCACTTGTGTTTTTTGTTTATTTTACTTCAGGAGGTACTCCTGGCAATTGAAGCATGACATTTTATAGTCATGTTTGGGTCACTCAAGCTCTTGGTTATGGTCATGGAAGGATTGTGGTCTTGGTTAAAAGTTGTCAACGGCAACACTGGCTTGAAGCACATGACTGAAATAAACGTGTTCATTTTCAACCAAAGCAGGTTTTTGTTATTATCTAAGATTTTTGCAAACCTATACCTACAAACAACATGAGGGCTACAGGATGGATTTAGATAGACATAATGATGATGTAATGTTCTGTTAGAAAGACTTCACTATGTTAAGTGCCCTGAGATAAAATTGAATTGACTTGAATTGAATTGAATTGAATTGAATTGAATTGAATTGAATTGAATTGAATTGAATTGAATTGAATTGAATTGAATTGAATTGAATTGAAGTGAATTGAATTGAATTGAGATGGATGCATTAGTGCATTTTGCAGCTATATATCCTATAACTTTCTGGAAATACAAAGTAAAGTAGTTGTGATTGTATATATACAGTATATATAGATATAGATAAATAGATTGATATAAATATATAGCTATAGGTAAATCTGCTCTTGTTACACCACAGATAGTTGCTAAACGGACATAAATTGATTCATATTACAATGTTGTTTATTTAATATATGAAGGGGAAATAGTCTCTGATGTGTGTGAATTTAGCCCCTCAAATGATCTCGTCTGTGAGTTACTGTTAAGCATTGATATGAAAAAAGAGAAAGCCAGTGGAGGAACACACAGAGACACATCCCATCTATCTATATAGCTCGAGCAAATATTGAAACCCATGATGTGAGAGTGTTGGGCCTCGCTCTCCTCCTTCACTTCTGTGACAGATGTAAATGGATGTTTCAGCAGTTGGCTCTAATGCATTTTTAAACAGGCACAGCAGCAGACAGCAAATGAACGCGTCACGACGGCAACACTCTACCACAGGGTCTCTGTCACAGGGTTTCTATCTATCGCTGTCACTTCCTCACACACAAACACACACACACACACACACACACACACACACACACACACACACACACACACACACACACACACACACACACACACACACACACACACACACACACACACACACTCACACACGTCCCTACACAATGCTGAGAATAGCTGTCATTCATCAGCTTTCTCAGTACAATGGGCTCAGTAAAGGTCCCATCTTTCAACTAAAGCACCTCCACAGTGCAGTGCCCAGCTGAGCACTGTACCACTGCATCACATTCTCCGTCATCTGCAAACACTCCATCACAGTAGGCTGGATAGATGTGAAACTGTTGTTTATTCCCTGAGTTGAAAATTGAAATGGCTCTGCTTACCTACATGGCAACACAAAGATTTACCACTGACTGGACCATTCTCGTACGTACAGAGAAACGAAAGAAGGGCACTTGCCAGAAGATGAGTACTGGTGTATGTGAACGTAGCTGAGAGAGCTTAAAGGACTGCAACTTCAAAAATGTAGGGGAGACAATACAAGCAAATGAAGAAAGACATTCACCACTTCGACACATGTTCATAATTAGGATGTGCAGCACAACTACAGAAGACACAAGCAAATGATCCAATATTCAAGTCATGCATAACACAATAGAATGGTTTAGGTGCTCCCTAAAACATGTCTGATTTGAAAACTGAGCTAGCAAAGTATATCTTTTAGATAAGATCGTCTTTTCTCACGTTCCAATCGCTAGCTTTTTTCAGAGCTTTTCAACTACATCTCAGTCTTAAGACTCTCCCCCTGGTCCCTTTAGCAGGACCATGCCAGTGTGTCTGACAGACATTCATTTTTAGAGGTTCCAGAGCATGGCACAGCCCCCTGGTACTAGTGAGACTAAAATGGATGTAACTTTTTTTGTGGTTCATTTCTGTTGCGTTCAATTTCAGAGAGTTGCCTTAGAACCGGTTCAATAACATCGATGCCATTATTTCGTTGTTATAAGGCCGTTATTGACTTTTAGAGCTACAGTTTCGAATATTGAATTGAATTTTTTTTCCCCAGGAGCCACAGAGCCAAATGCTGTTCACTTTGACCTTACAGTTGTGCAGCTCTTAATGAGATTCTTTTGTTTAAAAAAAAATGTATCATGCAAACAACAAGTGTGTTTTGTTTACAGCTATTATGTCATTTAAGGTGTTTTTAGACAATGCAATGGCAAAAATCTTGTAACTTTGTTGATAAAAGATAGAAGATAACATTTTGGTTTTAATCTGAGAGTCTGTACGATATCAGTTTGAGGTGTGTCAGATTCAGCTATGAATCTTAGCGCTACATAGACAAATGAATAACAGAGCAGAGAACCGTCATACGCTAACGTAATCCCTGTGTGCCGCACTAATGTTATGATAATGCAGCTGCGTAATGTTATCCTTTTGGCCAGAGTCATTGTTTAGTTTGTGTTTATGTAAAACACTAACCAGAGGAAGTTGTATTTAACGCATGACAACTTTTTGGTGGAAAGCTCTGGAAAAAGATACAAAGTGAACCTTGACTTAAGGCTGCTTTATTTGGAGGAAACAAAACATTTACGCATCATCACCTCATCAAGCCGATCACCTCTAGAGGAAGCAGAGCAACACGAAATAACAGAATTATTTGCTCACCTATGTGCACAATGTTCACTGTAATCAGTCTCAAATTAAAGAAATCTTTATTAAAGATTTAGGTTTAGATTAGGATTTAAATCCAATTTCAGCATTGCAGTATTTAAACTAAAAAGTTAACACTATAGACTTAGCATTTAGTAGCATCTGCCAAAAACCTTTCCTCCTGTTTTTTCTGCATACTGCCGATGTGATATAGAACTACGGAATGTGTTTCTCAACTAGGCTATTTGTGTTCAAATATTTGTGTTTTTTACAAAATACAATGTCACTTTTGTCAAAGTGAAGATGTTTCCAAGTCTCATTTATCTGCTGGTGGTTTATTGCATTGGAATGCATTGACCACTCTATATTTGATTTATCTTTTTTTAATGTCGATTCATGTAATCACAGTGCCTTCACTACAATTTCTAAAGAACACAAGTGTCTGCGTATTCCAGAACAGGATGTGATAAATATTGTGTGTCAACCCTCTTTTAAATACTTACATTTTTCTTCCTGAATGTTTTAAGGTCACCTCTGACTTTCTGGATGCTGTTTGATGTGAACATGTTTTGCGGGGTAACACTGAGGTCACAGTGGACTCCACTTAGACTCACTCATCCCACAATCTCTCTCATCTCGTTTTACGCCCAATGTGTTAATTTGAGAAAATTAAAGGGATATTTCACCCACTAAATACATTTACCAGCATTTGAAGAATGGTGATGTGGCAACCAGTCTTGTTTACACAATAAAAGTCAATTTAAAATGCACACATTTCTTTTCATAAAACGGTATTGTGTGAATTATATAAAAAGCATATCTCAAACTGCCACCAAAGGACAACATTGTCAGCATTTTTAGTGAGTTATCTCTTTAATTGTCACACTCACACTGCTAACAATCTGTATTTGAGCTGCTACGGAACGTTCCTTGTGGACACTCAAAGGATCTTTCATTGCTTTTGTCATTGCAGGTACCCATCAGCACAACTATAACCATGTGGCTCTAGGTAGCCCTACACGCACACCTAAGAATGGTAAGAAAAACTAGAGAGAAAGTGGAATATTTCACAGCTCAATTCAGTGTTTGAGAGGCAGTCTGGATCCAGACAGAATATAGTGCTTGACATGGATGTGTGAAAAAACCCTTGATTTGGTCCTCTTTTCAATTCGCCCCAAAGCGAATCCATTCTGTTATTGAAAATTAGACTTTTATGTTGAAGATTGAATCATAGAAGTGTCAAAACCCACAGTCATGAACATTTTTCTGTGAGCGGGATCAGGCCACAGTTGCTGTCCATCTCTTTTTTTTATTTTTTTTAAGAGAATACAATTGGCTGAGGATCAATTTAATGTTCTATCAAGGTCATCCAGTTCTGTGGTTGACGTACCGCGTGGAACCTGCAACGTTCCCTGCTGTTATCCTGAGTAACAAAAGTTATTACCATAACCTCATGCTGCCTCAGAGGAGCATCACCGTGAATCGGCTATTATTACTGATGTCAGTCAGCCGTTTGTTCACAATAGTTCTTATGAGGGAGTCAAGGCTGGCCTGGGGTCACAGACCGGCTGGTGTGAGTGGTGGTTGCGTAAGGATGCAACATGGAGGCTGGAGAGAGGAAAGACAGCAGAGATAAAAGGATAGAAAAGGAGGCCATAAGCTGAATATTCACTGCCTTCTGTACTTGTTAAATCACTCTGATCTTGCCATTTGATTTATATTCTGTTTGTTTTAAACACAAATATTAAAAAAATTACTTACTAGCTTTGAATTACTTGAACTACTTGAAATGCTGAAGCCATAAATGCTCTTTCTTTGTGGACTTAGTTGACCATGTGGTCCACACACACACACACACACACACACACACACACACACACACACACACACACATAGAAACACACTCACTCAGATAAGCAAGCCACATACTGGGAAGATATGCCTTGGAGATCTATGAGAAACATGAAAAATCCATTTCAACAACACATCTAACACAGAGACTTTGATCACAAGCTGCCTGAAATCCTTCAAATTTCAGCACACTGTGCATTTTCTAGATAAAACCCATTGCCAGACCCTCCTAGCGGTCTGCAACCTAAATAAGGAGATATCGCTCCATATCACACAGAAAATGAACAATTGTACACAGAAGTGTAGATCACATGCCTCCGGAAGTAAAAGCTGATTTCTTTTGAATAATGTTTTGAGGGGGGATTTTCTCTTCTTGTCATGATGAATATGGAGTGAGTTTGTGTACAGCAGGTTCTGTTTCTCTCACCATCAAACATGTCTCTGAAATATTTGTTTTTCATTTGGGTTTGGTAGCTCACCGGTCATTGAGACGTGGTAAGTCATACATACATACGTTTTATTTAGTGTGAACACTCATTCATTCCATTCTAACACACATTTGTGTACACGTACACCACGAACCAACCTCTACGTTTGTGTCTTCCTTTTTTCCACTAAAATTGGTGTGTTTTCAGACCTGATTTAAGTAGCAATCTTGCAAGTAGTATTTTTGCAGTGTTGTTTGATCCTGCTTTGATAAGAAAGTTTGTGGTTTCTAAAGTGGGGCTAAACAGTCCCAGAATTGTTTGGAGCCAAGAAAAGTATATGCAAGTCAACTGATGTGAACTGATAAGTTAAAGTATGATTTGTTTCAAAATATATTTTTCTTGTCAACAAATACCACAAATAGACCAAAACCAAATCAACAATGTATTATGCTACATTTGTAAAGGCTCCCAAAATTAAAGCTGCAACAGGGAAACTTGGGCCAATTTTATGCACCCTGACTTCATCAAGACGCTGTTCCCGATGGTTGGGGAAAACAATTACCAAGTCGAAGCTTTGCTGGTGGCAGTAAGAATGGGGATGTCATTTTCCCACATTGCCGGCCTGCCATGCAGCTACAATACATCCACAAAAGTAAAGACAGAAAAACAGCCACAAAAATGACAACAAGTGCAAATGGGATTTACACAACGGAGGATGTTGTGAATCGAGACTTAAAATAACTTTCAAATACCCTGATATATTTAAAGTTATATTGTAATATTGATTTTTTTTTTCCAGCTGTTAAAATGGATAATGCAACTAGTGACAACATAGGACAACCCTGTGTCCTTTTTAACCACCACATAGCACTCCGAGTGGCCTGCTTCGAAGACTGACAAAGTTGAAGTTGGGAGGCTGGAGTGCGGTCCCTGTAACACCTGGTCCACCACTTGGAACCTCAGTGGGGTGCCAGGCTTAATATCTGAAGGGATATGGACATGCATCTGCATTTGTAGAACAGCCAATTGAGACTCCCCTCTCTCTGAAACAAGCCATATATGCCTAAAGTCTCCATTACAGGCTAGATTTTCAAGAGCCAGAATACAGAGTCACAAGAAGGTAGAGGAATCTAGTTTTGTCCCAGACCTCTTAAATTACAGAATGCCACAATAACCTTTAGGTTATTGAAATTTGTTTACCTGTTGATGATCAAAGAATGTAATATTTGTTAGTACGATCAATTAATTGTTGACTTTGGCCTTTTGTTGGGATTTGTTGGCAAAAAGAAAAATATATAATATCAGCTCTTTTGTCCTGTAAAAATGGAAACTTTGCAACTATGTGACTATTTGAGCCAGGTCTGTGAGGTTGTGATGTCCATCGTGCTGAGGAAGTGCAATGTGATTGCTAACAGCATGCCACAGTCTGACTTGATTCTCCCCTTATTGATGCAGTGTGGCAGACAGTCCACTCACAAATTGTTCACATCCTTCCAACCCCCTCCCTGCAGCTCCCAGGACCCCCTGCAGTCGTCCGGCCCTGCTGCCACCCCTCCGTCCTATTCTCTCTCTCTTGAGATTCCACCTTTCCAACCTTCTATTTTTTTGGCCTACTTGTATTTCACTCTCCTGTTTGTCCCCTTCAGATTCTCCTTTTTTTCCCATCTCTTCTCCTCTTTCCTGTCCTTCTCTCTGTATTGCAGCAGTTGTCAAATCCTATTTTTATCTGTCCGTTGGAGGCTGGTCTAGAGCCGCACCCATGCCCAGTGCTCTGCACTGCGTGACAGACTCACAGCTCGCCGGGGAAAGCAAGCTGGAGAAAATGAGAGAGAGGGGAATACTGAATGGACAAGAAAGAATTAAGGAGTGAAGGAAAGTGGGTGGCAGCATGGTAGTACAGATAAGATTAACAGGGTGAGGAAGGCAGCGGTGAATGGGACAGACTGAGGATGTTTGTGTGCGTCCATGTGTGAGAAAGAGAGATAAAGAGAAAGACTAGAGTGAGAATAAAATACACCCCTTCCCCCTCCCGTGTGCCTTCCTGGCATCATATCAGGTCACATCAACAACAGCCAGTCCAGGCACTGCTCCCTGCCCTGTCCCAGATCACATCATGCGCTGTCACGTGCAGGGTCACTCTCCAGCACACATCTGTTGTTTGGCGTGTTGTCTTGTTTTTTTGCTTGTCTTATTTGGACCACCGTTTCCTCCCGTCAAACCACCACGTCACCTGTCAAGTCAGTCCCACACAAAACCCTCACTGAGTGCCTATACTCTCCCATCACTGCCACAAGCAAGTTGGAGTTTTAGATATGCAACCATTTCTCAAAGGCAGATTCTTAACTCATATCGGCTGAGTGGTTTTTCTTAAATAAGTTATTTAGAACTTAAATGGCAAGTGGTAAGAGAGAAGATGATAAGCACTGAGTCTTGGTGCTTGTGAAACTAACTGACTGTAAAAAAAAAAGCCAACAAACCAGGGCTGTAGAAGGATTTTTAAAATATTGATTGTAATCTCCTCAAGGCCCAACCAACAATAACATGTTTAATTATTTATTCACATTATATATTTTTATTTAACTGTCACATTACGTTCTCAATTTACATGGGTGGAGACTGCTCCTCTTGTGTGCTGCACTGTGACGTGCATGGAGCAGAGAACAGCTTTGTGAGTAAGTATCCCAAGTTTCATCACTTAATCAACTCCACCACCTGAGTGACACATGCTTTTGTGATTACTGGTCCGCTGGTCAGATATTTCAGTTCATTTTGAATTTGATGGCAGCAACATGTTTAAAAAAAGTTGTGACAAGGTCAACAAAAGACTGGAAAAGTTGTACAACGCTAAAAAATACCATCCGGTGGAACATCTCACAACTAATTAGGTTAATTGGCAACAGATCAGTAACATGATTGGGTGTAAAAAGAGCATGCCAGAAAGGTCTCTTAGTAGTGTAGTTGGGGAGGAGTTCACCACTCTGTGAAAGACTGTTTGGGCAAATAGTGCAACAATTCAGATCAATATTTCTCAATGTAAAATTGCAAAGAATTTGGGTATTTCAACATGTACGATAAATAATTGTATTCAGAGAATCCAGAGAAATCTCTGTATACAAGGGAAATCCTGAAAACCAATATCGGATGGCGAGGATACTTGGGCCGTCAGGCAGCACTGCATTAAAATTCCACAATTCTGGAGAACAAATCACAGCATGGGCTCAGGAACACTTCTGAAAACCTTTGTCTGTGAACACAGTTCATCTCTGCATGTAGAAATGCAGCTTAAAACTCTAAAAAGCAAAGAAGAAAACAACTATGTGGTTCTTCCGCAGCTTAAAACTTAAAAAATAAAAATAAAAATGAAAATGTCTCAGTTATTCGCAGGGGAAATACCAGGGCAACTATTAATATAAACAAGATACATTTTGTTGAAATAGACAAAGATTTGGATGAGTGAGATAACGGTACAAGTGTCAGAGTATGTTTTGGTCACAATATTGGTCATATTCATTTATGCACTGATTAAGCCACCCCTGTGTATCCTATCTACGACACACCATGGGGCCCACCAGCCAGAACAACCACTTCTCTAACTTATTGCATCACATGAAGCTTCCAACATTTACATATATTGAAATGTCATGATGACATAGTACAATATCCTGATAACTGACCCAATCTAGTGAAAAAACAAAACCAAGATCAGCTATTTAAATGTTTACGTGTATTTGTACAAAAGTAGATTTCTCCTTACAACCCCCAAATTCCCAGAGACAATATAAAGAGCATACCCCCAACGTCTACAGTCCTGGTAACAACAATAAATGAGTCACACCTCTCCCTGTTCAACTGAATTTACTTCTACAATAAAAGCTTCCAACCATGGATGATTACTTTATACTGATGAGATTATTTCAGAGATTTGTTTTGAGCACCTCTGCCTCCAGGAAGTATTTGCTTAACTAAAACTCCAGCGTATTATTTTTTCTTTACTTTAGCAGGTGGTCTTCTTTGATACTTACCTGGGGTCTCATTTTTGCCCGTTTTTTTTCTTAGGGGGTGGGGGGTAGGAGACGCCAGTCTGCCCATTATTTCCTCTTCCCTCTTCTGTGTCTGTACATGTACCTATGTGTCTCCAGAAAATCGGATAAGCGGCATCCTGACCTCGCAGACGGAGCCCTACGACCTGTCATTCTCACGCTCCTTCCAGAGCCTGTCACACCTGCCGCCTTCCTACGAGGCGGCCGTCAAAGCCGACCTCAACCGATTCTCATCCCTGAAGAAACTCAGTAGGTCTAAGTTCACCGCACCAATGCAAGAGTAGGCTCCCTGCCCTGATGTCCTGCATGATAAAAAAAAAAATACTGCATTAAGTCTGCTTTCCTGCCTCCCGACTGGGAATTATTGAGGGGCTGCCATACTGAGGACACCAAACCATAGAAAAAAGAAGTGACACTTTTTTGTGGAGATTTAGTAGCGCTTGAAACATCTGAGTGGATGGAAAGAGCTTTGAATCAAAATGAGAAAGTATCCATTCATCCGATCTCCACTTAAAGGCTCCAGCCACTCTTTCTCTTGGAGCGTATAAAGCGGCTACTTGTGCCTGGACCGGCTCGGTATCGATTCAGTGGTGCTACGGTGGATATCTGCTGCGTAACGAGGTCTCCTCTCATGATATTCTCTAAGTGGAATTACTGTAACCATTTAGGTGCCCTAAACATAATCCCCCCCCTCCCTCCTTACAAAAACCCCACTAAAACAAGCGTGAGCATTTAGAGAATACATTTTTTACATTCTGCTCACAACATAATCATAATAGCTTATGCAAACACCAGCTTGCTAACAACTAACTGACTGAAGATGTTTTCTGCTGTTAATATTATGCTACATGGTTTGAGAAAATTCTCCAGTATTTTAAGAATTAACAGTATTTAACGTACTTTCAAGTGATTCATCATCCGTTTGCTCTATTTTCTCGTCTCTGTGCCCTGAGACCTGTTGCCTTTGTGCACCTTCTCTGATTTTGTTACCGCGGGCACCATCATTTATCGGGTTATTTTGAACAAATATGCAGTAGGTATAATGGTCTAATGGTGCCTATTGTAGTTGTGCTTCATTTTAAATTTAAATAATTCATCATTATAATTATTATGATGATAATTAGACCCTTTTGGAGCCCCTTCCAGCACTTGGTGCTCTACACACAGTGCGTGATGCCCACGTACGTAGCAGCAGCTCTGACTGAAACACAAATATTCCCTAAGGCTTGTGTAATTTCATCATGACTGCCCCACTTCACTGCTGGCTTGCAGTCAAAGTGAACGATGACGATCTACAACTCATCCTGTCAAGGCTCCCTCTACACTGGCTCCCACTTGTAGCTGTCAGGCACCATTTCCAACTAAATGGTAAAATGGGTTTTCAGGATGCAGTGCTATTTACCGGTTCTCAGTTGTATTGGGAGAGAGAAAAAAAAAATCATTACTTTTTTTTCTCATTGAAGAACGCTTGTAAGAACTAATATACTAGTTTTTGATGGGCAGTAAAATAAAACCAAATGATTTAAATTGTCAGAGACAGAAGCCCCCCAAAATAGACAACGAGTTAAAATGGAAAATACCCTCAGGCAATGTCCTTCAGTCTCCCCAACTTTGTTTTTTGCTTCCAAAGCAAATTATTTGTTACAGAAAATAGCAAAAAGGCTCTTCTGTTTCTTTTTGTTGCTCAACCAGTGTCTGCACTGATAGATCATGCTGGATTGTGCTGGAGGGAAGATAGAGCAGCGTTTTCATTGTTCAGATAATAAAAGGGAAGAATGCTACTGCTTATTAATGCAAATTGGTATCAAACTGAAGAAAAAGCATTTAGCCCATTGCAGTGCAGGACAGTATCCATCAAGAGTTATTCATTCACTCTATGGTAATATGGTTGATGAGTTTGCATTGCCCTGCCCAGCGCTTGAAGACTATTATGCTTGAGAGAGGAACATCTTGTTTTTATTATCTCTCATAATGAATCGATTTGCAGCAAGCACCCGTGGCTCGCTGCTGAAGGGGATTTTGGTGGCGTGTGATCTGGACAGGCAGTGTGAACACTGCTGCACCCCATTATTGAACGAGACAGGCTCACGTGCAAAAGTCATCTACAAATTTTCGATAAGGTGGAGAAGTCTGCTCTCCATAATGTAAATGACTAGTGTTCACCTCTAACTTAATATGATGGGTAAACATTCATTCATAGATGTTCATTCTTCTAAATGTTTCCATATTTGAATGGTTTAAGTTGTCTGACAGTTTTTTGTAAATGTGCATCACTATTCAAAGACAATTCTTTATGCATGGGTTTGTGTTGTGTGGCATGAATTTTATGCTACATTCACTCTTACACTCTGTTGTCTCTGGAAATGTATTCTTGTATTTATGATCCTTTTCTGAATGCATGTTTTATTTATTTATTTCCTTTGGTTGCACACATGAATAAGAATCCAACATCCACTCAAGGATATTAAAACACTTGCTGTTCTCCGTGTTGACATGATTATGCAATAATACGATGCGTTTTCCAGCATGCGTATATGAGGTGCCTGCGTGCTTCCCACCATATCTATGTGATATGACGATGTTTGTTTGTAGACTTTCACATGACCTTTGGAAAGTTTGCCCTCACAGCCAGAGCTGCCTGTAGAATTCCAGATGAAGCCTGGATATGTGGATGTTATGTGCCTAGCATGTAATACGGTCTGACTGTGATCCTCTGCCTCTGTTTTCTATTCCCCTCCATGAGCTTGGAAAGGTGAAACACAGATGGGTCCGCCAACACCATTCTCTGCATTGTGTGCAATGTTCTCTGATTCCATTTTATCCGATTTCTCCCCTTGCATTCTAACACCTACCCGTGTTTTCTCTTTCTTTCGCTCCCTAAATCTCCTCCTCACTTCTTGCTTCTGTTTTTTTTTTATTTTTTATTTCCATCTCTTCTGCAGCAGATAAAGAAGTCGAAGACTACTACACTCGTAAGCGTCACCTGCCCGACCTGGCAGCAAGAAGCACTCTCCCCTTGCATGTTCTTAAAATAAGCCAAGACCAGGTGGGTACACAAGTGTTCAGTTTAAGTGTGCAGGTTTCAAAACGAGGTCACGCTCTTTGCAATTTTCAGCATCTATGAGGCAAAGCGTAAGTCTTATCTCTGAGTTTCCGGATTTGAATATGTTCGAAGCTATAACTGGTTTTTTTTCACCTCATTCTGCAGTAGTGGGTGGCAAAGCCTTTTACTGTTTTTACAGCTTGTGAATAAACTTACCTCATTCATCTTTTGCTCAACAGCACCGGGACCAGCCACAGCAGCTCCAGAGCCAACCCCCGCAGTCCTCCATGGCCCAGGCCCCTCCCCAGTCCCAGTCCTCACAGCAGCAGTCTCAGCAAAGGCAGAGGCCCCGTCGGGTCCAGAGGGCCATGTCCCAGGACCGCGTCCTGTCCCCGCAAAGGGCCCCAGAAGAGGATTACAGCATGTCTTCTAATGGTATGTCTCCGTACGGAGGACGGATCCTCTCAGACGAACAGCTCTTGTCTGCGGAGCGTCTTCGATCCCAGGAGCGTCTTCTTCCACAGGACCGCCACACCTCCCAAGATCGCCTGTACTCCAAGGACCGCATGTACTCCAAGGACCGACTCTTGTCCCAGGACCACCTCTACTCAAAAGACCGCCACTACTCACAAGACCGCCTCTATTCACAAGATCGCCTCTACTCACAAGACCGCCTCCTATCCCAGGATCCTCTGCTCTCGCCAGACAAGCTTGTGATGTCGTTGAAGCGCAGCATGGTCAGCAGCACCTCTGGTGGGTTTCGCGGCAGCGACAAGTCGATGTCGCGTGCCATCTCACACACAGACGTGTTCATACCAACCACGCCTCTTATGGATCGCTACAAGATGACCAAAATGCACTCCCATCCCAGTGCCTCTAACAATGGCGGCGGCGGCGGCGGTGGTGGCGGGGCAACGGGAGCAGGAGGAACCGGGCACTCCAATACTTTAGCCATGAACCAGACAGTGAATAAGAGGCAGGCGTTTGCCTCCAGACGGACTCACACTGTGGAACAGCTCCACTACATCCCACAGCACCACCAGCAGCAACAACAGCCACAGCACTACCGCACAGGCAGCAAGACCGAGGTGACTGTGTAACGATAGCCAGGGTCTACCTGAACTGCACAGAAAGAGGCACTTCTGTGTGCCAGAGTTTGGGGTTGATCAAGGTGTGTCGGTACACTGGCCTTCTTTTAGAGTGGGATTGTGGCGATTTCACATTCTTTGACTGAGGCTAAGTCAAAGATTCCAGGACCAAGAACATCCACTAGCTTACTTTGAGAGACCGGGAAACAAGCCACACTGTACACTGCATACACAGGCCCAGCTAGATCTGAAGCCAGAGAGGGTTGTGGATGGGGGAGGTGAAGTATTATCCAGCTAACTTGCCTACTATTTTTTCCACCGTCTTGATTATCCTATTCATCTACAGGCCACTGCCTCACTCTGTGTATGTTTTAGTGGGAAAACACTGATCGTGTCTGTTTAAGCCTTTATCAGCCCCCTTTGTTTAACAAATCTACTCTGTGACCTTTTCTGGCAAATCTTAAAGGGCTTTGCATGGTTAAACACAAGAACCAATTCCTGCGTGATTTCTGTTGTGCAACACAACTCCACTACAGGTGACGAGCTAGAATGAGCCTGTAATAACTTTATAAATATATAAATAAATGAATACAAAAAAACAATCATTTGTACGCCCTGTTCTACTCATATCTCTAAAGAATCTCAATGAGAGAAATTGAAATGGATGGTTTCAGCACTTCTATTTGGTGCCTCTGACTGATGTTCCATTTCTACAAATGAAGTGGTTTTGTGGGTTACAAGCACAATCAATAAAATAATATTCTGTTCTGTTTTTGATTTGATTTTTGACTTTGAATAGTGACGGCTAGCTTGTTTTGTTCTTAAAGCAATGGCAGGTTTTTCTTTTTGTTGCTTCCAGTAGACGATTGTAAATAAGCTATCCTAGAAGCAGTATTATGGAGAAGTCTGTACTGGATGGACTTTGTATTAGACTGTCTGTTTTCAATAGATTCTTAAAAAAACAACTATAAATCATCACTGTTTCGTGAGTTCAGAATAGAAACCCACTTAACCAAGTATTTGACAGGATAAATTAGTACTATACTGTGAGTGTCTTTGCAAAAATGTTTGTAGGACGAGAAGTGAATGAATGTGTTGTTGATAACAGATATACCACTGTTCATATTTGGATGTAGACTGTGTTCCATTGACATCAGAAGACTTTGAACATCATGGAAATGGATTATAATGCTTGTCAAAGTAGGGTCAAATAAACCATCCATATTTTTCTAAACATGCACCATTGTTCTTGGGAGATGTCTGTGTTGTGTATTTGCTTCAAAGATTTGATACACCACATTATCGCTGTGACTTTCTGCTCTAAAGTCGTATTTCTTGAAGCCGAGTGCTCGTCAAGTGAGGTGTGCAACGGAGGCACAAATAACCTCCGTGATTGAATTCAATTTCAGCATGTAGAGCCAAAGAAGGTGTTTTCCTGGGTAACATATATCTTGATTTCATCACTCTGAAATAAGGCTCAAGGTGATGAAGGACATATTTTACAAACCCTAGTGAGTCTGCAGCAGACACAGAAACAATAAACAGTCCTTAAAAGTAAATGGCAAAAGAGGTGCTCAGTGCCTTCCAAAATGACCTTAAAACTGCTTCGTTTCAAGTAAATGAAAGAAAACTATTAGTTAACAAGCTGACAAAAGTCAGCTACTTTCTTGTTGCCACTGATTGGTTATTTGCAGCTAAAAAATAATGTGTTTAAAGCGATTGTGCTACAAGTACATATCACATCTGCCATGTTTTTACTGCATGTAATCATTAGTTTCACAGCATTTTATAAACTATATATGAACCTGCTGAAAACAGAGTATATTAGGACAAGCAGAGCACTAAAGTGGGGCCTGCATCTGTGAAATGGAATTATCTGCTGCAAATATGTGTAACATCAGGTGTCTCACGCTCTGCTCATACAGATTTAAGTTTGCAGTTTGCTGGTGCAGCTCACTTCACATTTAGTTTCATATTCTGTATTTGCTTATTAAAGGGGAATTGGTTCTGTCAGCACAAGGCCTCAATGGTGCTCACATTCTTTAAGAGCATACTGATTAATTTTCTAATGTCAGTGAAATATGTTATACTGGATGTAGACCAGACAGCTGAACACTTTTTAATCAGTTTCGACTGGTTGTAATCTGTACACCTCGCTCCCCCTACCAAAGGTTTTTCAAAAAAGAAAACTACCAGGCATCCAAATCTCAGCTAGACGTCTCGACTTCCTTTGTCTTACAAATCTCACAGTCAGTGCCTGCAGGACATGCTCCTTTATCCACCCCAGCGTCTTAGTTGGCACTTTTTCAAGCAGTATATGAGTCACACCAACACAATTCAAGAAAAAGTAAATTTTTCTATAAAACTGAATCAGCGGGTAAATCAGAATGTGCCTTTTTGGGGATGCTCTTCTTTCCACTACCGTCTACTTATTACGACTTTACAAAGCAGATTTGAAAATCAAGCTAAGAGATGTCAACAAAATTAATATATAGGAATACCATTTTACCTAAAATCTGGTTTGACTGAAAAATGAAAGATTGTTAGATTGTCTCAACAGCATGTCAGGGATTGTGCTTTATGTAGTCAGGACATGAAAAGTCATGGACATGGGAGTTTCTACTACTGAGTTGCATTAAGGGAAACGTAGTATTTTGCAGCTGGAGCCATCGGGACGAAAAGGATTTTGTGGCTCTGCTGTTTTAACTTGGACCGTTCTCTTATAACTGGTCTCTCATAAGACTTTACATCTGGGACACCCTGCCTGCATGGCGGGTGCGTTACAGCTACCTGCTGTATACTGCTGCGGCTTGCTTGCGTGTCTTGGATGTGAAGACGGGATATCAGTAATTGGATGTTTGAGGATTGACAAGTGAAGAGTTGTAACCGAAAAGCAGTCACAAAATATTTGTTTCCCCTTTTTCAGAGCAGAACACACAGGCAGATGGAGAGATAGCGGGAGGGAAAGCGCAGCAGAAAAACACTGACCTTCACCTGTTAAATTAATGCCATATTATAATCAGAGCCTACACTGGGTTTCTGCTGTGACTCGATAGCACACGTGTAATCACTTTTCTTGTCTAGTTCTGCTGGGAACCACGCGTGACACACGGAAAACAAGGTGACTCGTGTTGTCAAGATGACGCGAGGCACGACTCGAGCGTGACAAAAACGTCTAACCTGTTAACACGGGTGTCAAAATGAAAATCAAGACATTCCTGCATGCACATGCATTCAGACAGTCTGTCCCAGGCCTTATGGAAGGGCGACACTGGAGCATCTGGAGCACCCTTAATCGATTTTTGAATAAAATGTGAAGTTACTACTTGCTGTGCTGCAGAATATAAATGAGGTTGTTTTAAGAAGCTTAAACAAACAACCAATGTTGTAATTTATCTAGTGTGGATACCTTCAAGATAGTTTCTTCTTTGTAGCCTCCACTTAAGAAGCTTGCACTATGTAAACAGCCGTTTTGTCTCTGCCCACTGAGGTGTAACAACCTATAAGATTATTTCTACCTCCGGAGCAGCTCTGTGTTAAAACATTTTTTGTGTAATTACCAGTCCAATTTTCCAACTGTAAAGGTTTGATTGTACAGCGGTGGCGGTCACACACCTTATCTGACAGTATGTCACAGCCCAGCCCATTTATTTAACTGACAGTTTAAGTATAATGTATGGCGTCTTTACCGGCCTGGGCTGTACTTCAACTTGACATCTGAATTAATATGGTTAATTTTAATACTGCTCAGTGCAATTTCAAACCTTCTTTAAATTCATGGGAATCGAACAACAGCAAACAAATGGTGCCTGCAATTCGCCTCCACAAAAACACAAGAAAAAAAATAAAAGGACAAGAAAAGCGCAGAATAAGTTTGGGTTTCCAATTTATAGTGATCCACCAGCCCATCAGCATTTAAATGAAAATATGAGACTGCAATCAAAAAGAATCTATGAATGGGAGAGCAGCTGAAGTGTGAGAGGTAAGATGGCAACTCAAGCGGAGGGAAGAACAGGAAACTGGCCGAGGACATGGTATTCCATAAAATAATCAGCAGCTTTCAAACTGTCTTTCCACATCTTACAGCACACATTTCCTCAACAATGTATTTCATTACCCGTCTGCTCTGCTTTTAATGCAAACGTGACCCAGGACCACAGGCCTTATATTGTTGCTTAAAAATTTAGTTTGCTTTCTCTGTACTTTTGCAGTCCCGGTGGTGCTGTCAGCACTGTCACAAAGATTGTCATGTCTGGATTTGAAATAGAAAGACATTTTCAGTTCAGACCCTCAGAAAGTTTCCCAGTGACATTCAGAGGATGTACTTCAGACATACAAAGAATACAAAACAAATGCCGCTAGTTCCATTCAGCATTTTATCTTCCTCATAGAAAGCTGTAACTGTAGTCGAGTTTGGTTAAAAAAGAGAAAACAAACAAAAAAAATATGTTTTTTTTGTTTTTCTCACTGGCCTTCAAACTCAAGTGGGATGAAAAAAAGGACAGGTCCAAAATCTTGTACAACAAAAATCCTTCTGGTGCCCTCGGAGATGAAAATAGACAGAAACACTTTGTGTGTTGTTCATTTTTTTCAGCTTTTGAATTCCAGCTGCTTTTGATACTTTCCAAAAGGTCAGGAGAACATGACAGTGGCCCGACCCTGCCAACCCATCCACCCTGTTGAGTAGACGTGCAGTACACTGTGGAGTGCAGTTCAGCTGGGTTATGTTCAAGTGCCTCATTTCTTAGGTCTCTTGAACAGGAATTTCAGGTACTTGTCACTCTTGACTTTTTCTTTTCTCCGACACTTCTACCTGTTGCACTTGAGAACGGCTGCCAGTAGAACTTTCCCTCCTGAGTGCAAAACACTCTAACAGTGTATTGTATAGTGCCAACTGATCTCAGCACCATCTGGGGCCCCATTTCAAAATCTCTGTTTTGCTTTATTGTCACCCAATCTTATGTAGAGCATTCTTTGCCAAGTTGCTCTTTTGAACATGTTTCGTTATACAGTCACAAAAACTACTGACTTAGAAGGTTGGTGCCATCTTTTAAATGATTAATCAACTAACTTCACTAATGGTTCAAAGTGCAACTCTAGAAACTCAGTGTGGTTAGTTTGAGATCCAATAAACTAAATACTGTTTTCCACATAACATCTGTGGTGGTTTAGAAACAGTGTATTCCATCCATTATCAATACCTGCTTTATCCTGAACATGGTCACGGGGGGCTGGAGCCTATCCCAGCTCACCTAGGGCGAAGGCAGGCTAGACCCTGGACAGGTTGCCAGTCCATCACAGGGCAGAAACAGTGTATTTAAACACAAATGCATTATCTTAGAGAATGCTGGGTAACTCCCCCAGTCCCCTTTGTACTCCTCCCCTGTCATTACCCAGCACGCCCCGTTCATCGTAACCTATAAGAATAAAGCAACCATGTTAGAAATTACTTTCATTTTTTGATAAAACATGTTGGAATATTTCAACAAAGACAAATTCAGATTTAAAACGGAGTCATCATCACTGTAATGGTCAAAAGTGGGTGCAGTTATCACTTTTTGCACAGCGGTTGGGGACTCCCTGATGGTTGGGGGCTCCCTGAGGGGTCCCTTTCATTTGAAACAGGTGAAACATAGGTAAGGCCACCTCTGCACAGGAAGTGGCACCCTTCAAAAATAATTTAATTTAATTCAAAGTGAGTCATTAGTTATTGACTTAATAGATGTTGAAAATGGATTAATTCAATTCAATTCAGCTTTATTTATACAGCGCCAAATCACAACATAGGTTATTTCATGGCACTTAACACATTAAAGTCCTTACAGCAAGACTTTACAATATTATACAGAGAAACCCAACAATTCAACAATTCCTACATAAGCTAGGAGGGAAAAAAAAACTCCTCTTTAAAGGAGAAAAACCTCCAACAGAGGGAAGAAAAACTCCCTCTTAACAGGAAGAAACCTCCGACAGAACCAGGCTCAGGGGTGGACGGCCATCTGCCTCGACCGGTTGGGGTGATAGGAGAGCAGAGAGAGAAAAGGAGCTGAGATAGAAGAGAAGAACTGTTGGTGGAGACGACAAGCGCAGGGCAGAGACATGCAGCTCCATGACGGGACATCTGCAAAAGAAAAAACAGAAACTACGCGAGCGAGGGAACTTAATGGAGACAACAGACAATAAGCAAAAACTCATTATCAGTTAGTGCGCCATTGATAACAGTGGAGATCAAGACTCTTTTTCATTCCTTTAATGTATATCACAGTGCTTATATAGTTCACACCAGCTTAGAGACCATTCATATCCCTCTCTGGTTCCACAGGAGAGGAGCCTGAAAACTAAAGGCTCTGCCTACTTCTACTTCTGGAAACTCTAGGAACCACAAGTAGACCAGCGTACTGAGAGCGAAGTGCTCTGCTAGGATTATATGGTTCTATAAGATCTCTAAGATATGATGGGACCTGGTCATGTCGGGCTTTGTAAGTCATCAAGAGAATTTAAAATTATATTCTTGATTTCACAGGAAGCCAGTGGAGAAGATAAAACATGCATGAATGAGTTTTTCTGCGTCACGCTGAGGAAGGATTTTCCTGATTTTATTAATATTATGTAAATGAAAGAAGGCAGTTCTGGAGATTTGCTTTACATGGTGTCTAAAGGACAAGTCCTCATCAAATATGACTCCAAGGTTCCTCACAGTTTTGCTGGAGGCCAAGACAACATCATCTAGAGTAACTAAGTGATTACAGAAAGAGTTTCTGAGGTGTTTAGGACCAAGTACAATAACTTCCATTTTGTCTGAATTTAGAAGCAGGAAGTTTTTGGATTAGAAACCATAATAAAATGTATTTTAATACTCAAGCATTAAAAATCACAATAAACTGATTCTAGCAAAATGTTAATGAAATAAAAATAGATAATAGAATACATAATGGTAAAATGTTGATGAATCAAGATTGAAATAAATAGATGCATAATGATGACAATAATATAAATATAAATACTGTAATTCTCATGTTTTTATTACAAGAAAATATACCCCCCCCCCCCCCCAAAAAAAAAAAAAAACATGAAATATTTGAAGCACTTTCATAGGCCCTGTGAAGCCTCTGATGTTTGGATGCATACTGCCAGAACAAACTCCCAACAAAGGAAGGCCACACAGAATGAAGCCAGAGAGTGAAAACCTGAAGACAAAAAAAGTCCTCAAAGCCCTAATTGCACCTCCTCATCACATTTATTGCTCTGAGAGCACGGAACTAACTGAGCGTCTCAACATGTTGATCAGCTCTGATCTTCTGGATTTTAGCCAGTGGAAGCTGTTTACAGAAAATCAACCTGAGACAGTTAAAGTGACGGGGACAAACACAGAATTTGAAAAGGTGATACAGAAGTGAGATATTATACTCATCACTGAGAGTCTGGCCCTCAAAAGAAACCTCCAGAGAACTGAACGCCATTATTTCTTAAAGTGTTTCCAACTGATAATTGTTGGGTTTCTCTGTATAATATTTTAAGGTTCTACTGTAATGACTTTAATGTGTTAAGTGCCATGAAATTACCTGTGTTGTGATTTGGCACTATATAAATAAAATGTAACGTAATGTAATGTAATTCAATTGAATACTCCTTCAATATATTAGCAAGGACTTTAAAACTCGACTCTTACTGGATAACTTTAAACTTTCCATTTTAGACCATTGTTAACATAGTAACTAGTAATTGTCCATGAGGCTGTTTATATGTTTGTACTTTTGTGTGACCACTGCATCAAGGTATTTCTAGCAAAAGAGCTCTTTATCGCAACAGCTACATTATTAAATATATATAGGTTATAGTTGAACAGCAGAATGTAGCTTAGCTTCGTTAATTGATGAGTACAAACTCCCTCATCAACTGAGGAGGAGCACCAAGGGAGATGCACATTCACATCTAGTGTTAACCTAAAAATTAAAACTGTCGATGAAGGTCCTGGAGGAACAAAAATGTTTGGAATAATAAATAGGGACGATCAGCAAGAATAGTATGCAGGATCTTTTTTTCTCTCTTGACACCCAAGAAACATGACAAAAGGAACATTAAAAAGTTATTTCCAAAACAATGACACTGGATGCCTCACAAGCCAATTTCACAATTAACTTCTTTGGAGCTATAAAAAAATACTCTCATACTGTCAGAGCACCACAAAGTAAATTGGAATTACCTCTGTTATATTGAGGTAAAAGCAGAAGCACCAAAAGACATTTTTCTGTCTTTACTGACCCTGAACAAATCCTCTAAATATATCAAAAAAATTCAATTAAAGCTGTCTTTAAACAGAGATTTTTTTAATATCATTTTAATTGGATAAAAAAATTCAAAATGAGATAGAAATGATCGTAACCGCCACTATACTTGTCACTAACATTTCAGTGTGTTAGTACACAGTGGCAGCTAGAATGGGGACTGAGATAATGATCGCCATTATGAGTCCAAGCTCCAAACCGCACGCAGTAGGTGCTGTTGCTGTGACTAGTTTCTGCCTCACTGCTCAAAATGTGGCCCAAATCATTGTCCTCTCGCAGCTTATCTCCCTGCATGCAGGACCCTACCCCAGTTATTTGTGATAATCCACAGATTGTAGGCAGCTAACAGACATTTGTTTTACGACAGATGCCAGATTCAGATAAACATTTAATTAGCAACTCATCAGCTCTGTCAAAGCTAATTACCCCAGTCTCCAGCCTTCGCCAAAAACGGCTCCTCTCGCAGTTGGTCTGCACAGCAGCTGAGTCTGCTGGCTGCGGCGGGACGCGAGGCGCCAGAGGCTGCGGGGAGCCGAGGTCCTCTCACAGTATTGTACCAGGATTGCGAGAGCGTAATCCAGCCATTCTGCCACAGCTGAGTCTTGTGGGTCAGAGCAGTGAGAAGAACGGGTTCGATAGAATTACAGGCCGAGACAACATTGTGCAATTTATCAGCACTTTACACGCCTGTTGTGAAAATGACTGCTAGCGAGGTGTCTCGGCAGCACTTCTAGTTGTCACGACGGCACATTTCTCGGCGCTCAGACGGAGTGTGATGTGGATTTTAGGATGGACAGCGGACACGCTGTCTGGCTGTGAAGTGGTTTCCTGGCAGGTGCGGTGCCAAAAACAGCACAGAAGTGAGCGCTTGGCACCAAAGTCGTCGACTGAAATGAGGACAAAACTGACAGAAAGTACGTGTGTCTTACAACAAATGACCACTGGGTAGTTATCCTTCCTGGTAAATGAACATTTTGAGTGTTTATGGGTATGTTTACATGTGAAGAATGATGGAGAACACGTAGGTGGAGAACAAAACTGGGAATTCAAGGCATCTCCATGGTCATCATTGCTGAGACCAGCAGTCACATTATCCCATTTCAGTGAAATTAGAATTCCTCATGCTTCCAGCCTGTACACACCACGCCATCTCTATAACATTCACATTAGTAGCTTCTCTGGACTGATATGTAACCTAGCAACCGCCTGACATCTCACACAAGCAGATGATTAAAGGTACCGTCTTTTCCATTCCAAGCATGAACCCTTTGATAGATTCCCCCCCAGGCCCCATCACCCCTCCTCATCCCCCTACTCTGACTCCAGCGTTTGCTCTTCAGTAGAACGCCAAGAACACTCATATTACCTACAAATATGAAATATGAATCGCCATGCTGTTTTTAGCCTTTTGAGACCAGGAGTCTGTAGCTGCCGTAGTCTTGCAAAGCCCCATCATTAACTGCTCTGGAGCGCTGTTATGCATCTGGCTTTTCATGTCACACCAGGACAGCGGCTGATCTGCAGGGCCAGTGGGAGCACATGGTCTGCACTGCTGCATGAGCGAGAATAGAAACGGCACATATGCCGGTGGTAAGGTTTGGGGGGTGGAGTTCATTTCTTTTTCCTTTCTTTTTTTTCAGCCTTTGCGCAACCAAAAACAACAACAAAAAAGCATTCCATGCAGGACAAACATGTCAGATTAAACCATTGTTTTGGAATAACATCCAATTGTGATTAGAAATGACTCAGTTATGAAGTGTGCTGATTGGTTGGAGGCAAACTGAATGTTGCTCTCTCCACGACAACAATGACAGGTTTGGTTCCTTAAAACGGACGTTTATTACTCGGGCAATAATTCATCCACAGCTTAGAAAGAGAGCGCTACCACCATCTATCACATAACTGCAACCTAAAACTAAAAAAAAAAACTTTATTCCACACAGTAAAAGAGAAGGTCTTTCATTAATGTCTTTACCTGTGTGATGCGTGCCATTTATTACATAACTCCCCTCATGAACAGTGTTTCTGTCCCAATGCACAACAAGTTGGACAATTATATTGTGAATAACATGAACTGTTATTCCTGTAAGGACACTCCTCACCCTTTTTTCTGATAACTGTGTTGTACTATGGAATCTAGCATGAAAGGCGAGCCTGCACAGTCTGGCAAGCCTGGCACACTGTTGAACGCCTTCACGCCGTCAGAACTACATTCATGACAGAAGGGGCGGCACGGTGGTGCAGTGGTTAGCACTGTCACCTCACAGCAAAAAGGTTCCGGGTTCGAATCCGGTCCTGGGCCTTTCTGTGCGGAGTTTGTATGTTCTCCCTGTGCTTGCGTGGGTTCTCTCCGGGTTCTCCAGCTTCCTCCCATCATCCAAAAACATGCACCTCAGGTCAGGTTACCTGGTGCCGCGCTAGTGGCAGCCTGTTGCAGCAGCTCCCCCCTGAGAGCCCCCCTGCTGTAGTGAAGAAATTTCCCCTCGGGGATTAATAAAGTGAAATAAAAAAAACCACAATACAGCAAAACCATAACAACTAATGCTTTCCCGAAAGTCTCTTAAACTTCAGAGGTCCCTTATTTGACTTTGGACGTAGTATAGCTTCAAGCTTCATCTTCACTAGCTCAGATCTTAGCAGCACGTTCTCGTAAAATGTGAAACTTGTGCCTTATAATTCATCAATGAATTTCACAAACATTAAAATTACATCATATTTAAATCATGACTGTACATAAAATAATACATGAAATTATGGTTTCAGCAGTAAAACCGTTCAATATAATATTACTAACATGGAACATTTATACAACACTTCCACTGAAGTCATGAACGATTGGACCGAATGGGCCTCATGACTATGATTGATTATACCTGACTTTACCATGAAGACAGTCAGCCAGATTCAGCTATTATTTGGGAATAACATGGATTTGTGTTTGAAGGTGACTCTGTTTGAGTGATTCTCTGGAATAATCTGATGAAGCCTTGATATTCCCTGAGATCACAAAACCCACAAACCAGCGCTCAAAGGTGCAGAAAAGCTGGTCACCTGCTGGTCAAATATGAGTAGGAAATGAAGGTATAGAATTATGGTTAGCAAGAAGCTTGTCACATTTCCTTGTAATCCACGCAGTGTGCACCTGGAAGAAGGGAAATCAGCAGCATGGTGAATGCAATAGATGAACATCTGGCAAGTCACACTTCTGGTGACTTAATACAAAGGAAATATGTTAAGTGAGGGATGAGACTGTGTGGCCACGAGCATGTCGCATTTACTTTAAATTCATCATAGCATGCATGTCCTTCTAATCTGGATGCAGGGGGATTAGTGGCATGCTGAACGTGACAGATGAACATCTGGATAAATCGTTGTAGTGACTCGACAATGGAAATGTGCTGTCATAGCGAGAAACTTCTCATGGGACATCATATGTTTTGAGATTTCGCTTCACCTAATACTGCTTGGGAAGTCCCTTTGCTGCTGCTTGATGAGGAATTAAAGGGTCTAAACATTTTATGAGACTGCTGAAGATTCATTTTTGAAAAATCCCCCAATACAAACAGATGGAGTCACAATGGAGAACCTGAAGGTCACCGATGACTCCAAAGTGTCATCATGAAAGTAAGATAAGCCATTTCAGTGCCTGCACGACACTGACCAAAACAGCACTCTGATCCAGAACCTTCTTCTATCATACATCTTTTCATGGCTTTAGAGAGGCTGAGAAGGATGGATGCAAAAGGGAGGGAGGATTCGCATCGCATAATGAAGACAATACTTCACGCCAGCTCATTGATGTCGATGTGTTTATAAGCTGGTCCTTGCTTCCTCCCTCCTCGTAAAGAGGGACTATAATTTTCTTGAAAACGTCTTTGAGTGTGTTAATGCTAAGAGTTGGTTGAGAACTTGGGATGTAAATAAGTGTAAAGCGAAGGCAGTTTAGCAAAATCCAATAAGGGGCTGTCTAATCACAAAATACACTTTCCTTTCCACTAAACTCCAACGAGATGCGACTGAGTGTGGAGGTGGATAAAGGCGATGTGCGGGACAAAAACGTTTAATTCAGTGGGCCTTTAAAGTTTTTTAAACCATTTAGAATTCTCTATCTTTCTGTATAACAATAAAATATAACCCATGTTCATTGTCCATTGTTAATTGTTGAGCGTCAGGTCAGAGTAATGTTAGAACAAACATTTTGTTATGGATGTCAATGTGTTGGCCTGTCAGGAAGTCAGTCCTCCATTTTGGAACATACCTTTGCACCAAGCATGAACATAAGGTAGTTTGAGCCTGCAGTCTTTGAAGCTGACAAAGTGTCTTTTATAGCATTCTCATTTTAAACCGTGTCAGCTGGAAACATTTAACATTCAACTGCAGAATTATTTTTCAACCAACTTTCAGAAATCGGCATCGACATAGCTAATGTGAGCTATCTACTGCTAAAAAAACAAGCTGCTCACAATCGTTATGCCAGATGATGAAATGTTACCGTCATCAGCTATAAATCAAAAGCTTGCATTAGACTACTTCTGTGTGAAATTTCAGACCGAGTGTTTAAAAAAACCACTGCAGATTCTGAGCAATAGTCTGACACTAAAATGTGCTGTCAAATGTTCTGTGTGAGAATGGAAAGTTTCACAGATAGCAGCAGCAACTGAGGGACACGGGACTTAACAAAGGGTCAATTGGATGAATTAGTAATACCTCAGCACATCAAAACATGACTGTAGCACCACTGCTGCACTATAGGTGAAAAGATTTCCCCTGTGAACAGCCACACTAGTTTCATCGGGCATGTGTACAGAAGCAGGATCTATTTTCATTATGGGACCTAAAGCTGTAATTTTGGAGACCTACATAAATGGCCTCATCCTGCATCATTGCTTTCCTCCTCCTACTTCCCCTCTACCTCCTCACGCCTCTCTGTCTCTGAGCGCATTGTTAAGACCCTCCAATAACCAGATAAAGGAGACACAGAGGAACCTGGGAGACAGCGAGAGAATAAGAAAGATGGAGAGTTTTTAAAGCTGGGTTACACTGTCTCTACTGTACATGTTGTTGGAAGGATATATCTGCGAGACTCCACACTTCCTACTTGGGAGAGAGTTTTTTTTTTTTTTTTTTATCTCCAATGGGGAGGAGGGAAGAAGAAAGGAGTGAAGTGGATGGAGGAGGAGAGAGGGGGAGGGAGATGGTCTAAAGAACTTGGAAGAGAAGAGGCAGGACTGGGGAACTGGAAACGGGAGATAGAGGAAATGACTGCATATTGGCTCTAAAATGGGATATATCGTAGAGTATATGAAAATAAAACCACACGCACAATCTGGAATGGCGAGATAAAGCATCTTATTTTCTGGAACTTTTCTGAAAGAAAGTGAAAATGAGTGAAAAATATTCGCACACATATGGAAGTATACACTGTATGTGATCAATTGAGACGTGATTATGTTATTAGAAAATGTGTACACATTGTAGGTAGTTTTAGTGATCTGAATTCAGCTAAAATGTGTGAAATCACCCGATAGTTCAATTTATTCTGTGCTATTCCCCAACCGGCTACATCTTTATTCACACCTCCTCGTGCAGTGACTCACAGATACAGTACATATTAGCAAATTCTTCTTCACAAATAGATACAGAGAATAAGCATTTTCAATTAACTTAGGTACAGGCCTTGACCTACAGGTCATCAATGTTTTTAACAGTCGACAAATCTGAAGGCTGACTTCCTGTAGGTGGAGGAGGATTTGATGCCCCTGGCGTTAAAGCTCTTACATTCATTTGGTTAACAAAGAAAATCTAGGAATGTCACTTTGATAATGCAATTTGCTGCTTTAGTCCAAATATGACACTATTTCTAGAAATTAGATTTAACAAAATGGTACATTAGATGTTGCTGAGTGAAGAGAGTGGCAGCGTCGCGTGGCTTTCAGCAGAGGTCGTTACATTACGGGTTGTTTATGGCCTTGATGTTGCTTGGCTATCAAGTGTTTTCAATGTGTTTATACTGGCAATAGTTTTTGAAAGCTCATGTAATGTATTTTGCTAGAATGGAGGAAATAAATTAATAACTGAAACAAAAAAAAAAACAGTTTGCAGGGGCTAACATCTTTATTGCAGAAATGAAGCAAGGAGAAGATGTGGCAAGAAATACAGAAATACAGCTGTCACAGATGATGAGCGCAAAAAAGACAGAAGAAAATAAATGCTGACTGTCAGAGGAAAGGCTTCAAGAGCCTGACAGGAGGGAATACACCTCTGTGACTGGCATACAACAGACATAAACGTTGGTTTCACATGTTACCATGTTTTATGTTTCACTGACATGAGAGAAACATCTTCAGTGATGAGGTCTCTCTTCTGTTTGGATCAATGGCATCTCAAGGAAATTTTCCCCACAGGATGAGCGTCAGGGTGTTTCCTTTCATCAAAAAGTCTTATACATAAAATCAGATGTCTGGAGAGGAAGCAGAGTTATTATCAGTGTCGTCCTATGATCAGGACAATGCCGTGCTTCTACCAGGACTTCGCCCGGTGTGACTTTAAAACAAGACGATGTAACGTTTGCTAAACAGCAGCCACTGTGGCCACAGTTTGTACTGACAGGATAATGGACTGGTTTCTCAAGGTTCTGTTGAGTCATGTGTTTTTAAACACATCATCATCACAGGCGACTCCAGGCACTGCTGCAACCTGCAAGATGATGCCAATGTGAGCGATAGGGGTCACCGAGCTAGCACGACCACTAGTGAGTAAATGTGCTACCATGTTTCCTGTTTCCTGTGTGAGTGTTTCTTTGTGTTATCAACTTGATCATTATCACTGCAGGGGTTTTCATGCTTACTGAGTTTTTATTTGTTATCTTGGACTAGTTTTAGTCTAAAATTCCTCGAGGTCTTTTGACTGCAGTAGCATTTAGTGACTCGTGTCTTGACAGACATTTAAACCCAAGCTGACGAAATATTTTTGCTGGACAATAGAGACATATTTAAATAAAACATTTTTTTTTATAATGGAATCTGTTACATTATACTTCACGTTTGCGTGACTAATCATGAAAGTTATAATGTCATATTGGCAGGAAAAATGTCTCTAACATGTCATATATTCAGTTGTAATGTGTTTACTTCTTGTCTTACTTCTATGTAAAGTTTAATTAAAACTGCAAGCAGTGATATACAATCCCTTGCACACCTGCACCCGATGACGGACCAGAGGGATGGTGACAATAGGATACATGTGTGCACCGAACTGCAAGCCTGTAGGTGAAAATATCTGCGGGGGCTGAAGTTTAGGGGGCGCTAGCGAGCCATTTTGCCACGCCCATACGAAACCTATAAAATATGTTATTTTTCACCACCACTGACGCGTGCGCCAAGTTTCATTAATCTTTCAGCATGTTAAAGCCCTGAAAGAGGCAATTCATTTGCCAGAAGAAAAAAAAAATCATTGAATTACAAGAGGGCCTCTGTGTCATGCTAAAACCTAAAAAGTGTAACAGTATCAAGAAACAGCAATATCTTCATGAAGTTTGCCAACACGTAGCGTAAGCGTAGGCTACTGGTCACATCAGACCAAGTAAGGCTGGAGCTACAAAACCCCCGAGTGTTTTTAATTGAGAAAAGATGTGTTTTGTCAAAGATTTTAAAAATATTATTACTAATATAATAAAATGTGAACCGTTGACCCTGTCAGCACCATCATCATGTTCATCGTAACTCCTGCTAGATCTGCAGCAGCAGGGCTACACCAGCTAAAGTCCACTTGGATGGGTTTTCTTTGGTCTTCAGGTTGAAGGTCCACACGTATGTGGGTCCCCTCTGCCGGGTCTTGTAGACAGGACACTGGTAGACATTTCTGTTCTCCTGCTTGTCTACAGGGATGGCCCTGATGAAGATGACCGGCATGGTCAAGGTGAGCTCTTTCAGGCGGGCATCTACAATCATGCCAGTCTGAAAAGGAAAAAAATAAATGACGGAGGGAGGAAAGGGAGGGAGGGGGATAACAAGCCGTTCAACCACAGACAGAAACATTTCACAGAGGTGAAGGAAGTTCTAAATTAGTTTGAGGTGCAGTGAAAACTTCCTCCACACATTGCACTGCCCATTCGGGCTGCATTTAATAATGTTCTTTTGTAAGTGAAAAAAAATAGATGTTTGACTAATCTGGGTTGGCACAAAGCGATGTTGGGCTTTCAGTTTGCCAGAGACAATATTGTGGCACCCTTGAAAAGTGGTGAAAGTCAGGCGAGTTTGAGTCGAAGTCAAGCTGCCCTGCCTTCGAATACACACTCTGTAAACACACTGAAACAGAGTGGTCTGTCTCATTAATTAATCCTCCTACACTTAGCGCCTGACAAACAGAAGTTTCTCCCATGCATGCACAGTGACTTTCAGGAATGAATGTAAATCCTGATGACTTTGGAAAGCTCAGAGGACAAAGTCCTAATTGGATCTGCAAATACTATAAAACCTTAAAGAGGTGTTAAATACCAATAAGTTCATGTCTGTTTGGGTAAATACAAATGATGGGTATCTTAAAGGGTGCCATGTGGGCTCATTGTGAGTCATTATGAATTAATTTAATAATGCCGTATATACACTGCTACTACTGTCAAATATATACTGTACATTTTATTGTGTAGTCTCACAACATATTGAGAGGATAAAAATGTATTATGTAGCAGGAATATTCATCACCACTAAGTGGTGTGCATCACATAAACAAACATCCTTTCACTGTGTAATGTCTGCATTTTCTATTCTATCCCTTGAACACACGTGGTGTTTATCATATACAGCATCTAGCTGTCTTTGATGTCTGAACCCCCTCTGAATAGAATGCAAGCTTCATTAATATAGATGAATAGGTTTATCATAAATCTTTGACTTTTACTGCCGCACAGAGCTGTGTCCAGATGGAGCGCTGCTTACTCCCCTATTCACACTCTGATACTCCCCGCCAGTGGCACAGAACTGGCCTTGGGGCTGAGGCGAGGACGTGAAGAGAGGAGGAGGAGGAGGAGGAAAAGAGTGGAGGAGTTGTGAGTGGAAGCCACCCGGCCCGTCTGTCCGCCTATCTATTTGCCTGCGTCTCCAACTTTAATGAAGAAAAAAGGAACCACTCCTCTAAAGGGTGATCTAAGTGTTCAAGTGCACACTCTGCACATTCCCTAATTAAGAAGTCTATAGGGATGCTCCTTGAAAGCTGGGCGCACATACATTAGTTGAATGTATGTAGATAGATAGAGCCTTGGGAAGCTGAGTAATGCACTGTGCTCCAAGAGCCAAACACAAGCAGGATGCAAAGCAGAAAATTAAGCCACAAAGGGAATGTAGAGGCCCTTTAGGGGGGAAACACTGAAGTTAGTTAACCTGACTCCTTTTAGAGAAGCATTTTTAGGTGAGCTCCACGTGTTTATCATCCATCATGTAAAGTACAAGGAATGAAGGTACGTTACACTGCAAGGTGCTTGTAAATCAAAGAGACACCTTTAGTGGGAATTAGATGTCAAAATCAGCCTTTCTGTAACTCTGTGACAGCTGAAAAAAAGAAATCAATGATTAACTCAAGTACCTGTGTGTCCCAGCGCGCTCCCTCCATGTACAGTCCATGAACGTACGCCCCTTCACGCGGTGGAGAACTGAAGTCCTCGCGATTCTTCTTTGTGACATCGCACTGCAGACACATGCTGTCCAAGGGCCACTCATTCCTGTCACCGAAGCACAGAGAGGTTTACTTTATAACAAGTCCTTTCTATAACATTTCAACCCAGTATCACAACAAAGTGTGAAATAGACACGCCGGTCCACTACAGAAAGAACATGACATAGCCACGCTTTGGGTTGTCTAGGCGTGAAAGTTACACGTTTTGAAAGCATGGAACTTAAACGAACGTAAATGTCATGTGACGTGAGATCATGTGAGCAAGGTCCCTCAACAGAGGTTTTGAGACCAAGCACAAGTGACATTTTTTGGCAGTATTTGGAGGCAGGCGGGTTGGCTTGGTGACATTAGTCAGAGACTGCCATGAGAGACGATGAGGTTTGAATCCATAAGGTAACAACCTTTTTCATTAGTTGTTTTTTGTTTCCTATCACAACCCTGTTTCGTTTTACCTAACTCCAACAATGTGCTAATTCAGTGACCCCAACCACTTGTTTTGGCAAACATTTTCATTTTCCTATAAATCCCATGGCTCCAAGCATGCAGGCGGTTTCATTTTCATCCACTACAAGAAAACGTGAAACTTTCACGCCTAGACATCCCAAAGCGTGCCTATTTCACGTTTTGCCGTGATACTGGGTTGAACATTAAGTTTCCTAAAGCAAATCAACCTTACCTTCTGGCCATAGCCTGCATGATGGCTGTGAGGAAGGACTGAGGGTTGAAGAAGCCAGCCAGCCACACTGCAGACGGTAAGATGAAGTCAGCTGACCAGGCTTCCAGCTCTTTGATCCGGGCCAGCAGGTCAGTAAACCACAGGGACAGGCCACACATGGAGGGATATGCCCGTTTGGTCCAATTGTCTGGCACCATGTCCAGGAAAATAGTACTCTGAAGGTTCTCCATCTCACTGGTCATGGTCAACTCTCCCTGATGGGTGGGGGTCACAGGAAAGAGAACAGCTGAACTCTTCACTCGTGAAAGGCATTTTAAAATGTATTCAACCTTTTCTTATTCAAAGGAATAATAATAATAATAATTATAATAATATATCTTTGGAGATACGTTGTACATCAGTAATGCTCCTTTACACCCTGCACTGTGGTAAGTGAACCACCTGCTACAGTGTAAGCCAATGTGAGTCAGTAAAAATAACGCTCTAAGCTCGCTAGCCTGCTAACTCGAGGTTCAAACAGTTTATTTAAGCAATGCACTGAGTTAAAAAGATTAAAGGTTAAACAAAAGTAAACTGAACTACACAGTTAACAAGCTACAATAGTTTCCTCTGTTTTGGACACTGCTCCAACAAAGGTCAGTGATGTCAAGACGATTTGCTTTTGGTCAAATGTTCTAAGTTCAACACAACTGAATTCAAAACAAAAGATTTTCATAGATTCACTTGCTGTGGGGGGGACCTGTCCAATTGGTTTATTGCAGTAAAATGTTCTATTTTACCATTACCAGTCTGGCCATGAATGCTAACATTAGTGCTATCTCCCACTCTTGGGTGTTAATTTACTAAGTTCAAATAAGGGTTGCTCTTCATCGTCTGTGGCTGATTGTGTTGTCATTGCTGCTGCCCGACAATACAATTAACATTTTACCTCTTTGGACATTTAGAGCTAATGCCATGTAATTAAAAGATCTGTGTGCTCTAGTGGAAAAAACAACATGCAAATTTATTTCGGCTAGACATAATCTTTAGTAGTGTTGTTATTTGAATTTGCCATCGTTTACTGTAATTTGATGAGCTGTTGTATGATTTGGCTTTATGATCTAGATCATCTGGAAATATCTTTCTCTAAAAAACAGCTTTGCTGGTTTGTGATTTTTCATTGCAGAACTGAACCAGGAGTTCCAAATGTCACTTCCTGTTTGTCCCTGCAGCTGAGCATTGGTGGGGATACCTCCTAGCAGCGTAATGTGCCACATGTTAACAAGCCCTCAGAAACTAGTGAGGCATACATAACCAGGCGGACAAACACGTCAGACAAGATAAGGATACATGCTGTAAGATAGCCGAGAGAAGACGGCACCGAAGAGCATCCTAATAAGACAGCATACGAGTGAAGACAGTGGTGTCCTTCACCTGCCGATACTGTAGCTGATGTATTGCTGATGAACAGATACCCACTTGTGACAGTCATACGAATTCTTTATGAGGGTGATAAGGTGCTGTAGATTTATCTACATCACTGTGTTTATAGAGAACCTTTCACCTTCCAACACTTCTCAAAACAATTGTGTCAGTTCAGCCGCAGCACACTCGACATTCCGGGGGCACGATGAAGAAGCTGCACCAGCTCACCAAGGTTAACATTCAGATAGTTCCTATTCATTCCACCATAAATACAAAATATGATTCCATTTGCTGCTACAATAGTCTACATGGCTTTTAAATCACTGAGCCGATTCATTGCGGCTTGTGGTGCAGGTAGATCGATGCCTCATAACTCCCGACAAACACGTTTGTGCCCCCCCCCCCCCTCCATCCCTCCCTCCCAACCCTTTTCCCCCTCCCCTACCAACTCTCTGTTCGTTTGTTGTTAAAACATGACTCTGTCAGGCTTGACACACAGAGCACAGGCGACTCATTCCTTTCCTCTGCTCCGTAAGCCACATCTCTGAGTCACTGTTAAGACCGGGCTTCTGACAAACAACGGACAAAAAAGGTTCGGTTATGCAGGAATGTTAATGTAGCAGCACCGTTGATGTCAACAGCAGCTGAGCCGATGCGGAGTGAATCATAGGTGTTGAGTAGAACTGAGGGTGTTTACTTCAAGTTCTGTTGTTTTCCATTGAAGATATTAAGCTCTCAGCACCAGCGGTTCACCATCAGCAGTTCTCAGGATGAGCATCCAGAGGTGATTTAGTTGATTTCATGGAGTCCCCAGCAAAATAAGAAACAGCGTAACCTTAAAATATTTGTGTTGGTTCCAAAAATTGATAATGTTAATTCTTTCAGACAGTCTCCACTGTCAGGCCAGGAATCATGGCCAGATTAATTTGCTGGATGCCCATGGGGCCAAAATGAGATGATGCGCCCCATCGACTCTCCATCCCAACATATTAGCCTGTGTGCACTGAGCATGTCCCCTTTAAACTCAGGTTTTGTTCAGGTCGACAGACAGTAAAGACCAACTTTATCATATGCCTAGAATCATTTAAGACCAACCAGTTCTCTTATGCTAAAAGTAATATTAACTGGCACCGAGTTGTAAAATACTTTAGTTTTTCTAAACAGCACAGATAATCAAATGTAAGTGTTATATAAACTAATAAAGGTCTTAAAACTGTTTTAGGCTGCTCTTTAGCTCATCCTGCAGAAGCCAGTACACTCTACACAAATGTTTGTCCTTATAATTATATTATTAAAACCTAGTTTCATACAGTGATACTGGGGGTCCCGGGGACCTAGAAGCCTCGGGGAGCTGCCCTCTTTGCCTGGTCGGTCATACAGCCTTGGAAGGATAATGGCCAATAGCAGACAAACACTATTTTGTTGTGTTAAATATAAAAAAGCTGTAATCAATATTTTATATTAAAAAAATATATCAGATAACTTTAGGTAATGTGAAACGAGCCGCCCACAGTGGTCTACACACACCTAGTTATAATCCAGCTCTGCAGCTCACTTCAACTTTTAAGAGACTTTTAAAGTCTTCAGGTTCATTGTTTTTATGACCTGCCACTTTTTACTGGTTAAGTTTAGTCTCAGCACTTATCATCCTTGGCAGCTGCAGACAACAGTAGTAGTTAGCTGTACACCATTAAGCAGCTAAAGAGCAAGATAGTTTTCTCATAGGTCGGTGGAGACCAAAACAGAGCAAAAAGAAGATTGAATATTTGTCACATTGAGGCCATTTTTTTTTTTTAAATGAATTGACCCAATAGAAAAAAAACTTCTTAGATTTTTTAAATGTATAACATAAAAGTGATAATCAAAATAGTGAGAAGAGAGAGAAGAGAAAATAGTTGTGTCTAGCACTGATGAGTTTACATAATTGATGTAAATTCTCATTAACTCTCTTTTGACCCTCTCTGCTAGCATCAGAGTCTCCTTACCTTGAGTCCGAGGTTGAGCTCATGGAGGGAGCGTCGGATCTCCTCTGTGAGAAGGTTCATACGCTCACACTCCTGCAGCGCCACCACCTGGTAGGGAGTCCTCTCCTCCGCCTTCCCCAGAAGTTCAGCCATGTTGAACTCCTCCGGGAGTTTCTCCATAATCTCCTCCAGAACTGCACGCACCTGATGATGTTGGGAGGAAGTAATGACAGAAGCGGTTTCCAGCAAAATACATCATCCTGCTGTGGCCATCAAAGATACTTAAGACACGAAACAGAGTAGGGGAGAGAATACTCCTAAAATGAAGTGACTGGTGAGAGACGGGGTAATCTATGTCAGATAAACTCAGTCCTGCCAACAATGACACCCTGAGAAACTGGTGCAGTTTGAAATGGATAAATATTCATGAAAATATATTTTGCAACGCCAGCTCTTTGTTTTCAATAACACTCTAATCCCTGCAGAAAATCAATGCTCACATCATATTTCTGTGGGTAAGTGATGACAGCTAGTGTCTGTGTCAACATTTTCCCAAGACAACCGGCATTAGCAATCAATCAGTGGATTAGGTGCTGAACAAAGGATACGAGGTCATCATATGTATGGATTTTTCAGTTCAAATATCTGACTTGAGTTCAGCATCAGCTAAACACCCTGAATACAAAGTGGGCCTCATTGTGGAGCTCTGCCTGGCTGTCATCTGTTAGGATGGGAGAATCCAGGCTTCTGAGTCAGAAAGGTCACACCGGCTAAAATGTGTGATAGCAGAGGCCTGTTTCATCAAATGAGAAAGCCAGTTAAACCATTAAATCAGGCTTATTTTTGGGAAATTCTAAAACATAAAGGATTTTAAATTACTCTGACTGAAGTTACTGTGGATATTTCTCCTTTTTGAATAGCCTGGTCTAGAGGTTTATAGTGAAAAGCTGGTCTTGAACAAGTCTGACAACCTAAACCTGGATATTGTTTTATTAATGTCAACATTCATTTTCAATTAATGATTTTAATATTTTTCTTCTAGATAGTTCAAATTAGTTGTAAGTGTTATTAAATGCTCTTTTAGGTTTGTAAAACATTGCAGGATGTATTTTTCATAGAGACAGACGATGGGTATTGTAATCGTCATGAATTAATATCAAAATGTAACTTTAGAACTTTTTCACGCCGAACAAAATGCAGTTATTCCAACTAATAGAGTTAAATCAGTGTTTGAGAAGCACCTCGTCATTCATACATGTCTCGATTAAAACAAAGAAGAGAAATCAGACTTATAAAAACAAATCTTGTGCACTAACTTCTATTTTGCTGTTCGTTTCAAGCAAAAGCAACCATAAATGAGTTTTTAACAAAACTAACATTGCGACAACCAAGACCCTTATTTATGATATTTAAAAAGTGACACTTGC
Source organism: Embiotoca jacksoni (assembly GCF_022577435.1). Lineage (NCBI taxonomy): Eukaryota > Metazoa > Chordata > Actinopteri > Embiotocidae > Embiotoca > Embiotoca jacksoni. The sequence continues at coordinate 11,252,067 of NW_027185341.1, read as the reverse complement.
TTCATTGCTGGAATGTGCAGGGCTGCAATCTCTCTGACAGAATATTCGTTTGAGATTTTACACTCAAATAAGCTTCATTTCAGAGTGGTACTGAACCAGAAAATGCAGCAGAAAATGCCATCCCTGTAAAAATCATCCTGGGTGCCTTCAGAGGCTCCAAACAGTTGGTCTGCAATCTATTTTTAATTCAGTGTGCAGGAGCTACAGACAATGTCACCTGGAGTCATCATCAGTGTCATTTTAAAATGTAATAGGTTACTACTTACCTTGGTAAAAAATTCTAAATGTAACAAAAATATGTAACCTTTTACATTTGATTACTTTTCAAATGAATGTTATAAACTGACAAATTTGGCTGAAAAGCCCTTAAAAAAATACATGTAAACTAGGCCATGTAAACCTCCCAAAAGAACTCTACACTGATTACTGTCAAACTTATATTAAAAGTTATTTAACATAACTTGCATTGGCATTGGAAGGTTTTGATTTTAAAGCAACAGATCACAAATATGTAGAAAACAGCTGACTGCAGTGAAGGAAAAATGTTCTTCTAACCTCAAACCAAGTCTGCATTGGTTTCTGAAGGATTCTCTTTTAACAACTCTTTTTTAATTTACAGAAAATGCTGAGGTTATATGCAGCTTTAAAATAAACAAACTTTCGACAGGAACCAGATATAGAGCTGAACTACATTTTGAGCATGCATAAATAACATAGTGGGGCAGGTGGTAATTTATTTTATGTGACTGACTGCAGTTACATTAAGTTATCTGTAGATGTTTACTCAGGTTTATTATTGGGCATTTTGATGCTGACAGCATTTTCACTACTGGTAAACAAGCTTTACACTATACAGTGATATTCGAGCTCTTGATGTAGTTGGTGAGAGCAGTGCACATGAATTTGACTGGCAGACGAGGGATGGTGAAAATCCAAGTAAGAGAAGATTTATTAATTATTTATTATAATGATTGTATTATTATTATTTATTCATTTATTCATAATTATTTGTAATTTATTTACGTTACATTATCTTGTTTTTCTTAATGGTCATAGCTTGAATATGTTTAAAAAATACAACATGATATACTTTCAGTTTACATTGGTTTGCAACATTTACTTTAGTGCGAGTAAAACCCTAAACCTAATGATTTGGTATTTTGTTTCTACAAATGTGACAAAACACCTGAAAGAGCCACATGTCGGTCTGTAATCTCTGTAAAATACTGCACTGATCACACAGCTTTAATGAAGAGCTGAAACAAGCTGATGCATCTATCAGTGCTGTGAAATAACATATTTTAAATTTAAAGCCACATCAGGGGAAAACTATATGTTCAGGGTTAAAATCCGTCAATTCAGAATTGTGAGAAGATCAGCTTTGGATGCAAATGCATGAAAATTAAAAAGTTGAGGGAAACATTTTGAGGGAATTAGGGCACCAGCCAAGCAAACAAATTCAATGTATAGTGACAGAGCACTCCTCAGTCATAGAATATGTTGTCCAGATTTCTGACTAGTGATGTATTGACTCCAGGAGCAAGAACAATTAAAGGCTGTTTATGTTTTTATCACAGTAAAAAGGCTCCTGCAACAACATCCAGAGCCTGAAACTGTAAGACCCAAATCAACACGTAAGAAACCTACTGGTGGTAATATCATTTAAATCAGTTTAACCCTTTGCCTAAAGGGCCTGTGTAGCATCGATCAAATATATTTCATAGGGCTAAAAGTGTGTCTCTGTTAGAGCTGAAATTATTCAGCTAGTTCAATTAGTGACAAGCTTATTCAATTAGTCTGTCAATAAAAGATAATCTGTAACTATTTTATTTATTATTGATTAGTCATTGCAGTAATTTTTCATACAATAATTTGCTGGTTACATCTTCATAAATGTGGACTTCTGGACTTTTTGTGACCAGCGTTGGGAAAGTGTGAGAATCTTACAGAATATTCTGTTATAGACTAATATACATAATTTGGTGTATTTATGGTCTGGGGCTGTACCAGTCAAGTGGAATTTCACTGCTTTAGCATAGAATGACATTTCACATCTTCATACATATTATTATTATTCAATCGTGTTCCTCTAAGTCTGTGGCAACAGTTTTCTGTTGCACAATCCTGACGTCAACCCCACCCAACAGCTTTAGGATGAACAGAAACACCGACTCATCAGCCAATATCTACCTTGTCAGACAGAGATGAAACTGTCTGATCAGATATAAATGGATTTCAAAAAATCAAGTGGAAACTAATTTGAATCATTGTACCATATTTATCTGTCTATATTGATCAAATTAATTTTCATTCATGAAAAGAATCCCGTGTATGAGCTATACATTTTCTCATGTAGTGTCATAGAACTTGCTGAACTTATCCGTGTTTGCGTTCACCAGCGATTTGCTGTTTTACAAACCTCAGGTAAGAGTCTTAAGGAGGACAGTGGTTAAATGTAGGCAGTCAGATAAGGTTGCACAGGTGAAGTTACCCCACCAGTCTAAATTGACAATATATCTGCCAAGCCACAGATCAGGCTACCTCTTTAGATCGTAACAAAGAAATTCACAACGTTCCTTGTCTTTACCTTCTCCTCTCGTGTTGTCCTGCCTCCCTCCCTCACTCCTCCGTCCCTGGGCTGCATCTCCAGCACGGTGCGGAAGAGCTTCTCTGAAGTGTGTGTGAGGAAGCCGATCTCAGCGTTTGGATGAAGGCCGTACAGATATGGTGACTCGGCAGGTAGGGTGTCATCAATGTACTGAGGCAGAATAAATTATGTTAGGACTGTGTAGAAATCTTATATTACTTAAAAAAAAAAAAAAAAAAAAAAAAATCACAAAACACATTATTAATCGCCCTCTTTTTAAACCTATGAAGACTTAGAATTCCAACTTCTGAAATGTGTGACTTCAGTCGGGGCGTTTTAAGTAAATGTTTTTGACCTGAACAGAAGACAATATTTCAACACTGACCCCAAATTTAAATTAACAGCATGACAATTGGCAACTCTAATTACTTCCTGTCCATTGTTTTGTTCTCCACTGAGGCATTTCCTCTAAAGAAGTGCTGACAAAGGAAAAGAATGGAACCATATAAATGATGAGATATTTCTGGGTGAGATTCAAACACTCAGGATCAATTGACAGACTGCTAATGATCGTAACAAGGGGAAAGAAATGTGGCATTTTCCATCTGCTGGTCCATAATGAATATCAATATGCTTTTAAGTTAGTACAGATGAAAGTGGAAGCTCAATTGAAAAAGGGAGCTTTTTCTGGGGTACTTACATTAAATAAAAAAAAGTTTCTTCTAATCATAATGTCCTGATGAAGGTTTGGATTGAAAATATACTGGCCTTTAATGCAGGAACACTTTGTAGTCAGCTTGGTTGATCTCCTCAGTTCTTTTGAGCTAACTTAGACTGATTGGATACACCTGTATATTGTTGAAAAAGGAGTAAAACTGCTGAGTCACTGGCTTCTTCTTGGTGCCCATCCCACTCCTGTCCTGTCCTAAATATACTGTAAGTTTGCTTCAGATGGTTGTAAAGGAGGCGATGGCCTAAAGGACCTCTGTGGAGCCACATGCCTTTAAAGCCCCTGTTCTTTGGCCAATCTACTGCTCAGCCCTCGCCCCAGTTTTGTGATGACAGCTTTAAAATGTTCCAGTCCTTCCCACTGGAGCCACTATATGACAGCCGGGGTGTGCCCACTGAGCAGCGCCCAGACTGAAGGAAAATTAAATACAAGTCAGACTACCAACTCCCTCTGGCTACCCAGGCAATAATTGGGGAATCTGAACTGATGACTATTATTCATATACATGTTGTCAGTTGTCAGTTTTTCTTAAGACACACAGATGAAGCTGGTCCCTTCTGTCACAGAATGAACATTTAAGAAATCTCAATCAAAACGACCACAGTATGCCTTGCTTACTCTTTTTTATTTCTGACAATGTTACATAATATCCGTGCCTTTACGGTGTGCTACGGCACACAACAAACCCAGCCCGTTCTTGTTTTCACCCTGTCAATCAAGGTTTTTTTTAAATGATAAATAACCATAGACCACAGACAAGGTGAGGTGAGGCAGTAACCTGATAATGTCTGGAGCTGTCACTCTTGTCTGTAGAACACTAAAAGGAAAGTCAGGCTTTATCATGTCAACGTCAACAATATTAACATTGTTCACGCAGGGGCTGATGTACACTATGCTGCATGTTTGTTCTCAGCTTTTTTAATGTTTAGGTACCAGAGAAACGCAGTGACTCAGTGAGAATCTCCTGGGTTTGATCTCACTTGAAAGCAAAATGTATTTGTCATTTACTTCCATGAAGTAGTAGGTGCTGAATGCTTGCTGCTGTAGTGATTTAGCCCAGTTCTTGAGGGCTATAAAGAGAATCATGTTCATTGTGAGGTATTTGCACATTTGCTTGTAGTGGTACTAAATGACAACCAACGGTGACATCACCCATCGGTTTGTGAACGGCCATTATGAAGCCTCGAGTTCGGATATTGGCCGTCGCCATCTTGCTAGTTCAGAGCAGTTTGGAGCCAGAAAGGACCATATTTGGACGAGCTGGGAAGGAGCAAGGGTGGATCTGACTTGATTTGATTGAAAACCTGATGATACTTTGGCCCGCCCACCGATAGCGGAAACCTGACTGCACAACAGGCCTGTCAATCAAACAGACACTCCCCAAAAACACATCTTTAGGCACTTGGTGGTATTGCAGATTACGACACTTTCGCATCTGCCTCATTTTTCATACCTGGAAGCTACATCCACTTTTATTTACAGTCTATGAGTTATTTATGCAGTAAAGTGCAAAGTTAGGGTTTGGGGTTTGGAGTGGTGAGTTAGTGTGTAGCACTCACATCCTGTCACAAATGAACAATAGCCTTTTTAGTAACCATTACCATTATCTTTCCTTAACACTAATCATCAACGTATTTTTGTCTTACCTTCAACATAGTTACTGTGAGCGGATATTGAAAAAAACGTGAATTTTAAAGCAGACTTTATCTGTCAATAAACACTTTCATTGAGTACACGACATGTTAGTAGACACCTACCTGCATAGTGTGTGAATTGAAACAGGGTGGCGCTCGAACACGTTCATTGTGCCTTTGCACTTACCGGAAATGATGACCAAAACATTCGAAAGCATCATCCGTCTAATATCTGTTTGGTCATTTTACTAAAAAAAAAAAAAAAAAAAAAAAAAAAAATCCAAATATTTTCATAACCCCTAGTTTTTCACACAGATTCAGTATTGATGTATTAGACAAAATCAATAAATGTATGTTGAGCTTTCAATTAATTTTTTTAACTGTAGAAACACAAATTCCAGGTCTTCTCAAAAGCGTTTCACAGGAGTTGTGGGTAATTGTTCCACTGTCCAGTCTCGTGTTTAGTTCTGACTTTGCAGGTTGTACACTTCTTTAGAGACTGCTTTCTTACTTTAAAGGTCAACAAAATACATAATTTTCTTTTTACATACAGCTGTGTCTGCTATCACTGAATCTGTTGTTTGCAGTATTTTGTTATGTATAAATCGTTTGTGTTGTCATGACTCATAACGTTTCACACAGTTATACATTATTGCCTACCAAGTAAGATGACTTTGCAATCTTAGTTTGATCACATTCGAGCTTAGACTTACTGGCAAACTCTGTCCACCCACCGAGCAGCTCCCGTCAGAGAAATATTTATATAACTACAATCTGTTATGTCCCAGGGAGCCATATAGGAAGAGTTTTATTGTTATTGATTTGCCATTGACTTGTACAACTCCAAACTGTACAGGAGGAATAATGATGGTGAAAACTTTTTAATTATAGTGATTTAATTATAGCTGTATTAAACCACCATTCATTTTCTGGGGGCCACATAAAGATACCTTGGGGACACCAAGAGTGATGTAATCTTAATATTGTCTGTCACCGTAGGTTACATTTGTTTTTATTAGCTGATTGCAGCAGGTTTTCCTTAATTTCTTTCCATTTTGTTGCTGGAATGACTAATTCATGTTTCACATGGTCTAATGGCTGCGGATGATCTGATATAAGTCCAGTCTAACCTGGTGGTAGCTGTTGTAGTCCATGTTTCCAGGCAAGGGGAAACCAGGCGCCAGGAACAGCTCCCCCTCCATCATCTCGGGCTTGATAAACTCCTCCAGGTAGGTACGACAAAGACAGCGGTCCCAGTCGTCCGTGATGTGACCCCCGTACATGATCTCCCCAAACAGGTAGCGTAGGTCATCATACGGCACCTGGGAATTAGCGAGCAAGGGGATGTTATTTTGCCAGAGGGTGGTCTGTGTTGTTTGGCTGAGGTAACATGTGTTCAGGTTTCCAATTAAGATTACAATTGACGGGTTTTGTAATCCTTTGCAAGGGAATAAAAGAAAAACAGAAACATAAGTACCTTAGGATTGGCCTCCAGGTAGTTGTAGAGGACATTGATAGAAATGGTGAGGTCCCCGGTGTTAAAGGGGTATGATCTGTTCCAACCCTGAGGACCGAATTTCCTCCTCTCTGCCACCACAGCATGGAAGTAGCACAAAGCAAACCAAATGCTCTTAAACTCATTCTCCCGTGCACTCATTTCCAGCGTGTCCTGGAAAACAGAAACACAAAGAGTGACACAATTAAAAACTGCGTACCAACCAAGTGACAACCAACAGTGATGTCACCCGTTGGTTTGTGAACGACCATCATGAAACCTCAAACAGCACTCCCCCAAAAAACACTTCCTTTTTGAAGCTTATTTTCTAATTAATGACGGGATTATTTTCAGGTGGACTGGCAGAAAACGAATAAGAAGGAGCGATTTTAGCTAGCAAAACTGAGATAACTCGAGGAGTAATGTCATTGACTTAGAATTTTATGAGACTAGTTGAATGGGAGTCTATGGAGCTGGAGGCTCTTTGGAGCCAACCTCTAGCGGCACTCGGTGGTATTGTAAGTTAAGGCACTTCCGCATTGACTTAATTTTTCAGAACCGGAAGCCACTTCCACTTTTATATGCAGTCAATGGTACCAATATCTCCTGAATTGTACAGCAGCATTAACAAAGCCATGTTGTTGTGTTACAGGTAAAAAAGTTGTGGCAGGCAGCCTGTGATCTGTTTTATTGTGTCAAGTCTCCAGCAGCGCAGCGCACTAACAGATAGACAATGAGATGACTAGATGGCAATAAACCCAACGACAAGATTCCTTTTTAATTGTCACAACTTGTCAGGCGCTTTCAGCCCCGCAACCGTCTCCTGGGCTCATTATTCCAGACAGGCAAATAAAAAACTGGATGTAAATGGCATTGTAATCTCTAGGGGGGGAGAGACAGTTAAATAAGCATGCCAATAACCCCATGGAAATAGCAAGGCTAAATTCTCTTTATTCCAGCATGTGTCATGGTGAGTGCCGCGGAGAAGGCCCTTTCACATCCCCTGCTGCAGTGCTCTGGGGGTACCGACTCCTGTGATGCACAGGAGGAGTGCACAAGCAGAGTGCAGGCTGACTACCACACACACACACACACACACACACACACACAAACCCCTTCTGGGATTTATTTAATATTCTGCATGGTGCTCCTCTGCTCAACACAGCTGAGAGAGATGCACAGCCTCCCTATTTGTGACCCGCGGACTGGAGAGAAACGACATCCAGTCTGATCGCATGGAGAAAGACGCATAAACACACACATTAATGCACCTGCACATGCCCTAAAAAACACCCTTCAACATCCATGAAGTCTTTAGAATAACATCTGGGTATGCATGAGGTGGAATAACCAACTGAACTGATCAGTTTCAGCAAAAAGGGAATAGAAAATCCATAATAGTTTATTTTTCAACTTTATTATATGAGAGTTATCACAGTAAAGTTGTTCCATTGTGACAGCTGTTTCTTTCGCCCACCAAGACTCCATTTTACAGGCTTCTGGTAAAAATAATCTGTTGTAGAGCTGTACACATCTGCCAGTGAAAAGATCGAGAAGAAAGAAAGTGTCATTTCTCTGGCTTATATTTGGCTTTAGCCACAGGGGTGGGCTATTACAGAGGGTTAGCCTAACATTGATTAGCTTTCACTGAGTACACATGACTGGAATATTCCCCGATCCTTACCTCAGCGGACCTCCCCGCATAAAGCTCTGCACAAGGCAGGGGCACACGAGCACGTTGCACTTATCAGGCAGATAGACATCGACAAACTAAGAATGGTGGAAATGGAGTGGGAGGAAGCCGAGCACTCAGGTAATGGTGCGGAGGAAGATGCATTGGCAGCAAAGCGCGGAGGTAATGGTAAGGCTTAGATAGAAACGAAGAACTGATAAGATAAAGAAACGCTAGGAAAGGTCACTGCAACACACTGATCCATTTGAACTATGGGGGCTGTGCAACAGTCGAGGAGCGCGATATTGTCTGGCTCTCCGATAACAAACACAAACAGTAGCAAATTGACGATGTTAAAATGACTGTTGTCACATAATACCGCCATCACCACACAGACTGTTTAATGCTAGCTTGTGCTATGTTCACATCGGTCTTCTTTAGGTCAGAGGCAATTCCAGGCTGACTGAGAGGTGAGGCCACAATCTGCGAGCTGTAACTCTTCTGCAAAGTGGCAACTTAATGAGAAATCTGGAGTGAAAATTGTCATCTGAACTGCCACCTATAGCAAAAAAAAAAGAAAAGAGCCTTCAGAGGTAGGAAGCATGGATCAAGAAGAAGAATCAGTTGCCCTCAAAGACTTAACATCTCATGGAATGGACACTCAAACTGTTACAGTTTAAACTCTTCATCCATCTGTTATCTAGACCTGCTTCATCATGAGTCACAGGGGAGTGGAGAGTATCCCAGCTGACTTTGAGTGAAGGCTGGGTACAGCCTGGACAGGTTGCCAGTCAATCACAGGGCCAGCACAGAGAGACAGACAACCATTTACGCTCACATTCACCTCTACAGCCAAATTAGACTCACCAATCAACCCTGCACGCATGTCTTTGGGCTGTGGGAGGAAGCTATGGCTAAATAAAGTGCATTCATAAAATGCTCTCAGATTTGTTGAAATGTCTTCACAATCTTAGTGTGAAATCAAATGTCCTTTTGCACACAATAACAATAAAGTCGCTAATAAGCACGTGGTGTGAGCTGTACTGAAGGTGCGATACAAGAATGCCTGTAGAGCAAGAATAAAACATTCTTTACTTTGGTGAAAAATAACTGCAAAAGCTGAAGTCGACAGCAACAGAAGACATACTTTCAAAAAAGTATGAAAAGGAAATGTAATCATTATGTAGCATGGCCACAGTCGGTGTTATATAAAAACATATCTTATGTGTTCTGTATTATTATTAATATTATCAATGATGTAGTTTTATCTGGTTGAGGTGAAGCTACTCAGTTTTAAAGCTGCATTTTTGAGTCTCTTCGGGGAGAGGAACAAACTATAAACACAACACTGACTTATTAGAACCTCATAATATGTTATGTTGTATTAAATTGTCTGCAAATACTTACTAATTTCCACTTCCAGCAGACACAGACCAACATTTAATTCATGTTTATGGAGACCTGCCATTTTATTTTTGCTCTGTTTTGGTCTCTACCAACTGCTGAGAAATATATCTGGGTCTGAAGCTAATTGAGTTTAAGTTAAATGCTTTGTTCACCACATATGAACTACCGTGTCTGTCTGCTGTGTTTTGGTGGGCAGGTAATGTCCAGTAGGTTTTAGAGCTATTTAACAGAACACAGCTGCCCACAGCTGGAGGTTGATGACAGCTGTCAGAGTGACAAGAACCAGTAAAGATGCTGCTGTTAAACTAAAATCTTCTAACATGACGGGGCCAGATGGTTTGCGACATGGAAACATCTGAGAATTTGTCCTTGGACTGTTTGAATCACCGTCTATCACCGTCTAACTTCCAGCAATCAGATCAGTGTTGTGTTCAAACAGGTGCATCTTCCTGTCATAACAGCTAAATGAAGCCTGTAGCAGCAGGAAGTTCCTCATATAACGCTGATGGGCCCAAACTAGCAGCGATTTGGACAGAAATGACTAACTTGAAGATTGACAAGATACATTCTTGCATGACTTTGTGATCCTTTGAATCCCGGTGCTTTGCGAGATACTCAAGTCTCAGGACCTAAAAATACTTGAATACAGTACTTGAAGAAATGATCCATCTACTGCTGCAGTGAGCCTTACTGTTAAAACTCTGGCTGTGTTACCTGGTTGAAGTTGTCCAGCGCCTTGTGCAGGTTGGCGTGCATGCCGGTTGGCGGTTCGTTGGTGATCTTTATGGAGTTCTCCAGGATGCCCTGGGGGATGATGTGGCCCTCGCGGGTGGAGGAGGGCTCAGCGCTGACAAACACCCTGAAGTTCTCATGGCTTCTCTCTGCATGCTGCTCCAGAAGTTTCTCCAGAGTGCCCAGCCAGCGAGCCACCAGGTGGATATTCTACAAGCCAGGAACAGGGAGCAGAAACAGCAAGGACAGGGTTAAGGAAGAACATTGCATGTTACTGGTCAGGGATGAGCTAGTTGTTAGGCAAAATTTATTCTCCTCTGTGAGGGGAGAGAAGCTAATCTACATCCAGATCATGTTTTTTTTTTGGGGGGGGGATATCTGTGAAACTCTGGGCTTTAATAGATGACACATAATAGCTTAATAAGATACTTGATGCTGGAATTGCTGGTATAATTTATTTTTGTAACGACAACTAGCAAAAAGGACCAATTAAAATGTTGCATATTCCCCTCTCTTCACTGTGACTTTGATGTGGCACCAAATTAAATGGTACAGAGCACTTGAAACCCATTTCCAGGTTGCTGACATTAAGTGACCGTTCTCCGGCATAACTTCAGCCCGACTTTTCTGCATATTCATCTCTCGGTGCGGCGCGGGCAGTACAGCTGACTTGTACTATCACACAAGCATGGATGAGCTAAATTTTCCATCTCAACTGTCTTGACACTTACAGGATATCCTGTGAATGATAAGGAGTCAGCCAAGCCCCCCACATCTCACCATGCAGCGCTGCCCATTCCCTAAATCTAATTACAGCACTAATAACTCCAGTCATTAATTCATAAGCCTCTTTACTTTCTCATTTCCCTTTGCTCTCCATATTTAATCTTCCTTATGATGGCTGAAGTTAGCCGTCTTTCCGAAAGACGGGACACGACGGGAGAGTGGAACGTCAATTTTTGGGAGAGTAATTGAAAAAAAAATAAAAAGAAAGAAAAGTTTTACATTGTCTGATAGAAAAGTCCAGGAGGAGCTGGAAGCTGAGAAGGGGATAAGTTAGTTTCCCTCTTCATGCCTTCGAGAATAATGAATAGTATACAAATTAAAAGTCTAAATTCAAGCGCTTTTTCATTAAGCCAGAATACAACCTTTCCTCTTGGCATGTAAATAGTTTGGCAATAAAGTGAGCCAACAGAAGAAGTGAGAAACTGCCTCAGAACTTGTCACTGTAATGAAACCATTCATCCTCTGGCTGCGGGGGGGAGAGGAGAGGGAGGAGCGGAGAGAGAGGGACAGACCAGCAGCTCCACAGACAAACAAACAAGACAGAGCAGCACCTACTATTTTATGGCTTTTTAATTAACTTTCAGGTGCAACATCTTTTGTTCCCTCAACGTTGTCTTGATAAGGGCCTCCCAGCCCCGGCGATGACTGCACTGATACTACATCACCGAGTCATTATTTACATAATAATATAAAAGTTGAATCTAAAACCCATTAGAAGATACCACTGGCAAGGTCTTTGATGCATTGCTATCAAACACAACCTGAGGGAAGGCACAATGGCACATTCAGCTGCACACACTGGTTAATACACGAGCAAATATTAACACAAGCAGGTGCACGTGTGCATTCTCTCTCTTTTTCACACATGCAAAAACACATTGGTCAGGAGCCTCGCTGAGGACAGCTGCACAGCTGGGCTCCAGGAGTGAGAAGACGGCCGTGCAGTGGAGCAGCAGTCAGACACAAGACTCATGTAGGAGCACAGTGAACAGGACTGAGGGACAAACAGGGCTGTCGACACATTGCAGGCACCAACAGCATGACACACTGCTGAGTCCAAATTCAAAGCATAAATTCACAAAATATGGTGGAAACAGTTTGTGTTGAAGGTTTGGAGGCTAATGGTATGCTAACTCTTTGTAATGCATTTAAATATGATGTCACGGTGGCCATAACAAAATGAAGAAGACATCGTAAAGTTTTCTACTATCCACTCATCATTTATGTGCATACTTAATACACAGGCTAAAACGGCAACTGAAATATTAAACAAATTATGAAAGTGGCCACCCTCCATAGAGAAGGGTGGCCACTTCTCCCATCCTACTGGGCATAGTGAATTTTAACCAATCAGCATGCACCGAAACCGGCCGACACTGCCACCGCTGTGACTACCTACTGTGTCCACCAAAGCGTTTTTTCCTGAGTATAAGATATTTTTAAAATTGTTTCAATGACAGCGGCTTGACGAGGTGCTGAGTGTTTATTGTGCGCTGAACGTTCAGCAATTTTTTACGTTGAGCGAGAGTTGAACAATTGTAGCGCTGCGCTCGTCACCGTCACCAGCCGTCCAATCACAGTGAGGGAGGGGCGGGACAATGTTTTAGATATTTAGATATGCTTTATTCTAGATATAGCACATAGAAGTGTCTTTGTTTATAGGTTGGGGTTAGTTCTCCTTGTTGGACCAGTGTTACTGCCCAGAGTCTTCGACAACACCCTTGGAGAAAATTGTTCTCTCTACCAAATCTAACTACTGAAATAAATTGGTAGACATACGTTTCTCTGACTAGGAACTTTAAAACTGGAATTTACAGTGGGGACAAGGATACCTGCAGCCAACAGTTCCTTTCTCTCTAATACAAAGAGAATAAAATGTCACTGTAAATGAGTCACTCTTTGGCTGCAAGATAATTCCCACCACATTAATTACTAAAAACAAGGCTCCAATGATGATATGTAGCTAGAGTTGTTCAGTTTATTCCTTGCTGGCTAAATATGTTAAAAAGGCTCACATCATCATCAATAGTTAAAATGAATCTTAATGTAAAATTTCATTTCTGAATCATTTAAGTTTCAAAAGACTATCAAAGCGATCAGGCTCTTTCTCTCAAAGAGAAGATGGGACATTGCGGTAGAGCTTTTTCGTCAGATTGTCTCTCCTATCTTCTCTTCTTTCTGTCACTGCCTCCAAATGGGGTGGCTTTAGCAGTAAATGTAAAAAGAGGCTGGTGAGTTTAGGCCACTCGATTCTGACTGCCTGGCCGATGTGGGATATTCAACTCCAATCTGCCCGATTGATTGCCTCTCCATCTCCCCCCTCCTCCTTCCCAATGGGCTGCTTCAAAGTTTCTGCATCTATGTCTCCCAGGCCCATCTGAGCCAAAGCTGCTGTTCTGCAGTATAATTACCCGTCGGCGAAGGGGCCATTGACGCCCTCCGCTGATGGAGCTGGGCCCGGGAGTGGCAGAGTGACAGTGGACAGGGAGACAGGAGGGGGGCTTGAATAGGTGGGAGGATAGCTGAGACAAGAGGGTCGAGATAGCAGGTTGGCGGTAAAGGTTGGAGAATGGGAGGATTGATAAGAGTGGAGATGTGGTGGAGAAAATGATGAAAGTTACACGGAAGAATGAGAGGGTGGGAAGGGGAAGATACAAGAAGAAGAAACAAGATACAGCTGGTAAAACTGGAGAGGGATGAGAATATGATACCTTCCCTCCCCTCTGTTTTCCTCTCCCGGCCGGTGCCGCGGGAGTGGCTCTCGGTGGGCAGACAGACAAACAGTCGATGATAAAGTGAGTGGGAGGTTTGGTGCCAAGGGGACAAGGCCTTTTTAAGCCTATCGATCGAGATTCTTATGCAAAGGTAATTAAACAACTGCTTGTCTGCTGTGTGAGTCTGGGGCAGAGAGTGATGTTGTACCATCCTTTTTTAATTTTGTTTTATTTCTACTATTTGTGTGAATCAAAAGAAAAGGGTGTCCCACAGTGCCTGGTCTGCGGTTCATATCTGTCGATACTTCCCATTAGAATTCCACCAAGGTTTCCACTTAAAATGCATAAGCCAGCCTTGCCCTCCAGATAAGAGAAGAACAGACACTGCGGCTGTAGACATTGTACTGTATAATGCTGTGGCTCTTTCAGTTAGGAAATTTCTTCAGAAAATTAAATTCACTTTTCCATGCAGACAAACCTGGGAGGAAAGCAAATATCCCACTGAGTGTGCGATGAAAAACAATGTGATAATACACCTCATTCACAATACGCCCAGATAAAGGAAATGCCACCTCAAATCCTCAACTCCTGAATAGAAAATGCTTGACGTGAATGAACCCTGTATTCATTTTGCAAAGTGTGTTTTAGATATGAGAGCTTGTTTTTGTGTGCCTACAATGCTGTATTCTCACTTTTTATTGCAAGTATGTTTTTTTTTTTATGATTTGGCACCTTTTGTGTGAGGTGGATGGGGTTGACAACCATTCAGTGTTGTTTTAATGATCATATTGAAGTGTCCTTTTATATATTTCAAATTAGTTCTCCAATTCCCTGAACTGTAATTGAATCTACAAGGTGATTGTCGGACAAATATCATAAAAACAAATTAAGGAGTGTGAATGGTGAATTTATGGCAGTAGTTTTTTTGCATTACATTTCAATACCACATTCATATATTTTTGTCTGTGTCTGTACTGTGTGTGTATTGGTATGCCGTACCTGTAATATGACCCAATGGCCATTCTTAACTGCCAAGTCGAGGGCTTGTTCAGCTATAACCTCCTGACCTTGACCCAGAGAAACATTGTGGAAGTTCTTATTGTCAAATGTGTAGCCCAGCTTCTTCCCTGAAAGAAAAAGCAGAGAGATATTGTACATAAAAAAAAATCCCTCCCAACACCTTATTGAACTTTTACGTTACAAAAACAAATCATAATTTGTTTTTTTTACCTATTCAGATTTAATCAATATTATTATTTTTTGGTCTCAGTACAGAGCCCAAATGTATGTGATGCGTTTAGTTTAGCTTAGCGCAAAACTACAAGTAGTAGAAAAGAGCTTGCTTCTATTAAACATTAAAAAAAAAATTATGACAGCACCTACAACTGGAGTCTTAAAGAAAGAATAGACAGAAAAAAATGTCTTCAAGAAACTCCAAAATGATCTTATTTGCATGTTCTATCATTTTAGCTAGCAAACCTGCCACCAATAAACTAGTTTGCAGCACTATGCCCTGTGTTGTAATGGCATTCCATTGAAGTGAACACATTTTCTTACAGCATTGAGATAGACATTTACAGTAATGGATTTTTTTGCCAAAATGCTTTCAAGTCTGTGATGAAATTAAAATGTTGAATGTGGTGAGAAAAAAAGAGGGTTTAGAGGAAACACTCTTAAATGTTTCTTTTCTATATCAGAAAAAAGATCAAAGGTGTGACTAAAACAGTGAGAAGGTTTATTTACAATTTGAGAAGCCAGTTGAGTCAAATAATGAACTAAATACAGTGCTGGGGTCAACATCCTCTTGAATGTTTACATCTCTATTTATAATTACTTTATGTGTACTAAGCACTATATCAAATAAAAAGTGAGATAAAAACTCATAAGTAAGGGCAGGTGGGCAATACACCATAACAAATAGAACATTTTTGGTTTGGTTGTGAGAGGCTAATAGTAAGGCTATTAAATGAGTTATAACTAAATTTAGGTCTCATGTTTATTGATAAGCCTGAGTGTAAGATCGCTGCCACTTCTCCTCTTCAGCCTGTGCTTGCTGGAATGTCACAACTAGGAAGAGTTGATTCATTTAGACTAACATATTCTTCCTGGTGCAACCAGGTGTCTGTAAGACAAAATAAATGCATTTGATGATCAGTAATCAAATCAATTATTAAATATGAAAATGTGACTTTTTTTACATGAATGTAGCATGGCTCAAATGCGTTAGCTAAATGCTTCCAAAATCATCCTTTTTTTTTTTCTTCTTCTATATTATAGCTTTGAAATTGTTTAAAGGTACACTTGACGGACTGACGAAATGTTTTCCCCCAATTCCAGTCTGTGCTGAGCAGGCTCAACATCTGACAGCTAAAAGTGGTCAATCCATTCACAAACCATGTTTAAAGTTCATGGTGCTAGCCTACATTTCTTTCTAATTTAATTCCCAATGAAAGACCAAATGAAATCATTATGCGGCAACTCCATTGCTGATAGTTGACTGCTGAGTCCCATAAACTGTTCAGTCACACGGTACAATTATTTCTGTCTGTTCCATTAAAAGTCAAACTTGGAATCGGGGAGATAGTGAAGGTTTGTGTTTGGTATTTAAGTCCCCTGCAGAGCAGACAAAATCACATCATCCATCTAAGGAAAATCTATGGTCACAGCTGTAATGGAAAAGCACCTCTTTTTCATTTAGACTGCTGCTCATCAGCGCTGCGCTCCTTCTACAGCAGCGACTGGTTAATTTTAGCTTTGATATGAGTGACTTTGCTTAGAGTGAGGGTGTTGATAATCAATAATCACACCCCTTACAGGCAGCTCCAGTAGTGCTCTCTCTCATATCCCATTAGGAGAGGATGGTGAAATTTCACATAGGGTCCAAGGTCTGTCTATGATAGCTTCACGGCTCATTTAACAACCTGCTGCTGTCTGTAAAAATGATGTATTTAAAACACAAATAACACAGTGTAATCTGGATGACACATTTAACATTCTGAAACGAATCCACGATGTGTTTTAATTTGTTTCAGAGGGAACTTGAAGCAGACACAGAAACCCAAGAAAGCCAAATGAAACATAAATCCTCCCGATTATGAATTTGTTAAATACGCAAAAAGTGACACATGAAAATGTTGGCGATAGAAAAAAAAAAGATGTGGAAACGTCTTTGTTCCAGTAAACCGATACAATCCGTGCAATCTGAATATTTCATGGAGCTGATTTCAAATACACACAGACTGAATTATTTGGCAGCAGATTCAAAAGTGTCAGGATGTGATGTCGGCCCGTTCCAGGTCAGGACAAACGCTTCAACTTTTGGCATATTTTTGGTAAAAAATCAAACCGACACGTCCTACTGCTATTCACATTATTCATACAGGAATGTAAAGTAACTTTAAAACCAATGACATTTACTTCGTGCTGCCCCTAATACACCAGTGGTGTCGTCTCATATATTTGTGACCTTTAGTATAATCCCTTCAATCTACTCGGAGCCTGTTGTGCATTGGCAGCGATGGCTGATATCACAGCAGAGACACATAGCAGATGTGTTGGGATGATTGCTATTCTGACGGCTAATCCTAGGCAGCAGAAATCAAAGAGAAAAAAATCACGGATGCAGGTATGCCTCCACCTCACTTCAATAAGTTATTCCACAAAAACCCTGCGTGTTCCCACAACATAAAGAAATGACAGAAATGTTAAATTGGCAATATGTATTCTCAGATAAAAAAGTGCAGAACACACTTAGAGGCAGAATTGTGCAGCTTATTAAAGATGAAACAGGCGAGAGTATTACCATGTTTCTCCACATCCTTCAAAGGGTCAACTCCAGGAGAGAGGATGAAGAACATGGATGTAGCCGGACCTGACTCTTCAAAGGAGATGGCGAAGTCCAGTGATCTGCCAATCACGTATTGGCTCCCCAGTTTCTCCTCTACAAAGTCTCTGCGGGGGAGAATAAGATTCAGTTCTCATCAACACTTCTCTTATTATCTTCAACCCAAAAAGATACGTAACTTGAACGGTTTTGAATTGTCTGTACAGAGCATTAAAAACACAGCTGCTTAAAAAACTATCCACTCCAGTCAGGACTGTTCTGACTCCTTTGGTTTTTCGAACGTCACAATTATGCTTGATTTAGTTCCAACCAAACCCTGTAGTCTTAAATAAATAAGAGATTACGTATCTTTTTACATTTTGAAAATACACCAGGTCTTATTACACATTCTTGTGACCTTGATTTTGCCTGTATTGTGAGTGGATCTCGATAACAAATATGGAGAACTGGCAGTCAATGATTTGTGCGTCGCAGGTCAAGTGATTCTCAAAAGAATGCTACAATGCCCAAGAGAAGGTCACATGACAAATGAAAACGGGTGCACGACATTTGTGCTTCTCTTTGGTGACATCACTAACTAAGCTGACATGACTCTTACCATTGGAGCCAGTGGGGAGCCTTGCTACAACTACTGCTAGCTTGGCCCCATGCATCACTTACTGAACCATTATTTTGCATTTTTTATCATTCCTTAAAGTTTTCCCAAGTGATGCTGCAGTCATTTTGTCCTTTGTTAATGAATAAGTCATGAATAGAACAGCTTTAATATGCTCTCAAACAGACAAAATAGGAAGTAAAATATGAATAACTTCAGGCATTGCTTGATTTTTTTTATATTTCATTCCAGGTGTAAATGTGGTCCAATGATGTTCTTGGACAGAGGTTGAGGACTTTCTCTGCCCTCTTGTTTAATAATAAGGTTTGTTGATTGTTCCTGCAAAGCTGTGTAATTGCAACAGCTTCTAAACAACAGAAAAACATAGTAGAAGTGAGCACTAACAACTGAGAGTATAAGCCAAAGGTGAAGCTGTTCAACCTTTAGCCTCTCACCAAACAGCAGAGGTCGGTAGGATCCTTTACAGATCAGAGAGCAAAGGCCAAGCTATGATTCCTCCTCTTACCTGACGGCGTATGTCATGCGGTCGGGCCTCAGCGCTCTCATCATACATAGTTTCTGGAGCGAGGTTTTACTCTTCCACTCCTGTGGGAATTTCTCCTTTTCCGGACACTCGGACTCAACGAACTTCTTCCAGCGTTTGGCCGAACCTTCGATGTCTCGGTCGAGGTTTCTGAACTCTTCCATGGACGTCAAGGACTGGTGGTTTGGAAAGAGAAAAATGATTTGCACAGGAAAAGATAATGTATTTTGAAAAGTGCTGCCACACAGTAATCAGTGATGCACATGAAAGTTTCTGACCACTTCAGAAACATTTCACAATACACAGCAAAAGGACTAACTTTGTTTGCGACAGAGATGACTGCTTATCTTTCTTCACGCCTATATAAATAATATTTATTCAAACGGAAATGCTGAGTAAACAGGATCCCTTTCATAACGGGACGGGGGGCAGAGGAGGACTAAATATGCATCCGTTGCACAAGCAGTGGGGGCTTCATTGTGATGCCCCAGCTGACAGACACCTTATCTCATCTGTGGAAAACCGCAGTGTCATGCAGTGCAGACTCCAGCAGGTATACACTCCCTGACAAGTATACACACACACACACACACACACACACACACACACAAACACACACACACACACACACACATACACGCACACGCGCGCACACGCGCACACACAGGCACACACACACAGGCACACACACAGGCGTGTGTACGCCATCTCCCATACTGTATAAACGACGAGGCGGGTTCTACAGAAGACAAGATGTCATGGAAAATTCCCAATGTAAATCAATAAAGACTTCTTCTCTACAACCTCTCACCCCTATCAGTGAGGTGGTATGGTAGAGTGAGACAAATTAGCTCAGCTCCAACTTTGTTTAATTACCACAGGCAGCTGGTGATCTCTCAGCCCCGGTGAAAGGAGAATACACTGCATCTCAAGGGATTCCGGCTCTGCTAATATCAGAGCATCTCATCCTCCTTTTTAAGGTTTCCAACTGATTATGTTTCCGACGATGATGAGAAAAATCAAGTGACATCATTTGATTAGCATGGCTTTAAACATTCACAGTATGCTGAGTGCAGTTCGGGAAAGGCCGTCTGCGAACCCTTCAGAGGGGTTTAGGTGAAGTTAATATTGTAGGCGGTACATATTGAAATATTCATGAGGCTAAAAAAAACATGGTGCTAAAACAGTTTGCTGCTAAAAGGATTTGACAAGAGAAGGAACCTCTGCTGTCTGACATCAGCAGGGCTGCATTGCTAGATGTCTGTTCTTTAGAAGCAACTGTGAGTATGTAGAGTGTGTACTAGTGGCCTTTCACTGTTCGAAGGCAGCGGGGTCACAGAGCAGAGGATCACTTGAGAATCAGACTGGAGTTTTGAGTGAAACAGAGATACACTTCAGACTTCAGTGATGCTGCTGACACTCTACTGTGAGTATGTTTCCACTTAAAGTTGTTGCTGGAAGGCTGCATTAATTGCATCGGAAACAACTCCACACGCGGCGTAAAGCAACTGAGGGCTTAAACAACTTTGGGGGAATTTTTTGGCTCCCGATCAAACATGACAGGCTGAAATTAATTTTTTCCTTTTTTTTTCTCCCTTTTTGAGATTTCAACATTGAAGGAGCATGTAAGATGGGATTCTAAAATTGGAACTGATCAACAATTCAACACTCTTAATGCATCTTTTTTATTACATCTTGATGTCTTTATGAAAGAACATTTTGTTTTGATGAATTCATGAACTTATGTTGCAGTTGTGTACAAATACAGGTAAGAACGTTTTCTATCAACATTTTGGCAAGGAATTTGTTTGTAGTCACACCAGGCTTTACTGTACGTCAGCCAGCTCACATTGAATGGAATATTGTCTGATTTTACCAAATGCAGAGCATAAATAATTCTCATATCGGCTTTAACCTTGTTACTCCTCAAAAATAAGCATAAAACTCAAGACAGCAGGCAGGGAGGAGAGGTGTTACCGTGGGGAAGGCAGCGTGCAACCCTTCTCTGTCAGAGGTTAACTGTTGCTAAGGCACTGATTAATCTGTTCCTTATTTTTTATGATTAATCGAATCATCATTTTGTTAAAAAAAAATGCCAGACAAAAAGGTTCATCTTCTAGAGCCCAAAGTGACAACTTCAAATATCTTAACTAAACAACTCAATATTCATTTCATAGTTCAAACAATGAGAATAAAAAAACAATCAACATTCTCAACTTTTCTTTGATAAATGCCACCTGATACCTTCCAGATGCAGCATCGCCTGTCTGTGATTTGGTGGTACCATATAGCATTTCACAACAAGACTTCAGCTCATCTCTATTGTCTTTTAGTGGTACAGCCAGCTGCACCTCTCTTCATACCTTGATCCCTCCCCAGGAGTGGTTTGATAGGAAATCCACTGGTGATGCCACACCTGGTTGGACAGGGTATCTCAGAAGGAAGTCCAGCTCTGCAGGGTTTATTTCTTTATTCATCAGCAGGATCTGGGGACACAACAAACAGGAAGGAATGTGCAATGTTATACTTTCAGCACAAACCACATTTCCTTTCCACTTGATTAGATCCAAACAGGGCCGCTGGTCTCAGGAGCAGCCGATTCAATGGCAAGCCTGCGCTCAAAACAAACCATGCAGAAGATGAAACCGGCTCCCCTTCCTACCTGGAACACGAGCTGAGCGATGTACGTGAGCTTGTCACACTCAAACAGACCTCTGGCGGTGTACTGGAAGACTGAGGAGGTGATGCTGTCAATTAGGTTGGACACCCGCTGCTTCAGAGCTTCGTCTGGCTCGGCCTTCCGAACCGCTTTCTGGAAGACTACACTGAATGCCTGGGGATGCACGGGAGCAGGGACAATAGAGTCAGCATCTTACGTCAGTGTTATACGTATCGGGGTAACAGTTGTATTCTATACAGTCTCTAAGAAAAAAATATAATCCGATAAATTAAATGACATTAATCAACAATTGTTTTATGTATTGGTCTCTAAATTTAAGTTACACATCGTCAGACAATGTTACTTACCTTTGACACGAAGAATCTGACACAGCTCGTTCTAAAGATGAACCGATCAATACTAATTTGGCTCTTTATGGAAAGCACGATAGTAATTGATTAATTGTGCTTTTAGTTCATATATGGATGCATTAATATGTTATTCATGTTAGAAATTTGAATGAAAAGCACAACAGGTACTGTGTGTTTATCCAAAATCTCATCTTCTGTGTCACAGCGCTCCACTGTTGTCCAAATATTAGAGACACATTAGTGAACCAAACTGTTGGACTAGCTCATATGTTCCTTCACTACCATAAACACATGCATTTTTGGTGTTATTTGTTAAAACTACAGCTGTTATTGAGTTACTTTACTTTTTATTTAGACAAAACCATAAATTTGTGACCATTTTTTAAAGCACCTTTTTTATTTTGGGCAGCTTGGGACACACCAAAAAAAATGACATTTATCTTCGTCTGCTGTTTGATGCTAAACAGATTGTAGATTATAGCACAGTGAATTTATAGAATCATCAGAGCTCTTTTCTTGTTACTGGAAACATTCTGCGTCTAAAAAATATTGATAATAGCTACGACCAAAACAACGAGCTGAAAGATGCTAAAATACTCTGTAGAGCTGCAGAGTTGGGAGATAATTCTCTTTGGGTTGGTTGTTTTAAATGAAGCACGTCATTTGACCTATTGTTCATTTAAAGATACTGATTAGTGCAGCTTTAAAAATGTGCATATGCAAGTCAGTAGGAAATGATGGTCTGAATACTACACACTTGTGCATGTTAGTTTGGGGGCTTTTTGTGGGTTTTGTTTACATTAAGAAAAATGCAAAATTGCAACAGTCATTACCTTTTAAACTTGTGAAATAATGTGAAGTATATCTTCTCTAACCCTTACCTTAAAAAGTAGCTCACATGGAAACTATAGCTCAGTTGGAATATGCATTCTATGTCAATACCAGTGGGAGCTGCAAGTCGAAGGCTAACTGTGCATTTCTTTGACAACGAGGAGTTAGGGTGACTAAATTGAAAAGGAAATAAAATAATTGTCATTATCCTCTACTAAATATGGTCTCATATTTCTCTAAATTGATCAGAGTCACACTTTGCTCCATCCTTGTTTGCGGAACACATATTACAGTGTAATGTATTTCATTTCATTCACAAGGTCAAAGGTGTATAAACTCTCAATGTGTTTTCATTTGATTACACTGGGAAATAACTTGGGCCCGGGCAGCTACCTGCAGAGTCGGGAGTGATTGCAAACCATATCTCAGGCTACCTCCTCTCAGCCCTCGCTGGCTGACAATATGAAAGACATTACGCTCTACATAACCACATTAGGGAGCCGCAAACACAATAAAAGCGGGGCAAAGAGCATAAAACACTGTGAACAAATGGGAGGAGGAGGGGAGAACCAGAGGAGTGAGTGTAAAGAGGGGTCTGACTGGGGGCCCGTGAGGCAGGTAGGAAACATGGTGGGTCAATAGACAGGCTACCTTGAGAGAGAACTGGTACATGGGGTGGATTTTATTGAGGTCGTTCATTATGAAGTACAATAAGGAAGCTTGTGCTGCAGCTGGTCGGTAGTGCTCCCGAGCCTCATTGATTTTGGCTTCTGTCACCTTGGTTTCTTTTACCTACAGTAAAGATAGCAAAAAAAAAAATCACAGTCATAGACATACATCTGCACAGAGATGCCTCCACTCAGGGTTCATCAATCAGCTAATGATGATCTTGTGCACCATCCAATAAAACACCCTTCAGTGTGCAGCGGAGCCATTGCAATTTCACGGTTCTAGCTGAAATGTTCTCACACTGCGCAGAATGTGACAATTATGGGTCCTTTTTTTTTCACCAGCGAATGTCTACGCAATTATGTTTAAGGATGAACATCTGCAAAGGCACCGCTCTCACATCGTCATACAGACATTTCTCAGAAGTGCTTTGAAGAGATCGCAGAGATCATGTGCTGAGGTGACGTGGTCTAATCTTCTGACCCAAAAAGAGACACAAGGAGTGAATGGGATTTGGCAACACTTCAGGATACAGTGGAAATACTTTGTATATACAGATTACCCATTAAATACTTACCTCCAAGCAAGTACAGGGTAAACAATGGAAGACATAGAAAGATTAAAAGGGGTACTGTGTTTTAAAAGAGAGAAAGCGAAAAGGAATGGGCCCCTTAGCGAAACGTTACCTTCGGGCTACCCAGGCTAATTTATCTGTATCGAGACTCTTTAAAGCATGTTTCAGAGCCACGAGGTTTGCACATTTGTTTGTGTATTTACTTTTGACATCATTTTTACATTAAGAAGTTAATTTTTTGTGCACATTTTTTAACTAATGATGGGGTTATTTTCAGATGGACCTCCAGAAAACTAACAAAAAAGAGTGAGTTTAGCTAGCAAAACAGAGATAACTCAGAAATTGTATTGACTTGGAATTTTATGATATTGGTTGAATGAGAGTCTATGGAGCCAGAGGCTTTTTAGAGGCAAATTCTAGTGGCACTTGGTGGTATTACAGTTTAAGGCACTTCCTCGTCCACCTCATTTTTCAGAACCGGAAGCTACGTCCACTTTTATATACAGTCAGTGTTTTTTACACAAAAATATTTTGTTGTTATACCAGACTGGACAATGAAATTATACAGTAAAATTCCATGCTACATACAGTAAAACAACCTGTACTTATTTGTGTGAATTATAGCTATCAAATAAGTATGTTACTGACAACATCGGTAGTTACACTGTAATTTGATGTCTGCAGTCTAAAGCATTACAGAAGTAGTGAACTAATGATGTAAGTAAAAACTCTAAAGAGAAAACAAACAAAACAGACCTTGTCTCCAATCTCGGCAGCAGTACGTTTGGTGGTTTCCAGGTTTTCCACCAGCTCTGTGTCGCCCAGGAAGTTCCCTGAAGCTGAGGACAACCGGGACAGCAGGTTGTCCTCCAGCATCTTCAGAGTGATCTTAAAACCGTTCTGCTGCTTCGTCAGGTCGGACTGAGAAGCACAAAAACAGCAGAGTGTAAAATCCTGACAGATTCCGTGTCTGAGGGGTTCTCAGATACACCGTCATCCTAATCTGAGGCGATGGGAGATGTCCAAGGTGTGGGTCAATATGAGGACATGTATACTGAAGGGCAACTCAAAGGCAGAACTAATCAATATGCTCTGCTTCGGCTATCCGGACACATGAATGGAGCGCTCTGGGATGGATTAACCAGCTTCCGTCTGGTTGGCAACATCAAACTTCTGCCGAGCGACCTAACCCTGGGTGTGATGAGACCGTCGATCTGAGCAAGTGGGGAAGGAGCTTTGATGGCAAACGCACACACTCACACACACACACACACACACACACACTCACACACTCATACACACACGCACACAGACACGCACACAGACACACATATACATACGCTCATATCCATTATGAATCATCTGTTTTCAATTATGAGCCAATACGGGCATCACGCAGCATATGCACACATACACACACAGCTCGGTAATAATGGGCTTTGCTCACATCTCACCATATGGATTAGTGCACCCCATCTTCTAATAAAGCTTTAACTCTCACACTTTTTTTCCCGTCTTTGTTCTTGTTGAAAAAACAAAAGTATCAGAGAGGAACTTTCACTTTTTCAAAGCCTGGTGTTTGAGAGGCGTTGGGAGAACAAAGTCAACAGGGCATGGTTACTCTCTTTATTGCTCCATCCTGCTTTGTCCTTCATTATAGTCTGTTGCAGCTCCTTGTTTCTGCTCGATAATGACTTTGCTTTATTGAAGTTTCCCTTAATAGAAGCCTCTGCGACCTTTGAATTGTTGTAATTATGGGAGGGTGGGCTGTTGTGAGATTTGCCTACTCGGGCTGTTGTCGGTGACTGATAATAGTCGAGGGCTTTTTGAGTGGCGTGATCCCTGACAGACAGTGGTAATAAGTTTCTGCCTGTGCTGCTTCTGCCCCCGTGTAATCACAGAGGTTGCCGGTGAGGTGGGTTGGGGGGGCTGAGCCGTTCCTCCTCCCTACGGCATAATGTGCCCATGACAAAAGAAATACTTAATCAGATCGTACCGGGGGAGTCGGTAGTTTAATAGATCACACTGCTTAATTGCTCTCTTTATGACAGTATTTCCTATTGCGGTGATGGGAAGTATTTTACACCATTGTAAAAATTAATTGAGCCTCTGCCTTGTTAAAATCTTACATTCTCTGAATTTGATGTTATTACACAAATCTGTATTTGAAAAGTCCACTGCTGAAACTGCACGTGGGAAGAAAAATCAACGATACGATTTGTGGCATTTTAAGAGAAGACCTGACATGCGTGCACTTGGAGCAGAGAGAAAAAGTTCAGATTGGGTTTGAGTGGTGGACATTTAACCGGAGACATTTACCAGTGTGAGTCAACTGTGACCTTCTACTTGCCTGCACTTGGTGCTCTTGAGGGGATGAGCTATCCACACTAAAACATTCCCAACTGGATCCAGTAATGAGTCAGTTTTTAACGATTAGCTTTCCTCTGGCACATTGTACTTGTAATTATCCTTGCTTGGGAAAAACAAACAATTAACCAGTCAGCAGAACACCCTAATTGGGATTAAAATGAGATATTACATCTATCATTTTTTTAGGCAAATGATTACTGAGTGCCACGGAGCAGCCCTGTTAAGGTAATTTGGGAAGTGGAGCATTTTAGTTCTCATTAACGGCCGAGGTCTGGGTAGAAACTGTGCCGGAGCACACACACACATGCACACTCACACATATGTGCACAGGGAGAACTAGACGAGGTAGTTATTGTGGTAAAAGGTTGTCGACTGATCCCCCAGTGCACTTTCCAAAAAGGCAACTTGACATTTTAAGCTCCTTAGCCCGTCTTTGGCTTGTTTAAACGAGAGCTCTTTCACCCTGTCGTCATCTTATGGCTCAGTTGCAGCGCTAACCTCATTAAAGGTATAATGGCACGGAGTCCGTCGGAGAATACAAACAGGTAGAGCCAATTTGCACTCCCCTATCGGTGTGATGATTGATATCAGTCCGGGTTGTTTACTGATAACAAAAAAGCCATTCAGCGCCCCATTCTGCAGGCCATGTTTTGATAGGATGGTGCTAGGGAGGTGTACACAGTGACCCCCCCTCCCCCTCCCCACCACCACCAGCACCCACCTTCAACTTTCAGTGTAATTAAAATGATAAGTGAGTTCCAGATCTTGTTTTCTTCCCATCCTCCGATCTCAGTGAGATGCTAATTAAACAAGCATCATTAAATCATATTTCACTTCTTCTCCATTACATTTTGCTGAGGGGACATGAGGCTAAAAATAACTGGCATTTTTCTGCCTCTCTCCATCTATTAACATGGATGAAAGCCTACAGGTCTGAGTAAAGTGCTGCCTACAGAGGCCCAACGCAAACAAGGACGCCTCCGGAAAAACATCAAAATGCAAATAGGATTGTGTTGGAGTAAATCTGCCTGACCCGTTAACAGAGTTCCCCTCAATGTCTTCTGTTCTGATCACTCGGAGACACTGCCGTCAGCCGGATGTGTTCTGAACAAGGAGGAATTTCTGATTTCCCTTTTCCCCCTTCGACTAACAAGAGCCGCATTTAAGGAACAGTGGAAGTGTGTCAATGTGTTGTCTAATTGCTGTGCCACAGTAGCGCCACCGGCCAATCCATTTCAAACAGCTGACATGAAAAGAGCAGATTGTCGATGAGAAGAGTGCGAGGCATCATTAGGAGCTGGATCTTTGATCAAGTGAATTTTTGCTTAATTACGAACATTTACATTCACACCGCTGACTATGCTGGGGATATTGTAACCATGTGCTACTCATTACATCTCCAAAGTTGGCCGTGCAGCCGCCAGGAAGCTGCGGGACTGTACACGGTGTACTGAGCCAGCCATGAACTCAGACCAGTAATCACAGCTTAAACCTACAGCGGGAGACGAAGGCACCGATCCGCTGTACTCTCCTCACAATCACAGATGGAGGGGTCCACACAAGAAAGACGGTCATCGCACATTGTAAAGGAAAAATACAACTTAAGGTGTCTTCTACCTGCCTCCCTTTTCATTAAAGAGATGTGGATGTTTCAACAGAAATCAGTTCACCAAAGGGATTTAAAAAAGAAAAAGAGACTCCATTGAGGATTGCATCAAGACACCGTTACACAATTCCTCACACTTGGGGATACATGTAGAGTGTCATGGGAACAGTAGACAGGGTAACTGCAACAAAATGATAAAGTGTTAGTGCTTCAACAAGATGTTTTGATTTTAAATTTATGGGTTATAGTCTTCATGGAAGAATCAGTGACATTCAAATGTAAATACTTGTCTTGAAACTACCAATTACTACTGATTTAACAAAACAAAACACATTCTATGTGTTTTAGTAGTTCGACCTAGTATTAATGGTAATGCTTTTATCAACAGCAAAAGTGTTTCACTAAAATCTATACGTAATGACAACAGAGTTATTATCCAATTAACAAATAATTTCATGCCGATGACGACAGTCTGTAGTTTCCGTTTAACTGCAGCAGTAGCGTTTTCTCCTAATAACACCAGTGGAAGAACCTCACAGTAATATTCTCAATGTGCTCTAATGTGCTGTACATCTGATCATCTTAGGAAGCAGCCACATCCCTCTGAGCTTTAACGTAATGCAGCAGATTTCAAGCTAACATTTACACCTGCAATAATATCTTCTCTTTCTCCTCAGCATCGTTCGGCGCATTACTTTGGTTTTACGGTCCACAATTTTGCTGTTTTGGTCCAGTTTAAAGTTTCTTTAAAACCTCAACTCCAGTCGCAGCATGCGGCTGTTTTTTTGGGGGGTTTTTTACAGGAAAAATGCTCTGATAAGCTACTTGCTAAATACCTTATGTCAGACAAAGCTAGCAACAAGCGAGTGAACATGGTTAAACACCCGACACTAAAACAAGGCTAAGATCTGCAGATCTAAATAAAGAAGTGAATATTAGACTTGCATTCATCAGGTGACCAGAAACATGAGTTTGTAGAAAAGCTAAATTTATATTTTTCAATTAAAAATATGGAACTTTAAATGATTTTTGAAATTCAATTACCATATCTGTGTACATTTTTCGGAAAATCTAGAAAAGCTACAACACATTATAAACAACATCTAAAAGGCTAAAGTCTGCCAGGCAATAAATACAATCAATAAGATCTGGGAAAGTCATTCAGATCATTTTAAGCTCTCCACTATGATTTGGGTTGGGCGCTACCCAAAACAGTGTGTGCTGCACTCGAGCCTTACAAAGGTAGAACCCTGCTCTAAATGTATGTTTCCTGTTTGCTAACAGCTTGAATCAGTAAAATAGAACCCCAAAACAAGCAGTGCTGCTTTACACCTTTAATGTGAGTGAGATAATGGTGGTCTGACATTCCCTGGGTGATAGTTTAGAGGAATGTGTGTATCTGCCAGCTTGTGCTTCATCTGCAGCAAGAAACAAAACTGCCAGAACAGGGCATGACAAATACTGCAATGATATGGCAAGGATCAATTTTAAAATGAACTGTTTCAATATTATTTTGTATCCTTGGAGCAAATCCCAAACACATGAATACATATCTAATTTAGGAATTAGCTTTGGGTTTATGTTTGGGTGTCAAATTAATTCCACCAACTCCCACAAGAAAAAGAAAAAGAGCTCATTGGAATTGGAGAAAACTGTTAAGAAATTGTGAAGTCATGCATAACTACTTAAAGTAAATGTAATACTGTTCTAAAATTGATGTAGATATCCATTTAATTTAAAACCACTATTCAATGGACATTTAAAATGGTTATCTAATTTTCTGATTACGCAATGTTCATACTCATGCACCCCTGCACACACACACACACACACACACACACACACACACACACACACACACACACACACACACACACACACACACACACACACACACACACACACACACACACACACACACAGACACACCCATGCAGTGTCCCAGTCTCTCTAAGTGAAGAACCTTTAGGCCCGTAATGATCACACATCCAGCAGACGTTAATCAAAGGCACGAGCTGATTGTGTGAAATCAAAGCGCCCAGTCCTGCAGCCTCCTCTAATGTTTAAAGACAGACGCTATTTTCTCTCCGATGTGTGGCGTTAAAAATGGATAATGACGAGCAGGAGTGACACGCCCGGCTTCTGGAGGCCCCTGACTGTTTCTTTTAATTACAAGTGCACAAAAGAGATTTTGGGAGAGAAACTCAAAAGATTCCGATGCGGAAGGGTTGTTTGTTCTCTGATAGCACATGAAGTGTGTGACAAGATTCTCTTTTCATGTCTGCTCTGGTTCACTTTTACATTCCTGTGATATATCAGATGAAAACAAACCTGACGCAAAATTCTCTTTGTTGTTTTATAGCTGTGTAAGGCAGTGCTGCTGTCTGCAGTGACTGACACTCTCACTTCCTCACCTTCAGCTCCTCCAGATCAGGTCTCTCCATACTGACCACCGCAGCCAGCAGCTGGTCCTCCAGACCGTCTCTGGTCACGGTGAAATTTATCAAGGTGCACTGGGCCTGCAGCTCCGGCTGGTAATGAGGGCTGGCCAGCTTGGTGTGCAGGATGAGGCGGAAACTGGGGTTGTACTCACACTCCTTGTCTCCAATCTTTATGTACCTGTTTGGGTAAATGAGGACCAGACATTTGTAGTTACTAAAAGTTTCTAATTGAAAGAACAGGTTATAAACAGCAAGATGGGACCAAAGCAGACACCAGATAACAAGGTGTTTCTGTATTCAAACAAGTATGTCCTTCCTTGTCAATACTTTTTTCTAATGCAAGATGTGTTTAGATTCTTTCATTAACTTTGTGATACCATCCAGTGTGATACAGAGAATAAATACAGACAATACAAAATATCTGAGTTTCTCTTCAATTTGTTGCATTCACTCGAGATTAGCACAGGAGATTAACAAACTGCAAGATGATGCTTGTCAGCATCCCGTGAGGAATAAAGCTTGAGTGCTACTTTAATTAATTTGCAAATTAATCTACAACTAAATCCCATTAAATAACCATGTTTTGTTTAAATTACATTATACTACACATTCTATGGACCTATGAGCTGTTTCCTTATTGATATCTGAAATAAACTCGATTGTTTCTTTTGTCCATAATTAGAAGGTTTTGTCTTGTGTTTTTAAACGGAAGCATTTTTGACTTCATTATAGCTTGGAGTAGTTGTTAATTTGACTTAACTAACTTAATTTGTCTGATAAACACAGTTGGTATGTGTTACAGCAGGAGCTCTAAATGGGTTATTGATCCAGAACCAGAATCTGAAACAGATGTTGATGGTTGTTTTAACTAGGAATCAACCAGTATTGTTTTTTTAGAGATTGATATTTCGTAAGAATATTGCTACAATCATCTGACATTTTGTGACGTCTTCTATTCCTAAATTTGAATTTGTCTTATAAAATAAAATAAAATGAAAGGGATCAATGCATGCTTGTTAATTATGTTCCGAGTAGAACGTCGTCTGTATTAGACCATTATGAGGCATGGAACTTTTCACTCAAACTAATCGAAGCAGTAACAATCTCATGACTATATATCTGAACTCATGAACTCATATGCATTCATATCGAATAGGATTTCCATAAACAACCAAATAAGCATTGATCATTTCAAGTTCAGAATAAAGTACCTCATAGTAAGTGAGAAACACTCAGGATACTTTTTTTTTTTTTATAAAAAAAAAAAGGGATTAGAATCCAGATGGGTGAGGTATTACTGTAAGCAGGCATGAATGAGGCCACTGATTACACTTTTTCTAAAATCTATCAGAATTTAGCTGAAAAGCACACAAGGCTTTACCGTGGTAAGAGTTAAAGTGATTAGAAAAGACAAACCTGTTCATTTGCAAAGCTGGATTTTCAAATAAATTTGATAATAAACTTATAAGAAAATGAAAATCAACAACATTTGTATTCTAATCAGAGACTGTTGATCAAATAAAGCATCAAAAAGATAATAAATCTGCCACAGCAACTGATGCCAACTGTAGATATTTCGCAACACTTTTCAATGCCGTGCTTCAGACACATCTCAAACGTATCAAAACAATATTGAGACGGGATGTTTCTGACTAGAATTCTTACCTGCCCTTCTTGATGGTTTCTCTGCCCAGCAGAGGTCCAAGAACGGGATCCAATGTTTCCTCCAAGTTCTCTATCAGAACCACATCACCTGCTGCCAGCGCTCCCTCTATGGCATCCAGATATCTTTCAGGGCCAAACAGCACAAATCCCTCAGTAAGATCCAGGACATAATATGTCCAATAAACAACCGGGCCGTATTCCAGCTTAAAGCCTCTTACCCTCGCTGTCCGCTGCGGATGACCTGCAGGTGTGTGCCGTATTTGTTTTTGATCCACTTGATGCCCTGCAGCTGGGGGTCTACCATGAGGGGCCAGCGCTGGCAGGAGGTCAGAATGGTTGCGTTCTCAGTGGACATCCTGTCAGCAGGCAGACCCTCGTTCTGCCACGCCGCGATGTCGGCGTCGTCGGACAGCATGGTCAGAGGGTCAAGGTCACGGGTCACCGGGATGGAAACCTACCACGTGACATCAGTGGGTATCAGTGGGTTTCATTGGGTCCAATCTTTTTTCTTTGTTTTACCTTTAAGTTCTGTTACTCAACTTTTTTCTAATGCAAGATGTGTTTAGATTCTTTCATTAACTTTGTGATACCTTCCACTGTGATACAGAGAAGAAATACAGAAAATACAAGATATCAGAGTTTCTCTTCAATTTGCTTAATGTTGCGTTCACTCTCAACAATATCCACCACTATAAGAAACTTATAGGAAAAAATATAAGCAGCCCATAGTGACCGATCACAGAGGGAGTTTGTTGAGAATTTGTTGGGGACTTTTTTCGTCTGTGGATTAATGCTAGAGTGAACATTTCCAGCAGTTCAAAAGATTACGAAGTCTTTCTTTCACTCACTTAAAAAAAACAAAAAAAAACAGGATTCCTACAACACATCTGTGGCCGACGATTCTCACAGCTGTGCTAAAACTACAATCACAATGCAATGATAGCGCTAACAAAAAGGTGCCCCGAACTAGCATTATCATTTAATATTGTCCCCAAATCCATAATCCCTACTGGCATTGGAAAAAAAATACCTGAAACTTCACAGTAAATAAATAATAATAAAAAAAAAAACAGAAGAGACTGACAAGCTGACCAATCATAGTTCTTGCAGCATCCATGGAGGGTCTCTGTTGCCACCCCTTCACTCGCAAACCACCCACCTTCAGCTGACTCAGATAAGGCCTCCAGGTGTCGTCCATGAGCTGGAGCCGGTAGTTTTTGGTGAAGTATCCCAGGTAGGAGATGAAGGCGGTGATGAGGAGGACATCCCCACACAGAGTCCTCTCCTGTTGCTTGAAGTTTCCCACCGCCTCTGCCCAGCGAACATTTTCTGATGCGAGACCACCCACCTGAGACATGAGGAGGTTATTTTTAATTCTCACTCTAACTTACAATCACTTACAGCATGCAGTATTTCCCATGGGCATCCCGTAAAATCAATTCTAAATTAATCTATGGCTGCGATCGTCGATGCACTGACCCGTAAATGTCAGGTAATCTCCGCAACAACAATGACTTGTCTTCAGGTCCTTTTTTATTAGGTTTTCATATCCTTTTGCACCTCTCTGCTTGTGTACCAATACTTCTACTTTTTTTTTTTTTCCGCAGCAATGATCCAATTTCCCTCCAGGGATCAATAAAGTTCACCTTAATATCTTATCTTTTCTGAATTTGAGAGGCCACGCTCTTTGATACAGACTGTAACTTCTCACCACACGTCATGGTGCTACTTCAGCAACTTGAGTGGATTTGAATTGATATTTTGGATTCACTGGGAGAATAGCACAACCTCCCGTCCTTTTGTTGCTCCTGTCAGGCCTTTTGAAAGCTGTTTCTGAATAATTTAAATTATCATACTAACACTGTCAACACTCATCTTTTTGTTTTGTTGCTGTCAGCAGGAAATTAACAAACTGCAATTTGATGGAGGGATTTATGTGTATACGTGGATGTATGTATGTAAACCTATGTATTGTGCATCTAAAGGAAGAGACAGCCACACTAACAGGCCTAAATAAAAAAAAAAATAGGTGGGTGTATATTCTTATAATACATGTTTGTCTACAAGGGGTGCAGCAGAATGTATTATTTACTATATATGTAGATTATTTATCTACTTCGTCTCATACTGAATGTGGAGTATACACTAGAAATCTAAATCTTAAAAAAATAATCCGTTAAGTAAAAGTCCTGTAATTAAATATGATTTCAAGATGTAATAGTCTCTCTTCATTGGCTTCCTGTAAAATCAAAAATATAATTTTCTAATTATTGTCTTTACACACGAAGCTCTTAATGACTTCATGAGCGTCATCATATCTAAATGACAAACTCTATTGATCCAACAGAACGCTTTGCTCTCAAGATGCTGGTTTCCTCGTGGTTCTTAGAATTTCCAAAAGCAGAATGGGATGCTGAGCTTTAAGGCTCCTCTCCTGTGGAACCAGCTCCCAGTTTGGGTTTGAGAGGCAGAAACCCTCTATTTTTAACACTAGGTTTAAAACTTTCACTTTTGATAGATTTTATAGTTCGGGCTGGCTCAGGTGACCCTGAACCATCCCTTGTTTTGCTGCTATGGGCCTATGGTGCTGGGGGATTTCCCATGATGCACTCAGTGCCTCTCTTTCACTCATCATGCATTTATGTGCCACTTTTGCATGTTATTAACTTTGTGTCTTCTCGTTCCCTTAGCTTGTGCTTTTTTCTCTCCCTGTACGTCTCTGCAGGTAGGTCTGATCCCAAAGCTGCATGTTTCTAATCTGCGGTTGCTGGCCCAGTGTTTATTGTTTGTTGTTTCTCTATGCTGTTCTATTTTTTCTCCCCCTCTCCCCAACCAGACGAGGCAGATGGCTGCCCACCTCTGAGTCTTGTTCTGTCCCATGTTTCTTCCTGTTAAAAGTTTGTTGCTTCCTGATGTTGCTGATGTGGGAATTGTTGAATTATTGTTTTTTTTCTCTGTAATTTTGAAAGGTTTCACCCTGACAAGGCTACAGTTGGCTCTTTGCGGTAGAGCGGGTTGTTCACTAATCACAGGGTTAGCTGTTCAGTCTCCGCCTCCTCTGGTCCACATGCTGAAGTGTCCACACTAAACCCCAAACACCAAGACGAGGACCTTGCCGGGCGGCTCTGTAGGTGTGTGAGTGGGTGTGAATGGGTGAATAGGAGACAAGTTAATGTAAAGTGCCCCTAGAATTGACACTATAGAAATAAAACTGAACTGGATTGACTTTAATGGAATTGCCACTCAGGTAAAACTAACGACGTATCATCAGCAAAACATATAAATAATTAAAACACTGATTAAGCAGCCAAGTGGCATGTTGAGTTATTAAATGTGAGAATATTGGGTTATTATGACAGATACATAAATGTACAGGCAGCATTTTCATGATGCATCGACTTAACATGCAACACTTGCCATTCTCTTGGTGGCTTAATCTAAAACACCGTATTGTTAGCATTGTATATGAAACATATCAATCAATGGTCTACTGTGGCTTGGATGGGGCGTGGGGAAATGTGAAATATTAATTTGTAGAATTCTCTAACTTGTAACAAAAAAAAGTACCACTGGTATGTACGTTTGGTTATCCACAACATCTACAAAACAACATAAGAGATCAAAACCCGCTGCTGTCATCAGGTTGCCTTTTCCTTGTTTCAACATTTATCAGTGCTACCATTTTCTGTTTTATTTTTTTGGACACATCTTTTGTCTTTTCATAGCCTTGACTTCCTGCTTTTGTGTTTTTCCGTCCACTGTGTTTACCTGCCACGCCCTGATTAGCTCCACTGTGTCTCGCCTTGTGTATACAGGTCTTTTTCACAAAAGGCATTTTTGCTGCATTCTAATGGGCTTGTTGTTACAACATGGTAAGTCATGTGGTCAGAATGCTTGGCGTTCAAGTGGTTAAGTCGTAAAGACACCTTTGCTTGGCAACGGCACCATAGACATAGACATAGCCAACAATTTAACAAGCTAACAGGCAGTAACATAATGCAGGAAATGCAAAGGCACAGAGGGGAAAAAATTAGGCCGTTGGGAAGATCAACAATTTCCTCAGACGTAGACTATTAACTAAATTATGGAGACAAACTCGACTTGACTGAAATTACAATATGTCAGCTCAACATCCAAAGACCAATGAGCTTCCATGGCCTCTGCCATTTCCGTAAATCTCAGCAAGCACATCACAACTCGGGAACTCGAAGCTTATAGAAAATGTTGAGTTCTGACGTTGTGAATACCACAACAGGGAGGCGTTCATATGGAGACTTCTCGTGTACGCTTGTGGACTTATTATAGGAGGAGAATCACAGTTGAAATACAAGTCATTAATGACGGCTCGATTCACCATCAACAGCTGCACAATAGCAGGACCCTGAAAATAGTTCCAATCACTTTTAATGTTCGTAGTTAAACCTGTGTTTTTTCTGACAAGCCAAAATGTCTGCTGTGAAAAAGGTCTGCCGTCTGCATGTTCTCTGTCCCCTGTGCCAGTTGGTTTTGTTCTCCTCGCTAAGCGTTGCCGCCTTTGTTCCCTGGTGATCGTCTTCCTGGTTTTTGATTCCCCTGTCTGCTCTCAGCCTGTTCGCCTGCCATGCTTATACTTATTGTGCCGAAATGTCATCAGTGAAGACTTTTGCTATAAAAAGCAATGAGTAGGTTCCAGGATTAAATTAAGGCAGACCATCTGATTCATCCTCCAGATAAAGATGCGTCATCGGATTGATTTTACAGCTTCTCCTCTCAAGATGAACCCAGACAGTGAGCTGGTATGTTAATAAATGAGTGAATCAGCTTGTGAATGAGTTGATCCTCTGCAGAAGAGAGAGCAGGTATCTGTGCTAACGCTAGGTTAGCAGGAAGGACAAAGAGCAGTTCTGTTCAAGCAGACAGATTCTGGAAATGTTAACTACATTTACTGAATGCAGTCAGTCTTTTGTATGACTGCAGAGCAGAGGGACGTATACTTTGTACATGAAAAAAGTAAACGGTGTCTTTTCCATTAATCTTAGCTGCAGACAGGAATGACATGAGTAACCCTGGTAACTGTAACAAGGCTCAGAAAATGCTCAGAAAAAAAAGAAGCATGGCACAAATGAAACTAAAATATGATCAAAACTAGCTTGAAATAATTACATTATTTTTGTTGACTAAAACTGACAAAGATGACTTGAATTTGACTAAAACAAATATATAATTTTGTCAAAAGACGAGGACTGAAAAAACATCAGGTGCAAAGTTAAGACTGTTTTACACCCTTGTAAACGAGTACAAAGAGACAGACACACTAACAAAGTGTGTCTGTCTCTTTGTGGATCACTTTGTACACATCTGTGACTAGGTGAAGGAAAGAGCGTGTGAGACAGATGATGTATGTTTGTGGTAGCGGCGAGCTGATGCTCTGCGTGACCCTACTTCTGCCCTCCTTACCAGGCGGTTGGCCAGGGAAATGGTGCGTGCCGTTGATTCTGCTTCCTGTTGGCACTTGAGCTTTTCTGCAGTGGCTTTCTCAAACTTGGCTGTCAGCTTGGCCAGGTTCTCATTAAGGAGCTGATAGGCCACACACACAAGCACACACACACACACACACACACACACACACACACACACACACACACACACAAGCACACACAAGCACACACACACACACACACACACACACACACACACACACACACACACAAACAGACAGAAAGAAATTGGCACTTGTTAAAATACAGTGTGGATATAAATAATCCTCAAAGACAGAGAACAAAGACAGCTAAAGGCTTTCTATGACAGAAACTTGTGAGTGTGTGAAAAGTTGGGTAAAACTTATCATTCCTTCCGCTATGGATTTATTTGGCATATGGAAGCAATTAGCACAAGGACAAACAGGATTAATCGGTGGAGAGGCACACAGGTTCAGTAGATTAGTTTGAGGATTGCTAATTCCCTTTGGCTCCAAACCCACTCCACTCAAGCGATCTGACTGAGGGCTGAGAAATGACAGCGAGAAGTCATGCTGGATCTTATTAACAGTCATCACTCTGCACTCTGCAGGTTTTGATGTAAGCAGCAGCAGCCGCAGCAGCGTCCCGAGCCCCGCACTCTGCTGGGGCTCTCTGCCGCTCTGATGTGCTGAATGTCAAACGCCACTGAGAAACAATTATTTACAGCTGCTTTTATCAATAGGGTTTTTAGGTTGATGGATTTGGCTTTAGATTAATGAGCAGCAAAAGCCTTTAAAAGCACTTACACCAGCTTTGTATTGATGAAATACTAGTGCTATATCATTACTGGAAGAGCTCATGTGTGAACTGTCACTCAAGCGTTGATAAAATAATTAATATCCTGAATTTTTTTATTCAGCTTTGAGCTGTTGGTTGTTTCTATTTTATTTCTGTAGCATCAAATTCTTATTATACTGAATATCTGCAGGGTTTGATAGAGTTGTTGATTCATTCTGATGTCTCACGATTCTTTCATAGGGAGGCGCTGAGACTTCTGGCTTTCACAAGTCATTTATCAACTCTCAGTGTGTTTGTATAAAAAAGTCAGCCCAGCAACAAAAGTTTTTTTTTGTGTATCGATGCATTTTGTTTCAAAAGAATGAACAGATAGAAAACAGAATTGTTTCTTCAAAGAACAGTAAGTCCTTCCCTAAATAAAATGATAATACATTTTTGAAAGAATATCCTCTGGATTGTCGATATTGAAATTGTGTTCTTTTGAAACAGATATTTCTCATACAGCAAATCAACTTTTCATGTCCTTCATCCTCAGTCCAATGCAGTGGCTTACATTGATCTTGCTCTTGATGGCAGTAAGCTTTTCCTGCGCAGCAGCCAGCTCTGCGTTGGCCTTGCTCAGAGCCTGACGCTTGGGCTCCACCTCGCAGTAAACCTCGTAGAACTTGACAATGTTTAAAACCCAGGAGCACAGACCCGCCGCTGCATTTGACTTGGAGGCCACCAGATCTGGCTGGAACTCTGGATCCTTGAGTGGAAAACACAAAAACAAAAACAAAACTGAATGTTAATGCTCCATCAGAATTCAGTTGGATTCAATTTGCACATAGGGCCTAGTGGGCTATGTCGCTCTACAAATCTACAAAACAATGTCGCTATAAATGCAATCAAAATGGAGTTACTATCAGAATATGGCCTCTTGATGTTTGTTCTGCGACATTAAAATACAAACTCCATTGAAAGCTATTAGCTATGCTAACTTAACGCTAGCTGGTACGATACTTCTACCTACCTGTATTCTATAACTAAGATAGTTTCAGGAGTTTGGTTTGCTACGACACATAACTAATGAAGCAATGAGCAGCTGTATCCAATAACTTCTAAGAGAAATAGAGTAGCTACACTACAAGCTAAAGTCTGACGAGGCTATTTCAGCCTCTATAACTTTCATAATGAGAGGGGTTTAATCTAACTTTAACAAACACAATTAAATGTAATATTATAAATATGAAATTATTACTTAGTTCATTAGTTGTTGCTAAAGAACTGCTGACATTTTGTTTGTGTCCTCTGAATTTCCCCAACACATTTCCTTTAGGTGCTGAACAGCAGTTACTGTGGCTACAAGTTACAAATAGAGCCCTGTTAGATACTAAAACATGTCACGATGACGATGAAGTTTGTTTAGATAGTTAATATTGGCCACCAAGTGAGAAGGTAGTGCCTACCAAGAGTTATGTTTTTATGAAACACAATTTATCAAGTATTTTTGCAAAATTACTATTAGATACATCTTTTACAAGACATGAAAAAACATTTCATAGTCGGAGGAAAATGAAACTGTGAGGTGTACATGGTGAACTTAGACTTAATTTAGTTTTTTTTCTGCTGCATTGACGTACCTCGTGTCGCTCCATTGAACTTCATCATCAGAGGGGCTGTTAAATTTGTAACGCTTGATTTACTAGTTGATTTTCTCAGGTTGTCATTTGGGTGCTTAGCAGCATTAATGTGCCACTGTCATTGTAATCACACTCCTCCTAAATTTATGACTTCTTAGATGAACTTCCCGAGCAGCAGAAATTGCACACTGTGCGCTGTTAAAGTTGACTTCAATGAGCGAGGGCTAATTGAAACACTCACCCGTAGGTATGGCTGAATGGCCTTCAAGCAAGCCTCTGGAATATTTTCTTTGTTGAAGTTTATCAGAGAGTCCAGGAACGCGTCAACTTTGGCCATCATCACCTTCGCAGCCTTCCAGCTGCGATCCTTCGGGACTTTGCCACCGGGTACCATCAGGACCATGACTGCTGCTGTAACGTTGGTCACCGCTGCCACTGGAGAGCCAAAAGACTTCAGCTCCGTCAAGTTGTTCTAAAGCATGGTAGACAGGGAATAACGGTGGAAAAACGAAAGCCATGATTTAATTGAGTTTGAACAACCGTACAACTCTGTGGTCTTCTGTGGGGAAAAAGAGTGAAAAAGGAAAGGATTAGGATAAAGGAAGAAATACCTGTGCTGACTTTGAGAAGACAACAGAGAATTCTAATTAGGGCATCTTTAGAGAGCTCTAAGCAGTGATTGAACTGTCTGTTCTGCTTGTTTGAACAGAGAGCACCTTTTAAACACAGAGGGTGTTTTTCAAAAATCCCCCAGGCTGCTCATAAACCTACAGAGGATGTAAGGATGAAGTAAAATGCCTGCAGAACATAAAGAAGACATTATTTTAGCAAAGATCCCACTAAATCCTGTGATTCAATAATCTTTTATACAGTTCAAGGGCTGTGTGGACATAACTTATTCCACTGAAGCTGGTAAAACCAAACCAAACAAAGGAAAAAAGAACACAACCCCTCTTATCAAAGAAAAAAATACTATAGAAAAGTATGATGGAGAAAATCAATGAGGCGCAGCGGGGATTAAAAGACTAACTGACCTTATTGAGAGTGTTAAGGGCATCCTGAGCAGCTAGGAGAGCTGGTTCGGCCTTGGCTAAGTCCTCTTCACAGTCTCTCTGTTTACCGCTGACCACCACAGCAATGGCTGCTACCTTTTGTTCTTCCTCATCAGCCACCGCCCTCTCCTTGGACACCTTCTCAGTTTCTATCCCAACGACCTGAGGAGAGCACGCAGGATTTTTAATAGTGCAAGTTCAGTCCCTGGCTTAGAAAGACAGCATGGATGGACTGAAAAAAATAACCCTCTAAACAAGCTGTAGTGTTCAGTTTGTTTTATGGTACTGGAAATCAGCAAGAGGGCAACATCAAAAGCTTTTAAACACAGAACAAAGAATGCTCAGAAAAGCATTGTACAGCATGTTGATGTTTCCCCCACTGACAGATCGCACATCAATCTATAACAGAAGATGAAAAAGAACAGAGGTTGAAGCTCAGCTTCCTCTGAATTTCTCACACAGTCGTTAGAAGTTTCTACTCCCAACTTCAGTAACAATGATGCTTCTGGATGGACAAGCAGCTACTTTTTCAAATGTCAATTTTCATTTCTTTTGGCACCGCAACAGAGATGTTCAATGGAGAAATCTTAATCTAAAAACCAGGGTAACTAAAATCAAAACAATGTGCCTGGCTATACACTATTTGAGATACGAGTTAAGTAAAAAAAAAATATAATATATCTTGTCATAAAATAAAATATAATATAATATAATATAGAGTGTTTTCTTGCCTGGATCAGCTTGTCAGCGTCTTCGTTCTTCTGCTTGAGTTCCACTTCTTGAGCAGCCAGCTTGGCCTTGAGGTCATCCACCTATCAGAGGATGAGACAGAGGAGACCAGGAGGTCAGGAGGATGTGACTGGCTGATGTTGCTGCCAGGGCAAAAGATCTGGATGAATGAACAGTAGATCATATTCAGTGGGCCAATATGAAAGAGCTTCTCCAAATGACATGTTCTGTTCATCAGTCTATTCTTTAGACTTAAGGTCCCTGATGACGTTTTCTCATGGGCAAATTGCAGTAGTGAAAAAGCACAGTTTAAGAGTACCAAAAATATACAAAACATTTGCACTCTAAAAATAGTATGTATTTTTATAAATG
This sequence comes from Embiotoca jacksoni, assembly GCF_022577435.1. Classification (NCBI taxonomy): domain Eukaryota; kingdom Metazoa; phylum Chordata; class Actinopteri; family Embiotocidae; genus Embiotoca; species Embiotoca jacksoni. The sequence continues at coordinate 11,210,130 of NW_027185341.1, read as the reverse complement.
CTTTACTATTTTTAGTAGTTGTAGTAGTAGCTGCAGTGTTTTCACTCATGTTCATATCAACTCTTTCATTGACTTTGCTGGCTGCTACATTTTAAAGCACATTACAAATGTCCACAAGTGGAATAGCGTCAAAATGGGGACGTCAATGAGGTAAATATGCCAGTTTCATTTGTCACATTTGGCAATCTCAGTTGTTTGTTACCATATTTCTTACGTTGAATACCTTACATATCGACAATTCCACTTTCTGCAGATGTCGTCACTACTGTCACCACAGCTAAAAAAACCCACACACAACCTTATGGAAATAAGCATGTTTGCTTCATTTTCCTGACGTACCAGACGGTATGCCCAGCTTTGAGCCCTGAGTTCAACATTATGGAGATGGAATTAGTCAGGGATTACATGAGGAGACAGAAGACAGGGAGAAACACTAAATCCACAGAAGAAGTGTGGCAAGTTCTCCATGATGCTTGGAACAACCTACCAGTGAGAACTGGTGCCATTTTAAAAGCAAAAGTTGCTCACACCAAATTTTGATTTGATTTAGGATTGTTTTTCTTTACTGCACTTTGTACTTATGTAACTGTTTAAGAAGGAATATTAATGACACTATTTTTGAAAGCATCCTCACTTTACTTTTAGTGCATAACAGACTGCACTATTTTGAGTGCATAGGTGCCTTCACACTGTCAAGTACAGAAACATGCACTGCACTACAAGTACCCTTATGCTGCACTCAAAACGTCCAAAAAATGAGTGTGAAACGCCGGGCACTTAAAGCGATGCCATTTTGGCTATGTAGAGGACGGGGCGGGACGAGCGACGTGCTGAATTTTCAAATTAAGGCGTCTAAGGAAGCTGCAGCTGTTGCGAAAACACCACAGCAGTGTTTATTTTTCATTAAGTACCAGCATACTGCTGCTGGACAGAAGCCATCAGCGTGTTTATTGAGTGTGTTAAACAGAGGACACTAAAGCATGTTCATTTCTGGGTAAAATAATTAAAGCTGCAGATATGTTGGCGGGTGATGTGTTCACATGCTGCGGTTCTTTCTGGTCAATGCAGAACAGCAGCGTGCAATGTGTTTGTTTTGTTAGTGTTGTTTGTTAGTGAACTAAGGGAAGTGTGTTATTTGGAACACAGCATAAGTCTCAAGAGCTGTGAGATATTGAATAATGACAAAAGCACTACAGGAAGTCACTGCTCACTGCTGCTGTTTGGCAAGCGACAGCTCAAGTGCCACAGGTTAACGATGTGAACATGACACAAGCATGTAACTCTGTAAAATCACAAATTCATTTTTGCATTGATGAAAAATCACACGTACATACATCTAAGCCAAAGATGCCTAATATGTGGTTGGTCCGAGCCAACATTGTTCCAAATGACATACTTCTCTTAGTACACGGACACATAGTGTTCTTGTACGTGAGGAGTCTTACTTGTGCAGTGCAGGAACTTCGTCAGAGTAGTGTTGTTTCAAATCACACACTACCCTTCTGCACTGACCGGAAATAACCTCAGCATATGAACACATCACCTGTCAAAATATCTGCAGCTTTAATTATTTTACCTAGAAAGGATCCTGTTTTCATGGCCTCATGAACAGCTGAGGGCATGAACAGCTGTTCAGGAACAGCTGCAGCTCCCTCTGCAGCCTTAATTTGAAAATTCTTTGAGTCGGTGGCCCTGCCCCTTCCTCAACAGAGCCAAGATGGCAACTGTTTAGGGTGAAAAGTGTCCAGAATTTTACACTTATTTTTTGGACCAGTTTTGAGTGCATCATCCTGGTACTTGTAGTGCATTGCATGTTTCTGTATTTGACAGCGTGAACGCACTCAAAATAGTAAACGTTAGTACGTGGGTACGCCATTTGGAACACAGCAATGGACTCTACAAGACACAAGATTTGTTCCTTGTTTTAATTGCTCAGCTTTAGAGCTGTTGGTGTATTTCAGAACTTTAGCTCGAGCCACGTTAGCATTGTTTCTACATTTTATTCTAAGCTACAGTAACTACACCCCAACACCACCAATGTGAGGCTGATATCTGAAATAAATTAAAAGTATTGAATTGTTACTTTAAGTGAAACATGAATACACACAAACAACAACGGTTCCGCAGTCCACATATGACAGACGGAATAAAATTAGAGATGCATTAATATGAGGGTAGTAGTCAATAGAGCATATGGGTGGGCTGCTGACAATAATCTATTTTTGTCTCATTAAATGGTACAAGTTGCAATCAGTGTGTATATCATGTATAATGAATTTGTCGCTATCATCTAATTGAATTTCTCAGCCACTTTTAAAGCACTGATCATTTGTTTGTGTTGTTTGTATCATCACTGGATCTTATTAGGAGTACAATCGCTGATCGATCTCAATGGCCAGCTAATTGAAACCTAAACACCTCCTCAATTCTTCAATGGAATAAATAGGATTCTGTTACTTAGGGAAGTCCAACAAATAGGCTTCACAAAAAGGCCTAAACCTTTGCAGATAACATTGTGTGCCCCGCAGGATTGTGCCATGGACCATGCATGTGACCTTTAATCCAGTACTAAGAAAAAATCGTAGCCTGTCCAAGCAGATAAAGGGGCTGAAAAAGATGAATGGCATGCATATCTGGGGAAAAAAAATAAAAGCTTTAGGATCAAAGCTGCTATCAGCACACACACACACACACACACACACACACACACACACACACACATACGCACACTCAAATTCATAGACCAAGGACGGTCGTAAAGATAAATTAAAGCTGTTACAAACTCCTCATAACTCCCCAACAAACAGGGCTCCGTATTACCGTCCGACTCCATCAAAACGTTGCACTGGGGAAATAAAAACAGACTGTTTTTCATGCTTGTCTTCCAGCTAATTAACAAACAGGAAATCATGCCACAGGGAAGACGGTCCTTTCGGGTTGCGACGATTCCGTGCAAAAGATTTGGTCGAACATTAGACGAGCACCAACATTAGACGAGCACCAAGGGAGCTATCAACATGATGAATAGGCAGGGGGGAAGAAAGGAGGGGGGTGGAGGGATGGGGGGACGGGGGGCGACAAACTAATTGGTGGTAGACAAGGGTGATATTCAATACATCTGAGCTGCTCCTGTGTTTATGTACTGTTGATGGAAAAGCAAGCAGAAGAAAAAAAAAACATTTCATTTTTACTCCTGACAGTCATTATGAGACAACCCACTCTCACTCCCTGCAGCTGGAAATGTAAATTAGAACAACTGTTTCTTAAGGCGAGATAAGATTTGATACCAAAGCAAGAGACTATAGCCATTCATCCACATGTGTGATGGCTTATGGTCTCAAAGCACATGTTTAAATTCAACAGAGTTTGGGATTTAAGTGTTTGGCTTTTCATTGCCGCTGTGACTAAGTATAGCTTCAGTCAGGCAACAAAGAGACATCTGGTTTGTTTTTGCATTGGAGGGAGGGGTGTGTATATGTGTGTGTGGGTGGGGTGGAGGGGGGGGGGGTCTATTGTTTCCTGTTATTACTTTTTAAGGGAAACCCTTTGCATTTTTTTCCAATGCAAAGAGCTGTCAGAAGGAGGCAGATATTGGTTTGGAGTGATTACGTCTAATAACTCCACACTAAATATATTAGGAACCTTGTTACTGCTGTTACTATTATTACTATGAATATCATTTTTCTATCATGACTAATACTTTTACTTTTCATGTGTAGTGGTTTGAACTATTACTACTTTTATGACTATAAGTATTATGCTATAAGGCAGGTTCAGACTAAACAATTTTTTTTTTAAATCTGATGAGATATATTCTTGCTGTGACTTTACCGAGAGACATGACGGACTACATGGTGGCACCAAACCAATTGTAAGGCGTTTACAGACCACAGGAACTATTTCACAATTCTAAGAACAGTGACAGGGAGTTCCCCATTTTTTTGTGTCCGCAGCCTTTGACTTTCCTACAACTTTTGTAGCTCCCAACCCTGGCTGGGTACTTTCCCAGTAAATGTACAGTGATTGTTTAAACAGAGGGCGACTGCCATGTTTAAAACACCTTGTAAAAAGTAAGCTGGGTAAACTACAGCGACAAACAAAGTCATTTAAAACAGCAGTGGAAAGAGTTTCAAATGGAGGCACACGATACTGAGGAAAATGGATGGACAACAAAGTCCATGCTTTATTAAGCCGATACACCTCGGAGGAAATGTAGCGGGACTTCAATTGACGAAGAGAAATGTCAAAAGTTGCTCCGTTTATGTCCTGCTACTCAGCGGTGTGATGCTGTTTGTTGAAGTAGCAGAGGTTGTTGTGGATTATTCATCTAACGTGTGATCATTATTCATTGACTTCAGTCACAGCCCTTTTCTGCAAATGTTTCACGATGAAAGCCTTTTTATGAGGTTTTTCTTTTTAATAAAGCACTGTAGGTTTAATTGTTGAGTTTGTATTGACGCTTAATGCACTAACTGACAGCGCAAATGGTAGCGGATAAGGAGGCTTCATGTTTCTTTAAGTGAATCAAGCACCACATCTTAAATGTAATTGAGAAATTTTACCATTTCATTTGTTTTTATTGACTCTCTTCAATGGCATATACTTCTTCACCCTCGTAAAATATATAAATGAATTTAAAAAAAAAACAGACAACTTTATTTCCTAACTTGAAGAAAAAAAGTAGTGAAGCGGCCCTCCGTTGTGTTCCAGCAGCATTACACCAACTGTGCTACATCATTTCAGAATTCCTATTGGTGGTGTGAATGCAAACTGTAAAAGGCCTTAGATCCAATTTAGTTCTGGGAGGGTAGTTCCCCTTAATAAAGTCCTTAGAACTATTTGGTCCGAAAATGCCTATAGCTCGCTGTCTTTTAAGAACCTCTGTTCCAGAGACTGACCACCAGAAACAAGAACGTACAAAGCTTTGAATGACACTAGCTGTCAAGTGTTTGGAAAAGCCTCAACAAAAACAAGAAAAAGGAAATCAACTGTGTGACCACTGTGTGGGTTGTACCAAGAGGACAGTGTGGGTTGTAGTTGTGTGAAGAGCGTTCTTTTCTCCTATTGGCCGACATCACAGACCACTCTGTGAAAGTGGAGACAAGGTCAAAAAAATTCTCACAGGCTGGTTTGTTTTTTGGGATGTCATCCTATTGCTTTAGTACAACTACTGTTATTACTACAGTTCCTACATCTGCTACTGCTGTCCTACTATTAGTACTAAAACTACAGCTATTATTTATATTGTGACTACTTTTACAATTTTGACTACTTGTATTAGTACAAGTAGTCAACTTCTCAGTGCAGTATACTTCTACTAGTACTGCACTTACAGCAAATATTGATATTGCTGCTACACATACAGTAGATATCACTACTCACAAATGAGCAGCCAAAGGTAGGACACTACCTCCACAAAACTGAAGAGGAAAAAAAACATGGAACTAATGTGTCCTCTGGGGAGGAGATGACTCATACACTTATACAGCATCTCTTACAGTCCCTCCAACACACACACACACACACACACACACACACGCACACACACACACACACACACACACACACACACACGCGCGCACACACACACACAAACACACAAACACACAGATCCCTTGCTTTAACCCTCCTGGTCCTTGTTTATCATGACCACAGCAGCCCCTGGTGAGCCGCAGCTTCTGTAGCCCAGAATGTTAAATAACAGTACTTTATAATAGGGCAGCGATCTGTGTGGCTGCACTAACACACACAGGGTGCGCTAATGGTGGCTTGCCTCTGTAAAGGGTTTGCTTTCTAATTAGAAATCTTCTCAATTACCATACACCCCATATATAAATATATATGTATGTGCGTGAGTGTGTGTGTGTGGTTGCCTTACATTAAATGGGCGACAGCAAACAAAAACACAGGACACTCCGTCTTTCAACACTGACGTCACTGCTTTGTAAGGGGTGTTTATGCATCTGTGATTTTGTGCGGGTGGAAATGTGTGGGCTTGTTTATGCAAAGCAGTGGAGATGCATGGTATGTAAGAGTGAGATTGTATGTGTGTGTGTCTTTTGCATTCACCCTCACAGTGTAGTAGACCCACTATAATTAGGGCTGCTTCTCACACTCTTTGTGTTGCATTATTCATACGGCTCTCTTCTGCAAAGGTGTAGAGATGGTAAACATTTGAACAAATGGATCCAGGTGTAGATATTAGACAGGGAAACATTAAATGATGCAAATAAACATTGCACATAACAAATGAAAACAAAAATCAGCCCTGTATTTGATCTGCTTTATGTATAGTTTAGTCATGGTAACTGGCTGTGTATGGCATACAAAAGGTATGGACCTGGTGGACAGTAGCAGTCGACCAATAAAACTACCACTTGTACAACTAATTCTATTACACTTCATTACAAGTATTACTACAACTGATACTACCATTATTACTACAACTATCACTTCTACCAATACTATTACACTTCATTATAAGTATTACTACAACTGATACTACCATTATTACTACAACTATCACTTCTACCAATACTATTACACTTCATTAGAAGTATTACTACAAGTGTTAATACCATTATTACTACAACTACCACTCCTTTTACTAATAATACTATTGTACTTTATTACAACAGCTGCTACAACAGCTACTGCCATTATTACATCAACTACCACTCCTTCTATTACTAATACTACTGTAGCCACTACTACTACTTCTACTACTACTACTACTACTACTTCTACTACTGCCTTTAGTGCCACCCCCTTTGCTACTATCACTAATATAACTAATACAACTACTGCGACGACATGATCATGATTGAATGACAACTGATTCTATTACTGTTATTACTAATATTACTCCAGCTAACTCTGCCACCTCTATTGTTATTGCTCAATAGACGGAGCTGGAGGCTTGGTGAGGTTGTGACTACCTGCAGGCCAACTCAGTGCACTGTTGTATCTGGCGAGCTCACTGTTGCCAGGCCAGCCTGTTGCTAGTCAGTCCGGATGGCTCTCAAAGTTTCTCTGTATATTCTCTCAACAGTTCTGTTTACCTCCTCTTTGTATTTTGTTCACCATTGTCCAACATTTTACAATAGAAAGTTATGTTATTAAAAAAAAACAAAAAAAACCTCTTTGAGCCAACAACCCTGCTAATGGGCCATTTGTACAGTTTATTCAAAATAAATATTTGTACCATTAACTGTTGTTTCATAACTGTCTGTAAACTATTGCTCTTTCGTGGGGCAGTTTATACACTGAGACAGCTTCCTCCATTGTAGACTTCCTGACTCTTAAAGGTCAGCACCGTCATGGTGGCTTGCTATTGGTCCACGGGGAAAATTTGCATCGCAATATCTACAAGAATTGAACAAAACCCAGAACAATAACGTATTAATTTCACCTCATCCACAAAATCCTATAATTCTATTGGAACAGTTTGCCAAAATTCGGACTACTCTAAATGTTGGTGTAATCGGATTTTAATGCTTCGACGAGCACTGTGATTACAACTGTTATTCAAACCACTACCACTATCATTGCTTTTACTACTTCTACCATAGACCTTTTTCACAGTAGACATTTTGACTTGTCATTGTAGATAAAGCACAGATGTATTAATAATGGCTTAGTTCCATTAAATGTCCCAGAAACAGAATGACAGTGAATGAACAAGAACACAAGCAGGACTTCCCCTTAGTGGAATGCAGCCATCATTAATACACCTGTAATTTCCCTACAATGACAAGTCCAAATGTCTGCAGTAAAAAACGTCTATTAGTACAACAACCATAACAAGAAACTGTAAAAGTAACTGCACACAAATAAAGAATAAAATACATATTTAGAGGGAGAGAAATTAAAAAAAAAAAAAAAAAAAAAAAAAAAAAAAGGATAAAACAGCCAAATAAATCATACGAAGCTCTGAGAACAAAAAACTGATAAAAGATAATTCTCAAATCGGAACACAGAGTCTGGTGGTAACGGCTCTGTATTATGCAAACAACATATTTATCAGTCAGTCAGGACAAAGCTTCTCTTCTAGAGATTCTGCAGACTGAATACTAAATGGAAGATTGTTAAAACCAGAAGGGCAGCACAAAAAAAATAAAAAAAATAAATGATTCCCTGACTTTAACCTGGACTCTGGGAGAGGTAGAAAGCCTAACTCAGCAGATCTTACATGCCTTTTGAGCAGTAGCTAGTTGATTGAGGAAATCTGGTGCCTGGTTATGTTAAGTCTAATATGTAATTAGAAAGATTTTTGACAAGGATTGTCAAAGAAACTCACAAGTGCAAAGACACTAAGATCAGGGTGATGTGGGAGCATCTGGTCTTTGTCATTATCCTGACAGCAGGATTCTGCACAAACTGAAGCTGAGCTACAGCTACAGTATGAAGGCAGCAAAACGAGGCTTTGAAACAGAAGAGGATCATAAAGCATGTAGGATGTTCCTATTATTGTTGAGAGTTAATCATTCTATGCATGGAAACATTACAGCAGTTCATAAATTATATTATACAAATTCTTTATTCCAAATAATCTGTCAACTATTAGATAAACAGCTGACACTTCAAAAACGTTACTGCTGCAGTGATTCTCAGCTTCAGTCTTTGCCTCGGGTGAATGCCATTCATTCGCAACAAACACAGGTAGAACTGAATTAAAAGCAAACTTTAGTTCTTTTTCAACTTTGGTTGCACACTAGTGTTATAAGAACAGCATAAAGTTAGTTATTGTTGTTTTTTTTGCCCACTGATCTGGCCTGATTATCAACTCTGTCAGCAGTAAACAAGTAAACAGTTTATGACAGCAATAAACCCTTCAGCATCCAATCACTGCAATTAGTGTCAAAAATGGCACTCCTGCTATGAGTCATAACTCAATCAAATATAAACTCAGACAAACATGATACTTAGATACTTAGATTTAGCAGGACTGATATTTTTAATGGATATAATTAACTGCAAAGTCCATGAACTTGAGAAACACCGTGATTTTAATAGATAATATTAATAGATCGATCGGTAGACAGACAGACAGGCAGGCAGGCAGGCAGGCAGGCAGGCAGGCAGGCAGGCAGATAGATAGATAGACAGATAGATAGATAGATAGATAGATAGATAGATAGATAGATAGATAGATAGATAGATAGATAGATAGATAGATAGATAGATAGATAGATAGATAGATAGATAGATAGATAGATAGATAGATAGATAGATAGATAGATAGATGCTGAGGTAACATTTTAATTCTAACAATGACTGAATAAGCCTTGTGATGAGATTTATTTGTGAACTATTGGTTCTTAAGTCAAGAACAAGCTTTTTCCATGGCAATCTGTCTCTGTTGATGGAGATTGTGAAATATGAACATCAACCCAGAACCGCTACTAAAGGAAGCATGTGGAGACAGGATAGTTCATACATATCAAAGAAAAGATACCGTGTTGTTTTGGGCATTGAAACTAAAATGGGGGATGTTTTGTATAAAACCTGGGGAAAAGACATGTGAAAGATTGTTGGCATTTTTTTTGGCAAAGAATAATACAAAACTCTGGTTTGAAAAATAATTTGTGTTTGACATGAAAAAAGCTTAATAGTTGAATTCATGCAAATGTTTTTCATTCCAAAAGTTTAACTACTGGATACGGGATGTCTCCCAGAATACTGAAAAACGGAGTGTTTGTACAATGGAGACTTCAAGTTTCCACATCGCACTTTTGTAAGTTGCTCCTTAAGAGTCTTTGTTATGATGTCACAAATCCTGCCCCAGGTTCACACTCATAAAAAACTTTCCACTGTCAGCACATGAATTTGAAAACAGTCTGTTAGTGCCAAACTGAGGTGCAATGAAGGTCAAACATGCAAGACATGTTATTGACCAGAACATATTTGAGAGTAAAGAGGGACTTTAAGGTGCGTACCTGAGCAGATGTGCTGTTAAGCTTCTGCAGGCCGTTCTCCAGCCGTTCCATCTTGGTGGCGAGGTCTTTGCTCTTCTGGCCCAGCAGACTGCGGTACAGTTTGATCTGCTCCAGGAAAGACTTGGGGGTGGTGTAGTTGTAGCGTCGCTCTACGGCCAGGTACTCCCTGGATGTTTGATTGACACTCATGTGGACGTAAGCCATGAACTTACTGACCGACTCCTTCACTTGGGGCTGCAAGAATTACAAGTCACACAAGTGATTATTTGACATTAAAAGCAGATGACTGTGCAGATTTAGCAGGAGAGAAATATTTCCTGAGGCGTGGGCTCGGAATGTAATTTTTCAGGGCCTCCAGTCTGCTTTTGAAATTAGTATCACATTCACGGTGTCACGGTGGCTGACATTAGAAATTATATTTTCAGAGAGTGAACATTATTTTTGTGGGTACCTTCATCCCTGTGTGTGTATGTAAAGGTATGAAGTGCTCTCACTTCGATATTCTCCACCTCCTGGAGGAACCTAAAGCTGACAGACTCCAGTGCTTCCTGTGGCCACTCGTGGAACCAGTCGATCGCGGTGCAGTTGACCACCGCGGGGAACTTCCTGCTGCGAACTCTCAGTTTACTGCCCACTGGAGAGAAACACAGAGCCACCTGCAACACAGACAGACGCGCACACCAAGGTCGAGCAGAATTGAGTATAAAATCAGATACGGCAGATCATAGTCATTTTCTTTTCTCTTTGAGTGAGACTGCAGTCACAGTCAGACTGAGGAAAGAAAATCAGGGAACTCCAGCTCTGATTAGCACTCCTTCATGGTCAAGAGGGGGAATGAAGAACCGCAAATTAATTATCTGCAGCTACATCATTAAGCAAATAAAGCCACCAGCAAGCATGTGAGTTGAAGGAGTGTGTTGAGCTGTGGGCTACGTCAGACTGATTCTCACTGTTGGAGACTAACAGCTGGCTTGTTGAGAAGCTCAGCCAGATGCTCAACCATTAGACTGAAGAAACAAACACGCAGAAGGCACACCCAAAGACTCTTCAGATCATAATCAACTCTGGAGAAGGAAAAAAGCTGCACACTTATCTCACACATTGTGACATTTCATTTACACACTGAAGATTAAACTACATTTAATGTAAAATATATAAGCAACAAATCTGTGGCTCCTATGCAGGGCCAGCTTAACCTACTCGTGAGCTCCGGGGCTTCTTTCTTTCCCCTATCTGAGGATTAGACTACACAAGCATTCATTAAAGCATATTTTACCCACCACTCTAACCTGGAAAATTATATAGATCTATTTTTCACACTTATCTTCCCTGTGGTTCTTTAAATCAAATTTATTTTGGAAAATAAATATCATATCAACTGAAACAATAAGATTTGATTTTAATTCCCAGAGTACACGGAACATGGCTTTGACACATTTAGGCCCATCCAGCTTTGGGTTCTGTGGTGATGTGTACACAAAGATGGTTTTTCACTGTTAAAACAGCAGATATAAAGTAATCTATAGTTTGAGTGCTGGTGCCCACCAGGTACACCTTTGCACTTTTCTATATTTCTGATATATTCACTGTATATACACTAAACACCTATATATACAGATATTCAATCAGTAATGGCTTTGTCTTTGTGCAGCACAATTATCCATCCATCCATTATCCAAACCCGCTTTATCCTGAACAGGGTCACAGGGGTGCTGGAGCCTATCGCAGCTCACTTCAGGCGAAGGCAGAGTAGACCCTGGACAGGTCGCCAGTCCATCACAGGGCCAACACATAGACAGACAGAAACAAAGACCATTCACGCTCTCATTCACATATAGTGCAATTTTTCAGAATCATCATACATGTCTTTTGGACGAACCCAGAATCTTCTTGCAAACCACTCCACCACTGTGCCGCCCGGCAATATAACTAGTTTTACTGTTTATGTCAAATCTCCTCAGAAGTCTGTGAAGGAGCATAGAGACTATGATTTTCCTTTCATTAATACAGAAAACTATTCCAGAAATACAAATGCAAACTAAACATAACGTAGTATGCAGCATGCAGTAATTGATAGGGGTAAAGTGCCGTAGTTTCTGAACAGCTCTAATTCTTAAAATTATTTCACTGGATATTTGACCTAGTGAAAATGATGAGCTATCAATAGAGTACATTCATAGAAAAATAGCAAAGATTGCTGAAATGTACTCACCCTAACAACTCGTGAATATTTGCTGCTTCAATAATATGTAATTACAAAATAAACAGAATATAAATTTGGGAAATTTGAATGGCCATTTTTTTTTTTTTACTGTTTCCTACTATCTTGTAGAGTAAAATATTAAGTGATTAAGCAGGTACAGAACCAGTAATACAAATATTCAAATGATAATTTGAACTTTTACAGGCTGTGATGAAGCTGCAATGCAAATAGAACAGGATGCAGCCACAGCATACAGATGCAGCACATTTCGGCCCTGGAGCAAGAAAGGGTCACTACACAATAAAGAGCAAGCCCTGAGGCCCCTTCCTCATATTACCCCTCATACCACACTCTCAGGTCAGAAAACAATGAACCCAAAGCATTTTCTGCACCAAGTTATATCAATAATAAAATAAATAATGTGGTTAAATTTTGGCCCAGGTTGTAAAATGAGACTCAACGTAGTGTTACATGCAGACACACACTTAACAAATTCCATGCAGATTTTATGAATGAGATATGTGGACATTTGGGAGAAAGTTCCCTTTCCATCCAGACAGACAATTTTGAGACAGAAACCGAAATGGTTAGAAATCCACTCTTTATAAGCCTGTGTCCATGAGACCGTCTTCCTTATTTATCCACTCTCCAACCCACGGAGGCTGCGAGTGAGATGGGGGCTGAGGATGCGGGGCACACTGTAATAATAGCAGGATAAGCAAACCCTCTGGAATCTCTCCTTCCCCGGGGGGGAACGAAGCGGCAGCGCGTTGGCGAAATTATCTGCAACAAAACGGCGGCTTTTCTGCTCATGCCGATGATTTATAACGACGTCCACCGCCTCCCAGTGTAATCAAGTTCATCTGAAAATGTCAGGAAAGAAAGTTGCCCAGGGAGAGGCGTATCATAAAGCCAGATGTTTATCCAGGTAGGAGAGTTTTTTTGTATTTTGGAATAGTAAATTAGAGTGTGAGACTGCAAGCTATTGCTATATTATGAGAGGATGCAGTTCAAATACTGACGCAGCTCTGTGAGAAAGATTAATGGCAAACTATCCCCCGAAGAGAGCCACTGAGAGCAACTTTCTTCTGGATGATTGCCAGCAAAATTACAGCAACAAAGAACATGCAGCTCTTTGTCCGGTGCTTGCATGACTTCCTGATTGCTTCACCTTGAGCTGCCTGCGAACGCGGTCGATGAAGAACTTCCAGCAGTTTTCCCTCGTATCCATCAATCCCGAGCCGCGGACCTCTGGCCTCACGCTGCCAATGATGTTCTCCACCTCGTCATCTGGGAACAGGTCAGGAATCTCCCCTTGAATTAATAAAATTAATCACATTACTGCTCGGTAGACTACCAAGTTTGCAGGCAGGTGTCAATGTGTGTGTGTTTTTTTTTTTCTGTTAGTGAGCTAAACTTGCACGAGAACTCTGGAGAACTTTGTTATCTCGTTAGGATCTGAACTGACACTCAGGACTGAGACTCTGGTATCAAATGTGGGTGTGTTAATAGAGGGGGTGGCAGCAGGAGTTCATGCAGAGGACTTATGCTGATGCAAATATCTACTTCAAGTCACAGCCTCACAGATGCAAAGTTGAGCAGACCAAGGAAAGTACATGTTAATGTACAGCACCTTAAGATTATTAGTATCTTGCCTGATCTAAATTCAGATGTTTGAGCTGAAGTGCTCATTTTGTTTGACCTAATGTTTCCTGAATGCTCCTCTGGGTTGGCCTAGTTCTTCTCTGGTGTAATCTCTGAACCAAACTAGCAGATATTCAGATCATTCTGTCATGTTGTCAAGATGACAGCATGAGAGCTGGGTGGGAAGAGTAAACAATGTTTTTTTATCAGTGAGCACAACACCTGGAAAGATTGTAGCGAAGTGAAGCAATTCAGGAGTGAGCAACCAGGCTAACTGTAACCGGGCAGGCATTAGGGAGCCTTAGCGGTGTTTCAACTGTTTCAACCCCACAGGCTGATATCACAGCCTGTGGGGCCAGCAGGATCACGTGTCAGTGTGGGCACAAGGCTTACCTGCCGGCTATGTTTTTATTTCTTATTTTGTGCCAATTTCTCTGTTGAATTATATATGCTGTTATACTGGCATAATTTGTTTTATCTAATGTGTGACGAAGGCTTGTGCTACTCCCTGCAGCTTCAGAGTAATTTACATTATGTGGCATGGACATATTATAACTTGACAGTTAGAACTATATCACCTCGGGTGCTTTATCCTTTTAGGTTACAAAAGATGAGGGCATTCTGGGAAATTGAAATTGGGAAGGGAAGAAATCACAGTTATATCACTCCTCAGAAGATACATCTAATAAGTGCGAGGGTGAGAAAACAAGAGGGACTAATTGATGATCTTTTGCACAAATGTTACGGAGTTAACACCCCCATAAAACCCTGATTAGCACATTACAGTGTGTTGGGGAAGAAGCTAGAATTTCCCAGCATGCCCTGAGATAATGCGATTGTGTTTCAGTGCACTGTTCTAAACCACCACAGATGTTTTGTGTCAAACAGTATGGGTGTTATTAGTTCTCAGACTAATTCTCCTGAGTTTCTAGAGTTGTACAGTTTGTTGTTGTGAAATGAAGCACTTTGAACCATGAGTGAAGTTAGTTAATTATTCATCCATGTTATATCTCAGATATGAACAACATCTAATTTCCATTCACAGTAACATGTGGTGGAGACTGACACCAGTTCAAATATGTGACTTGCCATCTTGAGTTTTAAATAGAGTGTAAAGCCCCATATTCACTCTTGAAAAGGGCCCCTAGATGCCTAACACAGAGGGTGTTTACAGGGACCGTTTCTCATGTTTGTCCCTGTCTCATGAAAGGGATCTTCATTTTTTTTTTTTTTATTTAATTTTATTGTACTCTATTAATCCCCGAGGGGAAATTCTTTCGCTACAGCAGCATCCCGAGGGGGAGCTGCTGCAACAGGCTGCCACGACCGCGGCGCCAACCAACCTGAGGTGCATGTTTTTGGGTGATGGGAGGAAGCCGGAGAACCCGGAGAGAACCCACGCAAGCACAGGGAGAACATGCAAACTCCGCACAGAAAGGCCCAGGACAGGATTCGAACCCGGAACCTTCTTGCTGTGAGGCGACAATGCTAACCACTGCACCACTGTGCCGCCCCTCATGCTACAGGACATAACATTATAGTTCCTAGGTAATTGGTCAGCACAAGTGTGAACAAAAAAAATTACTTTAACACTTCATTTTACAATTGTTGTTTCAGAATTGCATACTATACTCTTATTGTGAGTTTTGAGTTTGCAGTTTTCAAAGTTAATGATAGATTTGGAATATTACAAAGCAGCCCACAACAACTTGACTGTGTTTCCTGGAGTCTATAATGATGCTACTACTGGCTGGATTTCACCATCAGCAGCTTTTTTATTTATATAATGTAACACCTAATGGTCACATCTAATCCTCTCTTCAGATGATATATTTTTATTCCACCCCTGCGCATCCTGGGCCACCTCCAGACACCTTCCCCATGAACACAGTGATTGGTGGTGAAATTGGCTGGGATTCAAGGGGCACCAGCTAAAATCTAGCCTGGAGCGCTGAATTGGTCAGGGCTGTCTCTACAGCAGTACATCCACACTAAAGAAATTGTAAAATGGAGAATATTTCAAAATTCTAACATGCATAAATGATCGTTCTTCACTGTTGATTTTTGAGTGTAGCGTTGTTGATATATAAAGTGATATTAATTTCATTTACACTAAATGCCACATTATTGCAGCAAACATTAGTACACATGGATCACTTTGCAATAATTTTGTATTCACAGGAAATGATCTCCATTCATTATATTATGGGTTGCACCCTTAAAATGTCAAGTACAAATCTCAATGTGAGTCTCTTGCCTTCCTTGCAATTCCTCACAATGAGGTCTAGTCGCTGATGAATAATGGTGCAGAAATGGCAACGCAATGATTTGCTGCCGTGGCAAAGCAAAGGCATTTCTCTCTTGCAAAACATGACACAGTAATTAGCAAAGCCTGCTGTTACCCGATGCCAACAGATCATTGACCAGAACGAGAAACTTCTCGTCTGCCACTTGGGCGTCAGTCATTAGGAACACGGTGCCAATATTCTTCACGCCAGCTTTGATGTAGAGGGATGCCAGGTCACTCTGGGTGAACAGGGAGAGAGAAAGAGTTGGAGTGGGAGAGTGACACACATAATGAGATTGGGCTGTTAGAGGGCCAGAGATTTGTTATTTTGCAGTGATACATGCCTGAGACCTGTGTTGCTGCACGGTTACTGTGTGGATTCCCACTTACATACACCTCCATGTTTAAAATTAAAACTTACAGGTAAGCCTCACTTGGCTGGCAGAACCGTATGCATGTAATACCATTTTTCAGACCTAATATGAGACTAATTTACTTCATCAGATGGATGTTTTTCCAGCGTGGTATGTGTGGTGAGTAATCCACTTCAAACCTTTAGGTCAGTGATACTGTAGCCTTTTCTCAAGGTGATCTGGAAAACCTCCAGATTGGAGATGAAGGCAGCCAGTCGGGTCAGACTCTGCTTGCCGCTGCCGCCCACTCCGACCAGCAGTGCGTTACCCCGTGGAGACTCCAGGATTCGGTTTATACGGCAGCTACATGTGAAGGAGCAGACAGTCGGGGGAGGGAGGAATGAGAGGTGTGAAGGAGGAATCAGCGGAAGGGTGAGATAAAAGGTAGAGGAAGAAAAAGCCGATGAAAAATATCTCTGACTCATACGACAAACAGCAGCAGACAAACAAACAGCGATAGTTTCTGTCGCCTCCTCTCTCTGCTTTAATACTGCCCGTCACTGGCGTCCCCGCCACACAGTTTCATTGAGATGTATCAGATTAAATTGTACGGTGCTCCTGGGAATCTTTATGCCTTCAATAAAACAAGATGAGTGTTCCTCTTGTCTCTTCATTTTAAATAGATAAAATGATTTCATTATAAAAGATAGGGGAAGAAAACCCATATAAAGACTAATTTAGAAGAATTTCACCTAGCCTGGAAAGGCAGTGTTTTCCATATAAAAATCATATATAACGCCAAAACCACATTATTAATGATTAATAGACGAAAACAAGAACAACCCCAGATTTCTTTTCAGCACTGTAGTAAGCCTGACAAAAAGTCACAGCTCTGTTGTGCCTTGTAAAACTTTAGTTCTTAATGGTAATGTCTTTATGAGCTTCAAAAATAAAATTGTAAGTACCAGGGGAAATATTAATGACATCCTTCCTACAGCTGTCACACGTTTTTGTCATGTACATTGGCTTTAGAAACATCTTTAAGACCTGATCTATATTCAGACTACTTGTCTTCTGTTGATTGTGAGCTAACTTCAACAACTGTTTCATCTTTAACAATAACATGTCTTTTATATCCCATCCCAACTCGACTGCTCAAGGAGGTTTTACCCTTACTAAACAGTTACATATCAAATGTGATCAATCTATCTGTATCCAACACCTTTGAGGTAAACCTCTACTTAAAGAGCCTGCTCTTGATTAATGTCTTTTAGAAAACTGTAGCCCGATATCAAACCTGGCCGGATTTCTAAAATCCTTGAAAAAGCTGTTGCAAATCAATAATGTGACCATCTGCACAGAAATGGTTTGATGATGAGTTTCAGTCAGGATTTAGAATGCATCATAGAAGCAGCACTGCTGAAAGTTACCGATGATCTTGTCATTGCCTGACTCTATACATTTCCTGCTAAATCTTAGGGCTGGATTTGACACCACTGATCACAACATTTTATTGAAGTGACTGGAACATCTCATTGGGATTAAAGGAACTGCACTCAGCTGTTTTTAATCCTATTCATCAGATATATTCCAATTTATTCATGTCAGTGTTGGCTAGTCAAAGCGCACAACAGTTAGTCATGAAGTTCCGCATTGTTCTGTACTTGACCGCTGTTTTTCAAGTTATACACGCTTCCCACCAGACAGCATTTTTTAGGAAATACAATATACCCTTCCACCTCTATGCAGATGACACGCAACTATATTAATGCATAAAGTCAGATGAAAGTTTTTGTATTTGGCCAAAAAATACCACATAAACTATGTAACCATATAGCTACTCTATATGACATTGTCTTGGCCTCCAGTAGAACTGAAGAACTGCAGAATTATTTTGGACCAGGATGGGTTCTTAAACTCCCACATAAAGCAAGTCCCTTGAACAGCCTTCTTTAACTGGCACAATATTGTTAAAATAAGGATCATCCTTCTCAAAATGATGCTGCATTAGTTACCTATTGGAAACTGAAATTCCTTATTATCAGCATGTCGCATTAACTCTGTGATAAGCCTCTAGTTAATCCATTTGATCCAGTGTAGTGACAGTATATGAGATTTAGCAAGAATATCCTATTTCTCCTGAATCAGTTTCTCTTCATTGTCTCTCTATAAAATGGTCAATGGTCTGAACTTATTAGCACCTTATTTTGCCGACAATTTTTGCCTCCCATAAACTCAAACAGTCACACACCAATGGCGACAGAGCTGCCATGCAAGGTACTTGCTGGGTACAAGGAGCAACTTGGGGTTCATTGTTGTGCCCAACCACCGACCTCAAATGCTGTATAATCTAAGCCATCAAGAACAGAATTTAAAAATCTCCTCACATAAAAAGGCCTTATTGACCAGGTTCCATTATATTTTAAAGACCTCATAATAATAATATTAATATTAACTAATAATTAACTACTAATAATAACTATTAACTAATATTACTAATATTAACCCAGAAGAATGCTTCAATCTCAGAGTGCAGGCTTACTTATGGTTCCTAGAATTTCTAAAAGCACAGAAGGAGGCAGCGCCATCAGCTTCCAGGTCCGTCGACTGTAGAACCAGGTCCTCAGATTCGGTTGAGGAGGCAGACACCATCAGACACCCTCTCTATTATTCAGATTAGGCTCAAAACTTTCCTTCCTGACAAAATTTATAGTTAGGGCTGGCTCAGGTGACCCTGAACCATCCATTAGTTATGCTGCTATAGGCAGAGACTGCTGGAGAACCTCTCGAAGATTGTAAGATCTCACCCTTACTAACTTAAGTGTTCTGGTATGAGTTATGTTGGGATTTGGTGCTATATATGAATAAAAAATAATTTGATTAAATCGGTGCTTACACATTAGCTGACATTTAGACATCCTAGACATTGACATATCAGCTGCTTTCATCTTCTGTTCTGCTTTTCTACACTTCTCAGTTGATTTCATTTCGAAACTTTCAAATGTAAATTTAACTCACCTGACATTTTCAACTCAAAATATTTACGTTTCAAATGACATTTCAACTGCTTTTATCTCTTCCACTGGGACATCAGCTGACATTGACTGGAACTTCAGCTGTTTTTATCTTTTACATTTTGGCTAACAGTTAAGTGCTTTCATCTTGTATCTTCAAGTATTGATTAAACTATTTTAAGGGCTCTTACTTACAGTGTGACTGTGAGTGCTTTTTTTTATTTCAACAGTAATTGTTTACAGTTCATCTTCCTCAGCTGCTTTAATCTTTGTTCATTTGACAGTTACTTTAATCTCTAAAGCTTTAAATGTAAATTAAACTTAACTGATATTTCAATTCAAATCTCTTCCTGTTAAAATGAACGATCAACTGCTTTCATCTCGATTACTTTAATTGCTTTCATACAGGTCAACTGTCATATCATAACCCCTTCAGCTGTGCACATATTCAGATACAAATTTGACTGCTTTCAGCTCTTACTTTTCAAACGTTAATTCACCTGCTTTAACAGACTATATAAACTTCCTTCAAGACCTAAACAAATAATTTACAACCCCGTTACCGAAAAAGTTGGGACGCTGTGTAAAATGGAAATACAAACAAAATGCAATGCTTTGCAAATCTCATTAACCCATATTTAATTGTAAACAGACCAAAGAGAACATATCAAGTGTTGGAATAGAACATTTTTATTGTTTTCTGAAATATATGTGCTCATTTTGAATTTGATGGCAAATACAAATTTGAGATTCTTTTTGGAAATCATGGATGCTGCATCCTCCAGGTTAAGGAGGACAGGGACCATCCAGATTTTGATCAGTGCTCAGTAAAAAAAATAGCATCTGTGATGGTACAGGGATGCATTATTGCGCATTGCATGGGTAGCTTGCACATCTGCGAAGGAACCATTAATGCTAAACAATATACACAGGTTTTGGAGCATTGTTATGTTGTGCTGCCGTCCAGACAACCTCTTTTTTCAGGGAAGTCCTTGCTTATTTCAGCAAAAAAATGCTAAACTGGATTCTGCAAGTATTTCAACTGCATTGCTCTCTCGTATAAGAGTCTGGGTGCTAAATTGGCCTGCCTGCAGTGCAGACCTGTTTCAAATTTAAACAATTTGGTGCATTATTAAAAGGAAAAGTATGACAGAGGAGACCCTGGACTGTTGAGCAGCTAAAATTATATCTTAGGTAATAATAAGACAACATTTCACTTCCAAAACTCCAGAAACGGGTCTCCTCAGGTCCCAAACGTTTAGAGTGTTGTAAAGAGAAGTGATGCAAAACAGTGGTAAACATGACCCTGTCACAACTTTTTTAAGATGTGTTGCTGGCATCAAATTTGAAATAAGCACATGTTTTACAAAAACCAATAACATTTATCCATTTCAACACTTGATCATTTGTATTTGCTCTATTTGCAATTAAATATAGTTATGTGAGATTTGTAAATTATTGCAATTTGTTTTTATTTACATTTTACACAGCGTCCCAGCTTTTTCACAAATGGGGTTGTACATGCTTTCAGCAATTATATTTAAACTGACACCTCAACATTAATCAGTGCTTTCACTACGAGACATTTAAAACTATCTCAGCCCCTTGACCTAAAATCACGAATTCCTTTAAATATTTAAATTCAGACAACATTTCCCATGACTATCAATATGACCTCAATATTTCACATACAAATAATTGACATGGTATCACAGTTACAGTATAACTAGGAACAGTCTCTGAAGCTACATTTGTGAGTGTAAGCACTTCCCTGTTCTCCAAGAAACGTATGTTAATTACTCATCTTACCCATGAAATAATGAGGACCTGATACTGAATCTGTCTATTAGATAATTCTGCTCCATGCCAACATTTTAGAAAACACTGTTTTCAGTGATCTTAGCAGACGAGCATGGAAGAGATAAAAGGAATGACCTTTTCAAAACAAAAACCTGGTGGTGTTTTGTTTTTTCTAAATTACTTTGTAGAATCATAAAAGAATAAAAATCTTCTGCTGTCACCAGGTTTATCTTTAGAACATCAAGTAAGCAGACATAACTTCTTCCACAATACACCCATTACCTTCCTTTACTGGAAATTAGACGTTTTTAGTTTGACAGCACATTATCTCTGATGTTCTTAAAGCCACTGTGAGACTTTAGTAGGTTTGTTCATATCCCTTGGCTTTGTTCTCTACTTTTCATATCAACAAATTCCATTAAAAGACCAAAGTCCCTATTAATTTGCCTGTTTCCTACTCGGCCTCTCAGATCAAACCCCGTTAGTTCCTACTCCAGACAAATGTACTTTTATTCCCAATGATTTCCTAAAACAGCTGATTCCCGCAGGTTTTAGAGGAGTGAATAAGGAATGTGTCAGGGACGACTTCCATGTGTGGGTTAATCCATGGTGTTGAGCATTTGTGGCACTGTATGTGGGATTGCGTCCAAATAAACTATAGTGTTTGCTTTCATGGGAATGAAGGAACATGTCGCCCACTGTCACAAAAAGGCTCACTAATGTGCTTTTCATAATTTGTTGGGCTTTATGACACAGAGAAATAAGAAGCATCAGGTTTTAGATACATAGAGAACACATGTGAGTAGATTCAGTGTATTTGGATTTGGTATTTGTTGACAATAAGAAACCATTAAAGAACATCATCAACCTTAACCTTTAACAGATCAGGGGATCAACAGGCTAAGTTTCCCCAAATTATATCGGTTTCTTTCATTTTAAAACAAAGACAGACCCATTTGATCCCAATCTTCAGATCCAAAGACATTTTCTGATTGAATCTCTACTCTGCATTTTTGTTAGGGTGTCATGATGTACACTGCATGATTTTCCTGTCTCTGCCTCAGACAGTCTTTAAAATGGAACTGTTAATCCTAAAATAACTGCGATGCCTGTTGATTTCTTTGACAGACAATAAAGAAACTTACAAAAAAACCACTTTTTTTCCCTTCCCCTCTCTGCACTCTCCCCACAGAATCAAACTTCCACTCACATGTGAGCCATGGCGTCCTCAAACAACACGAGGTTTAGGGTGGCGTTGACCTCGTTGTAGCCGTCCAGCACCTCCAGCAGGGTTTTATTGAGGCTGCTCCACGACTCTGCAGCCATGTACCTGGCCTCCCCGAGCCCACGGGCAAAGTGGCAGTACAGGTTTATGTGCCTGGTCTGCTCCAGAGTCTCCTCCACGTCCTGAGGGAGAGATGCACACGCACATGCACACATGCACGCGCACGCACGCACACACACACACACACACACACACACACACACACACACACACACACACACACACACACACACACACATTGCAGGGGTAAACATACAGAGCCACACACCACCCCTGTCAGCATAACATTAGTGTTAAGCTTAAACAGTCTGGACAGGGACAAAGCTGAATATCACAGCTGCGCAGAGGGTGACCTAGTTCATTTTCACCCTGGTAACTGTTAGGCCCCCAATGTTTCACTGGAGAGATTTTGTGCGTCTCTTAGGGAGGCAGCTTTTCTCTAAAAACACAAATCTGCAGTAGGTGAGGTGAATCTGGTATCATGCTTCTCAGTGCAAAACTCTCAAGATTTTCTTGTTTGCATGCAAAAAATAAAACATGCTGCATATTGCTCTGTGGCGCAGGGGCAAATTGTCATAAGTTTACATTAGGTGCGAACTGTGAAGAATATGTTGTAAGAGCGGGCAGGATTCTTCTCTCTCGTCTCCTCTTTCTGCTGGCGAGTGTACACACATACTTGTCAGGTTCTTCATTGTGCCATGACTAGTGTGCATGTGATCGAGCCGGAGAGGGTAGTGAGGGAGCAGTGGACAGAAAAACCATTAAAATGTTTTCCAATTTGCCGGGCTGACAGCGCAGACCCTGACAGCCGGACCCCCACACCACCCTGATTAATATTCTCTGCAGCCCTCTCTCCTGGGCCTACGCCCCTCCCCCCCCCTTAAAACATTCCTTTTTCTCCTTTCCTCTTTCTTCTCGCTGTGTTGGCCACTGATGTCCAGGTCCAGACACAGAGCAGGCAGCGTAATGATTTCCCCTCCTCTTCTACCCCCCCTCCAGCCTCCAGCCTCCCACTCTTGTCCTCCTCCGCTGAACTTTGTAAAAACTCTCACCTCGTAGAACTTTTTCACTGTGTCCGCCTGCAGCTTATCAAAGACCTGGATGTCCTGATCCTCCACCAGCTTGTCTCTGTAGACCCGGCTGGACTCGTGCAGGTAGACATTCAGCAGGTCCGGAGGGGCTTTCAGACACTCGCCGGTACAGAAGAGAATGCCCTGGGCAGAGAGGGGGGCGAATCAGACTTAAAGAGTTTCATTCCAGAGGCTGATTTGAACCATTTACGCCACACCAAGGAGGGAAATACAGGGTTGTCACTGAGGACAAATCAATGGATATTGAGTGGACAAGCTGTTCGTAGGTGTGTCAGAGGAACTCAGAAAATAATGGAGGCGCTTTTCTTTTATCTCAGTGTCTGAATGTCCACGGCATGTATTCTACTTTCTGATAAAAAGGGCAGCTGCTGTCATTAACCTATATGTTGGTACATTTTATTAAACAATGTTGTGATTTGATCAGGTGACATTTATGACCATGATTATTTTTACACACTACTGAATGGAAGATCAGACGAGACCTCATGCTCTCCCTTTTTCTCATGAAGTAGTTTTTCTGCATGTGATAAGACGAGTCAGCAACAAATAAAATGCATAATATAAATGAAAATCAAATAGAAAGTTAACTTTTAATAGTTACAGGCATTTATGTAAATTCACAAGGGAGATTTGTCCTTCAGAAAACCGTTCCAGACAAATTAGAGGGATCAACAAAATCAGATAATCTACCCAATATCATGGCAATCCATCAATAGCTGTGGAAAAATTCTACAAATAAAACTATTATGAAAAAGGTATTAAATGCAACAATTCCATTCTGTTTTAAGACATTGTATCTATATAAAAGACTAGACGCTGCCCAGAGTCCTGAAAAATAAATCTAAATTCATTATTTTGCTGATAACAAATAAGAAAACTCTCATGAGAAAATGGATGACAACATTCATTCCCACAGTTGAGGACTGGGTTATTGTGATCCATGATATTTCTCTAATGGAGAAACTAACTTTTGTTTTAAGACTTGAACAAGAAAAGTTTGAAGGATGTTGGAAATCGTGGGTTTATGATGCATCCTCATTTAGAACAGATTTTACATCATGCAAAATGTTGTTTTAGCTACTCTTCTGTTCACTGTTTGTATTTTTGTATTTTTATACTTTTTATTATAATTGATGTACTATTGACACAGTGTGGACTTTTTAAGTTGTTTTTTCTTTATTCTTTTCCCTTCTCACCCTCACGTTAAAATGGGAACATCATGTTAACATGCCTTACAAGATGATTTGTTCCAGTTTTGTTCCAAATAAAAATGTAAATAGAAAAAAATAATAATCTTCTGGGCACCACAAATATCTATCCATAGTTGTCAATACACTAACATTGTTAACCATGGTGCTCGAGGAAATGATTCATTCTCTGGGGAACATGAAGACATTTCAGTTGGGACCAAAGAAGTGACTGAACAACATCCATCAAACGGCCTGGTCGGCATGACTGTAGATAGATTTGTTTTTTCAGTTTGTGTTTCATGCATCTCTTCATCTTCCTCTTAATTTAAACAGAAAATCATGACAATGAGCAGATAAGCATTTAGTGGCTGATTGATGGTTAATGTATCTCTCAAGGAGGCCCGTGTGACGTGACAGCTTCCCTGTGAGGACACTGAAGAGGCAGCCAGGCAGAACTATATCGGTGCATCACATAAACAGGTGCCGTATAGGATGAGGAAGGGTTTGGAGAGGTGCCCGGGCGCTGTTTGTTCCCTTCTGCGCACTGTCACCCAGGAGGCAGAGGCAAGCAGATGTTGTGTGTTTCCAGCCCCAGAACTTATTCTAATCAACAGAATCATCTCTGGGGGTAAAGCCAGCTGAATCCGATCTGCTTTCATATCTGAGCCCACTGAATGTGACAATTGGCTGCTAAATCCACTGTGTAATGGTGCAGGTGGGAGGTGTGCTGTGTGTGGGGATATCTGGGAGGATGTGTGTGTCCAAGAGGATTCAAAGGGAACCAGAAATTATCGCCACCACTAGAAGCACAACAGAGATGTTTTCCACGAGTGTGTGAATGATGTATTCCCTTTTTTAATATATCTTTCTACATCATTTCATTGCTTAATGGTGTCAATCATGACTCCCCACATTTATTGTGTACAAGTGTGACTGAGAAAAACAAAACACCATATGGCACTCTAAACTTTATATAACTGTAATACTCGCAGGCTTAGCTGTTCGCCGTAGCAATCGAACAAACGGCAAAGCGTGAACAAACTGAGAAGAGACAGAACTTTGTTTTCCTTCCATCCAGCTGACTTTGGCAGACTATTTCATCCTCTCTGTCCCTGATCTTTCATTGCTTTGTTAAAGCCAGAGGAGAGGGATTTGAGAGTTCTGAGTGTCGGTATGTATCTGTCTGCCTTTCTGTCTGTCAGGCTGTCTGCAAGCAAGCACACTCTCCGCTTGGCCTGACAGCTGCTCTGAGCCCCAAACAATGCTTCCCCCGCTAACAAATGCACCCTGCTGACTATCCACTGAACATCATGCAGACATATTGTGCAGTCAGTACAGTTTGGCTTTAGTCTCTTTGCACGTGAGTCTCATGTACTCTCTTTCTTTCTCTCCCTTGTCTCTGTCCTCCGCGTTCACTCCGTCCATCTTTCCCCCATCTCCTCCCTCGCCTCTTGAGCCTCAAGGAGCTCATTTAGGCTGACGTGGAGAAGACAGGCCCACGGATATGCCCGCTGGTCATGGCAGAGAACGAACATTGGCAAACAGAGCTCTTTGACAACGCTCCCAGTCGGACGCCAAATTGTTTGTCTTGCCCTATTAGTGGAATTTCGCTACTGTACTTCACTTAGAGCATGTCTAATTTAACATCCACTGGGCATAATGATCAGCCCGAATGCTCAGAGGAAGTAGACATTTATGGAGACAGAGAGTAAGAAGTGGAGAGACGGAGTAATGTATAAAGTTAGCAAGGGGTAAAGGACAAAGTCAAGAAAGTGTTGGAGAAAAATCCCACTAAGGCTTCAACAAAACTCCCTGACCTGAGCAAGATGTAAGCAAATGGCTGCAACAATACTCTCAAGATACAATCTTGAGTGTTTTCTGGACACGTTTCTTTTGTCACATCTAAAACCACCTTAACAAGGACTGCTGCAGGCTCACACGGAGCCTCTGTGCTCAGCTTTTTCGCTCATTAGAGTTGATCATAATGAGACGGTTTCCTTTGGCTACATCTCCAATTTCCAAAGCTTATAAAAAAAAAAAAAACAACACAAAGTGAAGCACAAAAAGTCTCCCAATTATTTCAGCTGAGGCAAACATCTGAAACGTCAAGCCAGAAAACACTAACTGACAAACATTTAGGCCTTGCGCTCGAAATTAGAATCAGCGTTTGTGCTGTCATGTCAAATACTTTCCCACTTCTGAAGGTGCAAAAGAGCAGAGGTACGATGGGGGATGGGGGATGGCGGGGGGCGGGGGGCGGGGGGGGGCTGAGAGGCTGCTCACTTCTTCCCACCTGTCCGGAGGTGTTAGCGGCAAGAACTGAATAAGTTTGGAAGGTAAACTTCAAACGAGCTCCAGGAGTCCCTCTTCTGGCTTTCTTTTCAGCCTCTCTACTGGTGAAGAGAGGAACAGCAAGAAAGCTTTGACATTGTTTCTTCTCCGTGGTTATTGGATGTCCAGTCTTACTGTACAGACCAATTAAAAAAACATAAAGACTTTGACAAAAAAGGCAGAATGGCCCCTTCAAACACGAGCTTCAAAGTGTTTCGCTACAGCTAAATTACCCACTGTTTGAAGGCAGAGATGTGTGTGATCAAGGGGCTGGAAGGTAAATCTTCAGGTTGTCAGGGCTCGAGCTTTGGGATGGTAAGTTGGCTTTAATCTTTAAGTACAGAAGGCTCCAACTTGCTACAAATGCCTCATTATCCTTAAAATGAAGAACTTATCGGACGGTCTAACAGTGTCTAAAACGTCCTTTCCGATGGCTGACGACTGACAATCACACTCACATTATGCGGTGATTTGCCAGGTGTGTTTGTAGGGTTTAACCACTTAACTACATCTATCACCAATTTAGTGTGAACAATTGAATGTAACACAAAGAATCCCTTCAAAATGGTGGCACTACAAGAAAAGTCTGCAAAGTCCTCATGGTTTATCATCCTATCAGTCAAACTTGGATCAAACACTCATGCCCCTCACAGGATGAAGTGTATTAACTCTGGTTGCTTAATCTTTCCTCTAGCGCCGCCATCAGGTCACCCTCAGCTGTAGATATCAATGACACTACAGTTCTTGCACCATAGTAGCACATGTCCTGTCCTGTATGATCACTGCAGGACTGGTCTGAATAGTGTGTGGTGTTGTTGGTGTCCATCATGTGCAGGCTACGTTTAGGATTGCTTACTGATTGTGTCCTTTGTTTTGTATGTCCGTGCCTTTACAGCAAACCCATTTCCCTCTGAAGTTAATCACCATTGGGTTCATGTTCCCTGCAATTTCTGTTAAATGTCAAGCATGTCAATGCGAGCATGTTAGCATGCTGATTTTGACATTTGGCTCAAAGCACGTAGTCCAACCTCTTAGGACCTCTACCTGCAGACTCCTAGTTAAAGAATCTATGTGGATACAACCACAACATGGACATAAACAAACCAATTCTGTCTGCGGCGCCTTCCTACTTATCATTCACCCTTTGGCTATATTTTCAGGTAATTCGGTATTCAGTTCCACCGCTACGTAGATGACACCCAGCTCCTTCCCACCAAGCTCAATCAAGCCTAATCCAACTGTCACCCTCGTCCTTTTCCAACTGCCGACAGAAAATAAAATGTTGGTTCACTGATACTTTTCTCAAACAGAGGTTTCACTAGCAGGGACTAAATCTACTTTGGCCTAACCTGAAAAATGTTCTCTGACTATAGATTATTCCATAGTCCCTCCTCACCCACAGTTAAAAGTCTGTGTCATCATTGACAGCACATTATCTTTCAAAGCACACATCAATAACATCAGTGAGTCATGCTCCCACAGGAATATCAATCATCTTTACCGGCTATTGCATCTAGCAGCACCGCCATCCTCAAACATGCCCTGATTACATCCTCTATCAATTATTGCAACTCTCTCCTCTCTGGTTGTAATAGAGTGGTCTTGTTGCCATCTCGTAGCTGTGATATGTAAATTAAGTTGTGATGTTACTTTAAGGTTGGCTGGTGAATACGAAGTCTGCCAAGCCTCTCTGCAACGTGGTGTGTAGCTGTTTCCCTTGAGGCGTTCAAACAAAGACGTGTTTGGATTATTGAGAGCCTCCGAGTACCTCACACTGGTCTTCCTTCTCAAGATCTTCCAAAAACTATAACGTGACCACAATTCAGATGCCCACATCATCACAAGAACCCGAGGGCTCTGCTGTGACAAGACTACAACCGACCGTAATCTTTTGTTAAAAAACGTAACATAACGTCTGAATGCAAGACAGTGTGTCCCTTAGTGCAGGTATGTAAACACATCTACAAGTCCTTCAGCCCATACGTCCATATAGTTTGTTTGTTCTTACCCTCAAATACAACCAAGAGTGGTGACTAAATTAGCGCCCCTGGTTAAGTTCAGGCACAAAAAAAAATGCCTGGTTAGGGAAAGATAATGGTTCATTTCAGATGACTATGAGTTGTTAACAGCTCCAACAAACAGTGATTTCATTCTCAACTGTAAACTGTAAGTTCTTATGGTTTTATTTCAATAAATGTTCAAAAGATCCAAAATCTCCCAAAACATTTAAAATACTTTCAGGTGGGAAGAAGTGAGTACTTTCACTTCCATTATTAATGCAGGACTTTTACTTACAGAGGATAATTTTTGCATTGATATTTTGGTAGATTTACTTAAATAAAGAGTCAGAATACTTGTTCCATCGCTCCTGTTTCTGTGTACCTCCTCCTGTTGATTTTGACAGTGAACTGGTTATAAATTCAAAACATATTTCACGCTTTGCTAGTGCTACGTTCTTATGTGAGTGCTCTGATTAATAAATGTATGATGTTACCACGGGTTGCATTATTTGCTCTGTGAATTCAATAAAGCAAGAGAAAGCTAAAACTGAATAAACAGTAAAATCCCAGGCTGAACAATGAATGGATGGGATAGTTCATCTAATTTACAATTCTCAATTTCAGCTGTGTTAGCTGCATTAACAGTCAGTACATGCTGACATGAAATAGATGGACCGATCTATTTGAAGGGGTGGGGAGGTGGTGGGTCCGGGGGGGGGGGGGGGGGGGGGGGGGGTTGATAGTAGCACTTCCTGTACCTGACTTACAGTATACAGGTAGCCATATCCTGTATATTTGGGACCATTTAACCCCCAATCAGATGGGCTGCTTTAACAATATGTGGGTTAAAGTCGTAATGTGGATTTTTTTTTTTTTTTTTCACCCACATTGCAGGTTGCATGTGGTTCACTCGGTGCCAAATCTCAACCTGCATACATATGCCTACAATAGTAATTAATTGTTGTTAAAAAAAAAAAAATCTCAC
The DNA here is from genome assembly GCF_022577435.1 of Embiotoca jacksoni. Taxonomy (NCBI): domain Eukaryota; kingdom Metazoa; phylum Chordata; class Actinopteri; family Embiotocidae; genus Embiotoca; species Embiotoca jacksoni. The sequence goes on along the minus strand of NW_027185341.1, from coordinate 11,180,009 downwards.
TGTGCTCCTAAACATCTTTATGTGCTCCAATTTGGGATACATGTACTCCCTGGGAAAAGGTTTGGAGTAAAGCCCTGAGTCCCTTCCATCGAACGTATCACCCACATTCTCCAGCAGCTTCACCGGCTTCCTGTTAAACACCCTATTGATCTCAAGATTTTGCTTCTCACCTTCAAAGCTCTTCATAACCAAGCACCTCCGTATTTCTCTGATCTCCTTCACATCTGCACACCCTCCTGTCCTCTCAGATCCTCCTCCTCCGTTCTTCTGACTACACCCCCGTACCCTACCCGCCTGACTACCACAAGGTTTAGAGCCTTCAGCCGAGCTTCCCCTCGACTCTGAAACTCTCCCACAAGACATCCGGAACATTGACTCTCTAAATACCTTCAAATCCATCCTCAGAACATACCTTTTCAAACTGGCTTATTCTGGTCGATCCTGACTCTAATTTCCACTCAATGTTTTATACTGATGGCAATTTTATACATATATATATATATTTATTATACTAATGTTTAATTGTATATTGCATATTTGTTTGATTTACTGATGTCTTGATACCTTGCTGTTTGTTTGATTTTGTGTTTGTAAGGTGTCCTTGAGTGCCTTAAAAAACGCCCATATTACATGTTACTGTTATTATTATTAATGTTGATATTATTATTGCTATTAATAGTATTAATATTATAATACTAATATTATTATGAGCATAGGCTTTATTGTAAATTATTGTAGCTCAACAAAATTGAATATGAAACACTGGTTATAACTACTACTACAAACTATTCATTAACTATGTGTTTCTACTTTTTAAAAAATTTTATCTTCGTATTTTCGACAAAGTTTGTAAGTCATGTTGTAAGCGAGATGTCACGCGCACTTTTTATGAATCAAAAATGAAATGCAAAGACAGGGTTTCTCTCCTTGTTAGGAAATATCGAAGTACAAGAAAAATGGTCTAATATAAATATCAAATACAAATGAAATAAACTTTAACGCAGGTTCTGTGTTACTGGTAGCTGTCAATTTACTTTATTCTTTGTTACTCATAGTTACCCGGTGGACATTTAAACTCACACTAGTTCTGCTCAAACACTCACAGCTCTCTGCTTCTTTTGGCGACTTTCTTGCTCATTCAACAGTTATTTTCAAGTTATTTGAATCTGTGAACTACGTTAGCTTAGCAGTTGGTGATGGCTTCTATTTCTCCTTCTCACTCTCCTGCTCTGAGTTTCTTATGTTCAGTTATTTTTTTCTGCCACCTTTAGTGATAGTCATACATGCAGTGAATTTGATAGTGGGTACGGGGAATCGAAACCTCGATTCATCACTATGAAAGCCAAATCATTTGCTGTTGTAAGCCGAGGCACTACATCTTCTTCTCTCCCCCCGGCAGCTACTGGAAAGAGAGGGTTCTGGGTAACAGCCTGAAGAGCACATAGCCCTGAGCTTCTGCTCATAGTTTACCACCAACCAGCTCTGTGGGTTCGCATGGAGAGTGTGAGAGAGGAGAGAAGCAAACTCTAAACACAACATTAAACTATATGGATATAGATGGTATTATCTCATTCTATATCCTGTTAAATATAAACAACATTGGGGCTTAATATAATGATAATGTTTAAAAAGGGGCTTTAAAGCCCAGCTCTACAACAGTCTTTATATTTTCAAATAATATTATGATCACTAGTTCGCCTTTAGAAAATCACACAGGTCATTTACAACTAACTCCCAGTACGGTATTAGAAGATTTAGATAAATCATGAAGTTATCACTGCTGTGCCATTTCACTGTGGAACTATGCACAGCCTCTCAAATCAGAGGCAGGTGAACACAGAACATTCCTGCTGGTGTGCACACATCAGTATTGATGTTTCTGCAGAGCTCCAGTTCAAGAGTTAAGAATTTCACTTAGTTATCTTAAAAAGTGTAGAAGAAGAAAATATGTATAGAACAATGAAAAAAAGAAATGAAGAAAACAGGAATGAAAGATGTGTGCGTGTGAGCCAAAAATTAGACCACAAAACTTAGCCCAACTTCTGCAGTTAGAATTAATCTGAGCAGTTTCCTTTCATATCACTCGAAACACATTCGTTTGGAGACAGGAAACACCAAACAGGTGCTAATGCAAATACAAATGCAAAAAAAGAAAAAAGAAAGAAAGCTGCTGAGAAAAAATGCTAAAAAGCTGAGTGCTGCCGTTTCCACCAACCTGCTTTGATTGTCTTCCTGTTTGCCTGCATATTTAGCACAGCAGCAGGTTTTGGTTTGAACTAACCTGCCTTATTTGTGAGTTGTGCTTGTGAGTTCAAACAATAAGTGACTCCTTTTACATTATACATTTGATCTGTTGCCTGCAGATTATTGCAGCTTTAAAGAAGTGAACATGAATTAGAGTCCCTCCTGTGTATTCTCTACATAGTACGCTTTCTTATATACGAACTCAGCACTCTCTTACTAAACTCCTACATGGAATTCTGAAAATTGAAGTTCCTATAGCTGAGTGGTTTGAAGCATTAATTATACAACCGAGTGTGTTAAATGAGAGCGCCTGCCCTCCATGAAACCGTGGAGGATTCTGACAGAAATATTGCCCCAAAAGCTTTTCCCCCGACAGCCTTCGTGCTCAGATATTATATTCATTTAAATACATTAAATCATCACTAACACCCGTGGAAGTGCAAATCCATTCTATTTTCTGACACACTAATTTCAGACTTATTTCTTGCTTTCAGACCCAGTTCTTAAATCAATAATCATTTAGATGAGAAATTAGTGAAAGAAGCCCGGCTGTTCTCACATGGGTAGCAGAGCTGCAGAATCAAGGTAAAATAATCCAACTCCTTGTTGGAAAAAGAAAAAGGGGGTGACGTGAAAAAATAAACTTTTTTGACGGAACTACTGGCGTTTCACTTTGAGAAAATGGAGTCATGCCAGTATACGTGCTATCTATCGCTCACCTGGAAGATGTTGGAGAGGTCCCGCAGGTTAAAGACGTAGTGGAACTTGACTGCGGTGGGGAGGAAGGTGGAGGAGACGCGCTGGTGCAGGGCCAGGGCTAACTGGACCAGGCCGGGGCAGCTCTTCTGCAGCGCTGCGCTGAAGCCCTCTCCCTTCAGATGCTGAGACACAATGGAGGTGTAGATGGTGCTCAGGGCCTCGGCTCCGGGAAACGACAGGGCAAAGACTGAGAAGTGTCGCTGTGGAGAGAAATGGAGCATAAACACGGCAATAGTGAACGTGTTGCTCCTCACTAATGATGCAGTCCACTTCCAGAAGAAAAGCGAGGGTCACCTTGTGGGTGTTTGCAGCAGGAAGTGAAATGGGCCTGTCAGTCAAGTGTGACTTTTAAATTCAAATATAACACTTCTTAAGTTTGTCCTCTAATCATATAACTGTCCTGTGGCAAAGTGATCATCCACGTTTCCTTAAACCTGGATGAGAGAGTATGTTTACACACCAGTGTACCAGTTATATATCATATCCTGTCTACTGGAATGACTGATATTATTTGTACACGCTCATCATGACCGTCCTCTCCCAAAAAGCATCCTAAACATTCACCCTGTTCTCACCGTCTCCTCCCTTTTACACAGTGTACTAAATACCTGCAGCTCGTGGACCTCTCTCGTGTCTAATACTGTATCTTTACTGCAGGCATGTCTGACCAGTTTTCCCCCAAGCCGACTCAGTGTTGAAGCCTGGAAAACACTGCCTGCCTGGCGTGTGCGTTACCTCTCGCATGCCGCTTAGCTATGGTTTAGTTGCGTGCATGTGTGTGTGTGTGTGTGTGTGTGTGTGTGTGTGTCCACACCGGCTGCATGCCAGCCGCGGTGCTGCGGCTGCAGGTCCTACCATTGAATCAATGAGTTTCTCTTCGATAATGGTCATCAATATAGTGTTTTGGAGGTCCGACAAGTGATGAGTTGTAACCAAAAAGCAGGCAGATGGTTTTCTGTTTACCCTTGTTCATAATGAGACACACAGACACACACACTGAGACAGAGGAGAGATGATGAACGCTAATCATCTTCATCATCGACTGCAGCTTTTTTTTTGTCTCTGATCAGATGGGTTTTTTTTTGTCATTCCAGTTAATGGTGGAGCTTTAGTCTGTTTGACTGAATCCGTCGCTCTGTTTGATTTATTGTAAAGACAAAGTTAAAAAGTCGCAGAATGAAATCGGTTTCTGTTCCCGTTGTTTTTTTTTTCTCAGCAGGGAATGTGGCTGCTCTAATCCATTAATATGGAAATGAGATCACGACATGCAGCAACAGGTAACGCACACATCATGCATTCAGTGTGTTGCAGGTGGCAGCCAAACTTCTGCGAGGTGAAAAAAAATTATTCTTGAGCAAGAGCAACAATATCAGACGGAAAACACAACCATATTCTTCCTTCTCTGTGGACCCATCTGCTGTTAACAATACACTGCTGACAACAGTGTCCACTGATAACTTCTTCCAGTTTTTAATATATTTTTTTTAAATTTAATTTTATTCACTTTATTAATCCCCGAGGGGAAATGTCTTCGCTACAGCAGGGGGGCTCTCAGGGGGGAGCTGCTGCAGCAGGCTGCCACTAGCGCGGCACCAGGTAACCTGACCTGAGGTGCATGTTTTTGGATGGTGGGAAGAAGCCGGAGAACCCGGAGAGAACCCACGCAAGCACAGGGAGAACATGCAAACTCCGCACAGAAAGGCCCAGGACCGGATTCGAACCCGGAACCTTTTTGTTGTGAGGCAACAATGCTAACCACTGCACCACCGTGCACCGTTTCTTGCTAAGTTTGAAAACTCCATTCACATTTTTCATGCTGAGGACACCAAGTGTGAATCTTTGCTGAGCTTGCAGCTTTGTCTTCTCATTTAAACCCTGCAGGTGGTCATCTCCTCCGTCAACTATTTCCACAGGTCCCCACATTTAAACTTCTCAAGTGTGTGATTTTGCTCCATGGCAACATCCCTGACCTCCCCGTCAGCCTGTCTGATCCTTGTTTCTTGCCGCCTCAAACCTGACAGTGCGCCTCGCTTGCTGCCTGCCCTTTCATTTTCAAACACCAACCTTTCCCATTTCCGCAAGGCGATGTTAGCTTGATGTGCCATACCATCAATAGGATGCAAGCCACAAAATAATTCACTGACTAGGAGGAGGAATGCCCTGTCTTCCTGACTGTGCTCATTAAAATCTTCCACTATGTCTGTCAGAATGCCCTGTACTCTGTCACCGTCTCGCTCTGTGTCACTCATTAAATTCTTTATCTTTGAAAATACTTTTCCCACATTCACTTCTTGGCTATCGCTCATGACAAGTTTCTGTATCATATCTCTGCTGTGCACTGGTAGGAGCCTAATGCTTGTTCTCTCAAAGAAAACAAATGCAAACTAGTGCCATCTTTTACAAATATCCCCTCAGCACCACATGTATGGGGATTTTCAAGTTTCTCTCTATAATACTGCAATGTCTTGACCTCACTATATGAAGTGCGCTGAAATGGCTCGGGAGATGGTTACAATTTGGTGCTGTAGCATTAAATTAAATATTTTGTTGTGGGACAAATACACACTGTAACATCCTTTTTGGCATGCTGCATTGTCACCTCTTAAATTTTTAGTACCAAATCGTTGCAGAAACAAGCTTCTCCTACTTCTGAAAATGATCAGCATTTCAGTTTTTCTGAAAACAAATTGCCAACCCAAATAAATGAACAACAAATGAATGCGCACTGCCGTCAGGTGTACTTTTATAAATGCTGAATCATTATACTGAGTCATGTTGTAATTCACATGTCCTTAATGTCTAAATAAAAAAATACAGAAACAAATAGAAAATGCATTTAAAAAATGTGGTGGCCCATAGATTTGCCAAAAATAAAAGATACAAAATAAAAAATAATTAATTGTATAGCATTACATAATGTGTCTTAAATAAATCATGGGAGGCATATATATAGAAAATACAATATATGATAAAGTGCAAAATAAAGTAGTGCACATGTAACCTCAGCTGTGAGTTGCATAAACAATGGAACACAATGTGCTGTGAGGACATGGTGTATATGTGTACCTGCAGTCGCGGATTAATGGTGAAGCTGCCGGCTGTGGGGTTCATGCAGGACACGTATTGAACATTGTGCATTTCCTTCAAAAGCAGCTTATTACGGTCATACCTGGGAGTACACACAGACACATATGCAGAGAAAAAAAAATCATTATTTAACAGGCTTGCTTGCACACAAACACCCACTCATGCCCTGACGCGCGCACACACACATACACCTTCCCCACGCTTTTGCCGATATGGACGCCTCAGTTTCCACTTAAGCTGGCGTGGCTCACTGGCATCCTCCCTCCTCTCAATTTCATACCTGAAATCCTCCTAGCATATCTCTAATGGGCTGACCGTGTCTAAACCAGTCAGCCTGTGTCTGACGCAGTGTAACCATGTTCAGAATGGCCTCACTGTGTCAGAGAGAGAAGCAACAAAATCCTTTTACGGGGAATCACACACCCATGCTCCCACATTTGACTTTTGGTACTCCTAAAAGTTGTAACATATTGATACTGAGGCGGGGATCTCTCTGAATACTAAAATGAAGGACTTTTCAGTAGAGAGGCTGTTCTTCTGAATTATTAGGGTATTACACCTATCAGCTGCTGGCACTCCATTATCTGAACGATCCTTTTTTATATTAATACATGAAGAATTTGTCTGAAACTGTCCATCATTTGAGCAATTAAAGTGAAAAACAGTCCCCAAGCTGATGTGGTATTTCCTGAAAATCACCTACAAGTCCCACTCTATGCATAATGTTTCTCTTTCAACAGAACAGAAATGTACTTATACTGGCTCATACATATAGCTACATGCTAAATGGCAAAGCATTACCAGTGGTTGTAGTCCATGTGTTGGCGTATCAGTGTGTGGGGTTGGACCGTGCCATATGGATCCACCTCAGGCATATTCATGTCATCTATGAAGTAGATCAGTCTTCTGCTGCCTGGAGGTCCATAGTTGCGCCCCGCTTTCTTCTCAAGGGGCTTTTCCAACATGGCTGTGTAGGAGATGAATGAAGGAGCAGAGAGCGGAAATGTGGTAAATAAAGAATCAGCACAGAGCAGGGTGCAACTGAATGGCAGGATTTATGGTGTAGTTTAGAGCTGGGGAGCCGGGAGCCAGTGTGGGGACGTTTAATTTAAGTAGAAGGATTCATAAGGTAATGATGCTGAACTATGGGTACTAAAATATTTTTTCTTTGACTTGTATTTGTGTTCTACTTACTTAAAACAGTTTGAGAAGGGACTTCTGAAGTCAACACATCAGTTGAACTGTTAACAGCTTATAGACATGTACAAGAGGTCATAATAATGTCTTTGTTGTGATGGCCCACCCGGCATCTACACATGCCACACGACTGACAGCATCCATATCTTCACACGCTATGCTATTTTCTTATTACTTAAATAAACTAACTTGGACTTTGCTTTTTTGTGTGTGGCCTGTGTGTTACAAGGCTGGGGGCTTGTCCGGGATCTTAGGGATCTCTAAAGAAAACTTTTAGTGAGTGTTTCTTCAGCAGTTGAGTGTTTCTCTAAGTAATTGCTATGAAGAGAAAATAACTTTGTGTGCTTTCAAAGTTCCGTGTCAGCATTTTTGTTAAATGCCATATATAAAGAAAAATTGTAAAGGAAGTATCCACACAGTTTTTAGAGTCATTGAATTCTGTTTTTAATCTACCTGCAACAACTTTTGTATAAAGTCTTGCGGTTGAGTTAATTAGATGCCTGCTTAGTTAGGGCAGCTAGGGGAACTCATGCTAGAAATGATTGCAACCAGCGTTGTAGCCTATTGTGCCCAGTGGTGAGTAACTTCAGTTGCTTCGAGGTGGATATAGTTGTATTTTAAGCCATTTAGAAATGCTGATCTAATCAAAGTTTGAGCACAGTCTTAAATCTGACTTTTTAAAGGCAGAAGCAGATGGTGTTGCTTCATATTGAAGTGCTGTTCTGAGAAAATGTTCACTGTAGTGACTATATCTCCAGAGCCAGCCAAGTTAGTTTCTTATTTTGTTAGTTTTGGAGCTACTTTAACATTTAAGTAGCAGAAAGGTGTTACAGAATCAGCAGCCATTGAAGCTGGAGGCTAAAGAGCCTTAAACTTGCAAGGCTAAGAATAAATGTGAACTTACATGATGCTGTGAACTTAAACAAAAGCAGGGGCAACACTACCGTCTACACCTGATCAAACATGATACGTTTTCTATGCCCCCCCCCCCACACTCACACACACCCAAAGACACGTAAACAAACCATACACTGTACATAAAAATGGACATACCCGCCAGGTTTGAAAAGTGAACCCAAAGAGGAGGTGCCCTAAAGTGCAATACCCCTAAGGGCCAGTAGGGGCTGACTGCAAAAACGTCTGGCTCCAATAAACTCCCATTCAACTTTTCTTATGAAATTCAAAGTCAAAACGTTATCGCTGAGGTAAGATAGTTGTTCAGAGGCAGGTCTGTCCTATCAGAAGCAAAGGTCCTGGCGATTCATCAGTTTGAGGGTTCATAAACAAAGGAACTTGGTAACCACCAACATAGGTAATAATGCAGTCTGAGGTGTCACAGTACAAAAAAATAAACGTGTCTGCTAAATCAAGTATAACGTGTATTGTTAGATTGTATTATCAGTAATTTTGGAGTTTTGTTGGCATTATACCATGGCCCAAAAAAAAAATCAGCAATACTGAACATCTTTATGAATTTCTAAATATCTTTTGGCTGATGTATTGTCAAACCAAGTTTTATTTAAAAATGTTGGGACTTTACAGTTAGCCTGGTTCCAGATCAGCATCTTGGAGATTCAAATTCAGTTCTGCTGCTTTGAGACAGACAAAATGAATTAAGAGCTTGAGGCAGGATTAATACCAGACAACATCCTCATACATAACTCTATTTTAAAATTCAAGGATGAGTTTAATCTAGGAGTCATAGAAATAACATTTTTTTTTATTTTTTCATGATCGATGTGTAAAGTGCCACCTGCCCTGAGACACTCCTACCACAGCTTCCATGGAGGCAGCATTATTTTTGACTTTCAATCAATTCATGGAATCCGGACACACAAGTTAATGAGACACCTTCCAGAAAATTTGGTGTTCTGTGGCAGTTGTATAAAGCATGATGATATGCGCCGTTCCTACCTTGGAGCATAGCAGACGTGGTGTAATAGTTAAAGGGGACATTTGTGACCATGTATTTCTCTGTGTCCAATGATCCGAGCTTTTCCCCAACCAGAACAGTCTTCCCAGTGCCAGCATTCCCAACCAACATGACAGGCCTCCGGCGCTCCAGGAGGCGGTCCATGAAGTAACGGACTCGAATGGTCTCTGTTGTGTGCACCAGACATGCCTGTACATAGGAAACGCATGTCAAAACACAGGATGCAAACGAACAAAAACCTGAATGTAGATACTCTTTTCAGAAATGAATACACCAAAGTGTATAAGGTTGCAAAAATTTGAGAAGTTTGAACCATTTTTGCCTAATAAAATACTATAATGACAATTATACATGGTGATAACTATAATCCCTCTCAATTATAAAACACGAGACAAACCATTATTCAAAATAGAGATCCTTTAGTTTTACGATTATTATCGTGACTGAGCAGTACTTTTTTTTTACAGCTGTAGCAAATGAAAACATTGTATCAAACATAGATGTCTCATTTCTCTACAGCAATTTTGACCAACATCACTGATGAGCAAAAATCACTGAATAATCATTCTACTGTTTCAGCCTGTCTGTATAGGACTTAACGTGGCACTGAAGTGTCTTTTCCTTTTCTTAAATTTTAAAATTTGTATGCCCACATCTGAGCACGACTCCACAACATCTTAAAAAATACAAACCTTATAATGTTTCTATGGCTAACATAAAGGTCATCTACTGCCTATCCGCTCGTCCAGCAGATATAGAGCAACATTAGCATTTATTTGGAGTTGCATTTTAGACACCTGACAAAAGTAATGCTTCTAATTCTGGTAAAGCCATCACCAACCTTTGAGGTACATGCTTGGGTATTTTGCTGTTCTAAGTGGCTAAGCTTGTCTGTCCACTGTTTGGTGGCTTTAAGAGAGCTTTTTCATTGAAAACCAAGGTTTATACAGTGAAACCAAAACAATAAGCTGAAAGATGATACATTGCTCTGTGGAGCAGAGGGTAACTGCAAAGCTGAATAATTCACATTTGTATCATTAGTGACCCCTTTCACATGCCACATACCCGTTTGACCCACTATGTGTGAAGACATTTTAATTAGTACAGCAAACAATAAACTTCTATCAATTAGCTAATAGATTATTTGACAAACTGTTTTTGCAAACTTAAATTTCTAATGCTGTAAAACATTTTAAGAATATTGTAAAGCAGACAAAACCCAATATGCATCATTCATCATACCTGAAGTGGTAAATCTGCATCCATCTCAAACTTGGGCATCATCTTGGACCAGGGTTCAAACTTCTTGCTCTCAGGGTCGATGTAGTAATCAAACACTGTGCCCTGGGATGGGAACTTGATGGTTTTGAACTCGCCCACCCACCACTTGCTGAACTCCACTCTGTAGTCCACCAGCTACATTCACACAGAGCATACACACAGAGACACAGAGGGTAGGCAAGCGGTCAATATTTTAAAATGACTTCCTCTCTGCTCCCCCCCCCCCTCCATACAGAGGCTATGGATCTATGCGTTTGATTTACACTGGTGTGAATACAAACCAGAGGACAAATACATGGAGACAATATAGAGATACAGCTACAGCAGTTGAAGGGTGGAAAATGAGAGATGGCAGACCTATCTATCCATCTATGTGGTTCAGAGAGCGAAGTAGCCTCATCACTTGCTGGCTGTCAGTTCCTCACCTTCCTCTCTGCCTCCCCACCTCTTGGTACCTGTCTCCTCTATTCACTACCAACTCTCCAGTCAATAAAACCACTTAACATTTAAATGCATCTGTGATGGGAAAATAAAGTGGAGTACATTTGTACCAAAGGGAGAGCAGTTTTATCCCATAACTTAGATGGACGCGCTTACTGTACGGCACTAACGGGATTGCTTAGCAACTGCTCGCTGTGGCTCTCCTGCTGATTTAAATTCAGCCAGCCTGTATGTTGCTGAGTGGGAATGGAGTCCGCTTCATTTTCAGATGGAGATATCTTCCTTTTAAAGAACTTGCCATTTCTTCAAGTGAAAATAACATTCAAATGACTTTTCATAAATAGAGATGCAAGGTTGAGTTGTCTAAAAGCCATCAGGGTTTGAATAATGCCCAGGAATGTCCATAACGCAAGAGCAAGACATTATTTCAGGAAGGAGTTATGAGGAGAGAAAATAAAAGTAGAAAAAAAAATCATTCAGCTGTTTCAGTGATGTCCCATTCTTTTCCTGCTTTATGCAACCACTTAGTAAGCATCTCACATGCCCAGAGGGCCACACAGTACCTGGTCCTGGAACATGGCTCCCCCAAAGGCCCAGACCGCAGTGAAGACAAAATAGAGCTCATAAAGTTCTTTGGCACAGTCTGACGGGGTGTTTTCTGGTGTCAGAAGACACTCCAGTAGGTAGCACAGCATCTGCACCAGACTCTGCTCAGGGATAGGGATAATCTTCTTAAACCTGGGCAAAGAAAGACACATCACATCACAGGATTCAAGCATCACCGCTGATTTGTGTTCCTCATTTAATAAGGAAAATAACAACTGTGCTGACACATATTTTTTTTTTTTACAGATTTAACAGAACAAACACAGCTTTCTTTAAATAAACAAATTAAATTATGTTTACTTCCAAGAAAGCAGATGACACATTTATGTGCGGTGGTAGAGTGGTACATTTTGGGGAGTTTTGGTGTCAAACAGGACAAAATATGCCTCCTCTCCGTCTCCCTCCTCTGCTTCCTGTCTTCTGTTGTCTGCGGCAATAGCAGTGGTGATGAAGGTGTTGGAGGAGGCGAGTAGTCCTGTACAGAATGCAGGACGGCATCCAGCTCCTCTGAGTCAGGCCCTGTTATCCCCGGTCCAACACACCCACTTCACACAGATCCTCCCTGGGTTATCTCACACCACTACATCCTGCGTCAACACCATGACGGCAAGCGATGCCTGTCATGGTGGCACAGAAGCTGCGTTACCTTGATCTGAGGGCGTCCAGGCAAGAGGGAAGGTATTTGTCGAACAGTATGGTCAGGTTGGCCTTCTCTGATTGGACTTCTCTCTTGTCGATCCAGCTAGAGACCGGAGGGTTCCATCCCAGATCTGCTGGGTTTATGTACAAAATGCCTGAAAGAACAAACAAGATCAGACTTTGTTCCATTTTGTGATGAGCTGCCGATCCCTCCGAACCTTCCACCCACCATACAGTGCTTATGTACCCTGTCACCATCAAGTGCAACAGAATGTAGTTGCGTGTTCAAGCATCCAGCAGATGAGCAACATTACGACGATCCAATCTTTTGGCTTCCACCGTCTTTTAAGATAAATATCCGTGTCTTTATCGGAGTAACGCTCCACTGTTCAGCAGCTACTCGAACCTTGTCTGCTTTTGGTGTTGGAGAGTTCAGCAGGTTTTTCACTGCGTCTTGCTTTAAATGTCACTGTTGAGACCAAGCCAAAACAATAAAGTTGTGATCTGTAAAACCAAAATAATGAACTGAAAAGAAGTCAAATCTCTCCATTTAGCTGAGAGGAACTAGAGTTGAATATTGATGCTCTGTGGGTTTATCACATAGACTGTATATAAAAGTGGACGTACTGTAGCTTCCGGGTCTGAAAAATTAGGCCGATGTTGAAATGCCTTAAGCTGCGATACCACCGGGTACCGTTAGAGGCTTTGTTCAAAAGACTCAAAAAATCCTAAGTCAATAAAATTTCTCCTCACGTTCTCTGTTTTGTTACCTGAAGTCACTCATTATTAGTTTTCTGGCCGTTCATCTGAAAATAATCCCATCATTCATTAGAAAATAAGCTTAAAAAAGATGTGTTTTTGGGGCATGTCTGTTTGATTGACAGGCCGGTAATGGACATATTTGGACAAATACTATGGGCAGAAATATCAGTAAAAACTGAAGACCCAGATGTGAGACACGAACTGAATCTGAACTGAAACTGAATTAAAAACATTTTTTTTTCAAAGCAAATTCATTCAAATTCAGAATGAAACATTCAGTTTCAAGTTTATTGAAATTCAGTTTCAAACTAAAATTTTTATTTCAAGTTGAGATATTCAAATATAAATGATTCAAATTCAGTTTCTAGTGACACATATTTCTGCCCATAAAACACCCACAATAGTAGGTAAAAGGAAGAGATAAAGAAATGAAAGAAAGAACAACCTGCTCTGGATACAGTAGCAGGTGTAGCCGTGCGAAGGTGGCTGATCTCAAACACCAGCCTCATGGTGGGTTTAAGTGGTATCCGCTCATTACTGGCCAGAGTCAGCACCTAACAGAAGGAGAAAAAACATTTACACACAGCATGCATAGATATCAGTGAAAAAGAAAGTGTTATTTTTGTGCCTTTTACACAGTTGAAGCCTGGATCATGTCATCTGCTATCCTCAGCTCTTTTCAACATACAATCTCTTATTCTCTCATTCAGAGTACACATATTTTACAACTGCTTCTCATCAGAAATGAGTTACCACAGTTCCCTTTCAGATCGGAATGCTCATTTAGTGAACAACAGAGAGTGACAATGTCATTTTCATACTGAATAAAAGACTCAGTCAACACGTTTACACTTTCACACAAACACACTCACATGCAGTCACACATTCTCTCCATTCGTTCACACCTTGTTGTCATCCATGACTGTGTTGAGTGACTCAATCCACATTGGGTCAATGTCTCCATCCAGAACGATCCACTTGGGCCCATTGTGGCTGATGTTGGCCATTTCACGCATGATATTAGAAAACAGGCCTGTAGGAAGAGCAGTTCCCCATTTGGACATTTGAGACACGTCATTAAACACTTAGTAGTGATGTAAAACTGTGTCTGAAGGACTCAGTAATCACCATCTTTCCACTCTCTGGTTGCCGGGTTGATGATGCCGAAGAGCTCGTCATTGGTCACAGCCTTTGGGTTTAGGTCCGCCCACACAGGCCGACGCTTCATGTTCTGATAGGTCCTCTGCAGTGACCTCATCACTTGACTCTTCCCGGTGCCTGCGTTACCGATCACAAACACGGAGTGACGCACTGCCAGCAGCTCCTCCAGCTGCACCACCTAACACACAGACAGAAGGAAACATTTTAAAGTATTCTTTGTGTATCACGGCAAGGACACTTACGGCAGAATTCAAAGCAGTAGTATTTTGAGCACACTGTGTCACTCCTTCTGCAGTATCTCATCCTTAGTAATTTGGTCTATGGTGAATATAATGTGATGCAGGATGACAGGCGAGTGTGATGCATTGCAGTGCAGCACAGCAGCTTAATACAGTATTTACAGACTACAATAAATGACAGCACTGGTCCTCTGGAAGGACAGACATCTGCAACTACAGTATTCTATTTTTACATAATTAAAGGGCCACTATATCTATTTTGTGCGTGAAGATAAGTTTAGTTGTCATGGAGAACAATAGTCAATAGTTGTCTTCTTACGTGGAGACAAAAAACGTGTTCACATTAAATCTATGATAAAGACATTGTAAAATGAATTGTGATGGATAAATAAAACACTATTATATGGAACATAAATAATCAAATATACGTTTTAAAAAAGGAATGTTAAAAAAAATAATTATTCATATTTTATAATGTCACTTTCTATTCCAAAGGCCTCATCTTTGTAGTCAAAATGTACAGGTCAGAGACAGTAATGTGATTGTCTGTTGCTTCGAGACAGCACGCAGTCAATCAAGAGAAACAGGGTGAAGCCAGTTTCACTGTCACAAGTCAGTGTTTAAACTTATAAAAAGTGTTCATACTTTTAAAAAACTACAGTTGTATTTTTTATACCAATTATACTATTATCACACCATTTAAAACACAAACGAGGTGAAATAAATGAAGACAGCACGGTAGCGGAAATCTAGTTGCAGACTGATTGACAAAGCATGTTGCAAGTATAAAATAGTAAAGTAAAGTGGTTAAATTCAGTTTTTTTTGTTGTTGTTGTTTTTTATGGCATCACTGGGCAAAATTTCATCATAACCTTTAAGCATATCGTTATTCAAATGGTCTGAGAGAGAACCGGTCTTCTCCTCCTCTTGGCTCTCTATCTGTAGAAAAGCCTGTAACAGAGACTTTAGGTCATTCAGTTCAGAGAAAGGACATTCCTCTTGGCTGTTTTACAAATGCAAATGTCCCTTCAGACATAAATTCTGATTCAGTGGCGGAAAATTCTGGAGAGAAAAAAAAGTCATATTCTAGCTTTGACAGCAGCTCGGAGACCCCCTGGTTTAAATCTCCTCTGAGGAGCACAGAGAGGGAAACCAGGGCGAGGCTGCTGCACTGAGGTTAACGTTCTGGATGTCGGCGGATGGTAACGCCACACTGGCCTCTGTACGCATCCCAAAGTCAGTCAGACAGCTCTTAGAGCAGGCCGCCAGAAGTGCGTCCCTTTGGTGAAGGTTGCGGGGGACAGAGGATTGTCTGGGCTGGAGCGAGGCCTGGACTCGAGGGGTGTTTTTGAATGTGACATCCATCCCACGAGGGCCCACCAGCTGCAGCCTCCACCAGGGGAGGTCAGTGGGCGCGGACGGGGAGACGGGAGGCCCAGACGCTGGCATAGAAACCACGGGGAGAACGACTCACTGTAATTCACTTGATTCACAATGCTATAATGTCTCCTTTTTTTTTTTAATTTAGTAATGAACATCTCAAAATAGCCCTCGTGATGTCATCAGAATTACATTATCTTGAACTTGAAACTACAGCTGTTAAACACAAAGCTTGTTTTGAATGTGAGGAGTTTAAAAGATTGGAACATTTAATCTAATCAGAAATATTTTGGTGTTTCATCATGAAATCCTTATTAATACATACAGGTTAGGATTTCTCAATATTGACTATCCTATTTTTCAATCCTAAAACTTTTATGGAGGTGCAATACTAAAACTGAATTAATAATCAGTTTAAATCGTTATACTGTATTTAGTTAAAAACATCTTATCCCCCCAACTCAGTTCATAGATTCATATTTAGTATCTAATTGTAGAGAAATCTCCATATAAACATAAAAAACAATACATTTGAAGAAATGTGAAAAGAATATTGAAAAAGTAATTAATAATAATCAATAAAAATAAATAGGTAAAACATGAATATATTGTTTGCAGCACACTGCATGAGTTTTATGCATATTCTATGTTTAAATTGGTCCATTAGGAAGACGTGTGATTGGTCTCAACTTGGTCTCAACGAGCCCAAAAAGTTTAGATGCAAATATTGGTTTGATGAATAAATCATCGTCTCAACCTTTTGCACTTTATTAATGAATTTCTTGATAAATTATTTATTTCACTTTGCAGCTAATTATCTGAGGATGTGGCCTTTTGCCCACTTTTTTTTTTTACTTGTTCATTGTCAAGTTTAAGATCCTAAATACCTACTTCTCATCCTCAGTTAGTTCAGTTGGACTTTTCCCCAGTATGTTACACTATCATAAATATAAAGATATATAATCTACATCTATCATATCTATCATAAATACTATATTGATGGAAAGACTCAGAAAAGAAAAAAAACACTGGAATGTGTGGGAGTTAAATAGAGTCTGGCTTTGAGTGGATAAAGGTTGTAGACGGGTGACTGAACAGGGGATATGAACTAGAAACTAGATCCATGTACATACTATTTATTTATGTATATCACCGTATCATCATGCCATGTTGTGTCTGGTATTATCTAAGGGCTGTGCCATTTTATTTCAATTGTACTTGCTCTGTCTTTGTTGTTATCATGATTATCATTGTTAGCATTTTGTTTGTTTGTTAAGGACCGTCTTGTAACATTTGCCCAGAATGTCATTGATTAAAAATTTGTATTAATTATGAAGTGAATAACTAAATCTAACAAATGTGAGTGAAAAATGTTTGCCTATTTTAGACCATTTACTTCAGCACTGACAATTTTAGTTTTTTTGTTTATTTCACAACTACCACGCTCCGAGATGGTCCTTGATTTGTGGTGTAACATTTTCGATGCATGTATGTCAGGTGACACCACGTAGTGTGTAACAAAGAGTACCAGAGAGAACGAGGAAGAAAGGGAGATTTCCTCCCTACTTCCACTCCAACATACAGATGGTGGGCCCAATCAATGCCATCGACCGGGCTCCTCGCGGCTCCTTCTCCCCATCTATTCAGCTGTGGCTCAGGCAGCTTTACACGCTCAAAGGCCCCGGCTGATTACTGCTTTGATGTGGGAAGAACTAATGCTAGCACAGGCTAACGCTAAAGGTATTGCCCCCCCCCCCCCCCCCCCCCCCCCACACACACACACACACACTCAACTCGTTGTCTGAAATCAAAAGGTTGGCTGCACAAACAAAGACAGTAAAAGTTCAGGCTCTGGGGGTGGATGGTTGTTATTGACCGCTCCACCATTCTCTTTCGTCCTCTCGCTCTGTTTCCCCTCCTCTTTGTTTATTTCTGTGGCTGTCTCTCACAATGTCAGGGTTAAGTGGCATGGTGCAGCGCCAGCCTCCATTGATGGAGTGTTATTATGTGCTTCCCGTGTCTATTTGACCTGAGGCAGATTGCACTTATTTCCCCTGGTCCTGCGTGCATCTGTCTCTGACATATAACGACTTCTATTGTGCATGTGTGAGTGTGTGCGCGTGTTAGTGTGTTTATCTGTATGTAATATAATAACTAGAATTAGGTCATCAGCTTGGACACCTGAACTCTCATCGCAGCCCACCGTTGGCTCTCAGAAATATTTGCCCAATTCATCCAGATGCTGCAGACTTGTTTGACACTAATGTGAATTTCCCGGCACAACATTATGATGTGAGGAAAATATCTTTTGGAAAGAACTAAGATAAATCTAAATGAATGCTCTACAACCATAGTATCTGTCTAAATTGTTGGAGATGAAATTCCCCATTTGGGGACTCTGCCAGTGCTTCGTAGACAACTTGTGATTATGTTTGCCTCACTCCACGACTCACTCACTAACTTCTCCTCATGTGGGATCTTCATTTTTCAGTTGTAATCAAAATAAAATTCAATAAACTGCAGCAGACAAGTCTGAGGATTGTCAGGAGAGCCATACCTTCAGTACAAAATTGTCCTCAGCCTGTAACTTCAAGTCCAGAATGGAGTCCCTCACATGCTTCTCGAAGTCCAGGTCTCTCTTCCTGGGGACCTCCAGGGCAGGAAACAAGTCTCCTATCAGTCCCATGAATACGGGCATGTCGTCCGTCACGATTTTCGGGATGTTGAAGTCTCTCAGAGCTCGCATTAGAACCTGATCTTCAGCCCGGCCGGGGTCTCCTCTCTTTAGAGAGCCCGCCACCACCAGAACTGACTTGATGGCTCGGAGACCCCAGTCATAGTGGTCCTATAGTACGCAGAGGAGCAGAGGACAGCACATGGTCTCATCACATCAGTATCATCATTGTTGTGTTCAGTCATCATAATTGTACCCATATACTATATAGCTTCCTTTAAATGTGGATGTCATGGACTGTGAATTCCATCCACATAACGGTGGAGAGTAAGCCCCTACCCCTCTGTTTTGTGCATACCCAAGTAACATAAATACATACATAACGTAAAAAATGGTCCCTAAAATAAATACAAATATTTTTTTCAAGAACATTTTTGTAATCTGGAAGTCCAGCTATGGGATAATAAAGCTATTTCTGGTTGAAACAGATTGAATGAAGTCTTTTTTTTTGTGAGTATTAATATCAGATTCTCTGAGATACACTATTTTGTCATCATCTTGTTTATTTCCATGAATTTAAAAATCAAATTCCTGAAACTTACAAACTAATTAATATAATCATTTAGGCGAATTTGGGATACTATTGATGCAAATAGTGGAGTCCCATTTCTTTAGTTTAAGATTTTAGGCCCCCCTCCTAGCTCCGCTCTGAAAGGCCACTACCACTACCACCGCCTAAAAGAGGGGTTGGGCCATGGGATGGGAAATGCAATTGGACCTATGTCAGAATATTCATAAAACACACAAAAACCATCAAATATATATATGAAATACATCAAATATATATAAAAAAAAATAAAAAAAATACTATATTGTTTTACTTACTTTTTCATTTCAAGAACTGCATAACATCTCTGAAATATTAATGATGTGAATTACAGTAGAATTTCTGGAAGAGTTGAGTGATTTTATTATCAAGCTTTATGTCCTTTAAAGTCTAATTTCTTACATCAATGATCTATTTTAAAAAAAATATTCCTTCTGTATCTCAGGATATTTCTACATTATCGCAAGCAGTGGAGCGTACATTTCCAACCAAGGCAAGTGCCCCGGTGGCCCCAACAACCCCAGATTCACTGTATTTTAATTAACCATAAATATGTTCAGGAATTTGCAGCACTTTAAGTATGAACTGGACGAAGCCAAGAGGCTGATAATCCACACTCTCTTACTTTAAAAGGGTGAAGGCTAAAACCATGTCTCAAGTTGTTGGTGGCCAAAGTTTAAACTAATGATTGCACTATTGAACATTTTGGGATCTTCAGACACGCCGTTCAGCACTTATACTGTACACTCCCTTCACAGTTGCAGTTTTTCCTTTCTTTTTTCCTGTGTGTGTGTGTGTGTGTGTGTGTGTGTGTGTGTGTGTGTGTGTGTGAGTGTGTGTGTGTGTGTGTGTGTGTGTGTGTGTGTGTGTGTGTGTGTGTGTGTGTGTGTGTGTGTGTGACTTGTTTATTTAGTTGGTTATGAGTTATGTAAATCTGTTAAGTAATCTGACTGGTTCAATGCTTGTTAATTGAAAAATTCTCAAATTGAAAGGCTTAAAAAGGGTAAACACCCAAACAAACAGTAGACATTTTGGGGAGTTTGAGTTATTAGATCCGTTTCTGTTTCATTGTTTGTATATCATCTAAACATTTGTCCTTGGCTTTTGGCAACTGGCAATCAATTGACCATTTATGTTTTGAAAGTACTGTTAATCAGCACAAGGGACTCTGCTCCTTAACGTAAAACAATCTCTTCTCCAAATCATGACACTACAGCTTGATTTAAACCAGTATGTGTATATGTGTGTGTGTGTGTGTGTGTGTGTGTGTGTGTGTGTGTGTGTGTGTGTGTGTGTCCATTATGACCGGAGCCAAGCTGTTTCCACGTATTAACCCATCACGTTAAAACATGACATTGTCTTTTAAAATGAACCAAAAAACAGGTCAGTGACAGCAGCTGTGTGGTGACATCACAGAAATTCTGTCGACAATAGCTGATAATGACAACACAGTAGGACAATATGAAAACACAAACATATTGCCAGACCCCAGAGTCAGCTCTAGAATCCTGGTTGGTATGTGGATGCCTGGGGAAATAATGAAACCGCCATGTACAGCATGGATGGGTGAACTCTGCAAAAGGGCACTGAGGCAAGAATGAGGAATGAGCCCCTAAGTGATAGCTTCCACCGTAGCTAGCACCAGTCCCTCCTGTTTGTAGACTGTCATTTTTAAGTAAACAAATTCATTTGGAAATATGTGCCAACTGAATATAATATAAACGTATACAGTGAAGGCTTCAAAACTGTATAAATACAGACATTTAAAGTCACTGTCCTGGCTCAATAACCACACTGTCACAACATCATCGCCCAAAACTTTCCTGACTCGGGTTTATTAGAACCTTATTTCAGCTCCCTATAGTTTTTTAAAATAATAAAATATATCTCACTGTATTCCTTCTGCATGCTCTGTTGTCTTCTTACCGGCACAGTCGCTCTGCACACGCCCATGCAGCAGAACTTCTGTTATATTAAATCCACAATTATGAACTAGTTGTTGAAGTGGAGAAAGTTGGTCTGTGAATCTACATATTCCATTGATTTGCACTTTCAGTCTCTGGGAATATCGCTTACAGAAGCAGTCTGTTCACTACCATTTGATTTCATTACCGCTAAGTTGCTAATGTTGGCAAACTTGCAATGAAACTCGGGGCAAACAACTTTGAGGAAGCTAAAAAAGTATCATTAAGGTGATATTTAAAAAAATGTCTGAAGAACTAGAGCTTCATAAAACAGCCATAAAAATTAAAGCAGTGTGCTATGACACTTAAATGGGCCTGTGGTCATGGGAAATTCATCCAGAACTGAGGGCGCATAAAGTCACTCACCTGAGCTGAGGAGCTGCAGTGTGAGTGATTTTACTGCTTTTTAAATAATTAAAACAATGACATGACACGTAAAACAGCACCCGACTAAAAAAAAGGATTAAAGAAACATTTCGATGGAAGAACATCCAAACTCCCTACAGCTTCTTATTTATATGCATGTAATATTTCTGTCAGTTACAAAGTTAGCGCTTGTGTGGTGCCTCGGAGTCATTCCTTTATCAAAAGCCTCAATTATAAAAAGAATATTGTGTTAGTTGCTCGGCTTTGAAGTGGAAATGGATCTGACTTTTTCTAACCCACTCAGATTTGCAACAATGAAGAAAAGCAGGAAAGTACCTGTTTGGACAACAGCTCCTTGCACAGTGTGTAGAGAGTGATAAACTTTCGGGCGAGGACCCGGGCGTTAATGAAGCCTTCGGCCACCAGCATGATTTCACAGATCAGCTCGAAGTCCGGCACCACCATGGCACATGGTCTGTGGACCGATGGAAAAGAAGACACTTTTAGTTTATAATCGCTTTCCTGGATGAATAAATGTTTTCTCACCTGCAATGCATCACTAATTTAAATATGCAGAGCAATTTGTGTGGCCATTTTACCTCATTTTGAGAACACACACATTCGCTCCGCAAAAAGCAGAGAAGTGTAAGCTCCAATACAAGTCACAATCTATCACAATTAAATAGCAATACCATCACAATTACACAAGTCACACAGCTCTTCTCCAGCACACTCTGCTTTATTACCCAAAATGTGTTCAGCTATCTTCCATTAGGTAGGAGTATCTTTTCAGAGAGTACCTATTTACCTAACATGCTGTCTCGCTCTGCAGCACAGTGGTTGTTGTGATTATGGTGGCACTTATTGTCAGATCAAACGTGGCGTGAATTTGACCTCATTTGCTTGTCACTTTGGACAAAAACCAAATGGATAAATAAATGTAATCCTCACATTATGCTGCTTTCAGTTATGTTACATACAATGTCTTAGTTGATTTTATAACATATACTGTAAATGTTACAATGTGACACTTATTTTTGAATAACATGAATCATAGGTAAAGGAGAGTTGTGTTTGGGTTACTGGAGATTACACAGGACTATCCAAAAGTCAGAGAGGTGGTTAAAAAAAAAACAAAAAAAAAACAACAACACAGTGTTGCTTTGAAGTTTAGACATATCTGTCTCTGAGATTTCTACTTCCATTCCTATGAAATGCAAGATAAAAGATCTTAGTTTAGGTGGTCACACCCAATTCAAAAGAAACATGTCTTCCTGAAACGATTATTCCTGTTTGTCTTGATAGAATTCAAGTCAAACAGAAATAACTTCAGAGTAAAGGAAAAGTTCTAAGACACACTTTAATGTTTTGTCCGTTTGTCCCATTCTCATGAAGGCAACATCTCAAGGACGCCTCGATGTAATTTCTTATAATGTTGCACAAATGTTCACTTGGACTCAAGGATGAACTGATCAGAATTTGGGGGTCAAAGGTCACTGTGACCTCTCAAAACATGTTTGTGGCCATAACTCATAAATTCATACATAAATTATGACAAAATTCAACACAAATATCAAATAGGATAAAATAACATTTCATATCCAAAATGTCAAAGGTCAATTGCACAGTGACATCAGGATATTCTGTTTTTTCTGCCCATTATTCAACACCATTACTCAGGAACAAAGGGGAGAGACTGTAACTATATTTATCAGTATATATTTGGTCAGATACTGAATTGGTGACACTAAATCTTAGATATCCATCTTGAAACAATGCTGATTGCATTGATGTGCTGTCAGGTTGAAAATGTGTGTGAAGCATCCACGTTTTAGAATTTTGCAACAGCATCTATATTGGAAGCATTGTCATGGCTACAACTTTGTGTTTTATTAGTCTTTTTTATTGGCCAATCATTTGTAATCCCATAAGAAATAATTTTAAAATTTCATTAGATAAATTACATGAGTGTGGACAGAAATGGATGTAAACAGCAACTTGACTGGTCGGCAGAGGCCTTCAACTGTGAGGCAGTAATTCCAGTTCATTTAGTAAACATTGAAAACACCACACAGCAGTGAATGTTTGTTCTATGTTGTTCCCCACCAGTGACTCATTGACAAAATACCTACATTTAGAGTTAATTGTGTTAATCTGGTAAACATTGTGTACTACATCAGTGTGATAGCATTGTTGTGAACATGTTAGCCCACAGACATGTATCCTAAAACGCAGCCTCAAGGAGCCCCTAAACTTTGACTCTGTTCTCTTCTTTTCATGGTACTCGCTGTAGCTTCACAGACTTTTATTTTGATGAGCTTCCTGCCAGAGACACCAGTCCTTATTCAAATGTGCTGCCATCTACATTTCCTGCACATACTATGTTTCTACCTGTATGCTAAAGAATACAACTGCAGGCCTTCGGGGTATGCCAGAACATTCCTGTACTAGTGTCAGACAGTCTTCTCAGTGCTTGTTAACAATTTCTTGGTGTCTGCAGAGCTGGAATACATGAAATATTTATGTCAGGTAAAGAATCGAACATCACAGCACTTTATTCTTGCAAATTCTGCCAGCAGTTAAGGCTCATTGTCCTTATTAAACAATGTAAAACTAAATAAAATATGTACAACTGTATAATAAGACGTGTCTGCTACTTCTGTCCTTGCAAAGTAAACCTCACTGGAATATTTGAATAAAGGAGCCATAACAGAGATTTTTAACAAGCTTAACGTTTCACAGTTGTAACGCTTGTTGTAATTTGGGTGAATAGACGGTTCAAATTATTTTGAAAAATGCATTTTAATTGAATTTGATGTTGTGAATAAGTAAAAAAAACTCATATTCAACTTTTAATTTCTTTAGCTGCTTATCCTATCCTTGGCCTAAAGGTCACAGCGGTCTGTAAACTATCACAGATGTTTGTAAAAACGTGTCTTTTCTTTTCTTGCAGTGTTTCTTGTTGCATGACTAATTGATGGGTTAATTATCACCTGATGGATTAAAGAACCTGGCTGAACATTTTTTTTTTTATTGAGAAATCATGCACAGAGTGTTGAATTAAAGCTGCACATGCATGGATGTCCTTTGACCCACCTGAAGAGAGCCTTGAGGTTCTCAGGGAGCTCTGTCCTGCCAGCGTAGCCAGGATTCATTGTGATGAAGATGCCCACGGAGGGACAAAGATTCACCTCCTCCCCCATGAAGTTAAACCTCTGCTTCTTATCACGGATGGCGTCTTGGATACTTTTCACCTGCACATGAACACGATGCAGAGCAGAATGAACGGTCACTTTAAGGACGGGACCTCGTACAGTAAAAACATTGTTGGTACCGACCACAATGTGTCCATAGCACCGAATATTAAAAACCTTGTTATAGTAAGCTGTTTATAAATATAAAAGAAGACTACAGGATATATTTCTGTGACTACTGTAGCCGATCACATTCACTTCTGTCATCCTATTTAAACACAGGAGTCACCCAAAGAGGCTACGGATCTATTCTTGCTGAATATAGTGCAACACGCTTGCAATGCAAATTAAGAAATGCTGATGTTCAGTTTCACTAAATATTGAATGTACATTTTTGTCTGTATATGTTTGCAGCAGCTGATGGAACATGGAGCCCTAGCCTTAAACATCTGGTCACTGACAAAAGGTTTTCCTTTTCAAACCTTCCAACCAACACGAACTCAAGTGACATTAGTTGAGGACGATTATCAGATGTCACACAGCTTCCTTCGGAGACACAAAAGACTCGGCCTAACTTTGAACACGAGGCGTAATTCTCCCCAAAACTTGGAAAGTGATTGTGTTATCTTGTAAACAAACATTAACGTTATTACAATTCATCATGGGGAGTAGAGGGGGTGAGGGGGGCAGGAAGGGAGGGGGGGGGGGGGTTCCATTTATAAAACGTAGAGATATTTATCAAGGAGAAGTGGAAGATTTGATCCGCAGATAGCACCACAGCAGTGGTGCCAAGCTTGGCCCACACTTTCTTTGCTTTGGCTCGCCACAGTATTCGACAAGCTCGGATAGATACTTTATGGTTTTGACAATAATTTTTGCATAATAAAAGAATTACTAGAAAGCAGATTAAAGAATAGTGGGTGTAAATTGTATCACATTTTAATCAAATGTAATTTCACACAACATAAACATTTATTTTTGGCCCGCGACCCTCTATCCAGATTCATTTATGGCCCTTTATAGAAAATAATTTGGGTTCCTCTGAACAAGAGAAAGTCAAGGAGAGGGCGACATTTGGGATTATTCTTCTGGGGACTGATAACATATGTAGTTTAATGGCAATCCACCCAAAAGTTTTTGATATATTTCAGTCTAGACCTTTTTGCCTACAGAATGGTTAAAAAAAAGTTTTGGAGAAACTTTGGTGCTGCATTGGCACCTCTATCATACACAAACATGCCAAGTCTGAATCATTTCAAAATCTGCCAATTAACACTCCCAAAAGATACTTTCAACTGGTGCAACTCACACTCATTATCATATTATTAATATCAGGAGGCGAATAACGAAGTCAATTTGTAACAGCTTGTCAAATTATTATGCAGCATGCTCCTTTTTTGTAAAGGGACACAATTTCATCAATAATATGAGAGTGCTATCAGCCAGGGTTTACTGGATGGATGAACTACGAAGGCTCCGCTTGTCTACATTATGATTGAATGAGATATCAGAAATTAACTGTGTGTGTGCGCTAGTGTTTTTGGCCTAAAACTCTGAATCCCAGCCTGTAAGAGGCTTTATGAATTTAACATGCGAGTGGTAAAAGAGCGTAGCGAGTCGACAGCTGGAAAGAGGAGGAACATCTCTTCATGGATGAGTACTCGGCCACAGATCACTCAGTCATACTAACACAACAGGGAAGGGGAGGGAAAGATGCAAAAACAAACAGGGCAGCTGCAGATCAGCACCAAAAAAAAAAGAAAAGAAGAAAAGTTTTCATGAGAACATCACTGGAGCTTGTTTTTTATGTGAAATGACAGCAGCTCCTCACTATCAACCTACCGGGATGTGAAGGGAGGTAAAACACAAAAAATACATTCAAGAAATGTTGAAGAAAGGACAACAGTCGGAGAAGTGCGATCCGGTGGGGTCTGACTCTTCTCTTTTTTACCCCCTTTGAACAAACAGTCTGGAGCTAGCAGCTTCAATGTATTCAGTTCAGGTCTGTGTTGCTGTAACAGAGGCAGAACTTCACCAATTTATCTCCATGTTGTTACGTCTGGCGGCCTTCTGTTTGTCTCTGCTTTATTTAATGTAGAGCCGGTCCCACCACCTGTGTTAGCGGGCCCGAGCGGCAGCCGAGTATGTCGCCCTGCGATGCTAGCTGCTCCCCCTTTAAGAGGATGGATTAGGTGTGTGTGCTGCGGTGAGGGATGGCGCGCCGTCGACTCCACCGACGCAGGCTGAGCGCTGGAGCGGGATGCCAGCTGTCACAGCAGGAATTTGACGCTCCTCT
Organism: Embiotoca jacksoni; assembly: GCF_022577435.1. NCBI lineage: Eukaryota > Metazoa > Chordata > Actinopteri > Embiotocidae > Embiotoca > Embiotoca jacksoni. The sequence goes on along the minus strand of NW_027185341.1, from coordinate 11,153,179 downwards.
GTTCTCAAGGTCTACTTCTCCACGTATGAGCCACCGCGATTTATTATTCATTACGCCACGCAACACCTATTTATTCTTCTGGCACTTTAAAATTCTCTAAGTACTGTAGATTCTAACAGCTCACGATAGGCAGACTGCTTGACTTTCATTCCTGCTGAAGAGAGAAGGAGGGCAGAGAAGTGACTGTTAAGTCTAGCAGTGAATAATGATCCTTTGAGGAGCTCTATCTCCATTATCATCACGATCGTAATCAGTGTCCTTATCAGCTGTATACATTCTGCTTTGACAGTCTTGCACATGCATGGAGATAGTGTGGTGGCACCGACATGCAGGATTTTAATACTCAAGAGAGACTTATGAAAGCGCCGAGAGAGGATCTGATAGGTCCAGGATAACAGAATGCAAGACAGCAGAAAAGCTTGCATCAGCTGAAACAGACAGAATATGGCTGGTTTCTCAAAAGAGTCCCGTTATCAAAGGGCTACCTACTGTAGGTCACCCAGAGTCTACAGTGTGCAGGGAATACAGAGATTTATTTTATTTTTTTACTTTGTGTGTCATTACGCATGAAGTCGAGATAGAAGAGGAGAACAAAGGCAAAGACTGATCAGGATGATGTGCTCAGTTCATCCAGAGAGCTCCATGACGGTAAAAAGTCAACTTCTATGATTTAACTTGCAGTGAGGCAGGCACTTTAACGACTTGAATTTATATTGTAGGCCACTTGGGGTCTATGCAACCAGCTGTAAACACAACAATGATATGACTAACAGACACAGCGACTTGTGTTTCTGGCCCACCTGACATTTGAATGGTTGGCCACCTTGAAGCTCTGTTTTGGTCTGCACCAACTCCTTAGGTAAATATATGGCTTACATTTTAAAAACAAAATCAACGACAATTCATAAAAGTGGCCCTGTTAGTTTGAATAAGCCACAGAAAACATTGTTTACAGATTTGAGCAAAGAAAAACAGTTCCCGGCCGCTGGTGTCAGAGTGAGTGACCTTGCATTGAGATCAGGCTGCTTTCTAGTCAGTTGTTTATGTCAAAATAATGTTTGGCGGCTGTTGATGATTTGGGCAACTTTTCCAACCTTTGTGCAGTTTCCACAGCCCTCCGCTCATATCAGTGTGATTGAGACTGACAGGCTCCACAGATAATCACAGATGACTGTCATATCTGTTCATTACAACTACTTTGTTTTGCTGTCTTGTTAAAGCTGTCATCATACGGTCCAAGTGAATCTGAAACCACTGGAATGAATACTTCACTGAGATGATTGATTTAAAAGAAAATAAGCTCTAATTACAAGTACAGATAATTTGTTATTTGCAGATCAAGGTTGTGCTTGAAGCCCGAACACAAAACAAACAGTAATTTACCCAAACTTTAGTTTCCCATCCTTTGAGAATTTGGGGTTTGTCCATTCAGAGTTACTGTTATTAGTTCAGAAAGATGTGAGCAACATGACCAACACCACAGGCGATCCAAGGAAGCGGTTATCCATTCTCGACTCTCAAATCAGATCACAGAAGGCTCTAATTATGAAGAAGCTCTAGGGTGCAGAGGTGCCAGCCTTGGTGGATTAGTCTTATAGATGAAGCAATTTACGCTTGCAATCGGTGATGAAGAGGCTATTTACTTCTGCAGTGCAGTTTTCAAGGGCTTATTCACGACAACTTCATTTGGACAGACCACTTCACAAAGTGGCTGAAAACTCCCACATCTATGTTGCTCCACCGGCGATGCAAACACATTCTGAACATGTTTCCTTCTCTATGAAGTCTGGACCTGAGGGGGATTTTGAGAGTACCTGAGGTGGAGGAACTGCACTTGTTCATACCTGCACAGCCACCACTGACAGCACCTCCACTGAGATCCTGTTAAACTCGTCGAAGCAGCCCCACGCCCCCGTCTGAGCCAGGCCTTTGTAGATGTTCCCGCAGGACTGGTGGACAGACAGAGACACGTTTTTAGACGGACACATCGGTACAGGAAGTCAGTAGTCATGCTGAAACAGGGGTGGAGCCCCGTTCTGACTGACTGATGAGAAGTGGTGAGGCAGACAGAGACGTTTTGGCAATTAGACAGAAGATATATGGAGAAACATTCAGCTTTATCACAGCTACCACAGCGCAGCACGGCAGTGAGCTGCGGGTAGCTGACTAACGACGGCTGGATACGTAAACAAGGCCTCACACTAATAAAACCAGGCACTGATGGCAAAAAAAGAAAGCTAAAATGTCTACCACCCACATTTTAGACATCAACATCAACTTGAGAGCAGGTGAACAGCCCTCCAGAGAGCAGCTGGACCAGGATGAAGCAGGCAGCTGACTTTTCTCTCCAATTACAGGGCCAAAGAAACCTTCTCTGACGCAAACCAGAGCTGACTGGAGGATTGATTTAACTCATGTGCATGTGTTTGTGTGTGTGTGTGTGTGTGTGTGTGTGTGTGTGTGTGTGTGCGTGCGTGCGTGCGTGTGTGTGTGTGCCCATGCACATAACTGAATATGAGTAACAGTGTGTGGCTCTGAAGCCTCTTTCTGGTGCCTGTGCTCCTCCTGGAGTATATTAGCACTTCTCTCCATGCACACCTTGTGTGAAGTGTATAGCCAGGGGTGTCGTACGCCTCTGTACTGAAATGATGCCCCTGTCTGGGGAAAGTAGGAGCAAGCCAGATCACAAGATTATGTTTATATCTCCCTTGACCACTCTACATGCAGAAGGTGTGAGTAGAAATGTTCGAGAGCGAATATTAAAGCACGGTGGAGGCTAGATGCAGAGAGGACTTTTTGACAAGCTTTAGTAAAGAAATAACAATCAGTTTAATTAATCAGCTCTTCTTTCAAGGAGAAGCAAACAGAAGATGAAAAGAAATAAGATGAAAAGAGAGGGGCATGAAGGTGGATTGAAACCTTTAATGACAAATGCATTACATATTGCTGATGAAGACAAAGATGAAAAGAAACATGCATAAAATGGGCTGCTGTGAATGCACGAGGTGCACAGACAAGCTGAAATGCAAAAAAGTGTGCGCACGAGCACTCACTCACCTTGTAGTCCATCTGCTCAGAGCAGTTAAATACGTACACCATGATGCCGAGCGCTCGTCCCAAGTCCTTGGTAGTCTCGGTCTTCCCGGTGCCTGCCGGCCCCGCCGGAGCTCCACTCATGGTCAGGTGGAGGGACTGGGTGAGGGTGATGTAGCATCTAGATGTCGTGGAGATGCACAGATATTAATCACTGCAGAGCACTGAAAACTGCCTTCATAAAGTTTGTTTTCGACTCATTCCACTGTCGTATTCACAGTGAGGACTGCACACACAGGCACGTTGATGTTGCTGGTTTCGTTTTATATATTTCATCTATCAGCATTCTTACAGGCAGGAGATGGAGGGCTGGCACAGCGCACCACCAGATAATCAACATGCTGCATTTTCATTTAATCCATACACAAATAGAAAAATGAGAGTTTGTGCTTTATAGCGGGTTACAACAGTTTATCCATTTGCCTCTTAGTCTGTTCACTGACAAAAACACTCACTACTTTTTGGTTGGTTTTTTTTGCATTTCTGTTTCTACACAGATTAGACAAATAAAATACAACTTTTACTATTACTGAGTTTAAGAGGTGTTCAAGGTACTAAACACCTCTATACTTAAGGTATTCTTGAACAGCAGACAGAGCTGAACTACAGCCCTTAGGTGAAGCTAGACTAACCACGTCCCGACCTCAATTTAACACTAGGTATGGGACGTGATTTTCAAATATTCAAATCGTCATTAAAATATAAAAAAAAGTATTAGTATGTGTGACTTTAGTCCTTCCTTATTTCCCTGTTTTGACCGGCAACTGGTTGTAAAGCGTTACTTCCATCAGAACCATTAACTGTATATAAAAGTGGACTTAGTTTCTGGCTTCAAAGAATGAGGCCAATGCAGAAGTGCCTTAAACTGCAATACCACCAAGTGCCGCCAAGAGGTTGGCTCCCATTCAGCATCTCTCATGAATTTCTCAGTCAATAAAAGTTTTCTTAATTTAATTCGCTAAATTCACTCTTTCAGATAAGTGTTCTGGAATAATATCGTCATTAAGTAGAAAAAAAGCCTGAAAAAAAGGTGTGTTTTTGGAGGCGTGTCTTTTTAATTGAAAAGACCTGTGGTGCGGACAGGTTGCAGCTATCAGTGGGCGGGACATAGTGTCGGTTTCCAATCAGACCGAGTCAGAGCTCCTTCAAAAATAAATAAAGATGAGGTGCAGTGAAAAGTCTTCAGGTTCAGCTAGCATACAAGTCTACAGCAGCTAAGAGTGATGCACCGAGCAGACATTCCATCCACGGGTGAACAGTCTGTTTTTATTCAAATAGTTGTGAGCCAATTTCGAATAGTAATTTTGCTACTAAACACACAGACATGACACCATAGACACCTTAGACTCCAAGCAGACTTAGGCGAGGAGGGTTTTGCTACCTAATGCATTCCAGGAAAGGATCTAAGATTTAACAGTTCTTCCCTTATCCTCATGAAATACCTGCAGCAACCCCGGATTTCAAACATGGAAATGCCTGTGTGTGTTTACTGAGGACTATTACATGAACTGAATTAAAGACAGCCTCTCCAAACCCATGAAACCAACCACCACAATGACTATGAATGAAATGAAGTACATGGTTTAACAAGTGGCTTAATTAGACATTCAAGCCTTCTGTGCCACATCAGAGAGTAAAGTGGCATTCAACAGAGAGCGCATCAAGCGCCGATGATCACCATAACGTTCCACCTCATCAGTCGACAACGAGGCTCCTGTGCCTCAAACCACAGAGACAACATGCAGTAAAATGGCTGAATGCAGGGGCCCTTTCTGCCCTGCCACCGCAAGCACAACCTCCCTCTAAATGATCCACTTTGACTTTTAATAAATGCACAATGGAAGAAGATTTAATTTCTGCAGCAGCAGTACGAGAACTGCACACAGCTGTTAACAGCACATGACAAATCCTGAGTTGACACCATCTTGTAACCAGCAGTGACACGTCTCGGTGTCGGCTGAGCCACCATCCAACATAACTTCATTATATGATAATATAATCTGCTGCTGTGCTTTGATTATCCCGCGGGCTGATTAGTGACACCCATGATTGCTTCTCCCGCAGAACCTGTCAGGACTAACAAACAGTTGGCCCGTCTAGTATCAATAAAACCTAGCAGCAGCAGAAACGTGAACTGATGGAGACAATCAGGACTTTATTGATCAAGGCAATAAACTCAAGGGTTTGCCTTGAATATCAATACAGCAATGATTTTAATGAACTGCTGGTTAATAGATGATGTATGGATGGGGGAAATATCGGAAAGCAGAAGCTTCGGACAAGACAAATGATCCCATCTGTATACAGTGTATCATCCGAATAACAGCACCAACAAGCTCCGTGGCTCTCTGCTGAAAGATGGCCAAAAATCCCACGAGGAGGCACGATAAGGACGTTCTTCACAAAATAACTACAGCCAGAGAGGAGTCGAGTGAAACTTAGCAGTCTGTGACAAGGTGACTTGTTTTATTACAGTGTCTTTAAAAGAAATGGCGATACTGTATTTCAGTCAGAGTGTCTGATTTATTCTCCCTCCATTCCTCTGTGTGTGTGTGTGTGTGTGTGTGTGTGTGTGTGTGTGTGTGTGTGTGTGTGTGTGTGCGTGTGTGTGTGTGTGTTTTCCGGGTAAAATATTCCTGACATTTTGCATAATGGTGCGGCTTCGGAGATCCTGCAGTAAGTATCGAGTGGATGCTAACATTGTGCCAATAACATTCCCACTGTTATAGATTAGTGTGAGTTCCTTTAGCCTAATTACCCTGCTGGCGAACACACCACACTGACAACAGCCAGCTTGTGGTAAACAAGCGTATACAGGCCCTGTGCTCATTTTGAATGCATTCACATGTATGGCTTCACGTTCCCTTTGGATGGTATTTGTGTTTTGGATTTTAAATAATTAACAGCTGGAGCGAAGGTATGAATAGTAATATCAATAAAGCTGAGTTCTGTCTCGCTGTTTCAGCGTCGAGCTCGTGCTGTGGGACCTTTTCACAGAAGACATTTTGACTTTTCTTAGAAGAAAAAAATTTACATTAATCAAAATTGTCCCAGTCAGTTATGTCAGTGAGTGAGCATGCAGCACCTGAGCCCTGAAGCTACCTCAAATAAATGGAACCCAGCTTTCATTAATGTTATCAAATTGTTATTAAATTGTTTCCGCAGCCAAAGAAAAGTGATGATGACAGTGCACATAAACCAAACCAGAAACCTGGATGTAGTCCTGCAGCACATTTTAACAGCCTCAGTAGGTTAGGCTGCTGTGATGCCATCTGTACCGGTCTCTAAAAAGTCAAATTAGACAGCTGCAGCTGATTCAGAGTGGAGCTGCCAAAGTCTTAGTGAAGACTGCTGCAATGCTAACTAATTCCAGGAAAGTGGAGCACATCACTCCATTTTCCTCAACTGTACACTGACTTATTGTTTGTCAATGAATTAACTTTAAAAGGCTGGTTTATACAGCACTGAATGGTAATATACATTTGTGATCTGTTGCTTCGTTATGAACCGTCCAGACCTATCAAGTTGTCTGAGACCAAGCAGCAACCAACGGCGACGTCACCCACTGGTTTGTGAACGACCGTCATGAAACCTTAAGTTCGGATTTTGGCCATCAACATCTTGCTGGTTCAGAACGGCTTGGAACAGGAAGTGACCATATTTTGACGAGCTGGGGAGGAGCAAGCGTTGGATCTGACTGAATTTGATTGGAAACCTGACGATACTACCTGCCCACCGATAGGGGAAACCTGACTGCAGCACAGGCCTGTCAATCAAACAGATACGCCACTAAAAACACAGCTTTTTCGCCTTTTTTTCTAATTGTTTACTGTTGTTGATTATATTCAGATGTACCACCAGAAAACTCATAAGAAGGAGAGATTTTAGCTAACAACACCATGATAACTTGTGGAAAAAATGTATTGAATTTCATGAGACTACTGAATGGGAGTCTACGGAGCCAGGGGCTTTTTGGAGGCAACCTCTAGCGGCCCTCGGTGAGGTTGCAACTTCAGGCACTTCGGCATCGGCCTCATTGTCCAGACCCCGAAGCTACATCCACTTTTACATACAGTCTAGGAAAAGTATGTTACTGTACCCAGAGTTATAACTAAAACCAGATATTTGCAGCGTTCAGTAGTGATGCTCCACATGTCGGGAACAAACTCAGAGAACTTGAGTTCTGCTCCAACCATCACTTTATAAATCCTTTCTATGTGCTTTTTCTAATTTGGATTTTTCATTCTCCTATTATTCCTCCTAATTCCATTTTGTCTTTTTATATTTTCCTGTGTTCTTTTTATGTTTTGTCTTAATGTCTTTTATGTCTCATGTAAATCACTTTCAATTGTCTTGCTGTTGAACGAGTCTATATTTGGAGGAGTTTAGACTTCACCAACCCCAGCCAGACTTGTTATCTAGGACTGATCCCGTTGGGGAATCCTCATCCAGCCTTTTCTGTTAAAATGTTAAAAATGAAACATAACTTTTGAAAATATGAACAATAAAGGATAAAGCCCAAACATGTGAGCTTGAAGATGACAGAACTAAACAGCGTCACTTTTTATTTTTTCTGATGATACTAATAATAATCCGAGGACTAACTGGCTGACCTATGGTGGGACTATGCTGTCTTTATTTTCATGTCCTTAGAGCGGATCCGCTGGGACGTACAGTTTCAGCTTCAGCCGCTTAGCACAATATCATGTGGGTGGCTGTCAAGTATATATTTAAGATCCCAGTTAAAGGGTTCTTGTTTTAAACCAAGTTAACTGGAAATATTAAAACATTACACACATTTCCAACGACTAATTGACGCTGACGCACTAGTAATATCAGTCAATTTAGTAAAACCAGCAACTGTCGCTGGTTGGAAATAAAAAACCTGCTTTTGTATGCCTGATAGCTAGTTTCTAATCCACATATACTGCGTCCACTGCAGTACCTGACCTCTCACCAGGTCTGAATCAAGAGTATTTACTGTCCCCAGGATCAAAACTAAACACGGACAGGCAGCTTTTCTCTTTCTGTGCACCACATATCTGCAGCAAACAGACAGCTGCTCTGTTCTCTCAAACATATGAGTTTCCTGTTTGCTGCTCTATTTCATGTATTCAAAATTATTTGTATTCTTCTGTTAATTTTGTTAAAATGTTGTATTATATGTTGTCTTAATGCCTTTTTTTTTTATATCTCTAATGAAAGCACTTTAAATTGGGATATCGTTGAAACGTTCCATTATTGTTAAGAGGTAAGGTCAAACTTGTTTGTAATTAAGGTAAACTAAATGTTTAACATCCACAAATCGATAGTGTTATGCTAAAAACATACGCTATTGTCTTTCTGATCTTTGGTGATATCAGAGTGTGAAAAGCATCAAGAAGTGTTCATCTCTCAGTGACTCTGTTGTGAAGAACATTGTGAAAACAATATCATGCAGCAAACACGCTTTTAGCTGTTTTAGCATTTTTCTCAAGTCGCGGATTAAAGGATTTGACTCCTCGCCCCCTGGTCCACGGTCCATTGTTGCAATGAAAGCCAGTGGCAAACTGTGTGAGACTCAGTGAGGGCATGCACCATATGGTGAAGTCTTGCTACACGGCCGCTGATCCGCCCATCAAAGCCCATTGTTTCTGCTTTGTTCCTGCTTCAAAGGGAATACTGGTCAGCCCGCAAAACCACAGTCAAACACTGCAGTTTGCCAAAGGACTCTGGGATGCAGGTATTCATCTCTCTATAGTTTGACTTTATCAGGAATCCTGCAGAAACATGTGCATGTAAACAAGCAAGCTGTTGGCAAAGTGCCCGTGCTGAGTTATTCTAAAAGGTTCCGCTTGTGGTGGGTGTGCATAATGATTCAAATGAAGATTCTTAGAAGGCATCAAATGGTCATTATCATGAGAAACATGTAATTTCTTTTCAGTTACAAGAAAAAAAACAGACGCGTTTTTATCAACACAAATACATTTTTGAAAATGTACTTGAGCTTCATGCAAACTGGCATAATTGATAAAGCTGTGAATAAATACATGGTAAGTATTTTTGTTGCGTACTTATCCTTTTAAAGGAGTGAATTGGGTGGTAATCATCCAACTACTAAGGTACTAACCTATAATACAAGAACAATTTCATATGACAGGATGTCCTCTGTGTGGATCCAATATCATGTACGTAGCGATCAAGTGTACATTTAAGACCTTAGTTTTAAGGCTCTGGTTTTAAACCGAATGTGTTGGAAACCTTACAACATTAGTCATGTGTCAACCAGACCTCGTGTTTAGTTAATTAGCGTGTGGATGACAGTTGTCATTTTTAGTAAAAGTAATGGTTGTTGGCTTGAAATGAGAAACGAGCTTTTGTCCCCAAAATGAGCCTAAATTTCAACCAAATCTAAACACAGATGTTTGTGTCTGTGATTCTTCGTCCTTCCAGTGGAGCTGAAGCTTTACAAGACGTTGAAGTCACATTCTGCAGCAACGTCATCATTTATTTGTCAAGCCTGATTGCATTGCATTTGCAGTGTTGCATTTTGCTTTCCTTGGTAAACCAACTTTTTCACCTCCGCCAAGTTTGAAAACTTTTTTTTTTTCACTTTCTGAAAGTTTTGAGAGTTTTATGCACATATTGAAAATGTACTTTAAAACAAGTAAAAGTAGGTGGAACTACTGTTTGGCTGATTATTCATGATAAATATAATGCTGTCATCGTTAACTGCAGATGTGACATGCACAGATAGAGAGATGTAGGAACAGTAATTTACTGGTCGAATAGAAAAAGGCTTCACCTTCACTCAGTTGACAGGCAGTAATTGTTTTTTTTTTTGCCTCTCAGTCTGAACAAAGACGCCAAAAATGACACCTCCATACCTGTCTGTTAGAGGAGTGATGACTAATCGTGGCGTGTTGCCCAGGTATTCGTAGGAGTAGAGAAACTGGGCATCGCAGATGTTGGCAAAACAATGCTTCTCCTTTTCAGACCAGCGGTGTCTCAGCTGGGAGAGCCACACAAAGGCCTGAGAGTTCTCCACCTGCACGGAAAAAAAAAGTTTAACCAAGACTGTCAAGTTTTGAGATAAAGCCCAAAATAATTTATTCTTTACCTCCCTCTAATTATGGTAATGACATGCTGTATTTTGCCTGAATATCTTGAGTGCATTACTCATCGGTAATAGGCTCTCAAAAAAATACAGCAGCAGTCACCATGCACAGGAACTCATAGAATAAAGGTTCCTGATACACAGCTGTGGCCCCTCTAACCTTCTGAGCGATCATTTTGGCCACCACGTCTCTGGCATGGACATCGATGGTGCAAATGGTCATGACTTTCTGCCGATCGCCTGGTGTAAGCTGGCCAATCAGCATGGAGATGAGGGTGTTGAGCTGGGACACCTGCTTCCTGTGGTACTCCTTCAGGGCGTTGTCGTAGCCCTCCTCCAGACGTGCAAAAGCCATGCCCACGTCAGACGTCCACCAGATCTGAGTGCAGGTCAGCGCCACCTGAACAGGTAATCAGACACAAGCAAAGAAATCAGAAGTGGATTGAGAAGAAAAATAGACTTGATTATATTCAAGCAGCTCTATCCTAGCATTTCTGATGTCACTCATAATTCTTTCTGGTGGTTTGCTTGTATCCATTTTTAAATAAGAAAGCATCTACATGTAAAACAAATGATGGAACTGAGCCAACGAAGGCACAGCAGCATATGGCCTCATGTTCATCCATATGTTTCACACATAAAAGAACCCACCATTTGCATTTACAACACAGAGCTGTGAAGGAACACTTGGATTGGGAAGCAAAGGTTTTTTTGTTTTTTTGTTTTTTTTTGTCAGCTGCTGATCAGTGAGGAAAGTCAGCTTCAAGGAACATGAGATGAACTGAACGGGTGTTGTGTTCTAGTCCTCAATGCAGAGCTACATTCACTTGGTACAAAGACGTGCAGCTGTGAAGACCCACACAGTGGGAGGGTTAAGAAATAGGTAACCCTAATCCTGGCTCTAAACTTAGATGCGTTAGGGGACTAGTTGACTGACAGTGAAAAGACCAATCACAGCAGCGCACGGGGAGTTGGGCGGGGCTGGACGTGGACTCATTGGCTCTGCAGTGAGCAGCCTCCTTTGATCTGCTTGATGTTTAAATTCCTGTTGAAGCCTTTTCAATTCTTAGAAATTGTGAAATGTGGTGGGGTAATACATGTTACTAAAAAAAGAATTTTGATATGCAATATTTTTCGTAAAAAGCTAAATTATGAATGAAAATGTAAAATCATGAAATATTCTCAGTCTAGTTTCTGAATGAGTATATGTGCTCATGTCTGCCTTTACCCCAGAGATTGCAGAGCTTATGTATGAGGTTTAATATATTAGCTTTTAGGTTAGTTTTGGCTTCAGAGACTCTACAAACAGATCCAAAATAAAGAATTTAATCCATGAATTGATTGGTCTACACAGGGGTGCAGCAAGAAAATCTAAGCAGTCTCTGTGTGGCCGCTTCCTCTGTTCATACCACATTTAAACAAGTCATAATAACCAGTATTATGTGCTTTAATCTAACACACACACACACACACACACATACTATGCCCCTGGGTTTACATAACATCAGAAAACAGTGAAAAATACAGGTGATGACATCCAGTGATCTGTGTTGTCTGACCAGCAGCTCTGAACCCAAACAACAAACAATTTATTGCAAAACATGACCAAAATCACTACAATAATTAATAGATGAATTTACTGCATAAAAGTTCATCATACTGTGTTTTTTTTTAATTTTAAAAGCGAAGTACGTTTTTTTTGTGAGTTCTTCAATCCCTGACACTGTATTCGTAAAGCTGCCAAGATGGCGGCACAAAACGTCAGACATTGAGGCGAACGACCTGCAGGCAAAATTGTCATTTAAACAAAAGAACATTCAGCAGCTTCATTGTCTGCATTGCTTAGTTAAAAAAAAGAGTTTACTAATGATGAAGGTTTTTTTTCTCTTCCAAGGGCATTTCACAGTTTCAGGCCTGTTGGTCAGTTTATTCAAAACAGTTGCAGAAAGATTTCTGTAGCTCCAAAGTTGTCAGTTCTCTGAGGGGAGCTTTCAAAAAACCTACCAAAATAACCCCATCGAGCAACAGACAGCTGGCGTTTCAAACTTAGTAGATGGAGACTGAAAGACAGCGATGATCAAACAACTCAACTCAAGTAATAAATGCTAATGAGTGAATGGAAATTGTGAAGCCTAGTTTTTTCAAAGTCAGGATTTATCTGTCTGCTGCTTTGATTTTGACTAGTTTGTTTTTAAATCTGTCTCAATCCTGAGCAAATATGTTATATTACTTGTAAATATTTGGTTTAGTAATAGACTGACCTTCCTATTTTGTTGGTTACTTGAAAAGAGACTGAGCTCAGATATATTTTCTTTTACCTTTTATGAGTAAACACTATTGATCCTGCAGTCCATTTCAACATTAAAGTCCTGCATCAGTTTTGTAAATCGCTGTTCTCTGCGGGCTTACACTTCCAGCTGGGTTGAACTTGTAGCCACACCCGAGGCAGTTTGAAAATATTGTTAACACAGGTAGAAAAAAAGTGTTCCATTATCACTGACACGCAGTCCTCATCACACTGTTCAATCAACAGAATCTGGCTCAAACGTGTGTATGTAAAGCATTAGTGAGTGTGTGGACATGTCTATGTATTTCATACCAGTCCATCAGATTTTATTGGACTAATGGGCAGAATCCCCAAAGTAAGCGTCGTGAGTTAAATGTGTACACGCATACTGCCGAGCCTTTTTACCTGAGCTGGATAGTCGAACAGCCACTGCTCTCTGGGTTTGTCCTCGTAGGCCGTCACTGCCTCGGTCATCTCGTGGCGAACGGTGGAGCGCATGGTGTCCAGCACGCGGTTCAACCACATCTCCACCTTACGCACAGAAAAAAACACACGGGCAGACAGGCCCATGAATACAAATGTGGAAGAAAAATATTGCAATGTCTGCCACATGAGCACTGACAGGCTCTCTTATCAATGGACCCTAATGAGGTCATTAATAAGCATTCCAGTGGAAGTAGAGTCAGGCAAATACTATGGAACCTAATGGAAAATTTATGGATTTATGGGCTTTGATATGCAAAACCCTAGGGCCAACAGCAGACTCCACTCCGCTATATTGTCAGTTGTGATATCTAGATGCAATATACAGACTCAGTTTCTCTATTCTTTCGATTACAGAAAAGGGCAGGTAAGCGGATTCTCTCATCAATTACATCCATCTTCAGTCATAGAACCACTGTCAGTAGTAATTCTAATGAAGACAAAGACCACGAATGTCTTCAGCATTTAGAAGTTATGATACCACAATCTGAGGGACATGAATAAAAAATTGTGGGTATATTATTTTACCTGTCCAGTGCAGTCACATGACTGGTTGAAGGAGACATACTCTTCCTCTTTGCTGTACATGCCCAGACCCTTCTTCGAAGGATTCCCCTCTCCATCGGCTTCAAATCGCATCCCAGCCATGTTGTCAAACAGCTTAGACAGATGCTTCTGGACCTGTACAAACACACACACTCACTCAGCTCACACTACATTTACACACAGCTCACAGTCTGACTGGTATTTTTCTTTGTCACCACACAAATAAATAACGTTTCAATGCTGTTTTTCAGAAGTGTTAATGGGAGGGCAGGACCCATGTTCTGCTGCATGCCTGCTAACTTCCTCTTAGAGAGATTTAGTGGCAAGTTGCTCTTAACAGTGATTTATTTCTCTGAGGGGGAAATGCAGAAAACAATGTCCTGATGATGGAGGTGGACGCACACTGCAAAACTGTGATCGACATTGCCCCCGTGTGGGTACTAAAGGTACTACAAGAGTCAGCAACAATCAGAAAAGGAGCGAAATGATGCAATGGAGCATGATTTTACAAAACTGTTCAAGACCAACTAGGAGAATGAGCTGCATGAAGACTTAAACACAGTTTTATTGTGTCTCTGCGAACAGACTGATGCATTAAATTCATTGCTACCCCTCAGGCAAAAATTAGTGAAGCCACCTGGTGTGGGTTGGTCCCATTAGACAGGATGTCCAGCAGATCGGCAGAGGAGATGAAGTAGAATCTAGGGAAAGCCAGACGCTTGGTGTCCAGGTACTCTGCCAGCGCTTTCTCACACAGAGAAAGCCTGTAGAAACACACACAGTAGACGCAGAGTCAGTGTGTGTGTGTGTGTGTGTGTGTGTGTGTGTGTGTGTGTGTGTGTGTGTGTGTGTGTGTGTGTGTGTGTGTGTGCGTGTCCATTTGTAAGAAGTATGAAGCCTTTACAAGAGTGCACTTTATAACAAACAGAAGGAGTGGAAACAGAGAGTTATTTATCTTCTCACCTGCTCTGGATGTCCTCTAGTTTACCAAACAGGCCTGGTCTGTTGGTGGCCTCCACTACGTTGGGTGTTTGATGCACGGTGGTCGCCAGCTCTTTGAAATCGGCATCAATCCCCTCAAAGCGCCTGGAGTCCTGCAGAGGATTTCACAAGGGAGCCCGGCCAGGGGATTTAGGTTCCCTCAAGAGGGAGGGGAGAATCAGGGGTTTAATAGCAAACATCTGGGCTTAAGCCCGGCCTGAACATCACGGGAGCAATTAAAAAGTCGTGTAATCTCAGCTCCTAAACTAGGAGGAAGGACAATTAATGACTCCTTAATTAACAGCTATAACAGTCATGCTGTCTGGGTTCACATGGCAACGACTCCGGCGCAGGTTAAGGGCTGCATGCATATGAGCTCAACACTGATGTATACCTGACATACAGAGCTGTAATTAACTCATGTGCATTAATGTGATTCTATTCAGTGTGTAACCTCGGGCAGCTGTGAGCGGATGTCCTCGGAGCCAATGAAGATGCTCTCCAGGTGTGTCCAAGTCTGCTGCACCTCGAACCAGATGGAGATGACCGAGTCGGCGACAGACAGCCTGCTCTGCCATGCCGATACTTCATCCAGGAAATACGCGATGTACTTAGAGGACATAAGGTTCTGCAGCTGGACCTGGTTGTCCTCCAGCGTCTCGACCAGCTCCTCATCTGTGCGGAGCAGAGGCACCTGGGTCCTCTGGTGGGGCTCATACCGGAACTGCATACCTGGGCAGAGTGCAGTCGAAAACTCGGGAACAGCACAGTGAAAAACTCTCGTGTTAAAATAAAGTGCTCCGTTCCTGTACCTGTCCATGTGGAGTTGAGCTCAGAGAGGACTTTCTCCATCCCCATCTCTTTAACGGCCTTATCCACGATCCCTCTCACCTCCTCTTCAAAGCAGTGCAGGTTGAGCTGCAGCAGGTCAGCCAGAGTGGTGTCCTGCTCATAGACAGCCAAATCAGTGCTCTACCCACAACTCATGTAGGGCACATTATGAAGTTGGAGACCCCTGAGTATGACACAGCATGTTTCTGACAAACATCATCACAAATATCTTATCACACTTTTATTCTTTTCAAATTTGAGGTCAGTGGTGTTAAATATGTATATCAGATCCTCCTTCCTTTAGCTGTTGGCCCAATCTTATAAATGAGCCAAACCTGTGTCAAAATCTAGATTTAGTGCCACTATTCCATTTTTTTTTATTGAGCTCATTTGTTACCAAGTGTTTCCACTTTTCCTATGACGGTTATTCTACACACAGAAAATCTTACCCAGGACGTATTAATCCATCACTGATTAACTGTAAGCCCAAAGCAACCTCAGTCTTTTTCTACATTAAAGGATTGATTTTTTTTTTAAGTGTGTAATACGAATATGATTTAAAATGGATCATTCTTATTCGCTGAAGCACAAATCAGCGTATATTCAAACTTTTTTTTTTTTTTACTTTAAAAAGGATTTATATTGGTGCCAATTCCCCGCCCACCTAATCAACCTGTCATTTCATTTCTATAGTACAGGTTGGAAATGCTGGAAACTGACATGTAATATGAGTATTAGTTGGGGCTCAACAACAATTTCTTGCCCTTAATACACATTTAAAAGTGGTATGTGGAAACTGCATATATTATGGAATTGTTGAATTGTTGGGTTTCCCTATAATATTGTAAATACTTTAATGTGTTAAGTGCCATGAAATAACCCATGTTGTGATTTGGTGCTATATAAATAAAATTGAATTGAATTGAATTGAATTGAATTGAATTGAATTGAATTGAATTGAATTGAATTGAATTGAATTGAATTGAATTGAATTGAATTGAATTGAATTGAATTGAATTGAATTGAATTGAATTGAATTGAATTACCTTTGGTCATGTTATGATATCTGACCATCGCCTGATACTGAAGACAGCCATGGACTGTAGTTGCTTGCACAAACATTATCTTTAGAGTGCTTCACAATTATGCAGTCTTTGTTTAAATTCAGATAAAGGTCAAATAATCCATTTGTTGCATTATTTAGGTGAATGTCCTTCAGATGGGAGGAGAGCGGTGAAAGGTTAAAAATTGCAGCAGCATAATGCGCTTTGCTTGCAGGTGGCACTGCTGCTGCTGCTGTCACTTCACTCTCACACAATGACACATAGCTTAGCAGGTGTAGAACAGCTCTTATGATAACTGAACAAATCCCTTCTGTGGAGAATCTGTAGCCTGCTCAATGTGTGATGGAGAACATTACAAGCCTAACTTCAAGTAGTCTTTAATATCCCCCCAAAAAAGAAAAAAGATCAAAGTGGAACAGTTAGAATCTGTAATCCAATTTTGTACAAACTAAGCAGCTGCTATGCACCAACAACTCTCATCTGATCGTCCCTCTGCAGAACAAACCAGCCCAGTGAGGATGCAGACAGAGCTGCATGGGGAAGAAAATAAGTGGTCAAAAACCGCAGTGTGTATGAATCCCCTCTTAAAGCTCCTGTAAATTCACTGTCACATTATTAACACCTATGCTTTTTCCAGCTATTCAAAATAAAACTTGCTGCAAGTGTACTACTCATGTGAAAATATGATGTCATCTGTCGAACTATTTTCTCCATGAGGTATCTTTTTGATTAGAATAAATTGGAAACCTGGTCCATGGTGAAGCGGACTCCAGTCGCAGCCATCAGCTGATGCCAGTGTCGGGCTCGTATGGCCGGGTTCTGGAGCTCTGCCACGGCCCTGAGGGAGGTGAGGAGGTTCTTCACCCTGCTGTCCAGACCTGTGAAGGCCTCCCACGCTCTAACCTATGGGAGACAAAACCAGAACTCTGTAAGAGGGCTTTTGACAGGGACAAGGGAGCTTGAAGCTGCAGCTCAATATTTCATTATAGTTGTATTTATTCCAGTAAAAAAATGACTAAGCTGACATTCCTGCAGTAACAGAGATTCAACGCTTCCCAGCAGCCACGCTCAGGGGCAAGGAACTCCCAGTTGCAGATGAGAGCGGAGGCAGCTCTGCCGTCCATAACACCATTTTGCCTTTGAGCAAGCTACTTAACTCCTTCAGTGCCTCGCTGCGTCCCAACTCCATTCTTATTGCTGCTATATCAAACAATCTTTACGTTCTTGACGGCACAAATGTAGTTTACAATAATGATTGGGGCAGGTTTACTGCTTTAAATTATCAACAAATAATCAGTCATTTCAGACAAAAAAAAGAAAACATAAAAAAGCTGCTTCTTATTTCTAGTAAGCAACCATTAATGCGTTGGCTGAAATGATCACTGTTGTTGAGATTATCAAGTGTAGCTAACTACCTACTCATTAGTAGCGTTCGCGCCGTGTTAGCTGATGAGTCAATGTTTCCACTTGGTTTCAAATACACACTTGATGGCTTCTTACTATATTATGTCTTTTTGAATTCAACCGCAAAATCCCAGCAAAGCAATACAATAACAAAAGTCAATATGATTCAAGAAGAATATACCTGTTTAAAAAAAACTAACTGTGAAAACAAAAAAATCTTTATATTTCAGTTAAAGGGGTGAAATCTCCAGCTGTAGTGAGGACTTTAAAACATGTAGCACTTTATTACATGCAAAAAAGGTTTAAAAATGATTTATTCAGCACAGGTTAAAACTAGAATGTGTGATAGGATACTGTTTTGACTTATTTATTCATTAATTTGATATAATCTTTTGTGAAATAAGATACCCCCTCACCTCTTTATCCAACCCCCGAATATCTTTAGAGAAGCGTTTGCACTCGAGCTCCATGTCCTCCACGTGGATCTCTCTCCAGGGAGTCGTCCTCCACGCCGCCATGCTGGACTCCACCAGGGTGATCACGTCCCACAGCTCCTTCAGCAGGCCCACCTCACGCCTACCAGAAGCAGGAGAGCAGACGGAGTTAAATGAATCCAACATGAAAATGGCAAGACTTCAGATTCTGACTGTGCATGTAAAAAAAAAAAAAAAAAAAGCATCTCTGCTGTAACGACTCATTAGTTTCAAATTTGGCTCGGGCTCGTGGTGTTTTCTCATTCCAGCTCCGGTCTTTACCTGCATTGTCGGAGCTGTTTGTACTCGGAGACGGTGACCTCGAACAGGCTGGCAGATTCCACCAGGGAGGCCATCACTGCTTCCCGTTCGTGGATCTGCCAGTGGAACGCGTCCAACATCTGGTAGGGGCTCTCACTGTCAAACCTGGACAAATGCAAGAGTGCTCACAGGAACCCATCAAAGCACACACGCACACGCACACACACACACACACACACACACACACACACACACACACACACACACACACACACACACATTTGCACCAGCTCAGTATAAATCTGGGTAATGAATGGCCTCAGTTTTGCTAAACCTGACTTGGCTGCAGCATAACCAGAGTCTCCAGCTCTGTGACCATTAACAATGACTTCCATGACATTAATGAGAAAATAATCACCAGGTTATTAAGAGACCAATTACACACATAACTAATCTGACAATTAGACATTATGACGAAGCATCTCTACCTATGAATTAATTATCATTATGTTAAGATTCAATTAGCCTTGTCGGATGTGAGAGCCTCAAGATAACACTTCTCTATTATCAAGTGAGAAGGCAAGGAAAGGTGACATTCTTCTCTTTTCAAAGGTACTCACTCAACTCTGTCACCGAGGGAACGCTTCCACTGACTCACATCAGATAACACATTTCTAAGCATTAATAAACAGCATAAAATCAATGAATACAATTTTTGTAACCCACAAAAGACTTGTTTTATTCAGACATAAGACCATCTTTAATTCTAAGCGTTTATATTTTTATTTTCCAATAAATTTAAAACCTTTTTTGAAGAATTAGTGATCGGTAAGAGAACAGATAATAAAGATGATAACAATATGATTCATCATAGATGTAATCATATCAAATATGTGTTTATATTGAACCATGAAGTATTTATCATGTCTATTGTTTGGATTTCTTATATTTATCAATGACATTCATGAATTCAAAAGTGCTTTGTCATTCTGAAAGACACCCCCTCATGGTTTTACTACAATGTCTAATTCTGCAATTTAATATCAGCTTGTACCAACTAAAGCAATTCCAAGTTGTACTTCAGGTCACAGGGTAAACACTATATTTATAATGTAAACTGTCAGTCTGATATTGCGAACAATAAAGCCAATATTTTTTTTTAAACAGAGCAGCTGTGCACATCTGGAGCACCAAGACAACTACACTGAACTTTGACCCCAAATACAATTGGATTGTAGTGTAGTTAATTTGTGCATCTCTGAAGTTATGTAATACTGCTAAAGGATCCTACTGGGAGTTGTGTAACAATTCTGAAGCACAGAAAATGAAATCTGAGAGGATGAGGAAAGCAGGTTAGAAAATTAATACTGAGATTGTTTATATTCCGGCACCATCCTCGTTAGGTGCATTGTAGGATTGTGTGCTGCTCTTCTTTTTATGCTCTAACTCAATAAACTATCCACAACACAATTATTAAAATGTATGGTCTTGGGCCCTTTTCCATGGAGATTAGAATGGAATAGAGCCAAAAGGAGCTTGCAGCTTGAGATATGAGACGCTGACATTAAACTGAAACAAAATCTTTCCCCAATCTTATCATGTGCAACTGAGAAGTGGAAAAGTTCCAACCTCCGAGAAAACACTTGAACACCTGTCGAACTGGCCAAACTCAGAAAGTCACAGCTTTTTAAGAGCTCTGAGAAGTTGGTCTTTATGGTGAAAGGTAGAGGAGCACTTGTTCAGCGCAAAAATAAGTGACCATAAGTGTCATTAGTTTGCTGCCTGTTTTAAACGTTATCTGCTAAAAACAACAAGTAGAAATGTAGTGTCCAAAAAATATTGACCTTCTGAACTCCGTTTGTGATGGTCTACAATGGTAATGACGAGATTGTTTGTCACTTTTCAGTATTCAGACACAGATAGAGGAGATTTCCATGTTGCCTCTTTATTGTTGTCATGCGAACGTTCTCAACTGGGAAGTTGGAGGTTACCCAATCAGAATTTTCCCACTTAACAGCAGCCTGAACAAACCATTAGTAGCAAAGGTAGGAAGTAAACCTGCGTCTCCAGTGACCAAGTCCTTCTGTGGTTTTGTCCACCTTGTACACCCCAAAAACCCGAACTACATATTTGTTACACAATGAAGCACTTTGTTCAGTGGGAAAACATCGTCAAGTAACGTATTCCAGGCAGGATCTATGTTTACTACGAAATATGTTGATCAAACCATATTTGTAGGATATAAACATGATTTCAGGCCGATATCAGCTGAAGGAGAAATCTAATAAGTGGACTTTAATTTAAAAATGATTTGTCAAACTCATGAAGCTCAACTTCTTCGTCAGTTACTTTATAAACCTGCCTCCGACACAATGAATCAATTCATGATGTGTTCATGTGTCATTATGTATTATTTATTATTATTACACATGTCAAACCCAAAACATGTTACATACGATAGACCTTATTTCTGTTTACAATAATATTATAAATCATCTTTTAGCTGCTGATAAATTTGAACTGTGGGGTTGATGTAAAATGTTTTTAAATCAAACTCAGACGATCGGAAGTCTCCTACCTGAACGGCCCGTTGTTGCGGAAATGCTCCCTGAAGGAGTGTTGCTCCACATCGAACGAGGCGCACTTTCTCCGCAGGCCGGCCACCTCGATGGCCTGCAGCGGTGCAACCTGCTGTTTGACCAACACCGCCCGCTTTTTCACATTGTTCCACTTTTCTGGCAACTCCTGCCGAGACCGACATGAAAAGGTAGATACAGAGAGAGGGGGATAAACAAGGAGGGAACGACGTGACAGGTGATGAATCACCAGGTGGAAGAGAAGAACAGAGATGGGCGATTGAAAGGCACAAATAAGAAATAAGAGAAATGGCTCTGTCTCAGCTGAAAGAAACAGAGCAAAGAAAATAATATGAAGTGACAGAACATCAGTCCTCACCTCCAACTGTTTGTAGACCACATCAGGCAGCTCCTGCTCATACACCTTCAGCAGAGCGATGGTTTGTTGCAGAGGCTCAAACATGGTGTCTGTGGTGCTTTGTCTTTCCTTAACAGCCAGCAGGTGACCCATGACCCCCACCAGGCCTCCGTAGTCGCCCTCTGCTACCCGCTGGCCCAGGCCAGTCTCAGCCACAGTGGTGAACTGCTCCAGATCTGACAGGCTGCGGAAAGGCAAGCAGGAATATTAACGGTATGCTTCATTAAATTTACACATCAAGTTTTAGAAGCAGGATTCAGCCTGTGGATCAGTTGTACCGTATAATGTCTTTTAAGAGTTCGGTGGAACTCCATTAGGTCTCAGAAAATCACAATGACGTCTTCGTCAAGGTTGAGTTGCAGTTAAAGACAACAAAAATTGGAATGGAAAGACGGTGTTGATGACTTTAGGTGTGGAAAAATCACACAAAGCTTCAAAAGGAATTGAAATTCAACTGGTGGATCTAATCCTGCCTTTACAGAAAAAAAAAAAACATGTTTACCGCATGTTGCAACGTATGATAACATGAGGAAAATATGTGGGGACGTTTTCCTATGGGAATCTAAATGGGCTTCACACAATAAAAACACACAAATCACATGTATACTTGGTCACATGTAGTTGTTGTTTGAGGGTGCAATCACATTATATTAGAGTTACCATTCCTACAAGCTCCCTATATGTATATTTTCATTTGTATGAGGAAGAAAATATTTTCTTTTTCCCCAAAAAGTAAATAATATCACTCCAGCTTGCATATTTCATGTAATGGAAATGAACAAGAGTTTGTGTGAGGCTGCCGGCCATACCTGTTGGTTACAAGGTCAATGAGATGCTGTTTGAACATGAAGCTCCACTTTTTGACGATGTTGAGCAAGGCGCTCTTCATGCAGCGGCCATCCACCCTCATCCACCCGTGGAACACATGCAGTGGCTCCAGACCCTCATAGACCTCCTCATAGATCTTCTCATAACTACAGCACACCAGACACAATTCACTTCAGCAAAAAGAGAGACATGTGCATCCGAACAGTTTCTTCAAGTCTGAACTGAAAACAAAACCTTAAATCCAAATCTTGAACTATTCTCTGCAATGCGAAATGTCTACATAGAAATTTAGATAAACCACGAACACCCAAACATAAACTTAATTTTACTAATACCCACCTGTCCACCTGCTCTTTAAAACGGTCCAGAGTCGGAGGGCTCTCTGGGACTCCGTTGTCAGCGTAAACCTCCGTCTCCTCGCTGGTGAGAAAGCGGCCGTACAAGAGGAACTGACGCATGAACTCCTTCCTGTCGTCAACATACAGGTAGCTGTAATGCTCCAGAGAGTTTTGAAACTCGCAGCATGTTGCCATGACGTTCTGCACACGTTCCATGAGGAGATGACGCATGTCTGCCAGGTCGGCCATGTCCTCCATGTCAGCCTGAGGAGTAGATGTAAGACCCCATGTGGCATGTTAAAGAAGAGTGATCTGCACTTAAGACACTGTAAATAAAACTGCAGTTATGTGGGGCTGTACCTGGTAGTGAGGGAAGGGGCTGTGCTGGGCGAGGCGCGGCACCAGTGAGGAGATTCTGAACACGTCGTTGGTGAGGCTTTCCACCAACTCAAAGAAACTGTCTCCAGATCCAAACTCCAGAGAGGGAGTAAACACCATGTCAGGAACCTTCAGGTTCAACTGGGCCTCAAACAGAGGAGCCACAACGGCTCTCTGGTCTGGTGTGAAATAAAAAAATGGGATATATCATGCATTTATCAAATCTAGAAAATGTTTTCGGTCTTTCTTGTCTCCTGCTAATTTGTACACATTGTGTACTTTTATTTTCCCTCCAAATAAACTGGTGAATAACACTGCTGCTTAAGATGTCAACATTTTGGTTACACGCTGAAGGTAGATTTTATAATTCTACTGTATGGCTTTGCCCCACCATATATCAGCATCGTCCCCTTTGATTGGAACTTTGGGATCTGCTGGTGAGTTATAGATCTTAACTAGAGAAAAGTGGTGACCATCTTTTTGCTGTTTGAGCTCCCAGACACCCAGTGAGACTACAGTTAACTTAGCAAACTGAAAGGCCAAGGGTTAGATCCAAATGAACAAATCCCTTTTCATTTCCCAACTACATTTCAATGACGTTAACAGAAAAAATGTTGAGATCAAGAAAATGTGCAAAGATGAGTTAAAAATTTTACTTAAAACTTTGGTTAAAAACACAACTTTTTTTTCAAAACAACTTCAAACAAAATGTACAATTCAGTGAAGGACAACAAAGTAAAACTCAGATAAGTTAACTGGATTTGATGATGGTCATTGTTGTTTTTACTTAAGTTAGTTTTTAAGTATAAGTATAAAGTAAGTTCACTCCATTGACATTGGAACATCATACAATCTTCTGGTACTATGTTACCAGCAGTAGAGAACAGCCTCTCTGCTGCTGAATTAGAAACCAGGGACGCCTATTTCTATCTAAAACGTTGTAAACAGATGATGAAGTCAGAATTATTTCCTTCGCCTCAACAGAACTGGCTAATGTTGTGTAAAGTGTGGGAGCAGGTCTCAGTTGTTAGAGCTCGTGTTCTGCTCCTTTGATTAGGTACTCAGTATTCACAAAATACTTCATCATCATCCCTGCACAGTTATTTATAAAGTATTTACATCCAAAACCCACCCTAACATTCAAACACAAACTACAAGATAACTTAAATGTGATGCGCTGTGCTCAGTGACTGAATTTTTCATTCAGTCTACTTAAAATCAGTTTTTACTTCAGTCCACACATCTTTTCACTTCAGTCTAATTGAAAATTCTTATAAGTATCCGTTTGTTGACTACCCTTGACCAAAAATAGGAAAGTTGCTTGCTATACAACCAAAATAGAGGAACTACAATGCTCAATAGAACTGAATGGAACTACCAAGGAGCTTTTAACTGTTGATGAAACAATAAATTAGATTAGTGCAGCTTTAAAACTACACTGACTCTCCTTTCCTTTCAAATAACAGGCGTCTTTCTTAAGCGCAACATCTCACTGTAGGTAGGTAAGTGCTGAAGCTTAATTCCTCAGCGTTCAGAGATGCTGTTATCACCGCTGCCCCTGAGCTATTCTTGGGTCAGTTCACTTGGTTTCAGAGCCCTTCTAATCATGAAAGAGTTTCTGAACCCACTCAAGGAGAAGGAAAGGAGAAGATGCTGGAGTAGAAGTGAACGAACACGGAGAAGAAGGATTGGACACAATAGCAGTCTGGCAACGGTCCACCTGATATTGAACCACAGCCCAGTCTATCTAAACCGGCTGACAAAACTCATGCCAGCAAGCAAGTCCAGAACTTTTTCATGTCTACAGCCAATCGAGGCGGGCACCCAATTGACATCAAAACCCCTGTGGACGTGTTTTCCTGAGAAGCTGTCCAATTCGGAGCTGGCTGAAGGATGCTGTGGAATCAGAGGAGCGAGGAGCTTTGAGTTTTCCGATAATAATATTAGGGTTGGCGGATCCGCTCTGGCTTTTACGCAACAGTAGTAACACCAACAGAATTACAAAAGCACTACAAATAGTAAATATGAGTGTTTGTTTTTTGTTTTTAGTGTATTGTTTGTTCTTCATTATCTTACCAGTGTTATCCAGGAAGAACTTGAGAGAGCACTCAATGCTGTTGAAAAAGCCGTCTATGATCATGTCGTCTAGGTACTCCACGTAGGCCTTCCACTCGTCAGAGGACGGCTCAGCTCCGAACAGCGCCTGATTGCTCTGAGACACACCAAAGCACGACACACATACTGAATCAGCACTTCTACCTCATCTCAAAATTACAGAAAAAAATGAATTTCAAAGTACATCTTAAATTGCTGACTTCATATTAACCTCTAAGAGTGATGAAATATGAGTGAAATTTAAAGGCAATTTGACATGTCAGAAAAACGACTAGGAAAGCACCTTAAGCAGGAAGTGGATCTTTTCCCCAGAGGACCGTATCAGACTGTAAAACCTGTCCAGCCGCTCTGCCCTGTCGTCCAGACTGAGCAGAGCATCTTTCTTTCCCTCCTTCCTGTCGAACATGGGGTTGGCCCAGGACCTCATGCAGCTCTGGATCTCCTCCACGTTGTCTTTGGTCCTCTGGAGTCGGCTCTCCAGGTCACACACAGAGTCTCGCACCTCCTGGATGTACTGCCAAACACCTGAGGGAGATGTGAGGTTGAGAGGTCAAAAGATTACAAAACAATGAAATAAATAACGCCATTATGGGTTACAGTTTTCAGTCAAACATTTTGATGATTTTATTGTGGTATCTTTAATAAGAATGGTGATTTAATAAGTGGATTTAAGACTCGATTAATTTTTGATAAAATGCCAACACGAGATGAGGTACATGGATGCAATCTTAATACATTAGCATGATGTTAGAAGCCCAAATGTTGGATAAATGCCATGTTTTTCTCAAGCGGCAACCAACTGTGACGTCACCCATTGGTTTGTGAATGAAGGCTTGGATTTTAGCCGGCACCATCTTGCTAGCTCAGAGCGGTTTGGAGCCAGAAGTGACCATATTTGGGCGGGCTGGCTGGGAGCAGAGTGGATCTGACTCAATCTGATTGGAAACCTGGCGATACTATGTCCCGTCCACCGATAGCCGTAAAATCTTTTTTTAAGATTAATCTATAATTATTGACGGGATTATTTTCAGATGGACCACCAGAAAACTGATAAAAAGAAGTGACTAGCTCGCAAAATCGAGATAATTTTTTGTATTTCATGAGAAAAGTTGAATGGAAGTCTACTGAAACCGGAGGCTTTTTGGAGCCAACCTCTAGTGGCTCTCGGTGGTGTTGCAGATTGAGGCAGTTTTGCATCGGCCTCATTTGTCAGACCTGGAAGCGACGTCCGCTTTTACAGTCAGTGGTTTTCCTACATGGGAAGTTCAGTTCAGATATATTTTTCACAGAATGATCCCATGCTTGTCAAGAGTTAGAAGATGTTCTGAAAAAAAGGCCATCCGGTGCCCTTTTCACCAAATAAATCTACAGCAGCCCTTGAAGCTAGAATGCACACACACATCCACCACAACACAAAGCAAGGGAGTGTCTAGCGACTATATGTTCTGCAGAGAGACTGTGTGCTCGTCCCCACAGACAGGCGAGTGCATTGGCTTGTACCGTAAACACTGTTCTCATTTCTGCTCTGTTCCTCTGGGAATCCTGGAGTCAAAGAAACTAACACCGTATCTGCCAGCTCTGTGTCAATCAAATCTTATCAATGATTGAACACCTCTCCATTCTTGTTTTATGTTCTTCAAAATGCAAAGCCTCTCTGTTCACATTACACCACAGAGCAGCCTGATCTGCCCTAGAAATGACAGGGATGGAGGGAAACATCAGGGGGAAGGAATGAGGGAGGAATGTTTCTCTAATAATCTGCAAAATATTAATATATACAAATACCAGCATGACCACAAATGTTTATTAAATAAAGTGTGAAATATGTTAGTGAGCTTTAAATGATGATAGACCTAGATTTTCCATTTTTGGACAGAGCTAGGCTAGCATCCCATCCCCACCCCTTAAAATACAGTTTTCCCTTTTTTTTATTTGCATTAAGCAGATTTAATTATCATATTCTTCACTCTTTGACAGTACCAGCATGTTCCAATTAAATAAATTCATAAAATGTTTTCGTGAAGAGAAATACTCTAAACAAAAGCTGTCATGAAGCACCACCTTTTACTCAATATTCATGTTTTGGTGCTTATGCGCACACTTTCTCTATCAGCATCGTACACGTGCTGTGTTCCAGATGACATAATTCCCCTAGTACACTAGTGAATAGTGCTCTTACATGTTAGGACTCTTACTTGTGTAGGGCAGGAATTTTGACAGTAGCGTTGTTGCACTGACTGGTAATAACCTCAGCATGTGAACACATCACCCACCAAAATATCTGCAGCTTAAATTATTTTCCCCAGACATTAACATGTTTTTGTGCCTTCTATTTAATGCACTCAAAAAACACAGTAGTGAAAAAGAAATACATTTGTAGGGTGTTCAGGAACAGCTACAGCTTCCTCAGACACCTCAATTTGAAAATTCCTTACATGAGTGGTCCCGCCCCTATCTCCACACAGCCAAGATGGCGGCTGTTTGTGGTGAAAAGTGTCCAACGTTTCACACTTCTTTTTTGGACCAGTTTTGAGTAGATCATCTTGGTACTTGCATGTTTCTGTACTTGACAGTGTGAACACACTTATGCACTCAAAATAATGAGTGTTAATACGCAAGTATGCATTTTGGAACAGAACATTGGTCTTTGTTTGATTTAAAGCACAGACTGTGTTTTTCTAAGACTGAGCCATCAAATGGAAACATTTTACATCATCAGAAACTCTAGGAAAGAAATGTAACAGCCTTAGTTCCAAAAATGTTAAATTAATGACATCTTAAAGGAATAGGGACATAAAGTTTTCCTTTCATGATGGATTGATAGTTTTTTCTTTAAAGCATTACAGTGTGGTTAGGGTGACTACAAAATTACTGAAATCTCCCTAATTTGTCTACAGCTCAGTTAAGCAGACATCAGCCACAGTGTAGTTCCAGAAGGACAATGTAAAAACGAAAAGAACACTGATTTTTAATCTTAGGCTGCTTATATCTGACCAGTTTGTGACATCAGTGGGATTTGTTGAGAGCGAAGACAACATTAAAGGTTTTTGGGGAAAACTCTGCTGCTTTTCTTTAAAACACAGATAAAAAAAAAAATCCGCCCTGAAAACCTTTCTGCACATTACGATTGCTGCTTTCTTTCACAGTGAATCAAAGTACATAAATACAGCAATGGCAGGCCATTAGTGTCCTATTCAGTATAGGGAGATGGCAAACCTTAGCGATGGTGCACTATAACGCAGTATGAATAAAAGAATGTAAACACAGTCTGATAACAACCACAAATACAAAACACTGCAACACTGGACAAAAATATCAAAACCTTCATCATTCTGAATATCCTGTTCACTCCATCCAACAGGAACACCTTCAATAAGCCACAGAACACTCTTAACACTTAAAAAACATGGGGTCCACGTATTCAGTAGTTTTTAAATCATTATTTCTTAAGCAAAGTGAAGTCTGTGGATTATCCAGTGCAAAACAGTTTCTGAGGAACTTTGCTTTGATGCAATTTGATTCAATGTTGAGCACTGTGTGCTAAATTTACCTCATCTTCATTGTTTTGTACTACAGGAAGAGCAGTGTGTATCTGAATACCTGGACAGGCGAGAGCAAAACAATCTGCATAAACAGTACGAGAGAAAGGGAGTAAAAAAGGTTATCCTAATGTGAGTGAAGTGTCTGTAGAAAATGAGGCATTTCAATGTGTCATTCAGTGAGTTTAGTGACAATACCTTGGCTGTTCCAGTTCAGACTCTCCTCCGCCTTTATGAGGTGAGCATCGATGTCCCTGAGCTGGCACTGAACCAGAGGACGCTCCACGTCGAGCACAGAGTGCATCACCTGCGGCCAAACAAAGGGGGAGTGAACAAAGAAACGGAGAGATTTCCAGCACCCAGTAAGTGTGTACTGAAATATAATTTTAATACCATGTCACCGAGAGAACACAGAGAAGCCCAGAGCGTCAAAACACCGTGCCGTCCTAATTAAAGTCACCATTTCGGCAGCGCTCCATTTTGCCGTGACTTAATTAGACATGAACTTTTCGCTACCTGAAGCAGAGAATTGCTGTATTTTTAAAATGTAATCTCACTGAGGGACCGCTGACATGTGTGGTTGAGCTGTCCTCTGTGTGGCTGAGTTAATTACATCACTGATTGCTGGTGTATTGTTTTATGCTTCATTATTGAAAATGCCATTTTGCCCCGGTGCTCAGCTCCCATTAAGACCAACAATAGAAAATGTGAGGTGTCTGTGGTAAAGCCATATTTGATCTACTAATTCTGACATTTAAGTCATTCAGACAATAAATAAACACAACATCCATCCACAGATTAATTTGAGGATCAACTTTAATTGTCTGTTATGCACAGCAATCAAAGCAACAGTGCAGAGTGACAGACGTTAAAAAGTAGAATTAAATGCATACTGTTGGGCCACTAGCATTAATGTAACAAACAAAATAGAAAACTAAATTGATAGATTTAGGATGAATTAGATTTGTGCCATTAGTCTGGAAAAACATCCAAACTATGTTATGTGGGTGGTGCTTCCAGTAAGTAGTCTGGCCCTCAACAAAGTCACCCGGGTCTTTACAGTGGGTACGGAAAGTATTCAGACCCCTTTAAATGTTTCACTCTTTGTTTCATTGCAGCCATTTGCTAAAATCAAAAAAGTTCATTTTATTTCTCATTAATGTACACTCAGCACCCCATCTTGACAGAAAAAAACAGAAATGTAGAAATTTGTGCAAATTTATTAAAAAAGAAAAACTGAAATATCACAAGACCTTACAGTTCACAGTGCATGTCAGAGCAAATGAGAATCATGAGGTCGAAGGAACTGTCCAAGGAGCTCAGAGACAGAATTGTGGCAAGGCACAGATCTTGCCAAGGTTACAAAATAATTTATGCAGCACTCAAGGTTCCTAAGAGCACAGTGGCCTCCATAATCCTTAAATGGAAGAAGTTTGGGACGACCAGAACTCTTCCTAGTCCTGGCCGTCCAGCCAAACTGAGCAATCGTGGGAGAAGAACCTTGGTGAGAGAGGTAAAGAAGAACCCAAAGATCACTGTGGCTGAGCTCCAGAGATGCAGTAGGGAGATGGGAGGAAGTTCCACAAAGTCAACTATCACTGCAGCCCTCCACCAGTCGGGGCTTTATGGCAGAGTGGCCCGACGGAAGCCTCTCCTCAGTGCAAGACATATGAAAGCCCGCATAGAGTTTGCCAAAAAACACATGACGGACTCCCAGACTATGAGAAATAAGATTCTCTGGTCTGATGAGACCAAGATTGAACTTTTTGGCGTTAATTCTAAGTGGTATGTGTGGAGAAAACCAGGCACTGCTCATCACCTGCCCAATACAATCCCAACAGTGAAACATGGTGGTGGCAGCATCATGCTATGGGGGTGTTTTTCAGCTGCAGGGACAGGACGACTGGTTGCAATTGAAGGAAAGATGAATGTGGCCGAGTACAGAGATATCCTGGAAGAAAACCTCTTCCAGAGTGCTCTGGACCTCAGACTGGGCCGAAGGTTCACCTTCCAACAAGACAATGACCCTAAGCACACAGCTAAAATAACAAAGGAGTGGCTTCGGAACAACTCTGTGACCATTCTTGACTGGCCCAGCCAGAGCCCTGACCTAAACCCAATTGAGCATCTCTGGAGAGACCTGAAAATGGCTGTCCACCAACGTTCACCATCCAACCTGACGGAACTGGAGAGGATCTGCAAGGAAGAACGGCAGAGGATCCCCAAATCCAGGTGTGAAAAGCTTGTTGCATCATTCCCAAGAAGACTCATGGCTGTACTAGCTCAAAAGGGTGCTTCTACTCAATACTGAGCAAAGGGTCTGAATACTTATGACCATGTGATATTTCAGTTTTTCTTTTTTAATAAATTTGCACAAATTTCTACATTTCTGTTTTTTTTCTGTCAAGATGGGGTGCTGAGTGTACATTAATGATAAATAAAATGAACTTTTTTGATTTTAGCAAATGGCTGCAATGAAACAAAGAGTGAAAAATTTAAAGGGGTCTGAATACTTTCCGTACCCACTGTATACTTCCCCATTCCTCCATCTGCATCAAACATTCACCATGTTTGTTTTCCTTCTCTGTGAGTGGTCATACAATTTTGGTCCATCTGTGTCTTTCAGATATCTTAGATACAATTGCAAATGTTGAGCTGTATTTTTGGTGATAACATGGTAAAATAGCACCAGAAGGTGACACTAAAAAAGGATGGTATGAGAAGACCAACATCTTGAGAAAAGATTGCTCAAGACCATACTTACTCAAAGCAAATGTCACAGAAAATCCCACTTGCCTTTTATAATAACTTGTCAATATCTAAAATGGAGATCCTAACCAATAATTGCACAGGAATAGATATGAGGTAAAATGATATCCTGAAAGCTGAGGGTGTTAGTGGGTGAATCGTTCCCCTCATACTGGTGAATGTGTCGGTCTGTTAACCAGTGAAACACTTCTGTGAGCTCAGTTCACAATGTATGACTGGAGAGATATCAGACAATGAAGAGGGAATAAAGTGACATGGTATGAAAAGACAAAAAGAGAGTTTTCAGTAGTGCAACTTCAAATTAATGAAGACGTTCAACCATTTGAAACGTCTTCGAGACTGAGATATTACTAAGATTTCAGTAGGAGCAATATCAGATCTGTAGCCAGTGTTGTCTGTGAGTCACTATAAAAGCTCATACAGGCAATAGTGCACAGCTGGCAGTAAACATGCAAGTGCCAGCATTAGTGCTAGCTTGGCTAGCTCCGTCTGACCCAGGAGGCTGCTGCAACCCCCCTCGAGAGAACCACTTCAGAATTCATTGTTCTGACATAAAATAGTTATGATGATATAATCATTATTTAATAGTCTTTAATGGCTCGTCCCACATGTTTTTAACACAGGAAAAATATATTTATATGAATAGATAGAGGAGAATGTCAGCGTTGCAGCAATATAAGAACCCCATTGACGGGACATAACGGGCATTAGTCTTTTTTTCTTTTTTTTTAATGTTGATAGTGCGACATTAATTTTTTTTTACTTTGGATCCTTATGATTAATGTAAATTCAACCAGCCTGACAATTTGTCAAAATTCCAGTAATTTCTCTGCAGTACAGGTAAATAAATAACACTGCGGAAGGCATTACATCAGCAGATAGGTCTTTCCAAAGAAACACTGCATCATCAACAAATGTAACTCCTCATGTACAGTCAGCAGTGCTCTTCAACTTCTTCTTCCGTCTTCAAAACAAACAGCAAGTAGGTGACGGGGGGAAAAAATACAACGTAGAAGTGATGGGTTTCATGGAAAATATCCTTTTAAAAGCATTTAAATTATTATTTTTGTTTAGAATATGTAGTGTCTGTAAAGCAGACTATTTTGTAAAGCTATGTCACTTTTATGATTCAGGGATTTCTTTTTTGTAACATTGAACTCATGGTTCTTTAAGTTTGGAAAATAAAAAAGAACAGAACTAAAATATGTCCAGCTATTTCTGTGATGTGCAGTTCGCTGATATCATTGGAAGAAATACATTATACAGCATGACAAAAAAAAAGTTTTTTCCTCAACTTGCAGTTGTTGCCAATTCCCCTAATTTTCACCAAAATCCCATAAACTTCTGTAAATTGCATCCCAATTTTTTTTTTTTTTTTTTTAAAAAGGCCCTGCTGAAATTAAACATTTTGGACTTCAACAATCACAGTAAACTTGGAAGGCAAATACAGAAATGTGATTGTTCTTCGGGAAGTTTGTGAGTTTAAGGGGCATCTTTTCTTAGCAGATATATGGATTTGTATATGCGATGGACATCACAGGTAATGAATGGCAGAGGGAAACATGTAAGTCCCACTCATTTAAAAAATATGTGCATTTTGTCTCTGTGTTCATGTCTGACTGGGTTGTACTATATTCAGCATATATACGGTGAGGAGCTGCAGCTCGGTCTGCTGAACATCTTGGTGAGAACGCCAGACTACAATAAATAACTTCCCAGTTTTACATCAGGATGCACACACACCTCACAGGTTGAAAACCTTCAACCCAATCTAAACCAACCTTATTGTATCGACCCACGGTGAGCTCTAGGTTTGCCACATATTGCCACAGCTGCCCCCTGGTGGTGTAGATCTGCACTGCAGTTTCTGGGATGGCCTCTGTCTGCCTGGCCTCCAAGTACTTCACCTCCCTTAGCACAGACGCCAGCTGGAAGAGTTCGAAAAGTACATTAGTGGTACTGAAAGACATATCACAATGTAATAACATTAAAATTGTGATTTGATTAATGCAAATTATTTATGTTCCTGGTGAATTTTCAACATCGTTATTTTTAAGCACATTTTGGGGGGAAAAAAAGGTTTTAAAAACTATAAATAGTACAGTGTATTAGTAGTAATAATGTTTTAATACTAACATTAAAATTCAGAGGGAAGCATAACCCAATATTACATCTTTAAAATTAAAAAATGAAATACTGACAAGATGAATTAGACTTTATTAAAGAATTACTACTTTTCATTGAGCTGCAGGCAGGTGTATGACTCTGACTGCATAATATTTATTAAAATAGATTAACTTGATATACTATCATTAAACTAATAAATCACTCAGACCCTGTCTGCTGCTACTCTGAACAAAAGGATTACAAGTCGTTGCACATCCAGCAGCCTTTCTTGATCTGCTGTTCTAGCCTGTGGGCTTGATGTAAAAACCTGCGGGTTGAAGTTGACTGAGATCAGCTGACTGCATGGGTCTCTGCCTATTAATGGCAGGCTGAGGTTGTACTGAGAGCTCTCGCCCACGGTCTCTGTCCACGTCTCATACAAGCGGCTGGAGTATCTAGAAACACAAAGCAGACGTTCTGCAGTCACAATCGAGCACAAGTTATTGTCACAGAAAAACAATTTGGTCCTTCACTGGCGGGGTATAACACCGTTTCACATTCCTATTAAAACATCCGAGGTTTTTATTTTACAAGGCCGCCGGCGTAAAAACGGCTCACATAATGGAAATTAACATAAGCAACACAACAAGCAGCTAAAAGGCATATGATTGAGCCTTTTTCCCAATCATCTGAGGTTGTAAACAGAGTGAGAGGCGTGATTCACTCGTCCAGATCAAGCAGACAATAAGGGCAGAGGGAGAAAGTGAAGGAGCGTTAGACGCATGCGTGGGGGGTAATATGAGGATAAACGCTGATTCATCTGAGAGAGTCGGGGAACAGACAATATGTGAGGGCTCTGTACAGCTATATCAATCTGTAAATAGCCACGATTATGATGAAAACTTCAGTGCGCACTGTGTGCTCCTTATTGGATTTCTGCGGTGAGCTTCATTTCCTGATAGTGGCACCGCAGACGCAGAGGCAATCAAATGCCTCGGTCATGGCCATAAATCACGCTGCATTTTGTCTGTGGGGGTAATGAGTGAGGATTCCCGTCCTGTTCCTGACTAGAATATGTATAATAATGATGGCGTTCATCGGAGGCACAGGCAATGATTATTACGGCATAACAAGGGATCTGATTTCTGATGGGAGTAAATTGAGGGCAAAGAACTGGTGTTGTTCATCATCCCATTACTCTGGTTGAGGGGACATAAAGTGAAGGAGTGATATTAAGCCTGTGAAGCATAAAGAATGGGCATCTGTCTGGGAGTTTGTAACAGTATCTGCGTGTGTGCAGACTGGGTTGTGTATCTGGTTCACATACTTGAGGATATGCAGCATGCACACACACTCATTTACATGTACAGTCCCATAAGATGGAGCATTTGTTAACCTTTGTCCTTCTGTACTGCACTTTTTCTTCTTTCTCTACATTGGAAACATATCCTTCCAAACATTCAAATACAACAGAAAAGTGGCAAATCTTGTTATTTGAGACAACGGACAAAGTGCATCATGGACACCATTGCCAAAAAAAGAAAAAAAGGAATCAACCACTTCATTAACTGACAGTTGTATTTGTAAGCACTCTAAAAAAATGCTTTGGCATCACAGACTGCCCCAAAATTGTCTAAGTTTTCAACAAACAAAAACTTGACACCTGAGAAATTTAAAATGATTTTGACAAAAGCTAAAACGGCAACACAAAGCTGGTTTAACACAGATCCCGTCAAAATAGTTTTTATATAGTTTCAAATATTTTGCCTCCTTTGAGTTCATTCTTAATGTTTCACTGTTCAATCTTAGTGTCATCATCAACTCATGTAAACAGTTTGATCAAACACATCTGAAAGGCTGACTGTTTACAATGTCCAGTAGTAAACTGCAGACAATTTCCATTTTGGAAAAAAAGGGCAGACAAGTTGGCATCTAACAGCTAGCTGGTGAAGAAAGACAAACATCCAGGACTTTGCTTTAACCATCTAAGAGCACGGCCTGAAGTGAATGATGCAAGTGCATCCACTTTAGTAGTAGTAAAAGTAGCGGAGCACATGGTTCAAAGATGCTATACTTAATGTCTTTGACATAACACCAATCAGAGGTGCAGGTGCACTCACTCTCTGGCTGATAGCTTTTCTATCAGTCAATTTGCCAAATAGTATGAAGGAACGCTTCCCTGTAGGAAATACATCTGCCCGTGCACAGATTTGAATAGTTTGATGCGCTCAAAACTTTATCTGCATCTGTTCCATGTTTGCAGAGTGTATGCATGCTATGTAGGCTCTGATTACTTTCTTGATAATGTGCAGTAACATAATGCATCGTGAACTGAAGAGCAGGTTTTTGTTGGTCAGTTTCAGCTACCTTAGGACAGCAATGCAGTAACAATGCACCTAAACACGCCCATGGGTGCTCAAATGGGTGCAAGTACATTGTGTTTTGGGGTTTTTTGGGGGGTCGAAACTGAGAAGTGTTTCATTTGTAACACAGACCTGGAGACAGAGCCAATAAGAAGCCACGTGTCCCTTGACAAGGCCGACATTGTTCAGAAGGCATTTAAAGATGGAGGGTCTAATAGTTGAACCCATACATTGGTTATTTAAACAACGAGGGGGCAGGCCTGAAAAATGACAACTGCATTGGTCTGTATTAGTGGGAGGGGGGTATTTTTGTAGTCTGGCCTTCTTACCAACACAGATGGAAGCGAGAGCGAAATCTCCTGAGTGAAGTGTAACCCAGGCAAATGTGAATATATTCACTTGTCATACCGGGAAAAACACAGGTAAAACAAACTGAGATTAATGATAACTCAATTCCATTAAGTCACCCAGTAAGAGACGCCACTGAGCTGCCATGCAAATTACCAAGGCCCATCTGAATGGAGTGAACTGTTTAATATTAATTATACTATTGGTTATTATTCCTGCTGTGGCTGCTCTGAATCCAGGTCTGACAGCCATGTAAACCTGCACGGTTGCAGATTAGACCTCACTTTCTGACTCCCCTGGAACTACTGAAATCACTCCGTATTTACTTTATAGAGTATTAAACACTCATCTGGAAGTTGGTTGCAAATAAATGCAGTCTGATACAGCAGCCCCGCTCAGTGTTTGTGGAAACTATTTAAGATAAGTTTTGATTCTGTAATCATTGCCTGTAATTTTGGATGATGTTTGTGGTGCTTTTAAACTGTATCACATTATACAGAGGTGGACAAAATAATAGAATTTTCAATGTATCAAAATACAAATCAAGTGCATTAGTTTGAGCTAGGTATATATAATATCTGTTTACCTATCTGGTAACTGAGGCAGAGTAAAAAGGGTTGAAATATGATCACAGTGGGTGATTTTTCTCCTCTTTCTTTGATATTTCTTCAACAGTATGAAGAGAGAAAATCTTCCTTTGACTCTCATGTTGCTCAGTTTGATTCCATACAAACAGCATTGCCATCCCAACGGGATGCTTTATCTTGCGAGGTTTGGATGTTGGATGTGGTCTGCAAAGCCATTTCTCACTTGGCATCAGTGAGCATTGACGGAGCATATGGGATTATGGGAGTCCTGTGAAATAATCTCCAGAGCAGTGCCACAGTAATGAGAACATAAATCATGTCCAGAGCTGCACGTCTACATGCGATTCCACAAGGGGCTGCTTCATAAATGTTATGCACTCAACTAACAAAATCACAAATGTTCAGTTTCAACACAGCGTGGCATGAAATTACAGGAAAAAACATGTCAGAGACAGAGCGAAGCAGTGATTCATGTAATTGATTTTTTATATATTTACTGTCAAATAAGGTGGCGTCCAATTCCCTGGCTGTCTACTCTGTTTAATCTTCCTTTCTGTTCTTTTATTCAGTGATACATACATCTAAACATGACGACACACGGTGTAACACACTGAGATGAGATCCACACACACACCTGTCCAGCAGTTGCATCATCTCATCATACTTCTGGATGACCCTGGCTCCTGCTGCACACTCCAGGCACCTGCAGAGAAAATGACATTTTACAACAAAGGTTATATCCAATAACTTTCCGGGGGCCAATATTCCAAAGCACCATTTTTATGAAGCCTTTAATAGAGCTCACCCGGTGTTTA
Source organism: Embiotoca jacksoni (assembly GCF_022577435.1). NCBI lineage: Eukaryota > Metazoa > Chordata > Actinopteri > Embiotocidae > Embiotoca > Embiotoca jacksoni. The sequence goes on along the minus strand of NW_027185341.1, from coordinate 11,115,480 downwards.
ATTCGCCCGTGGCCCACTAGACATGCATGACCACATCAAATTTCATTTTTTATTCTGCATTGTTGGAGGCAGCAGAGGAGACTCACGGGTAGGAGAGGTGTCTGAGTTTGGAGAAGGGGGCCTGGACGCGCTGCTGCAGCTCCTGGGACCATCGCAGCCCCCCCGCTACTGTGGGCATATTCTTATTCACTGGAGCAGAGCCTGGGGAGGTCAAACATCATTACACAGAATCACCCAGATATTTAGTAGTATGTATAGTTTGGGCAGCACAAGGAATATTATATATTTCGTTCATTTTTTAAGTAAGAAGTAAATAAAACCTCTCCAGCAAACAGACATAAAAAAATGCAGTGATCTTTTCTTTCATGAGCTTAAAAGTGGGAAATAAAGACCAGTAATTGTTGCGTGGACACCCTACTAAGTCAATATTTAATAACCACCCTTTGACAGATATCACAGCTCGCATTAATTTGTGTAGCAGCTAAGAGTCTTTCTGTTCTTGATTTATTATTTTTCATCCATTTTCACTTACAGATCTCTTTAAATTCTGAGATATTTGTAGGCTGTCTTGTTTGGGATCTGCACACAGATTTGATTTTACAGACTGACTGCAATACATTTGCATCCACAATTTGCAGATTTACAGTTTGTCCATGCAGAGTTCCCTCTGCCACTGGCTGCCAAAAAATCCAGAACAGAATATTTCCTCTCTCGTGCTGCAGTGAGGCTTCGGTGATCTCAATTTAAACTTCATCTGTCCACAGCATTTGTTTCCAAAACTACTCTGGCTGATCCAGATTTCAGACGTTGACTTTTGAGGTGAGGTTGAAGGTAAGGTTTCCTCATGAGAACTCTTTTATGTAGACGATGTTGCCAATGCTGCACAGTGGGACATTGAACCACCACTGCTGTTTGAGCAGCTTCTTGCAGAGGTTTTGTTTTTCCTCTCTGCCCAGCAGATGTGCAGTTTTCTCTACATGTTGTCTTGGTCCTCCACATCTTGTCTGGACTTGACTGCTCCCTTTAACTGACAGTGAAGATTCCAAGCTGGAATTGCTTCGATACATCTTTTATAGCCTTGTCTTGCTTTGTAGGCCTCATTTTCAGATCCTCAGTCAGTTGCAAAGAGAAGCACATCATTGTTGACTGTTAGAACGAGGTTTAAACAGTCAGTGAATCTATCAACTCTGAAATCAGCTGATGATTCTGGAGACACATTTGTCCGAAGTCCAAATGAGCCAAATGAGGCTCATGAAGTTCAGAGACAAACAGAGCAGTGCCCAGACATCTGCACATGCCACAATTTCTGTTCATTTTTCCCACTTTTTAAATCCATGAAAGACAATAGGAAAGCATTAACATTTGAAGAAAGATTTCTTTCTAATTTCTATTTACTTCTTTTCACTTCAAAAATCATCAAATTATCTCATTTACCCAAAAACTTGTTGTATATATACAGAAATTTCAGGGGAAATTTAAACTATGAAAGGCACATAATTAATCCTGGACTTTTTTGAGGTGGTCGATCAGTAGCAGGAAATCTTCTGAGTAAAAGAAAAGAAACACAAAGCTCCATCTAGAGGTTGTTAAAGTCACTGAAGTGAGATACATTGATATTTTGGCTGTATTTGTATTTATATGCTGTATTTGCCAACACAAAATAAGGCTCTCTATACAATCTGTACATAAATGAAATGCCTTTTGTCACGTGATCTGGCTGATTGGACATTTCGTCAGGAAGCTGTGAGGAGCTACAAGATAACACTAAAGTCTCTATTCCTCTAAACTAATAAAAACGGAAAACAGGATGAATCATCCCGCTCTGATGGGTGCAACAAAACCAGCAACTAGCTGCCAATTAAGACAATTTTGTACAAACCCACACGTCCTGTGAAGAGGTTGACTGTAACTGCGTAGGCAAAAAGTGGAAACCACTGCGTGGGTGGACTATGGGTGTGTGGGGGGTTTTAGGGGTTTTAGAGTCAGCAAAAACTCCAAAGCTCTTTCTCTTTTTAATTAATACGTTTTAAAATCAGGACCATAAAAAAGTTAAATAATTTGTACAATTACACTCCAACATTTGCTTTCAAGACGCACACATTTGCATGGGATGATAGTGTTGTTTTCTCTTTCAAGGTAACATAAAATGGTCCGAGAAGGAATGCACAAGTTTCTGATTTGATACCACAGGAGATCCTTTCTTTACTAGGTGATAAACAATTGTGCTCTTCTTTGTGTAGGAAAGGCATTGGTTTCCCTTCGTTTTTGTGGTGTCCAAGTCAGTTTAAACAGTGTTGAAGAAGATGCTGTGAACATTCTCAAGTTGTAATGGTCTTCCAGTCAACTTTGGAGTTAATAGAACATCTTCTAGTGTCCTTGAGTGGTTCTAATGGATCTCACTGTTCACTGATCTCAAACTTTTTCTCCCTGAGTATTTTTTAAACAGTGAAATGAGGGGAAAAAGAAAAACATCAGAAGTTGCCTTCTCACTCAAACATAAAGGGCTGGTTCACCTAAACTACAAAAAGAAACACACTTAGCCACAAGAGAAAGCTGTCTATGGGTGTTATGGACCAACCCCAATACGATAAAGGTGAAAGGAATTTGGTTTGTTGTTAAAAACAAAATTCAAATCATTTCAACAGCTAAAGACTTCAGTGTCAAACTGTTTACTTTGGAACTACTTTCAATAGTCTGCAGCTGTGTCACATATTTAACAGTAGTTGAGTACTTTAAGGTTTCAGACACTCAGTGGTGATCATCATTTTGTGTCATCATGTGGAGAGGACCGGCACTACTTTGTTTCCCTGTGTGGAATTTTTGAGGGCATTATTCAATGTGAAGCATAAATTAGGCAAAATTAAACGTCAGATTTTAAGTAGAGTGCTCACGGCTCTTCACACTTGACCGTGTTTTTCTTTCGAGGTTAATCAAAGTAATGAGGGCACAGTTTCTGCAAAGACACATCGACTGAATTTAAGAGAAATAAAACCCACTTCAATGGGGCTTAAAACTGGTAAAAAAAAATTTTTTAAAAAAGTGTTTTGTAAGACGGGCATTGTTAGATGTCTCACCCAGCTCCTCAGCAGCTTGGATGTGTTTGTTGTAGAGGAGTTTACAGCAGTCCAGCTCTTTGTCAAACATGGTCAAAAGGAGAGGGTATCTGTCCAGAGCATCTGCAGCCACTAACGGGCGCTCCAGCAGGCTGCCAAACATATCCACAACCTGCAGACATCAGATAGGTGGAAGGGTTTTATATGTGTGTGTGTGTGTGTGTGTGTGTGTGTGTGTGTGTGTGTGTGTGTGTGTGTGTGTGTGTGTGTGTGTGTGTGTGTGTGTGTGTGTGTGTGCATGTGTGTGTCTCTATGTGCATGTGTGAGAAGGAGAGATTAAGTTCCCAGACCTTGAAGGCATTCTCCAGCCCGGAGGCGTCATCAAAGGCCTGACAGAAGACGGCTCCTAGTCGTCGGTCTGTGTCGTCCACCTTCAGTTTGAACTCCCTCACATCCTCTTCATACTCCTGCAGCACAGATAGCTCAGCTAGACCGACAGCCCAAACAGCACACGGCAGCGCCAGCTAACGTACAGCCAGCACAGCATATTCCTTTTTTTTTTTTTTTACATCTCACTGACTCAAAGTAGGGAACACTCACTGTTTCTTACAAGCAAAGTAAAATGCTTTTCTAGGTATAACTCAAAAACATCTTGGTTAGGCAAGTCGATGGCATTGGAATAAAAAACAGAAAGAGTCTGTTTTGGAAGAAAAACAATTTGCTCCACAAATGCTGGAGTGACCAGGCTGCCCTGGTATTTGCCAGTCTGAGAAGTACTCGAGGATAAAAACCGCGCTGGGCTTGTAGCCTCTTGTACTTCATCAAACCCTTGTGAAAATGGACTGACCTTCAAGTTGTTCAGTCAAATGGCAGCCGATTTCTTTCCAGAAGGCAAGTGAACAGAAAACAACATGTGCCCTATGATCCTATTACTTCATACCATGTTGTTGATGTCCAAGCAGTCATAGGGCTTCTCTGTGAAGAATTTGTACATGTCCACAAACTCTTGGTGGAGCACCTGGATCTGCTGGCTGAGGGCTCGACCTCGGACGCAGCCTATCTCCAGTTTCTCAAGCTTTAACAGGTCCACAGCTGTTAGCAGGATGTCCTGTAGGGAAACACAAATAGGAGACGGAGGGGAAATTAAATTAAACTGCAGTATCACTGCAAATAAATAACAGATCATCACATCAGGGAAGCAGGCTTTTCTCATGGAGTTGGCACCTTTTCCATACACTCACCATAATGGTTTTGACTCTGTTAATAAAGTGGTCGAGTCCAGAGAAAACCAAAAGAGGGGAAAAATCCCAAGGTTTAACCAGGCTCCCGTTCTTCTGGTACTGTCTCAGATTGGCCCTCCGGTCCTCGAAGGTGCTCCTGAAGAGCTGCAGGACCTCCAGGCTCGTCTGCACCTTCAGGAGACTCTCTGAAACCTCTCCTCTCAGAACCGCCTCCGGAACCAGAAACACCCGCGCCTGTTGGAGGGCAGGAACAAGTCAGTTTGTAGTAACCGCTTCATTACATTAAGGTTTCACTAATAATGTCCATCCAGTGTTCTGTTTTAAATGGGCACCAAAAAGAAACAACTTCCTGTAGACTGTGGCCGTTACGTACACCCAACAGTGCTAACAACCTCCAACATGACTTTGCTACGACTCCAGTTTACTTTAATCTCAGCATGAAATAAAAGAGCTGCTTCTACATAGTTAATCCACTGCTAAGGATGCTGATTACTTGTCATTAAGGAATGTGGTTTCAACCTCAGATTTTTTTTCTTTTGAATTCATCTTTAAATCTATGAATACATTTTTCAATCATTATTCTCAGCTTTCTTTTAAACAAATTTGCCAGATGCAGAATTTTCAACCAATTTCCTTTCGAGCCTCCATGAACGTCCACATTCACTCTGCACATTTGTTTGTGAACAACTTTGTTAGTTACAAGAGTGAGATGAGGACATCACTGACATGTAACTACTGTAAGTTTGGAGCTTGGAGATGATTAGCTTAGCTTAGCTTAAAAACTGGAATCGCAGGAAAACAGTGAAACGGGCTCTTTGCAAAATAAAACAAAAATCCACTGGTACTGGTAAAGATTATGATTATCGCTGTATTAAACAGTGAGTTCGAGTGGCTAGTGTGGCTGCCTTGGGCTTTGCTTTTCTTTGGAGTCCCACAACTTTTTTTCTCTCACAATTTTTTTTTTCACTCAACATACTTCAAAGTGAATTTCATGTCTGTCCAGCAACACAAAAGGTCACGTGAAGAAAAAAAAAGAAAAAAAAAATCGATGAGATCAGTCATATTGAGTAAACATCACAGATCCAAGGTGAGTGTGTCTTGAATTGTGATCAAGCCTACATGACATAATATTTTAGCATCAGAGTTAAATAGCCTCTCTTTTGCCACTCTGTTGTACCACACCCGTTTTAAAATATGGTGGTCTGGATTAATATTTGATCTTAATTGGCATTGAGAAAGGCAACGATCTGCAGAGACACTGCAGCAGATGTCTGTACTGAGCATGTCCAAATCTCAGGACATCACACAGAGGACACCTTAAATGAGCTGAGGATGCTCGTGGATATAATCCCAAGAAACCTTTAGTACTTTAAACCCAAAGGCAAACATGTCTAACTGTGAGATTGTACACAGAATTCTTCAGAACTATTCTAACATCAGTGAAACAGAGCTTTTCAAAGTTGAAACAGACTGTCGGGTATTTGAGTACATCAGTCTTTGGGCAGACTCTGTGCACGTACTCTTCTATCTGTTTAAAAAGTGTCACATCTAACATGAATCAAGCAGATGTCACTGCTGAGTTTGCAGCAAACAAAGTGAAAAAGTGACTTCCATGCAAATCAGATTGTACTGATCCTGTTATCTAACTCTGAGAAGAAAGCAAATACACTTTTCCCCCCAAAATGTTTGACTATTTGATTATACTGTGTTTTTAATAATCCTGAGACCCTGTGTAGTCGCAGCATGTTAAAATCTAGTTTTAATACATTTATCACTTGTTATTATGCTTCCATAGTCAACATTGCCTCAGGGTTGAATAATTCAAATATTTCAAACTGACACCCAGCAAACTTGGCAGGATGGTATTCCAGATAGGACCGCTGGTTGGTCTCTGGGGCTCTGGGCAAAATAAATTGAAACAGCAATGTTTATTCCCCCATCTGCACTGTGGGTACTGAAATACCATGGGACACAATCTAAAGAGAGTGAAAGGAACTTTGGGGAAGGGTTGGGATGGGGGACCCACAGCTCAATTTTGCCCCAGGTCCCCCTAGCGGGTTAATCCGGCCCTGGTGGCTGATTGGTCTTTCCTGTGAGAGGGTTTCTAGTGCACAAAATAGTTTTCACAGCACAAACAAAGGCTGGTTTAAAAAAAAAAACTCAATACAAAGGAACTAAACAACATGGAGTACGATAGCATGAACAATGAAAGTCTCCATGGTTGAGCAGACAAAGAAAATAAATCCAATTACAGACAGAAAAATTAAAGGAGAGTAAAAATCACAGTAACACCCAACCACACTGTGGTGACAGAGGATGTCTAATAAGGGCAGTTCGAAGACACTGCAGTGTGACAACTTAGCAGAAAGACGGTTAGCACAAAATATAAAAACAAAAGCACAGAGAGAGACACACAGAGGAGAAGTTGCAGTTGACCTGCTGTATTAGGAGGTTGCAGGTCTCCTGCAGCAGAACAATGAGGCGTGCTGGGGTGTTATAGTATCTGGAGTTGGCCCACACCAGGCACACTGTGTGCATTAAAGGACCAATTTGACCCTTGACATCAGGAAACTCCACATTCTCCATGTCCTCGAACAGACGCTGTAGAGGCCGCAGGTAGGTGCAGATGTCCTTCGCCTCCTCCAGAGCTGGGAAGTGAAGACGTGGTCAAAGTTCAACCATGAAAAACCACATTAAAAAAATAAATCATGAAATACGCTTTAACCCCTACAATAAACACACGTCAGACCTCAGAGAGCAATCTTTATGTATTTTTTTTTCTTTTTCTATTGTCAGAATTACAGATTGTATCATTACCTGCAAGGACGTCCTGTTGCATGTTGGTGAAAGCAGGGGAGTAGCTGCTCTCTACAGCCTCCAACAACACGGCCATCTTATTCACCTTAGAAGATTTTAACTGGGAATGGATGCACTCCAAATCTGCATATCTTCAAGAGGGAAAAAGATGGAAGGCTCCTGTCATATTTGTAAAAGACTACTGGAACAGGCTGCACCATCTATTCATAAGTCAATTAATCAATACGTCTTTCTGTGAAGTTCTTCCTCAGCTCTGACAATTTTGGGGTTACCACTGGGAGTCAAATTTAAGATTTATAAATCAACATTTACTTACAAAGACATGAGTAATGAGTACATTTGTTACTAAAAACTACATCAACAAGAAGTCACTGCAACTGACAGAAATAACAGTTTTCTTTGAGTTTGCTTTATTTATACATTAAACTATGCTTATACAGAATAATACAGTAAAGTTGGTAGTATTGATTAAGTTTCCAATGCAAGGGAAATATCTGATTTAGCTTATATCAGCATTATTTAGTTTATTATGTTAACGAAGCAGCATTATATATAGTTTTTCATCATTATTAGACTGCATTATTATTAAGTTGGGTCAAATTATCTTGACCACAGTCTTTCACTCTTTATTACAAAACGTCACATAGAAGCTCCTAATATTTTCTAATGTCAGCATGCTACAAGCTATTTTATCAGTTAACAACGTATTTTGCTTTTCAGCAGTTACACCTGGGTTATATATGTAATAACAAACTATTTATATTGAAGAACCAGTTGCATTTAATTCAGTGATGCGATAAATCTCCACTTAGTCAGCATGTCAGTTATAACTATGCTCTCCTCTTATTCTTCAGTGTAAACAGGTCTTAGCTGAACAGCAGCTTGCTTTAAACTAACGTTCATTTTGCTCGGTTAGCAGCGCAGCAGTTCCACCTCGCAGATACTCGGGGGGGGTTAAACACTTAGTTACAACCAATCTCAAACCCCCGTATGAACAAGTATGTGCTGGCTTCTACACCCCCGAAGCCCCGATTTTCCCCCAGCGAAAACATCCCAAAGTCAGACAGCAACAGCTCAACAACTGTAAGACCACAATGAACAGCCTTGTGCTCGGTGGATAAGACACTTGAGAGAATTTGAAATGTAATAATAATAAGACTCCTCGTCCCCATTACCTGGCGAGAGATTCAAAAGACTCCAGCAAAAACGGACAATTTTACTTTCTAATTAAAAGTGTAAATTAGAGATTAGGTGACAGCCTTACAACATTGAGTCAGTGGAAAGTGATTAATTAACCTATTCTAAAACTTTTAACTGGCAGCTCTATCAAATTGTATGCAACAGAATTGAAGCAATAACAATGCATCTATTTGATTAGTACTAGCCAGCACCCTCATTGAATTTATCACACTTGACAACCTTTGGAAAAAGGTGGAGGGTTGCATTTTTATAACAGCTACAGCCTGGTCCCAGAACATGAACCTCCAGGGTGGAAGGACTTAATTTAGTGATATTTATATCTTCATTCAGTCCAAAAAAAAAAAAAAATCTTTG